>NC_134533.1:39770817-40388317 GCF_050624435.1 Tenrec ecaudatus
CATTGTGGTCATGCGGTCTTGCAGTTGTGCAAAAAGAACAAGGGAGTACTGCATGGTTTAAATTAATAAAAAGTGTGCATCAGGTTGTATCCTCTCGTTATACTTATTAAATTTGTATGCTGAACAAATAATCAGAGAAGCCATATTATGTGGAGAAAAATGTGGCCCCAGGATTGGAGGAAGACTTCTTAACAACCTGGGATATGCAGATGACACATTTTGCTTCCTGAAAGTGAGGAGGACTTGAAGTACTTGCTGATGAAGATCAACTATTGCAATAGTCAGTATGGATTACAACTCAATGTAGAGCACACCCAGATCTTCACAACTGGAACAACTATTAAATAATAAATAAAGAAAAGATTGATTTTGTCAAGAATTTTTTAAAATCACTTTATTGGGGGCTCGTACAACTCTTATCACATCTGTACATTCGTTGCCTTCATCATTCTCAAAACATGTGCTTTCTTGCATCCACAGTCATTGTTCATGGCAGCAGCAGTCAAGAGATCAAATGATGCAATTGGTAAATGTGCTTCTCTGATCTCCTTAAAGATTTCCAAAAGAAGCATGTGACTTTGAACACTAAGATGCACCTGACATTTTTAATTGCCTCATATGTATGTGAAAGTTGGCCATTAAATAAGAAAGACTGCTAAAAATTGATGTTTTTGAACTATGATGTTGGTGGAGAATATTAAAAGGACCATGGCTTGACAGAGAAACAAACAGTACAACCAGAATGCTTTGTCTCTAAGGACATAAAGATGGTAAGACTTCATCTCATGTATTTTGACATGTTGTCAGGAGCAATCAGTCCCTGGAGAAGAACATCTTGGTAACCAGAGGGGCAGTTAAAAGAGAAAACCCTGAAGGAGATGGACTGACACAGGGGCAGCAACAGTGGGCTCAAACTTGAACAACCGTGAGGATGGCACAGAGCCAGGCAATGTTTACTTCTGTTGGTCATATGTTGCTATGAGTCAGAATCAACTTGGTGATTGATGAACCCTGTTGATTTCTTCTACCAATTGTTATTGATATAATGTGTGATCGAAATACTATTAGGAAATAGGAATAGAGTTTTTAAGCCCACTGCCTTCAGCATGGAATTGGATCTATTACATGGTTAGTTGGAATTGTCTATAAGAAGGCTTAGAGAAGGTGAGCCCCACCCGGTACTGGAGTACTCAGGATATTTGCATTTGAAAAGACTTGTCCCTAGAGCTATTGGCAGATCAAAGGGGGAAAAGCCATTTTTTAATTGAATTTTTATTTTATTTTTTTTTACATTTTAGTATGGGCTCATACAACTCTTATCACAATCCATATATATACATACATCAATTGTATAAAGCACATCCGTACATTCTTTGGCCTAATCATTTTCAAAGCATTTGCTCTCCACTTAAGCCTTTTGCATCAGGTCCTCTTTTTTCCCCCTCCCTCCCCGCTCCCCCCTCCCTCATTAGCCCTCGATAATTTATAGATTGTTATTTTGTCATGTCTTGCCCTATTCGGAGTCTCCCTTCCCCCCCTCTCTGCCATCTGTCTCCCACATGTGGATCCTTGTAATCGGTTCCCTCTTTCCAACCCACTCACCCTCTACTCTCCCAGTATTGCCCCTCACACCCCTGGTCCTGAAGGTATCATCCACCCTGGATTCCCTGTGCCTCCAGCTCCCATATGCACCAGTGTACAACCTCTGCCCTATCCAGTCCTGCAAGGTAGAATTCGGATCATGGTAGCTGGGGGGAGGAAGCATCCAGGATCTGGGGGAAAGCTGTGTTCTTCATTGGTACTACATCGCACCCTGACTGACCCATCTCCTCCCCTAAACCCCTCTGTGAGGGGATCTCCAGTGGCCAACAAATGGGCCTTGGGTCTCCTCTCTGCACTTCCCCCTTCATTCACTATGGTATATATATATATATATATATATATTTTTTTTTTTTTTGATGATGATGCCTTATACCTGGTCCCTTTGGCACCTCGTGATCGCACAGGCTGGTGTGCTTCTTCCATGTGGCCTTTGTTGCTTCTGAGCTAGATGGCCGCTTGTTCACCTTCAAGCCTTTAAGATCCCAGACACTATCTCTTTTGATAGCCGGGCACCATCAGCTTTCTTTGCCACATTTGCTTATGTACCCGTTTGTCTTTAGCGACCATATCATGGAGGTGTGCAGCCAATGATATGATTTTTTGTTCTTTGATGCCTTCGGGACCATGTAATCACATTTTAAGCATGCCGTTTGTGCCTCAAGCTGACAAAAGCTGGAACTATGAAGATATCCTAGGACTGAACATTAAAGTGAGGCTTCAGGCAGCCTGAAATGCTCACTAAGTGACCACCTTGATGCACTTGTTGAGTGGAAGTGGAGAAATACAGGACTGTATCGATGAATTGAGTCTGGCCACTGACACCCGTGGATGAGTTCACAAGGACTAGAAAAGAAATGAGAGGAGGCCGGATAGTCTGATGTTTAGAGTTGTTCAGAAGCTAAGCCTGAGGCATGACCTAGCCCAAAGGGTTTATGTTTGTTGAGAATTTGTGAAGAGAAGTGAGGTGACGAATGGCCACCCTGGGGAGGCTTTGTGAGGCTCCCCACATTGAGTTGACCAGAACCAGAACCAGATGAAGATAAGATAGTTCAGCCTTTGAATTGGTGTATATTGCTTGCTGACTTTGATGGGTGGCCTGGCTAGATTTGATTTTGCTTATGGATGCAGACTTACACGGTTCCAACTGGAAAGAAGATTCTTCCTATCAAAACACAAGCATGTCCCCTCAGAGGACTGGGTTGATAGAAATGGGCAGTGTAAAAATTGGAAACCCAAAATTGGGGAAGATAAAGCTAAAGAAACAAAACCAGAATGCTAATAATGATATATATATATACATATATATATTTATATAGCTAGATATATAACATAAGACATATACAATTAATTAACCTATAATGCAGTACAAATGACTCAGTGCAACTCACCTCCATGAGACTGCTGTGAGACACTGGCAGCCTTTCAAGTCTTGAGGGCCGCCAAGCCCTCTGTAGAGCAATTCAGGCTATCCGGTCACAGGCAACAAACATCAAGGCAGGTTACCAACAGTCAGCCAGATAACAGAGTCCAACAGTTCCCAGCTCAAGACATGCGTATTCCAATAGTGTGGCGAAGCAGGTCTTGGAGAAACCTTAAGTTACAGCGACACAGTCCATGGGTTAGGTGTCCCACAGGTAGTGTAGCTTGCAAATTGAGGCACAGAACAAGCAAGGCAGCCGCATACTGTTCTGATGATAAAAGAGCGAGAGGCAAGAAAAGCGAGATCGCAGAGCCATTTATCTCTCCACCCTTCAATTAATCCCACATGTCTCCATTGGCCATGTTGGCACAATAAACCTACCTATCACACTTAGAAATTATAAGATTTAACTGAGACTGGTGTATTTTCAGTTGTATATTTGTTAGTTGCATCATGTGAGTTGCAAATATGATCTATTACTGTCTTTAAGCTTATGCTTGGCTATAGAGTTGTGTACAGGTGTTAAGTAGACAAGGGTGGTGGTGGCCTGTGGTTCATAGATGACTTTCTGTCAACTAGATACTCCTGGCTAGTTGTTGAATAAACCTGTCAATCAGTACGCAGTCTGATGCTATCTCCTTGAGGGTTTGGCCTTCTTCCTCTTTCTCTCTCTCCTTTCACTTTACCTTCCTGCTTGCTGGACACCCTAGGAGCTGCCATATTTCCACTGACTTGGGATACACATGCCTTTGCACTCCCAGGCCTGTGATCCCCTTGCATTCTGCATCATTGCATGGGGCTATGTGAGTCTGCAGAGGAACTTAAGGACTAGTATTGAATTTATGGACTTAGTTGGACTGATACTTTCTTGATATATAATCACTTCTTGATATAAATCTTTCTTATACATCTATGAATGTTACTGGATTTGTTTTTCTAGTCACCTGGCTTAACACAGCCTTTAATGATAACAACAGCAGCAATATATATATAAGATCTCATCAGGGAGATAACTACATCAAAACTGCCTATCTAACCATCATAGTGTATATACTCGAACAGCAACAAATTACTTTTGAAAGAATTTAAACTAAACTTTTTAATATTTCTTCATCTTTTCCTGCATATTTATCTGAATTTATAAGTTTCCACTGTACTCTGAAGATTTTAATATATTAAAAATGTGTTTGCCTTATTTAATAAAACAACACTGAGATGCTTCCACCGCCACTGGATCCACAAGATATTGCACCCACTAGCCTGTGATCTTCCTGCATTTTGCTTCATTTTATGAGACTGCGTTAGTCTGAAGAAGGACTTATGGACTAGCATTGGGCTGATGGACTCCATCTGGTCTGCTCTGGGATGTTTTCTTAATAGACAATTATTCTTTGACAGGAAGCTCTCTCTTACATATACATTAGTATCACTGGATTTCCTTCTCTAGTCAACCTGGTCTAACACATCTGGTCACCCTATATAAAGCAATAATGGAGGAGAGAATTCTAATCTTCCATCAGAATATTTCCCCCCCTTTTAAAAATACTATTTTGCAGCTTGGAAATGCCCACAAACACCTGTGGTTAGAATGGCAGCTGGCAGTTTGGGCTCTTCGGTTCCAAAGATTAGGTATTGTAAAGAAGGAGGCAGAAGTCTCTCTCTAGAATATGAAGGGAGGAAATTGGGCTGATGGACATTTAAGAATTGTATCAAAATTTAAACTGGCTCAGATGACTTGGAGCAGTTAAGGAAAAGAAAAATACAATGAAAAAGCAATTGCATTTATGAGGAAACTTCCAAAAATTCTTTTTTTATTAATTACATTTTTCCATAAGTTTTTTGAAGTTCTTTCATATGCAGTAAAAGGAAAAAGGTTCTGCTAGCAGACAAAACGTGGAAATATTTTTGAAAGGTAGAAAATACTTGGAATTGTGTTGGTAAGAATGGATCCTTCATCTGAGATGATGAAGAACAAACAAGGACCACCAGCCAATTGAAGAGTAAGCCACATGGAAGAAAAAAAATAAAAGGGCAAAATGAATAAAACCACTTCTAGGAGGATCAGAAATTAGGCAAACAAAATGGAACTAATTAGTGTTTTCAGAGATAGGTGAACGAACATTATAGCCACAAACCTCAACAGCAGCAAGAAAGTTCTCAAAAATAATTTTAAAATTTTATTCCTTAAATCTAAATAAATCTAAGAAAAAATTCATTACATGGCATGAAAAGACAGAATACTTCATATCGATATGAAGGAGGGGGAGTGTGGAGTAGAGACTCAAAATCCATCTGTAGACAATTGGGCTGCCCCTTACACAAGGACGAGACAAGCCAGTCAGGGTGCAGTACAGCACCGATGAAACATACAACTTTCCTCTAGTTCTTTAATGGTCCCTCTTCCCCCACTATCATGACCCCAATTCTCCCTTACAAATCCAGTTAGACCAGTGCATGTATACAGGTACAGATTAGAACTGGAAACACAAGGAATTCAGGACAGATAAACTCCTCAGGACCAAGATTGAGAGTAGCCATACCAGGAGGGGAAGGGGAAGGTGTGGGAAGTAGGGGGAGCAGATCACATGATCTACCTATAACCCCCTCCTAGGGGGGTGGACGACCGAAAAGTGAGTGAAGGGAGACATCGGTCAGTGTAAGACATGAAAAAATATATATAAATTATCAAGGGTTCATGAGGGATGGAGGGTGGGGAAGGGAGGGGAAAAATGAGGAGCTGATATCAAGGGCTCAAGTAGAAAGAAAATGTTTTGAAAACGATGGTGGCAACAAATGTACAAATGTGCTTGATACAATGGATGTATGTGTGGATTATGATAAGAATTGTACGCGCCGCCCAATCAAGTGATTTAAAAAAAAAAGACAGAAGACAGAAAAACGTATAAAAAGATCTGAGAGACAGGCGGTTATGAAGCATTCATCGAGTAAGAGGCAGAGGAGAGGAGAGCATCCAAAGTGAGTCACTGAACAAAAGAAGACCTAAGTCTGTAACATGGGTGTGTCTAATAATAATTGAACAAAGTGAGCTTCAGAACCCCAAACCTGACATTTTCTTGGAACTGTGGCGTGTCAAGGATAAAGAGGAAGTCCTAATAGGTTCTCAGCAGAAAATTAAGATACACACAAGCAAGCTTGAGCGTAAAAGAGTGAGAACCAGAATAGCTGTAAGGTCAAATGAACTACACGAGTGGTGAGAAGCCCGTGGCCAATGAGTTCAACGTGATGAATACTCAAAGATGTCGAATCAAGAAGCCTCTACTCAGAACGCACTCGCGTGATCTCGTGGCCGCATGTGCAAAACAGCACCTTAGCTAGAGCTCGAGAACTGAAACAGTTAACCACTTAAACACTCTAGTGACAGAATTCCTCTGGGGTTCAATGAAACAAAATAAACAGTATTTTCCAGAAAACAATGTTGACTGATGGGATTTCAAAAGCTCATGAAAATGGAATGAAGAGATCAGCTTCCATGAACGTTTTGAAGCCTCTTGCATAAGAACAAATAAATAATACTATATGGAGGCTATCAAAATAACGGTTTATGCATGTCAACATCTGAGTTTACATTATTGTCTTATGGGAGGTCGTGGGCCCCAGGGGAGGGGGAAGAAGGAGCTTAATAAGCTGTCTGGCTAACGGGAGCATGCAGATGTTGATTACCTTTGGATATCATCAGGAAAATATGTTTAAGTGTGTGTTTTACAATGCGACAAGTAACTGGAAAAGGAATGTCCCGGGCATTATGAGCAAAAAGGATGGAAATGAGAAAATACAATCACTCTAATAAAAGGCAAGAAAAGGAAAAATAGACACAACCCCATGAGTAATCAAGTTAAAACATTAAACGAAATGACAGGGGTCATTCAAACCTAGCAATTCTCACAATTAAGGTGAAAGTGGAGAATTCTCTCATTGGTCCCACAATCACAGCACAGGCCATCATTATGAAGATATAGCATTCCTTCAAAGAGTTGGTACTACATATCACTCCACAGGTTTTGCTAAAACGTTGAAGCATTCGCGGACAGACCTCCTACTCTTGCCCACCGCCATCAATCTACATATGGTGAAGAGAAGGTGGTAACAGACGGTCCCCATTTGCCTTCTTTTATGGAGTTCAAGGCCAGATTGATGGGTAGGAATACGCCTTTCCTCTACAGAAAAAGTCTAAATAAATCCAAGAATAATAACACAATGCACTTCTTTTCCTAGTTTGGGCTATGGTTGGAAGAGAGCTTTAAATCATGTTTGAAATACAAATTTTGAATCAGGTTGGATGAAACTTTAATGATCGTGACTAGCTAGCTATCCATTTCCCTGCCGTCAGGTTGATTCTGACTCACAGCGGCCCTCCAGGAACAAGTGGATCTGTGCCTGTGGGTTTCTGACACTGTACAGCTTGACCGTGTGGAAAGTCTTCTTTTCTCCCACAGAGAAGCTGGTAATTTCAAACACGGTGTCTATCTCCAGGAACTGCTTCCTCCAATCACATGTCCAAAGGGCACGAGAAGTCTGGCTGCCCTCACTTCTAAGCAGCATTTTGACTGTATTTCTTCCAAATAGATTTGTTTTTCTGGAAGTTTATGCTATATTCATTGATCTTCACTAACACCTTAATTCAATTTATCGATTATTCTCTGGTCTTCTTTATGTATTGTCAAGCTATCATATGCACACTAGATGATTGAAAATATCATGGGATTGGGCCAGGTGAACTCTAGTCCTCAAAATGACATCTTTGCTCTTTAACATGTTAAAGAGGTCTTGTGCAGCAGATTTGCCTCATGTGATACATTGATTACTTAACCCCTGCTTCTGTAAACATTGACAATTGCCAGTCTTCATTAAAACCAAACCTATGGAGTACAGTTCTAGTCTATAACATAAAATGCCTATATTTTATGTTCGTGATGTTGGCTGAGAGTTGAACTGTGAGCTACAAGGTTGATAGTTCAAATCTACCAGCCACTCTGCAGGAGAAAGTTGAGGCTATTTGCTCCCCTAAAGATTTACAGGCTGGCACACCCTATATAGGGTCAATATCATTAGGATAAATTTTATTAAACAAAATTATCGTACTATTATCACAGTATTATCAAAATTATCATAGTATTATCAAATAGCTTTTATTAAACAAAAATCTTATGTTAGCTTCAGTTGTCTAGAGAAGCAAAGCCAGTGATATTTGTATGGATATGGAAAGAGATTTATATCTAGAAATGACTCGCCCAATTGTAGAAGTAGGTAAGTCCAGTCCGGTTCAAGTCTATGGGTTTGCGACATGATGAAGGCTTTTCCTGACTCCTGTAACTGCAGGACTGAACAACAGGAAACAGGAAGGTGACGCAGGAAAACTACAGATTGGTGGCCACCAGGCTGAATGACTCCTAGACCAGCTGCCTGAGGATGGCTCTGGGATCAGCAAGTGATAGGATAAGGAGGTTAACAAGCCACAGGCAAGATCCCAAACCAGCAAAAGTGAGCTAGCTTTCACACACTGTCAATTTATACTAAGAGGAGGCCACACCCTGAACAAAGCTCTCCATGTTTCAAGGGTGTCACCAGATAAAGGAGGTCTCTTCTCCCCACCACTGCTTGGCTGCGTCACAGAAGATTCCATCGTGGAGTTGACACACTGTTTTAGATCGTATCATAGGAGAATTCTGGCCCACACAAGTTGACATGAAACTTAACTATCACAAATATTAAAATGTGATGATCATTTCTTAACATGTCCTCCTCAGTCTAGGCTAACACACTTCTGAAGGCAGTTTTCATGTCTCCCGATGCTTCCCCAAAGAACTATGTGCACTTCATTCCACGTCAAAGTGACAGCTTAGGCAACCCAAGGGACTCAAACCCTGTTCCTTTTCAATATTGACTTTGGGGACCCACAAAACCCTGAAGATAAAGACCAGGCTTGAGGTAGATGGGTAGGTTTCTCAATGACTGTCTCAGAGGACAACCTTTCAACCCAGGAAGATCGAGCAGGTGCTTTTTTTGTGGGAGGAGGGCAAAAAATCCTGGGCATCAATGCAGTTGTCAATTTCCAGGAAACTGCTTCCTAATAAGCCCCAGGATTGGCCTGTGTCCTTTGAGAAATCTTCTCAAGTTTAACCCGTAGGTAGCCCCCAAAGTAGTTCCCCCAGCCTTCTGAGCTGACCTCTTTGCTTTGAGTGTAATGGGCTCAAATGCTCTGATGAGGCCATGCGAACTGGGTGTGTGCCACAGTCTAGAGGGGGGTTGGTCAGTTTTGCCCTATAAGAGAGCCTCTTGGCAGATAAGAGAACCATTTCCAAAGCAGAGCGACTCCTCGGACCATTGAAAAAGCCACCAAGGGAGTGCATGTAAGATCCCTGTCTGGAGTGACAGGACAGCAGAGGCAGACCAGGAAGGAAGACTGAGGCCAAGGGACCACATGGCTGAGAGGCCAAGGACCAGAGAGAAACATGCCTACCAGCATGGCAGAGAAGAGCCACGTTGAACAAAAGAAATGTACTCTTACTTTTATAAATTGTTTTTTTTAGGGAGTCAATTACTACTTATTGTGACCCTGTAAGACAAAGCAGAACTGTCCCTATGTGTTTCTGAGGCTGTAAATCTCTATGGGAATAATAAGCCTCATCTTTCTCCCTTGGAGCAGCTGGTAGTTTTGAACAGCTGACCTCATATTTAGGAGCCCAATGTGTAACCCACTATGCTGCCAGGCCTCCTCCTTTGTGTTAACTTCCTTGATAAAATCCCAAATCTTGAGTATTGTTTGTGAGTTCTGTGTGATCCTTACAACCTAGAATCGAACTCAGCAGAGAAGTAATGTGCAGGCAGGAAGGGGTGGCAGGTATCAGAATAAGGTAGAGAAGGGCGGAGGGTGGAGGCATGCCTGCCCTCTGCTCTGTGGCAGTGGGTCTAGGATAGTGTAAGTTGAATTGTCCTCCTTTGTGTAGCCATTTCCTTAGGTGATTCGTCCCCTGAGGACCAGTTTCTGAAGCAGACCACGGCAGTCATAGTTCAATTTTGATCACAAATCCATGGACAAGACCAGCTTATCAAAACTATATTTGATAAGTATCGTTTTAAACTCGAATATAGCATTTCTTTCATTCTATGAGTGCAAAGTAAAGTGTTTTGCAAAGACTTTTGCACTGAATTACATGATTAGAACATTAATAGTAACTGAGTAGAAGCCTTCCTAAATTTTTCTCCTACTTTTTCTTTGATATATAGTTCTGAAAAGTTATTGATATGAGTTCACAAATACAGATTACCACAATCCTGTAGTTAAAATGCCAGGAAACTTGACAAAATCAGTGACTATAAAAATGCCAGCAGCCACAAAGAGAACAGCATGTGCTTATAGCACATGCAGATGAAGCCAAATGATTCCAAGTGTCATTATAATTTGGTAATAATGACAGCTCTGACTGGAGGGCATTAGAAGTTTGAAAAGAAAATTAGCATAGAGTTTCAGCTTTATAGATTATTAATACATGCAAAGTGGGCTTAAATATTTTTGTTGTTAAAAATATATTTATATACCTATAACATTTTTATAAAAATAGGTATATTTTTTAAAAAGTAATAAAACTCTGCCAAAAGAATGCACACAAACTCTATAGGTGGTCCTTTTGATGTCACTCTCTCTGACAGTATCACCTTGTGAAGTTCGCATGCCCACCATCCTCCTAGAGATGACGCCGACTATATTATTGCTCATCGGTAGAGGCTGTAGAGGAGCTAGTTAGGCTAACCTGCACTGATGATGGGGTCCTTGGATCCATGGGTTTGGCTGCATGACCAGCAGAGTTGAATATACTCTAGATGAGTAGAATAACAGGAGCAAATATGAGAGGGCTTTCAAAGGTTTGTGGAAAATTACATGTTGAAGAAACAAGTCTGAAGATTTCTTTTTTTCAAAAATCATTTTATTGGGAGTTCTTACAGAACATATAACAGTCCATTATCCATTGTGTCAAGCACATTTCCACATATGTTGTCATCATCCTTTTAAAAACATATTTTTTCTACTTCAGCCCTTGGTGTCAGCTCCTCATTTTTCCCTCCCTTCCTCATGAACCCTTGATAACTATAAATTATTATTATTTTCATATCTTACACTGACTGCTGTTTCCCTTTATCCATGTTTCTATTGTTCATCCTCCTGAGGGTGTGGTTATATATTGATAGCTGTGATTGGTTCACCCTTTCTCCCCCCACCTTCCCACTACCCTCCTGGTATTGCTACTTCCATTATTATTCCTGAGGATTCCATGTGTCCAGAGCTCTTAAATGTACCAGTGTACATGTTATGGTCTACCTGGATTTGTAAGGTAGAATTAGGGTCATGATAGTGGTGTGTGTGTGTGTGTGTGTGTGTGTGTGTGTGTGTAGGGAAGCATTAAAGAACTAGAGAAATGTATGTTTTGTTGGTACTATACTGCATCCTGGCTGGCTCATCTCTTCCTTGTGACCCTTCTGTGAGGGATGTCCAATTGTCTACAGATGGGCTTTGGGTCTCCACTGTCTACTCCCCCCATTCACATTGATATGACTTTTCGTTCTGGGTCTTCTGATACCTGATACCTAATCCCATTGACACCTCATGATCACGTAGACTGGTGTGCTTCTTCCATGTGGGCTTTCTTGCTTCCCAGATAGGTGGATGCTTGTTTATCTTAAAGAATTTAAGACCCCATACGCTATATCTTTTGATAGTCAGGCACCAACATCTTTCTTCACCACATTTGCTTATGCGCTAATATTGTCTTCAGTGATAGTGTCAGGAAGGTGAGCATCACAGATTGCAAGGTTATTAGAACAAAGTCTTCTTGAGTTGAGGGAGGACTTGAGTAGAGGCCCAGTGTCCATCTGCTACCTTAATATTTAACATATCTGTACATAGATATGTGTCCCTAGTTCTTTCTAGTTCTTTCCTCTATTTCCTTTTGCTTTTCTTTAGTCCTGCTATCATGTTTGACCTTCATTCAGCTTTCAGTAGTTCCTCTGGGCTACATTGCACTTGATCAAGTCCCACTAGGCCTTTTATGCCCTCCTTCCATTGATTTTAGATCACTTGTTTTCCCTTCTCCATTGATTTTAGATCACTTGTATTCCCTTCTCCCTAGGCTTGTTGGCTTCTCCCCGCCCCCTTACCCAGCCCCCCTGGAACTTTGGTTCTCTTGTTTTCTCCTCAAGATTGTTTATCTTGCCTATCTTATATAGATAGGCATAAAGAAAAGAAACAAAAAAGAATAGCCTATAAATAGTTCCAGGTCTGTCTGATGATCTTTCTGAATGTTTTTTCAATCGAGTCTGATAAGGTGCCAAACCCTGTCCCCAAAGTCTATTTTAGGGATTCCTTGTGGACTTCATTGCTTTGCTCCCCTTGCTGCTCTGTTGCACGCCCTTCATGTTTTGCTATGGTGTGGTGGTGTCAGACTGGGCACAATTACCACACTGTAGCTCCAGTGTTGTCTCCAATAGCGCTATGGGTCTGTGTGGGGATGCCATGTCTCATGGTGGGGCGGGCCCTATGGTCCTCTGTGCATGGGCTGCTCCTAGTAGGAATATCCTTCCTGGGGCTTGGTGGGCCAGGATGTGTTCCACTCTCTTTTTCTCTCCTTCCCTCTTAGTCTTCCTGTGTGTTGTGAGCAACCCTGCCCTTCCCCCTGAGCCATAGCTGTCAGTACTTTCTCCATAGTGCATTCCTGAAGAATTCTTTATTCACTGACTGCCATGGAGGCAATTCCCCTGCCATAGCTAATACATTTTTTTCAGTTTCTATTCTTTTTGTTGTCTCTGTGGCTACTCACCTACTTTCACCTACGAGGTAAAATGCCTAGTGGTGTTTGCTTATGTGAAAGTATGCTGTATTATTTAATGTGATGGCAGTTTTAAGTTAGGAGATGAAATGGGACCTATTAAATTCAGCTCTAGGTTCTCCATCCTTCCTTTCCCATAATTCAAGCTTTATCTAACTATGAACTATACTTTTGTTTGACGAAAGCTTTCAGAAGTAAAAACAAAATGAAAACATCAAAGACAACTTGTTTAAAAATCCACATATATTTTCTATTTGTTTAACATAATTGTAAATCATGAAACCTGGTTATGTGGTTCTTTATAAGCTCTAATTTGATTCTAAATAACTGTTAGGTATTTGATAAATATTAAGGTGAAATAAATAGGAGCATGATAATATTGATATTTTATTAATTGCAAGTAGAGTTAAAATTCAAAAAGTATTTAAATTGATTTTTAAAGTTAGAGTTGAAATTTCTCAAACTTATCACAAGTGTGATATGCCATTATTCCTTTGAGAAATTATATTATCCTAAGTAAAATATAGTATCTTCATTATGAGTTCAATATCATGCTCAGTAAAAACTCATAAAAGAAATACATGAGTTCCTGTAGGCAGGCTTGCACCCCTTTATGCCCCCACACCCTCATGCACCTTAAAAACTCATTTGAGAATCCCAAGAATCAACCTTCATACTTATGGCAGAAGTAGATAGCATTTAATTGACACATTTACCTGTCCACAAGTTTGATTCTGTTCATTTGAACTTTTCAAAACATCGCCTGGATTTAGCTCTCATCTTTGTTGACAGGTAGCGAGCCAAGGATATGAGCCCGATTGTACTAAAGTAATACAGACTTATTTATCAGATAGTTCCTTTCCCAAACAATGTTGTGTGACCACTCTTTATCAGGATCATTAATGCATTTCCAGATATAAATTATTTATGCTGAAAAAATTCGTTGTGTCCCACCACTCCCATCCCCACCCCCACCCCCACCCCACCCCGACATCTAAGATACCAAAGAGTGGCTTTTCCTGCTCTTCTGGCTGCCCCCTCCCGTTCCCATACATAAATGGCAGTCAGCAATGCTAGAAACAAAGGGCTCTCTCCCAGCCCTGAATACAGTGACATTCATTCCGGGAGAGGCAGGGGCAGCTCTTTGAAAGCCGACTTCTTCAGCTCAACAATAACACACAATGAGTTATTGACTTGTTTATATACGGAGCTCTTTTCAGTAACTAACTTTGACTCCCACAGTCTGGACAAATGATTGATTTCGTGGTTAGAAAAGGAGAAAGCTCTTGCACTAAACTCTGTAGTGCAAACTACTTCTTCCCCATTTGTTCCCTAACTGAATAGGACCTTATTAAAATGCACTTTCCAAAAAAAATACCTGCAGCTGGCCTTTATAACCGTGTTTTGTATATATAAATAAGTAATTTGTCCCAGTCTTTTGTACATTAACAGACCATTGGAGAAACTTGTCAATATATACGATCATCCTGTTCTTTATGTTAAACTGTTACCTATATTGATCTGCATGTAGAATATGCATCAAATAATTCATCAATAAATCAATATTATTTACTGGTCTAAAATTTAGATTTTGAGGGGTGGGTAGATGTTCAGTTTTCTTACCGGGTTTTGTTGATTTCTTAAGGTCATCAGAAACAACACATATCATCTACTTCCCACTTGAATCATTCCATGTTCTGAATGCAGTGGAAATGATAAATCGGTAACTGTAGTCCAGAACAGTGAGAGCTGGCTTGGGCTAAGAGGCTTTTTCGCCTTTGGCTAGTACCTATCTGGAATGTCAATATGAATTACTAAGACAGCGAGAGAGCAGGCTGTGTGGGTTACTGTTCCATTTCGAAAGATATTAATGATTGAGCCCTAGAGTGACCATTTTAGAGTTATTTTCTCCAGTAAAGATTTCATTTTTTGTGCTTGACACACTGGATGAATGTATGGATTGCGATAAGAGCTGTAAGAGCCCCCAATAAAAGTACAGAACAAAAGTTCATTTGTACCTTGCTGTACTAGTAAAACTCTGATAGGATTAGAAATTATAACTTATGACACATTTCATATACACTATCAGATACACTTTCTATAACTTCCATCTGCACGTATTTGGGGAGGAGTTAAAAAGACATAGGGGAAAAGCCGTCAACCATTAAGAATGTACCTGAAAGGAGACGAGTGCTGTCTTGACTGTATCTTTCCAGCTGGTGTCTGGAGGTTGCTTTCCTTGCTAGGATGCCCCTGGTTGAGCTTCCTGAGCGAGAATTTCTCAGACTTAAGAACATCTCCTATGATAGTCACAAGGGACTTTTATATGGAATTATCGATTTCTAAACTATGATTCTTTAGCACTTCAGAGAAGGTCAAATGAGGGGATGAATTTTGTTTGAGGAAAACTTATTTCCTTTATCCTCTCTTACTCTACCTTCATCATATTCTTGAAGCACTTCTGTTCAGTTCTCTTGGACAGGGCCATAATATTTTTCATTTCTTCCATGTCTACCACCATCGACCAGTCTCTTTATTGCTATGTTCTGGTTACTCCTTTTAAAATATACTTCTTCACCCTGAATTTCCCATTAATATTAAGTAGACCTAACTTTAACCTGATACAGGATATCTTCTAGTTTTTGTTCCATTAAAAAAAAAAAAAGCACCAAATCTGACACAAAGAATGAATTCATCCTTCCTGTTTGGCTGGTCAGATTTGTGTACACAATGACTATTTGGAGATGCTTCCTTGCCTTTAAACATGGCATGATACACTTAGAAGAGGTGGCTCACAGTCCCTTCTCCCCACTTGGTAGGAACTGGCTTTTTGCAATGATGTAATTATGTACAAATTTTAGCCAACTTTCTGCTGTTGTTTTTAATTTTCATTTGAAGTTTCTGCCTTGAGACATGAAACATTAGCCTCAGAAATTTCAAATGAATTGGCAAAATGTCTTTTGAATTTCAGGTAAGAATAATATGTCAAAAGCATCTACTTCGGCCTTAAAGAAGAAACAGGAGGCCGTGGTCGATGGGCAGGCGAGGAGCCTTGCTGTTGTTGCCAGGCCAGTGGCTTGAGGGAGAGGTGCTATTAGCACTGTCTATCATTAGCACCTCAGCGTGGGATGCTCTTTCTTGATTTGACCTTATTCTCTTAAAAATTTGTTCTGATTGTATTAAAATGCATCTCATTCACAATGGTTTGCCTGATGTCAGGAAAGGCCCGGTCCTTGTGTTTTGAGGACCATTTATTCCCCATTTCTCTTACTCCACTCCCGGTTAGTATTGCGCTTCCATTGGTTATGTTGGTGTGCTTTTCCCTCTGAGGTTATGTAACTAACTACTCTAGGAGCTGAGCGTTAGGATGTGGGTGTTTTCTCCAGCTGTGGTGCTTTCCAAGCTAAAAAATTTTCTCACTTTTGAAAGAGTTTCTTGGAAGCATTTCTAAATGTCAGGGCCCTGAGAGACTGCGTTAGAATCTGTCTTACCTGCCATGGTACCAAAGAGTTTTGCAGCTCTGGTTTGGTTTGGTTTATCTGACCGAAGCCCCGGGAATGCAGTGGTTTAGAGCTCAACTGCTAATGGAAACGTGGGCTGTTTGAACCCACTCGCTGCTCCCCAGGATGATGGGAGGGCTGTGTGCGTAGCCGTTGGCGTCCACAAAGATGACAGCCTGGGGAGCCCTGTGAGGCAATCCTCTCAAAAGTTTGCCCTGAGTCCAGGGTTGCTTTGGGAAATGACTTATGTTTCTTTCTTAAAAAAAAAAAATCATTGTATTGGAGGCTCGTACAACTCTTATCACAATCCACGAATAGATGTGCTTGAGGATTTTCATCTCCTCTCCGGAACCTGCGATAGACGCCAGGATACTGTGCCACATTTACACATCTATTTTCATGTGGAAGTTGAATTTGATATTAGATTTCTAAAGTGTTATCACTCTTTTGTATCACTTCATCACAGGAGCAAATATTGAAGGGGTAGAGTTATCCTAAGAATACTTTCATATGGTGATTTTCTTTATTGTTTTTTTTGTGTGTGAAAATTCTTTGTCGTTGATTCTCAATGTAGGCTTGGAATTGACAATGATGGCCTATTGGCTAATTTTTGGCTACAACACGTTGATCTTTTTTCTTTTAAATAAACTTTTACTGAAGAACAGCTACACTCATTTTGTTTATATTTTCTATTTCACACCACAGTGAATTAGACAATATAAACAAGAAGGAGTTGAGCTACTGCAAATGACTCCCCTGCAAAGTCTCCCTGGCCCTTTTCAGAAAAGGACACCTGGCGTTTGTCTTGGTTAGAATTGCCAATAGGTTCCTGGGCCATTCTTCTCTACCAAACAGAATCTCTGACACACTGAGCTGTGGACCGGAGGATGAAGTGTTCCTGGTCATTGGATGAAGTGGTCATGGTACCCTTCTTCTAGCATGTACATCCAGCTAGCTGGAGTGGGCCATGCTATTGAGCTGCACGTTTCCTTGCAAATATAGTGGTGGGTGCTCTGACAGGGTATGAATAAAGGATTCAGATCAACCAAACATGATTTGTCGGGCAAACAATTGAGAAATCCTGTTTAAAACAACAATAATAAAACACATGAAACAAAACATGGCCGTCATTCACTTTTCTTCTCATTCTCAGTGAGAAGGTACTACATGGAAAGTACGTTCTTTGGAAGTAATTAAATATTTCATTTCAAAAGTCTATCAAATTCTTTCTATTTAAAGGCAATTGACTCTGATTAATGCCAATGGATTCAAAAATAAAATCTATTATGATTTTTAGGCTTTCCTTTTTCCTGAAAGTGACACTTTGATGCCTTCAACATCTCGTGTTCACACAGGCTGGTGCGCTTCTTCTCTGTGGGTTTTGTTGCTTCTGAACTAGATGGCCGCGTGTTTGCCTTCAAGCCTTTAAGACCCCAGATGCTGTATCTTTTGATAGCCGGGCACCATCAGCTTTCTTCACCACGTTTGCTTATGCACACATCTGTCTTCAGCGATCACGTTGGGAAAGTGGGTATCATGGAATGACTGCTTAGATGAGCAAGGTTCTCTTGTATTAAGGGAATGCACGTGAGGAGGCCCAGGAGTGTGTGATGGGGACCCAATGCCCATCTGTAGACAACTGGACATCCCTTGCAGAGGGGTAGTGGGGAGGAGATGAGTCACTCAGGGTTCAGTGTAGCAATAATGAAATTCACAACCTTCTAGTTCTTAAATGCTTCCTCCCCCCAACTATCATGATCCCAATTCTACCTTGCAAACCTGGTTAGACCAGAGGATGCACAGCAGCACAGATGGGAACTGGAAACACAGGGAACCCAGGACAGGTGAACCCCTCAGGAGCCGCGGTGAGAGTGGTGATACCGGGAGGGAAGGGGGGTCTAGAAAGGGGGAACCGATCACAAGGATCTACATATAACGTCCTCCCTGGGGGGTGGGCAACAGAAAAGTGGGTGAAGGGAGACACCGGGCAGCGTAAGATAAGATAAATGAATACTTTATAAATTATTAAGGGTTCATGACGGAGGGGGGAAAGAGGGGAAGGGGAAGAAGGAAAATGAGGAATTGAGTCCAGGAACCCAAGCGGAAAGCGAATTTTGAGAATGATGAGGGTAACGAATGTATAAGTGTGCTTTACACAATTGATGTATGTATGTATGGATTGTGATGAGTTGTATGAGCCTCAATAAAATGATTTTTAAAAAAAGAAAGTGACACTATTTCTATAGGGATTATTTATAAAGAATTATACTCAGCAGAAACCAAGCTCACTACCATCAAGTCAATTCAGACTCATTTATGGGAGCAGAGCGCCTCATTTTTCTCCCTCAGAGCAGCTGGTGGTTTAGAACTGCTGACCTTGTGATTAGCAACGGGTAACCCACTGTGCTCCATAAGAAAGATACAGTGGGTTACATTTATGTGCTTATAGCACGAGGCTGAGCAGCAGTAGCAGACAAAGTTAATCTGGGTTTGTAAATAGAACGGATTGGCAGTAGCTGTTGAGATAGCTAGATACATGTTCTTTGTCAAGAGATTTAAAAAACTGCTTAGCAGCATTCTAGAATGTTTGAATTGACATTTTCTTTTGGTTTATGCCTTACTCTGATCTAACTGGAGCCAATTTATTCTCTACTGGCAATGAAAAATCTAATTGGAAATAGCTTAGTTCAAATAGACAAACAAAAACCCTGCTATGCTCATGCTCATAAAATGTTTTTTTAAAAGTACTCACCATTGTCAAACTCCTGCAATTAAGGACCCCCAAACCTATTTTAGTAAATCTAAAAACAATAAAAGGAAAAGTGAAAATGCAAATGTTTAACTTCTTAAAAATACAGTGACCCTTTAAACTGATCTCATCTAAATGAAGTTTGTGTTCAGACAAATATAGAGAAAATAGATTTTTTAAATCACCTCACTTTATTATGCTGAATTCGTTGTATGAAATTTTGCTATTAGGAGTCAATAGGAGCTTGCTTTTATGTTGTTATTGTATTACATATATATGTGTGTGTATGTATATATATATATGTGTTTTTTTCCTAGTTGACCCTTGCTATGGATGAACAGAAGGAGAAAATTACTGAAAAGAGCATTCTTTCAATGTCAGCAAACGAACACCATCAGGCACAAGAAGAAGTAAGGAATTTATTTTTATATTGTATTTAAAACTATAGTGAATAATAATTTGAAAATTAAGATAAATGTTACTTTGAGTCTGGTAGCATATAAACTATTGTTAGCTAACACAACATATAGTAAAAAATGCTTGAAATTAGAAATAATGGTTTTGACATAGGCAGTCTGAAAAGTAACTTTATATTTGAAAGAATCAATTATAGTATAATTTTATGAAAAGTTCTCATGAATATTTTCTTACCAATTTCCAAATTACCAAATTATTAATGGAACTTAAAATTCAAACTACAAAACATGAACATACAGAGAAATAATATAATTTTTGAACTTAGGACAAATACGGAACCATTTTCATTTTCTGACTGTAGAAGAATAAAATTAAAAAAACAAATAAACAAAAAAGAAGAATAAAATTATTGTGAATTTTTAAAATGATAAAGTTACCTCTTGCCAAGAAAAAACTATAGTTTACAACTGTCAACTCTCAGTCAGCTAATCATAAGATTCTGAAGGCAATATTGTAATGAAGAACTATTAAAGCAAACCCTCTTCCCTCTAAAGCTCATGCTGTGAGGTTGACAGCATATTCCATAAATGAAATAATAATACAAAATTGGTGTTAGACAAAAGGTGAAAATGATGTTCTTGTAGTTTCCTGGAATGCAAAAGCATTTAAAATCTTTCTGGGAAAAGAATATGAATTTTCTGATTTTCATCTATCAGTGCTAATAAATAAAATATGTAAGCAACCTACATAATAACATTGTATGGATATATATATATATATATATATCTTCATTGAATTCTCTTTGGACATTTAGGTAAAGAAGTTTATCCAGGCTGTAGGATTTTAGTATTTTCTTTTCATTACTGATTATGTAATGTATTCTATGATAGATGTACAGCCACAGTGCACATTTAATGTATAATGCAAATCTTCCACTAGAGTCCATGTTAATATTTGGGACTTATATAGGTTCAATATTTAAGACTATATTGCAGTCTAAATAATTTATAAATCTTCTAAAATGTAACAATTTAAAATTTCTAGATGTAACAATCTCTTCTAAAATGTAACAAGTAATTTTTTAAACGTAACAAACGAGGATTCCATAGATTTCTAAAGTTGAACAAATAAGGATTAGATCAATTTAAATGGTGGTAGTGATTTTTTTTCACAGAATACTAAAACGTAAAAAGATGAAATATTAATTATGTCTTAAAAATATCTTTTTATTTGACAAAAGTTCAATGAAAGAGACTTTTATTACGTGTTCAAATATGGTTAGGAAGGTAATATAGATCTTAATATGGTAATATTTAGGAAATTTGCTGGAATAATAAAGTTATATCTATAAATATTACTCTAGAGATTAATTGGAAAATAATCTAAATTAATGAATAAATTATGTTGTTTCTTCACTGTAAATATTGTTATTATTTTGGCTGGGACTATCTTATACAAAATCTTAATTTCACTGGAACATTTTAATTGGTCCAGGAACATGATAATTATGCTAAATATGTAATTTTTAATGCCACCAGGCCGACAACACTGGAAAATCAAAGTACCTCTTTTAGGAAATCCAAGTGTTTATATTTATTTAGTATTTTTTAACTTATCATTATTTTCATGTTTGTTTAACACTGTATTCAATGTTCTTCTTAACTAATAGATACACATAGATATCTAAAACATGTTACTAAAAGGTAATAGAAATTCTTTTTTTTAATAAAAACTTAAGAAATGATATATGTGTATGTGTTCACTTACACACGCATTGTGAAGTGACTTCAAAATGTTTTTGGAAAATGGAAACAAAGATAATGGAATTGTTCTGCAAACATTTTGAAGCCCTTCTGTGTGTATGAGTGTATTGCATATGGTTCAGATGATATATTTGTGTTTGTGTGTGCTAGCCCATAAATATATTTCATAGACTGTAAAGATAACTGTTATGTTAATACTCTGAGAATGCTTATAATAATTTGAATGTGTAAATGCTGATTTTTTGGTATATAAAATTTATTTACAATAGTTTATAACTTTAATACATATACTGAGATATAAACTCAATTGGTGAAACGAAATAAAATTGCTTTGGGGGAAACCATTTCAACATTTGTTTTGGCTATGGGTTTCTTATTTATTAAAAAATATATTATATTGCTTGACATGTCTCAAAATTCAAAGTAAACCGTAAAATCTGAGCTTTAGATCCTCATCCACTGCCTATAATTTTATCTTAAAGATCATGTTGTATTTTATGTAATTTCTCCACATGAGAACTGTGAATAATAATAACGTAGGTATCAGACCACTTTGAGGTGATTATATATGTTAAAATACATTAAGCTTTTTAGAAATGGTCTAGTGGAAACCTAACATGTAATTTATTATTAGCCCCTCCCAGTTGCTGTGGAGCCAGTTCTGACTCCTGGCGATCGTGTATTCCAGGCAGAGCAGACCTGTGCTCCGCAGACTTTCAGTGTCCTGTCTTCCAGGAAGAAGCTCTCCAGGCTGTACTCAGGTGTTTCTCTTTGATTAGAGCCTCCAGCTTTCCCGTTAGCAGACAAGCACTTTTTGTGTGCAGGGGCTATTGATATGTTAGAAGTAAGTTAGTTCAGGATCTCTGAGGGACAATGGAGAGAAAAGTGGGGAAATGCGAGTGGTGTCAGACTGAGACCCAAGTGTGACCTGAGTGAAGGAACATGAAGCAGGGAAGGTTGAATGGAAGCATTCTCTATTGCAAGGCACTGTTGGGGCAGGGGTGAGTAGTGCTTGAGCCAACATTGAATGTCAGAGGACTCCTGCGGCTGTCATGAATGGATAATGATGCTCATGTAATTAGCGATCTGGGAGGCACGTTTGTTCTGCTTAGCCACCTCAAAAGGTACAACTGACATTATCCTGACTATCGAAAACATAACCCTGTTGTTGGATGGATTATAACAATATTTTAAAGTGTCCCCACTTTCCATTACTCCTTCCTCCAAGAATTGATGAAGATGCTAGGTGCTGAATGAGTCTACAAGCAGTCCATAAGAGACCTTCAGGAGCTCTGCTGGTACAGTGGGTTGTGGGTTGGGCTGCTAAGCACAGGTCTATAGTTCAAACCTTCCTATTGCTCCTTACGAGAGAGATGAGGCTTTCTGCTCCTGTAAAGATATACAGCCTCAGAAACCCATAGAGGCAGTTCCACTCTAGCCTTATAGGGTTGCTATGAGTCAGAATCAACACAGTGACAGGAACCTTCTGCCTGCAAACAAGGTAAGTCCCATTTCACAAATGTTACACTCCTCAGAAGTGTTTTAGGAAATGATCAAATAAAAGTTGGGAGTATTCAAAGTGTAGGGATAAAAGAGGCCATACATTTCACCAATTTACACACAGGCTCCCATCTTTTCTAGTCTTGGATTTTCAAATCAGGCTCACGTCCTCTCTCTTTTGAAAGAAGAAGAAGGAGGAGGAGAAGGAGAAAGAAGAGGAGGAGGAGGAGGAGGAAGAGGAGGAGGAGGAGGAGGAGGAGAAGAAGAAGAAGAAGAAGAAGAAGAAGAAGAAGAAGAAGAAGAAGAAGAAGAAGAAGAAGAAGTAGTAGTAGTAGTAGTAGTAGTAGTTGAGATTATACACAGAAAAACACACACCAATGCAAATGTTTCTGTAAGAACCATTTAGCGACCTTGGTTACATTCAGGTTATGTAATCATGCTCACCTTCTGTTGCAGTTGTCCCTCCTTCATGAATATAAATTTACTGCTGTCAACCGTGCTGTCTAGTATTTCACGTTGTGTTATCAGTTTGATTCTTTGGAGGTTGTTCTAAAAGAGCCTACTGTTCTTGAAGAATTTTTTAAACAAGTTAAACTATACTATTGTTCAGCTTAAGAAAATTTCAGAAGACATGTTTGGTTTACGTTTAAAGATGATCTTGAGACAATGGTTTTCAGAGTTATGTTGTCTTTCTTCTTACTCTGAAAAACACTGTACATTTGGACCTGAAACAAAGAAGAGATCTTCAGAAGTGGAAAATACCATTTTTATATTTCTGACCCCTTTCTTTCTCTGTTACTGGTACTGTGAATTCCTAGGTTTAAGTCCTTACTTTGAGACCATCTGGTATGTTACCTGGAAAAATGGCATTCCTAGCAGAGAGACTGATGCTCTCTGCTCTCTCAGGCACCTTTTGTGAGAAAAGCATCGAGAGCCTCCTTGGTAATCTGAGTGGATTCTGAGCCATGCAGCTTTCCAGTCAACAGCTGAATTCATCCCTAAAGAAGCCAGCAGTGTCTCAAGGGTCCTGACTAATAGCTAAAGTACAGTATCCAGAATGTGGAGCTCAGAATGTACAACTGCAACATGCATGCATTTTAGAATGTGCATATACACATGCTCACACTACTTTGCGCTGGCTGCAAATCACCTTGTGTATAGAATAGAATTCAAGGCTTGTAGGTATGTGCCACATAAACATGGCCAAGCTGCCCAAGAGTCACAGAATACCGTGTCTGGTTATGGCCTGGCGTACATTTGCATTCTTTCAGAAGTACGTTTGTTTCCTCACCAGAATACTCCTTTTTATTTTTGTCTCGGCTACCTTCTGCTCATTTGTCACTCTCTCAAATTCTGTACAAGTGTCACTTCCGCGCTTCACTTCCACGGAGAAAGAAGAGTAAAATGTGTAGGCCTTCTGCTGCACAATGAGATGGTGCATTTTTTCAACATATGCATACGTAAGCCTCCTTTTGTGAATGGGACTGATAGGGTCAGATAATGTTTAAAGGGAAAGGCTTTATGTCTCTCAGGCCTCGATGTTTCCACATGGATGCTTCCACACACACATAGATTGAATTATGAACAGACCCATTAATGCCGGGATCACAAAAGGTCAAGTTTTGTCTTCTTTTGCCTCTATTCACATTGCTTTTGTAGAAGGGGAAAAAAGGATTTGCAAGGGGAAAAAAGATTCATGATGAAGAATTTTAAAGAATTTTTTTCTTTTTAACAATATCTACGATTTAAAAATTCATATTATGCAAAAAAATTCAAGTGTATTGTATTACCTACCAGACTTTAGTATATATGGGCTATTTCATGTTTAGGGTTATCTTTAGGGTTGATATGCTATTGTAGTAAGTGAAATCAAAAATGTAGCACTTAAGGGAAAAGACCTTATGAATATGTAAAGGAACATGAAGTTTAAGTAAAATTGAATGGAAAAAATATTAAAATGTCAGTGGCAGAATTCTTGATTTATCCCTTCAGTGTTTGAGATGTAAATTAATTTTTCTAGGACACCTTATTTTGTAGCTGTAAGTTATTTTCAAGAGCTAGATTACTGTCGGTGTAATTATGCATCACAGGCATGAGCATTTGATCACGGAGCCAATGACAAGAGCAAAAATATAAGGGAAAACATTAAAAGCAACAAAGAATTCATCTCAGATAATACTTTTAAGACTTTAACCAATAGCCCTTTAGAATGCAAATGGCATCATCAATTGTATGGTTGGCTGACTTCTGATGTCACATGAAATCTCCTATCAGTGAAAGACTATGGCTTGTGACAGTAAATCCAGTCATGTATAAAAATGCTCCCAAATCCGAGTCTGAAATTCCTCCTTCACATATTTGTTTACTTTATTTGGTTTGCTAGAGAAAAAGGTGCAGTACATAAAGTTAAGAAGATCAGTATCACTGAGTAGCAAATTACCGATTAGCATAGTATTTAGATTTTTTAGCACAGTACTTAATTTTTTAAAGACTCTATAAAACTATGTCCTTCTGAATTGCATGATACTGAGGATAAGTTTAGAGAGAATCAGTGCTTTCCAGAATGGAGTTCCTTTATTTCGGGCCTTTGATTCCTGGCTTTTAATTTTGTTAGGTAACTATATGGGCAGGCCACCGTGCCTGTTGGTCTTTAGTTTTGGCTTGATACATTCTATTAGCCATCATTTTTGAGGTCACTACTGCTGTCTGATACTATTATCTGATGGTGAAGACAAAGTTCAAAACATTGAATAATGTTGGAACATCTGCCATTTCTCATAGGATTAACAGTACCAAGAAAAGCACAGAAATTCATTCCAGAAAGTAAGAAAAGGAAGGCCAGGAGCAAAATCTGCCTTTGGGTTTTAGGCTATAAATAGCCTTCTCGTCTTGTTATGCTTTCCTTCCTTGTTTTGCTTCCCTGCTCAGGATCTCTAATTACCCCTCCCCCTTTATTTTTATCCTCATATTCTTTTCATTTCTAACAATTTCTTCTTATTTATATCACTGAAAAAATCTTTCCATCATCTTTCATTTTCCGTCTTCATTTTCTACCTTCTATGTCCATGATTTCCAAAGCCATGAGGGGATAATACAAATTACCACAGGCTTTCATTCTAATTTACAGTTCAGAGCTACATATTAGTAACTTACCTAGTGAGTTATTAGGGGTTACAAACATTTAAGGTAGAACAATACATTAAATTGTGCTGTCTGAGTCAGCAAGCTCAAAATCTCACTGGCTTAAAACATAAGTCTATTACTTGCTTAGAGTGCATACTATAGCTGCGGGTTGACTAGGCTACTTCCTGTGTCTTCTGTGGTTTGGGATCTAGATTGAAGAAAGAGCTCCACCCCCAACACCCCCACCCATTAGGACATTGCTGTAGTCATGGTAATAGTGAAAAGCAATAGTAGACCAAAGAGGGTTCTGAAAGCTTTTGTCTACAAATGGCTTGTGCTATTTCTACTTATATTTCATTGGTCAAACCAAGACATACAGGCGATTCTTCTCTCTATGTGACTGCGAGAAAGGCTCATTGCTGCTCCTTGATCTCCTCAAGCTGCATATCTACTTTTAATAATTTCCAAGAATCAAGGGATTGATATATAAAGTGGGGAAGACATTTAGGAGGGTTACACTTTTATTGGAAGGATGTGGCATGGACGCATAGAGTAAAGAGTAGAACAAAGCAAACTTGGATTAAGTAACATATGTTCATATCTAGGAAGTAAGTACAAGAAGCACTCATGGGAGAGGTGACGGATGAGTGCTTTAGGTAAAAGAGGAGAATGAGTTTGAGAGTAGCCCAGGAATCCAGGTACCTGCTAGATTCTATTCTTGGTGCCGATTCTAATTGAGGGTCATTCAGAGCCATTCATAAGTCCAAATGGGCCTAATTTGATTATGTAAATGGTCGTGGATGAAGTGAATTCCTATGTTCACTAATTTTAGTCACTGTTATATTGCAGTCAGTCTTTATTTAATAATCCAGTCTACTAGAGAGATTGTAAATATATGTAGTCGTTAGGTACTGCAGAGTCTGCTCCACCTGGTGGTAGCAGAGTTAGGTACTGCAGAGTCTGCTCCACCTGGTAGCCACTCTGTACCAAAGTGTGAAGCAGTGTCAGGCCCTGCGCCAGCCTCGCAATTGCTCTTCTTCGAGCCACCGATCCAGCCGCTGTGTAAATCTGTCAGGCTGCTTGTTGAGGCCTTTCCTTTTTCCTTTTTTTAAATGGCATCTCTACTTTGCCAAGCATGTGGCCCTTCTCCAAGGACTGGTCTTTTGCTACCACATGTCCAAGTGTGTGAGATAGTCTAGCTGTCCTTACCTCTAAGGAGCATTCTGTCTGTGCTTTATTTCACTAATAGATCTCCAGGCCTTTTTTCTGAGGTGCATCTGAGTGGACTTGCGCTTCCAACTTTTCTGTTAACAGCCAAGTTCATTAATTGTTTATACCACCAAGGGACTCGGTTTATATCTGTGTTTCTCAAATGCTGGTGTGTGTGTGTGTGTGTGTGTGTGTGTGTGTGTGTGTGTGTGTGTGTGTGGTTTGTTTGTTTTTTTCTTTCATACTCAGAGAAATATTTTATTCAGTAATTGTAAATGACTATCCTATATTCCTGAAGTGAAAGGGTTGGAAGTTTTCCCTTGTATAACTTGGTTGATAAAGAAATGTATATCCCTTCTAATCTCTTTAACCTGAAAATAGATCTGTGCGGAAATTCTTGTATTGAAGTCTCTCCTCCACCCCCCATCAAACTGGGTACTCAAAAATCTAATAGGTGTGACATCAACAATTACTTCTTGCTAACAACTCTTGTAATTTAACCCCTTCAGGTGAGCAGGCTGATTGATGAATTGCAGACAGCTATCAAAAGCAACAGAGGTCATCTCTCTAAACTTGGCCCCCAATTACAGGCTGAGCAGGAGCGATTCTCCTCTTATGTCTACCAACACATTAAAAGCCCGCCAGCAAACACTCTTCTCCCGGGAGGCCTGCAGCTCAAGGTGGGTGTCATTCAGTGACTCTCATTGGGTTCAGCAAGAGATGAAAACACTCTGCTCTATTTGAAGGCCCCTGTCACAAAGCCACTCAGCTTGAATTTCTTTTTATGTTGTCTTCTTCTAACTGGGGTTTGGCTTACAAGTGATAATATTACCACTCAGGATCTGCACCTTAAAAGAAAATCGACTAGAGGCCTTTGAAATGTGGATTAATAGGACTAATTTTCAACTCAGAAAAGGATCATTTTAATAAAGGGATTTCATCAAGTGATAATTTATATCCTTTCCCAAGAAGCATACATATTTTCACAGGAGTCATTGTATATTTCTATAAAAACTAAAATTTGAAAGAGATTATTTGGAGAAATGGGCTAGATTTAATAATTGACAGGCAGTGGCAATAGGAATTGCAGGTGAAAGGCCAGGTGGCTGATGGATGCTCAAACTACATTTCCAAGGAAAAAGATCTGTATTGGATAAATGTGACACATGTCTGAGTTTACTCGGTAAAATCAATAATGGGGAATATACTGGGGATAAAGGTGAATTGGTTGTTTGTCAGGACAAGATGGCTAAATATCCCAGACTACTTTCTGTTGCTGCATCTTTAGAAAAGAAAAACACATACACAAACACTCTTTAAAAGACCACACTCAAGGTAGGTGGTTTAGGCATTAAATACTTGGGAATTTAAATGCTTTTGTTTTTCTTAGTGGAGTGTCTATGTCGAGTCTTTTTTAAAGTTAGAATAGCTTTGTAATTTTATATCAGTCATAGTAAAGTTCTGTCATTAGTTAAATTTGAATTACTCAATGTGGACTCTTTCGTAGCTAAAGAACCACTGTTACTACAGATACTCATTTCCTTTTGATTGTTTATAGAAACTTGTTACTATTCAAGAATTTCTACTTTATAACTCCCTTTTCTTAATACTATCATATTATTCAAATAAATGTTTATATTTTTTATCTGCACTAATTTCTTTTCATGGATTTCCCATGTTTACATTTTGAATTAGATCGTTAGTATGTAAAAACTAACCTTAGAGAAAATTTAATTCCATGCTTAACATGGTCATGCATTTCTCACAGCCTGGACTGGCTAGCTAAGCATATAGAAAGCAGCAAGGTCCCAGTGCAATGCCAGCAAGATGCTCCTTAGCCAGGCTTCTAAACACACTAGAGACCCCCTTTGCCTATTTGTAAATTAGTTGCTATTGGTTGAGAGGCCATTTATATTAGCAATCATATGCACTCTATTAGCTAGACAACTTCACTGCTGAATTCTGAAAAACCTGCATGATAGCAAATATTTAACTTTTAGGTATGAATCTTTCCTCTAAATTATTCCCTTATATTGATATGCTTCATAATCCTGAAAACAAGAGGAAATTAACACATGAAAAGATGCAATGCAGTTTTATATATTTTGGTTATTCTTGCTGCCCTTTGGGTTAGGCTATAACCACATGTAGCTATTTAAATTTTATTTAAATTAAAAACTTTTAAAATCAGTGCCTTTGTTTATATTAATTACACTCCAATTGCTGAACCCGTAGTTAGTGGATATTGTATCAAAGAGTGATCTATTGAACATCACTCTTATCACAGACATTGAGTATGAGGGGGCTTTAAAAAGTTCATGGAAGTTTTCTATGAACGTTTTACAGCCCTCTAGCATCTGAGGAAGGCCAATTGCACATGTGTCCCCCACACTCCTGCAATGATGGCCTGCGTGTTGATAACTTGAAATTGACCATAGTCAGAGTATCTATACCAAAGACGAGGGCAAATGCTACAGGAGAGGGTACCCTCAAAAACCAGATTCTTTTTCTCAAAGCTATGTATTTAGAATTTTTTTAAACAAAACAACCTTAACACCTCCCAAGTACTCTCTATTACACTTGTCAAATCTGCATTTACATTCTTGGAAACATTTTTCAAACTCAGCTGTTTGGATGGCTGACCACTCCTCTCCCGTTGTTTCACTTCATCTCTTCTACTGAGTGAATCACTGTCGTTTCATGCCCCTCTGCAGTCGTGCAAACTAAAAAAAGTCGCATGGAGTGAGGTCAAGTGAGTAAGGTGCATCGGGCCAGCGAGGCATGCGGGGTTTTTGTTGTTGTTGTTGCCAAAAACTGGTGCACTGAGATGGCTGTGTGAGCAGGTGCACTTTGTGGTGGCAAAACCAGTCCCCTGTCTGCCACAAATCAGACCTTTTTGTCACACACTGTTAGGCAATTTTTTCAGAACCTCTAAATAGAAAGCATGATTAACAGTCTGACCTGGTGGAATGAACTCCAAATGCACTACGAGTTGACATTTTTGTCCGTTCAGTAAGTTGACAGACGTCCAGACAAGTTTTATCATCAATCAACATTTCACCTTTTTTGAAATGAGAAAACCACTCTTACACTTGAGTTTTTCCCCTAGTGCTATCCTTGTAAGCTGTGTTCAGCATCACAACAGTTTCTGCAGCATTTTTCCTGAGCAGGAAACAAAATTTCACAACCATATGCTGTTGTCTTAAATTAGTCATCACAAAAAACGAGGTTTGAATGAAACTGCTTTTACAAAAACATTCACGGTGACCAGAGAGAACCTTCATATTTTACGCCACTGTGTGCACGGACTCAGAATGAGTTGCTTGATGCTCACCTAGTGGGAAAAATGTGTACTACAAAAGCTCTGCTCCCTGCACCCATTGCAATCTCAGGTTTGGGGGTACCCCCTGGCGCATCAGGACTTGATTTGTTGTTTTGTTGATTGTTTAGAGACTGTAGCCCATGCATTCGCAACGACAGCCCATAGGCCAAAGCTGCTTGGTTTTGTACATAAGCATTTACTGAAACACAGCTTCAGTTATTTGTTTACGTAATACTGACTGTGGCAGTAGAGTTGCGTAGTTGCCACAGAGACCACGTGGCTTGTATTGATCTGTGGCCCTTTAGAGAAAAAGTTTGCCCCTCTTGGTTTATGTGGACTATATTAGAAATGTTTACAGTGGGGAATATGTTTAAACATGTGTAATTTCTGTGTCTGTTATGCTATGAATGGTACAAAAATGCAAGCAGCACACTTCTGATTCAGCAGAAGAAAAAATGTATGACGTCAGTAGAATGTATAATTTCTCCTCCTTCTAGCAAGTTCAAACCTGTACATCCTCGGTGCTGTGCAGTTTGCAGTGTGTGTGCGCGTTTAACTTCTTAGGAGATTTTTGTTGTACAATCAGAATTGAGAGTCATAGTGAGATCATCAAAGCAACTTAGCAGAATTTAAAAAGACCAGAGAAAGGGTCATTACTGGTTGTGAATCAGGCAAAACTTCTACAGTTTTGGAGAGTGGACAATGATAGCAGCAAAATCACTTAATCCAAAATGATGGGAAAGGAGTGGTTTTAAAATCACTTCGTATTTTATTTACTTAGTACTTTTATTTTTTGTCTTTTCAAGAGTCATATTCAGAGGGCAAATGAGAGAGTGCAGAAGCAAAATGCTTTGTGGCTTCAATGACCAGATTTGAGTAGTGACAAGCTGAAGGTATTTAGACTCACAACTATTTTTCACCGATTCAATAACTAACCCACTGCCATCAAATAGATTTCTACTGATAGTGACCCAAAATACGATTTCTAAGACTGCTATTTAATAGCTGTAGACAGCCTCACCTTTCTACTGAGAGCTGCTGGTGGCTCGAACTAGTGACATTGCAGTTCATAGTCAAACATGGTATCTGCAGCACCACTCTTAGGTGTGCTGAAATAAGATGATGGCTTATTTTAGGCATTTGAGAAAGGTAACATGTAGAAATCTGCAGGTAAATAGGAAATAAGAGCCAAGTTAAGGATGATACAAATAAATGTGCATATAAATTTTGGTTTCTTTAAATCTTACTTTTAATAATATGAGATTTCAAAAGCTCAGGTACCGTGGAATAAAAATAGAAATATATAAACTTTGTTTATCAACACATGCTCCATTAAGGTCAAGACGATTTTTTTAACTGTTGGTACTAGCCATTAGTTGCTCTCTAAAAGAACTGAAGGTTCATTTAACCATGTCAATGCAGTCTTTCTTTACATTATTAACTTTCTTTATATTACTAAATTAAAGTGTTTTTTTAAAATAGGAAACAAAAAGTAGTCAAAATGAGCCATATCAGGGTTTTAAGGCAGATGCCTCATGATTTTCATTTGAAACTTTCTCCATGAAATTGTCCCTTGTTGGGAAGAGAGGTGAGCCAGAGTATCTGTGAGGAGAGATTCCAGGTGAAACTTTCCTGGCTAATTTCCTGCCAAAGTATTGACTCTATCAGAATACTCTCATAATAGGCAGATGTTATCACTCATTGGCCCTCCAGAAAGCCAATAGCAAAATGCCTTGAGAAGTCCCTCACCCCCGACCCCCCAAAACAAAAAAAACTTGTTGTTACCTTAACTTTTGACTAGATTACTTCCGACTGATTGTTTTTGTCTTCAAGATCTTATAGGTAAAGCCTTGCTTCATCATCCGTTAAAATTCTTCAGGATCTTGATCCCGTTTGTTTAAAATTTCCATGGAAAGCTCTGCTCTTATTAGCAGTTAATCTGGATTCAACTGCTTTGGTATTCATCACGTGGAAAGTTATATACATATACACACATGTATATGTTCATACACCCATATTTTATAATCTTGCTGTGTCTCACATGTCATTTTTGGCTTTGACTTGACTTTTTTCACCTCTGTCTCCCACAGTACTCCCTACTTTTCTGCTGGGTTTTATAATTAATTAGAATGTTCACACAGAACTCGCAGATAGTGCTCATGATTATGGGTTTATTATGGAAATTAATAGGTGACAATACTGATGAGCAGTGCTCAGGATACAGTTGTTCATTCAGGTCATGTTACAAAGATATTTCAGGGCTGCTAATAAATGTCCAAAGAGCCCTGTGGGTCAGTGAATCCTCTTCCCTGAATTAAGTGCCCAGCAGTTCCCTACCCCGCCGGCCAGGCCCCTGGCCCAAAGCACTGAGTTTTATTTGCTCTGTGGGCTGGGAAGCTCTGCAGGCTCTGTCCCGTGCTCCAGTTGCTGCTGCTGCTACTGCTCCTGTCCTCCCTGCGGCGGTGTCAAAGCTTGTGTCCTCAGTCAAGGAGGGTGGGTCTCGGAGTCCAGAGGAAGCTGTCCTCGCGTGGCTCTTGCTATTGGTGAGCCCCACTTTCTGTTTCTGATGGCTCACTTATAGAAGCCGGATGGCAATCATATAACAATCAATGCCGTCCCCTAATTGACTTTTCTACATTCTTGCCCAGACTGATCAGGAAACTAGGGTAATTTGGAGGGAGTAATAAAGGCCCGGGCTACCGCTTGATGCCCGCCTTCATGAAGAGATCACTGAAGCTACGGCTGCTAGAGCGAACTGCTGATGAAAGCAGAGGGGGCTTAGCTATTGGAAAGAAGAGTGTCTGGGTCCTACAGGCTTGTCTTGAACCAAACAGAGACCTTAGCGAGGCATCAACTAAGTCAATATGGAAGAAGCACCATGGCCTCTGTGATCCAAGGATTGTAAATTTTTTAAAATCCCAATCCAAAGGAAGGAATAGTCCCAGAGCTTAAATTGTGAACTCCTGCATTGTAGGGGACCACTGTAGGGGACAGTGGATGCCCAAGGCCATTTCAAGGGCCTCCGTACGGATGAAGGCTCTGGTGAACACCCTCTGAACACAGCTCGGGGGTGAATAGCCTGGTTTCAGACAGCATCGGAAACTCAATTATGGCAGGTGTAGTTCGGTTAAAATGTAGGGCCTTATTGTTTGATCTCCCCTTTGAACCATTTTAAGGTTGATTCCGTTTTTGATGTGTTCTGCTTTCTTTTTGAGTGAGGGTTTTCTATGTTTTATCTAGTCATTGCCAGTGGGGTTTTTTTTGTTTGTTCCTTTGCTTCTTGCTTGTGTTGCATGATTTTTCTGTACATAAAATCCAAAATAGGTAGATCTACAGAGACAATCATTGGATTGATAATTGCCTTGGGACATGGCAAGAGAGGATTAGGAAAAGGGGAGTTAGCAACAATGAGCAGGAGAAGAAAATGTTCTGTAATCGATAATGGTGATGACTGCACACGTGTTTTCAATCGGGGGAATGATTAAATTTTATATATGGGAAATACATGCCAATAAAACTACTGTTTAAAAGGTTATGGCTAGAAGAACCACATTAACTAATTATATATTGCTTCCCAATTATGGTGGCCTCACGTGTTTCAATAGAACTAACCATGCTCCATAGGATTTTCTGGTTGTGACCCGTTGGCAGCAGATTGCCAGGCCGTCTGCTGGGTATTTGAGGGCGCGTTCTACATGCTGACATTTTGATAACCGCTTAACCATTGTTTACCACCAATCTTAGCATCAGAGGATGTTCTGTTTTTAAAAACATACTCTTTAACATCCTCTGAATCTCTGCAGTCACATTTTTGGAACTACTTGGCATAATCCAATTCCAAGTTTAAATGGGCACACAAGAGAAAGGACAGAGCAATCTTTGGTGCGCTGTTTCTCCTTACAGGGAAAGTTCCTAGTTTAAACAAATAAATTGAAACCACAACATCAGACAAAATTGAGAAAGTTTATCACCAGTAATAAACCTGTCACCACATGACCATTCTCCCTTTTGTGTATCATTTTCACGTATGACCTATGTAGTTACAAAGCATGCTTAGTTGCTTTATATTCTACGACCTTTTCCACCGCACCACAGTACATTTTCAGGTTAACAAAATTTCTTAACAATTTTCCCTTTAATGGTCACATTCAATGTGCACCATAATTTATGAAGTTCTTTAGGCAATACGTCTCAGAGCAATTTCTTACTATTCCAAACCTTCTCTTACTTCGTCTCCCCTGTCACCACCACCACCCCCAGTCTCTTTTAGGACATCTGCTATAACCATGGCTCAGTGACTCCTGCCTTCCCGATCCTGTTCTTTCCCTGCAACTCCTCCTCCTCTTCATCCCCATGGAGATCCTGTCAGAAATGTTAGCGTTACCCAGGGAGAGCAAGACGATGCCTGACTGAAAGGCTAGATACCAAAGGATATTAGCAAATCTGTATGGACTTGTGGGTGGAGAAACTAGTAGGAAGGTGGGTGATTGTGACAGGATTGAGGAGTAAGAGTGTGTGGTGTGTGAGTAGGTGGGAGAGAGTGTGGGGGAGGCATGGAAGATGGCGCAGGGAATTAGTGCTTTTCACACACAATTGGTCAATGAAACTCTGTGGGTTGTTTTCCATTTGCTGCCAACTGAGCAGATCAGGTTCTGTGGGACCTCGAGCTGGAATAATTTGGGGGGAAGGGTGGGTGAGGGGAGCTGGCTGTAACATTAAGTCTGAAGGGGCTCTCTTTAAAATTATACCTATTTAGAAGGAGAACATAAATCATAACAAATGAATGCAGGCTTAGAGATCTGGGATCTTTCTTCTGAGGCATTTTTTTTAGCAGGCTAAAAGAAATGTGTATGCAGAAATACTTCCAGACTGGTAGTAAACTGAAAATACCCTCGTCGGTAACATTCTCCAACTTTCAGCAATTCCTAGCAATTCTCAGGAGTCGGCGCAAGTATGCAGCCTTAAGCTTGAGCTTCGATAACTTCACCTAGGCCGCCTTTGGCTGGGAGCAAAGGAAATGCGGTGGAATTTAGTAGCTGGACTGAAAACCAATAAAACTCAGAAGATTGTGATGTGGAGACATTTACTAAAATCTAGTATGTTTGCTGAGTAATACGTCAGGCCAACTTGACACCCATTTTCAAAGGAATTTGACTAGAAGAGCCGAATTAGAATTTTCAGGGCCATGGTGGCCGAGGCACCATGGTGATGCAGCAATTCAGCGCTCAGCTGCTAACCCAGAGACTGAGCCCGCCAGCTGCTCCACTTCAGGAGGAGGTGACAGCCTTGGAGACCCTGTGACACAGCGTCATTCTGCTCTGCTGGGGGTTCCTGAGTTGGGCTATTGTCATGATTGCAAAGAAGATTCCTGAAATCTTGGGCAACGTGACGAAGAGACTCTGCTTTCATACATGGAGTTTATCCGAGTTGCCCAACCATTGTTAAGGGGAAGGAAAGAAGAGACCCTTCACATTTCCATTCTCCCCTCTCATGGGATAAAGCACGACTGCAGCAGGCTCTGAATGCCGTCACCTACTCCTGTCTCCAAGGCTCTTTTCTAAGTTGCCATCTTTATTTTGGGGACTGTCGGGGGAGGGGGGAAAAGTCAACACACACACACCCCAGCCTATTCCCCAATAGGCATCCGCAGCTAGGTGTGAATCTTTGCCTGCCGAAAGAGCAATCTTCCCTTCCTAGACCTGCTGACGAGTCAGCATCAGGGAAGAGCAATTGGTATGGGTATTAGCTCCCATGCAGGGCCTGCTGTAATGAGACAGGCTGTCCCTGTGCTTCCCTGACATCCCTGAAGGTGCCCAGAGAATTGCCAGGTGGGCAGTCAGCGGGGAAAGTCCCTGGGCCAGAGCCGTATTACTGTCCCCGCAGTTATTCAGACTAAACGTACCCACTGAACCTTACTGCTGCAGCGCACACTCTCGCTCAGGGAGATTGTCCTTCTCCATAGCAGTTAATTTGTTTTTACCTCTCAATTAGCTTTTTCACAGAGTGTTTGATATGCTCAACTTGCTAAGATCTCCTTCCTACATATGTTCCTGTCCCTGGATTTTCCACTGACATCTATGTTAGCCGGGCTCGTCACGCATAGCGTCAAGCACAGAGGCATCACCCGAACATTAGTGAATGCCGAGTTTTCTAGTAAGTGCAAATGAATTCATGCGTTCAATCCAGGTAACATTCTAGCTAGGGTTTTGTTCATATTTTATGATTTACAAAGCACAGTGGATTCTTTTCTAAAATAAAATGTATTGCTGTCAACAAAGAGCAAACTCTTGTGTAAGCTGTAGTTTGTCAGTGTATCCATTTAGATGGGGAAATTAATTTTACATCTATATTGATAAAAAAATACCCAACAGCATTACAACCGTATACTTTATACAGAGGTGAGGCTATGATCCCTGAGGTGGAGAATTTAGAGAAGTTTGATGATTGGGTTTAAATTAAATCCTATAACACTCATTTCTTCTATTAAAATAAAATTAGGGGGAATGTGACTCATCAAAAAAAAATCTTTCTGTGACACGAAGTATATTTAGCAGAGGAGCCTCCAAACCCCTTTATTCGCCAAGAACACATATATAATCCCTGTCTTCACACTGTCCTACTGACAGAGGCTGTGTATCGGTTATTTTAACCCCCACTACATGTGATTTTAAGTACTACATTGATTTTTAAAATGTGAAATGCTTCTCCCATATTTTTCCTTGAGATAATCTCATTTGCAAAAGGATTATTGAGATTCCTGACAATGTGCCAGACAACAAATTTACTTTTCCCTAACTTCTTTCAGTTAATTGGTGCATTGTCATATATTGGCATTAGTGATATTTGTAATTAGATACGAAGAAGATTTTTCACAGAACCATGCAGCTTGTTTGGGAATTTTTACTTTGTCAAAAGGCACCCAAAATTGGAGGAAAAGCTTTTCTTCTCCTTCAATACGCTGAGAAAATGCTGATATGTGACGTAAGCACTATTTCTATGGGACCAAAGTGGTGTCAGCCACTGGACAGATTAGACAGATACCTTAGAGCAAGAGGCTTTATAGCAACAGGAAGAAGAAATAACTCATAAAAGGAGGTATTTTTCTTACAACTCTGACCTCAAAGCTATAAAACAGCCAAATAAACGCCAATTAAGTGTACTCCATCAAACCATTGAATTGTATGGTATGTGAATTAGATGTTGATATAACTGTTTTTTAAAAAGTTAAAAAAAAGAGGGTGAGAATGGGACACAGCTCAAAGAGGGGATCAAAGTCAGTGAATTGTACCTGAAGGCACGATCGGCACGTCTTGTACTGGGTGTATGCTCACCACCACCACCACCACCCACACATCCGAGCACTGCTCCAGGAAAGGTGCACAGGCCCACCCGCAGGGACACTGTGAGTGTCTCCCAGGCCTCCTCTCCATTCTGTCCCTTGGTGATGTTTTCCCTCCCCCTGTCTCTACCCTCTAATTCAGTGATGGTAAGGCAGTAATTAAAAAAAACAAAAAACAAGACACCCTTTTTTTCTTAGATTCATGTTTTCCCTTGGAATCTACTTGATAAAATAAGTTAAAGTAGGAACTATTTAAAGCCAGGATGGGAGCTGCCCTGTCCACTGATTCACTCACAGGGTTTGCTTACATTTTGAGACCACAGCACCATCCATGCCCCTCCCCCTCACTCCAGCCCATTCCCAGGGGCTCCTCTCTTCGGTGCAGGTGGTTAAGCAGCACTCCGCTGCTAACTGAAAGGGCTGTCTGAACCCACTAGCTGCTCCGTGGGAGAAAGGACCTGTTGATCTTTTGTCCGGGATTTCAACCTAGGAAACCCTACGTGACAATTCTCTGTCTACTCAATGACACATAATAACAGATAGAAAATAAGTAATCTATAAAGTGGGATACCTATTGATTGGTTCCTATTCATACGGCCCCCAGCTTAGCAGGGTAGAACTGCTCCATAGTGCGGGAACTTCTGAAGGCAAACCACCAGGCCTGTCTCCTGGAATACGGGGGGTGGGGATGAGGGTGGGGGGGAGAGTTTAAACATCAACCTTTCGGCTACTAGTCACGGCCTTTCCTAACTGCTTGTAGGACCGAGAACCCTTTCCTCTCATGGAGTTGTCGGATTTCGATTGTGACAAAGGAGTGAATCTCTCAGTGGAGTTACAAGTATTGACAAGTCGGTAGGAGCAGTATTTTAGAATTAGAGCCCTTTGGCCCATCCCTAAAACCTAACCCCAGAGGTAACCAACACCTACTCCACCTCTTTCTAGATGTCTAGAGCCTTTCATTTTACAACAATGATGTTTGTTGTTTAGCTTTTGGACCAGGTACCATTTATGGCAATGAAGCTTAACAATTAAACAATTTGTTTTCATTCAGTATATTTTAATTTCCTGGGAAATTATCTGGCTCTTCATCTGCTAAATGATTCTTTGATCAGTTCTAATGTACTTTATATCACATGTAGTATAGACATAGTAACCCTTTATTAAATTTTCATTACTTGAATCCCATAATTTCAAGTTGCTTTGTAAATATAACCTTAACTGAATATTAAAGTTAGACATTTTTATTGTTTGCTTTATGATATTTATACCTTTGGTAAAATATAAAACTTAAGAATATCCTAATATTTTTCTACTAAATCCATAAACATGGAAAGTTATAGTACATCTATTCGATTTAATACATTTAACATTAATTTTCTTAGAGTTGATTTTGTTCTAAAAGATGAATTTGAATTCTGATGGACTAAAGATGTCTTTTATAGCTAACTAGGTTCTCATAGAAGAACAAATTTTCATTTGCGTATTCTTTGACTTAGGTTAAAACTCCTAATACTTTCTATGCCTTCGGTTTCATGTGATTAAGCTCTGTTACTAGATATTAGGAATTCTTAGTGACATAGTGGATTATGAGGTGGGCTGCTAACTGAAAGGTGAGCAGTTTGAAACCACCAGCTGCTCTTCTGGAGAAAGAGGAGGCTTTCTACTCCTGTAAAGAGGTACAGTCTTGGAACCCAAGGGAAGTTGTATTCTGTCACCATGAATCAGAATCCCTTCTATAGCGGTGAATTTTTTACTTAGTACTAGATGTAAGAATAAATGTTTATATGTATCATTAAAACATTATAGGACTTATTTCTAAAGAGCTGCCTCCTTATGAATAGAGGTGTGGTCGCTCTAATTATTGGGGGGGAGGGGGAGTGTACGTTACAACGTGTCCTGCAAGAGCTGCCATGCATCTGGGTAGAGCACTCTACCATATTTGCTGGGTTCCTTCTTCAAGTCGGAGATACCCAATTCCTAGCAACTGTAGCTGTAGGAAGCTAGTTGTCCTCAGTGGAAGGGAGCTCCTTCACCCCACATTGGACCGCTCTCCAGGGATCATTTTGCATCCAGCACTGGGCTGGCGTAGGGCACAGGTCAGCAAACTGGGGCTCTTGAGCCGTGTCTAGTGGCTCTTTCAGTAGTACATGTGGTTCTGATGTAAAATTGAAAATAAAACTAAAACTCAGTTTCATTTATAACAGTTTTAAAGGGTGTTATTCAGACAATAGTGATTTCATTTGTTTGTGAAACTGTATCTATGGCTTTCAGAGAATTTTTCAGTGGTTGTGAAGGACAGGATTGGCTCTTGGGTCTCAAAAGTTTGTGACCCCTGGTATAGGGAAGGGAAATAAGAAGAGCCCATCTCATGTGCCTCCATTTGGGACCACTCTGAAAGCACCGCACAGGGCAATGATTCTTTTTGTCACCCACAGCTTGCTAGGAGTTGGAGCCATGCACCTGGCTATCACAGTTGACAGGCCAGCTCGATGCCAGAACTCCCAGTGGAGTCGAGCCAGGCCGCTGTTGCAGTCATGTAGCCATTGAACTTCTTCCTCTACTGAATCCTGCTCTTCTCTTCCACTCACCGGTGTTGCTTCTAAATGTCCCGAAAGCAACTCTGAGTTTCAGCCTCTATTTCCCAGGATCTCCAGTGCAAGACAACCTACAGGTTCATCTTAATCCAACATATTTAATCATGTACACCTAAAGAGCTACTGTGGTAGACCATGTAGACTGGAGAAACGAATCCACAGAAACTCATATGTATATAAGCATTTTATATAAAAAGTAAGTGTACATTAAGAAAGCATCCCGACCCAGTCCAGTCCACGTCCATAAGTCTAACATTAGCCCATATGTTCAACACCGATCCACAAAGAACTCCTCAAACTCACAAAACATATGCAATGACACCAAATGCAGGAGGAAAGCTGAATCAGTGAGTGGGTAAGCATCTCCGCGCTGGCAGGGGGTCTCCACGTGGCTTCCCTGCACCCAGGGCTGCATCAGGGTAGATTCATGTGGCTTCTCCTCAGGGATGTCTTGCAGGAAGTGAGCCTTGCCAGCTAAGGCAAAGAACTAGCTAAGGCAGCCGCACACTGGTCCAACCATCAGAGGGCAAGAGACCCTAGAACCGACAGGCAAGGCTCACCGAGCCATTTAGCTCTCCGTCCTTCAATTAACCCCACATGTGTTTTATCGGCCAGGTTGGCACAATAAACCTTAACTATCTCGGGCACCAACTAACTTTCTGTGGCTGGTCTATATTCTCGCTCAGGCTCTGGCAGTAAATCTGTGTCTGCACAGCTTCCCAACTTTGGGCCACACACAGCAGTGCCATTTTGCTATTAGTGCCTCTTGACAGCGTCGCCTCCTGCAGTATTGGGAAACTTAGGTGTTTGGCCTTCTGCTCACGTGCATTAGAGCTTCCCGGGTGGTCTGTTAGGGAGCGTTTGGGAACCTGCTGTTCCCCACAGTGAGTTCTTAACCAGACTTAGAGCATGAAAGGCTGAACAATGGCCCTGAGCCAGGCCTTACACAGCCCCTAAATAGATGCCATGGGTGATGCCATCACACAACCATGTTGCTTCCCCTTCAGGCCCTCTTTCCCATATGGCTTAAGACCGGTTCTCAACCAATAGGTCGTGACCCCTTTGGGGATCAAATGACTCTTTTACAGGGGTTTCCTGATTCACAACAGTAGCAAAATTATAGTTATGAATTAGCAATGAAAATGATTTTATGGTTTGGGGGTCACCACAACATGAACTATATTAAAGGGTCATCGCATTAGGAAGGTGAAGAACTACTTACTGGTTTAAGATTATCTTGTTGTCTCTTTAAAAGCTTAGTAGTAAATCACATTCTTTCTTACTCGCTTGAAATGTTTATGCCTTCACAAATACTCATGCAAACAGTATAAACATTATACTTATAATATATATAATTTATCCTTATAAACACGTATGCTTTCGCTGATTTGTTTACTGTCATAGAGCTATACATCATGTTTACAGAAACAGTCTGCTACCTCTTTCTCCTGAGTGGCTGGTGGTTTGAACAAGTGACTTAGCAGCCAAATGCTTCCCCACAGAGCCACCAGCTTCGGTTAGGTAATAATCCTCCACCCCACCCCACCCCCCAAAAAGATCCAGATTCTTTTGATACTGAACAGATTTCACCAAAGCTTATGGGCTAGGGAGAAATGCCTGGGGCTGGGAAGACATGGGAATTGGAGTCTGTTTCTAGGTTCTCATTTACACAGTGACTCGACTCGAGGGCAGTGAGAGTGAGACACCCTGACGAGGGACAGTGTGGTTCAGTGGAGATGCCTCATTCTTAGGCAGGAGATCCAGCTTCCCCTCAAGAACCTCAAGCACATTGCCATTATGAGCTAGTGTATTGCTGTGATATTGAAGAGATTTCACCAAAGCAAGTGGGCTAGGAAGAAAAGCCTGGTGAGCTATCCCTGAGGGGTGTGCTTGTCACCAGCTGACAATACGCCCTACCAACATGTATTCCCAACTCCATATACCTTTAGCCAGACTCCCAAATCACCTGCAGCACCTGATGCAAAACAAAATGGAACAGAGGAGACACTGGAAGAGAAAAAAGACAATAAAACCAAACCTACTGCCATTCTGTCGACTCTGAAGCGTTGGGACACTACACAGAATTTTGGAGACTGTAAATCTTTATGGGAGCAGACAGCCCCATCGCTTTCCCTTGGTGGGTTTGAACTGCTGACCTTACAAGTAGCAATCCAAGGCTTACTTAATAATGCCACCAGGGCTCGTTGGGTCAGGGGAGGAAAAAGAGTGGTCCTAGTCCATTGTAATTAAGATAAATGATGCTTACCAATTTTACAAAAATACGTGGCCACGTAAGCATCTTGCTGGAGCCTCTCCCATGGGTTCACAAGGGGCCTGCGCAGCAAGGAGTCCTGGAACTGAAGCGTCCTTATGTTTCTGGAGAACGCATGTGGAAGGGGCTGTTCCTGGCTGCCTTGAGTCCGTTCTGACTCATTGTGTGTGTCACTGTACAACTGAGCTACAGAGGGTTTGGAGGGGGCTGTCATCTTATTGCAGGTACAGTAGAACCCCGGTACTAGACTGCATCAGCACTCAATATAATCGGATTTTGACACGAAATGTCAAGACAATTTTGCATCCAAGCTCAAAAACACCATCAGAAACTGACCAAACACGTGTGGTTTTTGTAAACAAAAGCAGTCTGTGTTTTGGTCACTCGGCCTTAGTTGGCGTTGTTAGTGTGTGTTGTTTAAACCTTTTGCAGCTGTGTTTCAAGCATTTTTCTATAATTTTCTTAGGGTTTTTTTTGTTTTTTGTACTATTTTTAGATTAAAAAAAAAACATGAGTCCTAAGAAAGAGGTTTTATTTTAAAGAAACATCTTGATAAGAAACTGGTTGACCATGTTATCGATATTGTTGATGATAATTTAGTTAACCCTTTTGGAAAACAGTTAAGAAAATTCCAACAGCAGACCACATTAGACAGATTTTAAAAATCTGTCAGATCCCAGTGAAAAAAGGCAAAGAAGGGAAAACCTCCCAAAAGCAGCTACCAGTTGATTTTACGGAAGGGGCTTCCCCTTCCAAACAAGGACTTTCTCTCCAGACCTCCTCTCCACATCCGTGTCCGCAGATCCACATCCTTATCAGTCTCAAAGTATGGGTCATACTGTAGTTGTTATAAACTTTTAAAATGTTGTGTTTCTTATTTAAAATATATTACTTAATTCTGAACTTATTTACTTTGAAATTTCTGTGTAATGTTTTATATAAAAAGGCAAGGTTAGGGTAAAAATTTGGTGGTTCAGAACAGATTAATGGTTTTCAGTTATTTCTTATGGGAAAAATTGATTCAGAACTCAACCGCATCGCATCTCGCTGCTCCTTCTAGAATGGCTTAGCATCAAGGGCTGGGGTTCTACTGTGTGTCCCCAAAGCTTTTCTGTGAGTGACAAATGCAAGTCCATTTGTACAACCCAGGCACCTAATTTATAAGATTGTCAGTGCTCCCCCGAGCTGCAATTCAAACTACTGGCTGCTTCTTGGGAGAAAGACGGGCTTTCTGCTCCCATCAAGAGTGCCAGTCTTGGAAGCTCACAGGGGCAGTTCGACCCTGTCCTATAGGCACATGATTAGTTGGCATCAACTCCGTGGCTTTGGTTGGCAAGTGTTGCGTAGAGAAAAGAGAGCAGAGCAGGACCTGGGGTCTGGTACCTGGGAGGAATGGACAAGGTGCTGGTCCCTGTATTAATGAGGGTTATAGCGTGGCCGCAGAGAAAAGACAGAGCTCAACAGACCCGTGAAGGAGCTAAGAGAGGTGGCCACACAGGCAGCTGATGAAGAGCACTGGAGGCAGAAAACCCCTAGAGCAGTGGTTCTTAACCTGTGGGTTATGACCCCTTTGGGGGTCGAACAACACTATCATAGGGGTCGCCCAATTCATAACAGTAGCGAAATTACAGTTACGAGGGAGGGTGGGTTGGAAAGGGGGAACTGATTACAATGATCTACATATAACCCTTTCCCTGGGGGACAGACAACAGAAAAGTGGGTGAAGAGAGATGTCAGACAGGGCAAGATATGAAAAAATAATAATTCATAAATTATAGTTTCATGAGGGAGGGGGGAGAGGGGAGGGAGAGGAAAAATGAGCTGATGCAAGGGGCTTAGGTGGAGAGCAACTGTTTTGAGAATGATGAGGGCAATGAATATACAAATGTGCTTTACACAATTGATGTATGTATGGATTGTGATGAGTTGTATGAGCTCCTAATAAAACGATATAAAAATAGAAATAAAATTAAAAAAAATAAAGATATGCACCTCAATCCTTCTATCTAAATCCTTGTAAGGGGCACCTTATGACAGAGCTGTCACCCATGGTGCAAGCTGAGCAAAATAAAATCTGTGCATTCCATGGGGAAAAAATTACAGTGATGAGTAGCAACGAAAATAATTTTATGGTTGGGGTCACCACAACACAAGGAACTGTATTAAAGGGTCACAGCATTAGGAAGGTTGAGAACCACTGCCCTAGAGCAAAACCACTGAGACGGGAGTGTGCTTGGTATGTTCCCAGGATCCCGAGAGGCTCTGGGGTGGCAACACTGGGATAGAGGAGAGCGACTAATGATGAACTTAGAGGGGCAAAGGCTGGGCGAAAGGGGCCGAAGGGGGCTCAATCACAGGCGGGTTTGGGATAGAACAGCAATGTCACCTGATCTACGTGTGTATAAGAATGACTGTAGGTTGAGAGTAGGCTATAGGGAACAGGGTGATCAGAGGAAGGGATGATGGAAGCGCACACTAGAAACCCAGATACAAGGAGAAGTGGTTGGTTTTCTGCTGTTCATTCCAAAGTGATTATTTTCTTACTATTAGCAGGGCTAAGAGACAAAATTTGTAGCTAGGCTAATATTTCTGAACTATGACTTATACTTCTATGGAAATAAGCAAATCAGTGAAAGTTTAAGTATTTATAAATATAAATTATATTTATTTATAAGTATAAGCATACTGTTCATATGGGTATTTGTGGAGGAATAAACATGTCAAGAGAGTAAGAAAAATGTTATTTACTACTAATATTTCAAAGAGACAGCAAGAACATCTTAAGCCATTTGGGAAAGAGGGCCTGAATGGGAAGCAACATGGTTGCTTCTATTTAGGACATCTATTTCGGGACTGTGTAAGGCCTGGCTCAGGGCCATTATTCGGCCTTTAACGCTCTAAGTCTGGCTAAGAACTGACTGTGGGGAAGAGCAAGTTCCCTAGAGCCGCTTAGTTCTGCTCTATAAGGTCACTACGAGGCAGAATCCGCTCCCCAGCAACGGGTTTGGGGTTTTACTACCTCACACCTTGGGGCTCAAAGCTAGCCTCAGCTGGGTTTTCGGGTTATCCCTCTCCACTGTTAAGAATTTAATGTTGGGGCCACAGGGAATGATTTCCTCAAGTCAGGCATCAGGCAGCAGGGGGAAATAAAGGTAGACCTTCATCAATCATAGCAGCTCGCTGTTTGGAAAGCTATTATTTGTAAACATTGGGCATTGGAAATAAAAACTGTGCAAACAAAGGACAATTTATATATATATATATATAAACATAAATACATGATTTGGATCTTTATACATGAATGTTTCATATAAAGCTTAGAAATAGATATTTTTAATTGAGTCTTACGAAAAGCAGAATCTTATGGGATTTGAGTATTTTTGGAAACCTACAGCAAAATGTATTTTCTGACTTCGTGGGAGACAAACTCTTGCGTGCCTCACCCGGACTGTCTGCCCTGTAGGGCGGTTGGAGGAGCGCTGTTGGCGGAGTGGTTACTCGTCGGCTTCGATCCCATGGCTGGCAGTTGGAAACCACCAGCAGCCCTCGGGGAGAAAGAGTGGGTTCTCTACTCCCGTGAACAGTTACAGCCTCAGAATCCCACAGGGGTCGCTATGGATTGACTTGGACTTGATGGCAGCGAGTTCGGTTTTAGTGTAGAGTGGTTGGAGACAAAAGCCGGAGGGGGTTTCTTATTTTAGTTTTTTGTTTTTTTCTTCTCACTTGTCTGGGTCTGGATGGGACGTCTATGCACACCAATGAGGGAAGCACTGAACGAATGAAGGTCTTAGGTTCTGGCCAAGCCCTGCCTGCTTTCTCACTTGGGCAGTTAACACTCACGCTCTTTTCTAGAACAGCGGTTCTCAACCTGTGGGCCGCGACTCCTTTGGGGATTGAATGATGCTTTCACAGGGGTCACCCGATTCATAACAGTAGCAAAATGACAGTGATGAAGCAGCAACGAAAATAATTTTTTTATGGGTTGTGGGATCACCACCACACGAAGCACTGTATGAGAGGGTCGCGACATGAGGAAGGTTGAGAACCCCTGCTCTAGAATTTAATGTGCCGCACTCCGGGTTCTCATTGCTCACGCCTCAACAAAGGAGCGTCATTAAGTTCCCCCAACTGCGCTTTTGCCAACTGTGACCTTGAAGCAGCGTAGAATGCTGACCCCCGTTGTTAATGACTCCAGTGTGGAAGAATTTTGTCCAGGCGACGATGGCATCGTGCAATCTCCCCCGATAATTCCCACAGGTTTGCAGGTGACCCCTAGGCTCACAAAGCTCTTTGCAAACGTGGAGAGAGCACGAAAGACACAAAGCAAACACCTCTGAGGAGCAGCTACCGCAGGGGGGAGTCTCAACCTGCCACCAGCGGCCAACACAGTGAAGGGCGCGGGAGGGGAGCAAGCCCCTCGATTCTTGCACAGAATGAATCTTTAAAACAATCTCCTTCTTGCCTAAAGGCTAAAGACGTGTTAATGAAACAGACGGTTTCCCAAACCATGCCAGGACTTAATCAATAACTTCCCACCAGTCTCAAAAGGGACATCAAACTGAAAATATGGTTTTCTTCCTTTTAAAAGAACTTCTTCTCTCAAATGATCGTCTCTGGAAAGAACACTGAAAAGAAAGGAAAATGGCTACGCCGATGTGGTCGGCACATCAGAAAGGACAGAAAGATCTTTTGGGAGAGAAACAGCCAAGGCCAAAGCATCCATTTAAATAATTCATCAGCCCCTCTCTTCCGGCTCCTTTCTTGTCTGGTGAATGGCCTGCGCCACGCGGGCCTGCGCGTGGTCAGAGGGGTGGCGTTCCACTCCGCTGGAGCCGTCCGTCCCGTCTGGCCAGGCTTATTCGGATCCTTTGGACCAGAACAGTCGCCAGCTTCTTTCTTTTCTTTTCCTTTTTCCCCAGCCAGGGTTTTCATCACGCACTGTTTGGGAATGTATCCCTGTTCTCCACAACGTGGAGTCTGCGCGCAGTTAAAGGGAGGACGTTCCTGTACTGTCAGGCAATGAACCTGTCAGGTTGAATCTTCTTCTCTGCATCGAGAGCTGAGCTGAGCGCTCACGCAGTTTAAGTACGTACAAATCAGACATCCCACACGGAATTTGTGGCTTTCTGTTTTTGCAAGAAGAATCCAATGAGTGTTACGTAGGTGCTTGCTGACCTTTCATTGACTCTTGCCCCACTCGGGAGGCCACCGTCAGTGATTTGTCCCCTGAAATCTGTTTCCTACTATTTTAAGATTGTAGGAGGCACCAATTTGCTGAAAATGACTGAAACTGAAGGGAGGAACGGGGACCTTTCTTTACACGATTCTTTTAGTCCGGGCCATACTCGTTGCCAGTGCCTGGCTTGCACTTATTTATCCGAGCAGTCTTGCTTGCCCTAAGTCCCATGTACACACTTTCTGTTAGCACAGTACTCTGCAAGGCCTGCATCCGTGTATGTTGTGCACATATGTACTTACGTGTGTGCATATAGTGATTTTGATCTTCGAATGTGCTTATTTTCAGGTATATGAAAATGGTAAAGACACTGGAGAGATTTCTGTTTGTATCAGTTTCAAAGATTTGCAGTCTAGTGGCTCAACTCAGCCTGGCGAGATGATGGAAAGAGTGAGTTTACTTACCATTTATTTGTGACTATATCTGTCTTCTAGGTTACTTGTCGTGAATTTAGAGTTACAACTTGAAAATCATCTAGAAACGAGGGGAATCATCAGCTCGGTGTGAGGGTCAATTTTGGGGGTAGTGGGACCTCCTGGACCCTTACCTAAGACCATCTCAATTTCCATTATGCTTCTTTGTGGAAATCTGTCCACCCTTTTTCTTTTGGAAATCTGTGTGCTTTTGCCACACAGAGGTTGCTATCTTGTTCACACTTTAAAATAAAATGGGGGGTGGGGGCAGTAGGGCTCCAGGGAGGTTCCAAGTCCTAGACACAGAATAACGCACAGACACTTGCTCTTCTTCTACCTTCCGCCCTGCTGGGAAGCCTTCCAGCTGCTTGATCGTAGGCACCCTCACCTTTGCCTGCTTTCCAGACAATTGGTTTGTTTTTCAGGCAGAACCAACATGTTCAGGGTCTTTCTTTGGGTTCTTTGTCTTGCATAAAAGGACACGCAACACCCCGTTGTTTACAAATTGGGGTTATGCGCCCGAGTGCACAAGCAGTGTTTGGGGCTCTGTTGCCTGGCTTTTGTTCAGGAGCATGCTCCCCTCCCCTTGTGCACCTTCAGTTCCGCGCTCTCAGACGTACCTCTCCTTGATGGTGTCCATTGCTTGGTGTCTACAGCCTGTCTCCAAAGTTGCAGACGCATGTGAGGAGCGCTCACGGGAGCATTAGCTGGGACCCGAAGAGACTGGGGAATGCTGGCTTGATCGATTAGAGACAGAAGAGGCTGCAGGGCTTGGATGGTTTCCTTTTACCATTATCACTCTGATAACACAAATTGCCTTCTGAGAATTCTCCATATGTCGCCCCCATTTCGGTATTCGACTACCATATTTTACTTTTGGTTTTATGTTAAAATCAAAGGTGGGTTTTATGTTATCTTATACAGATAGATGGTAACTCAGAGGAACTTTTTGTGTTTAGGCATCCCCAAATGGATCTTTGCTTCTTTAAAAAATTTTTATTATTAATTGGGAGTTAATACATATATCATCCCTGGTTCAATCATGTCAAGTAGAATTGTGTAATTGCTACCACAGTCAGTTTCCAATCCTTCTTTTTCTACGTGGTCTCCCTTTTACCCTCCGTCACCACTGAACTCCCCTCGCCCCTCCGAAACCCATATTCTACTTGCTGTCCTTACCAGTTAATCAATACAGGGCTTCAGTTACTGAAAACCAGAGAAAACATGTAACATAATTTCAAGAGAGTGACCCCCCATGACATAACACCTCAGAGGTGCACCCTAATATGAACAAACAAAACAGGACAAAATTACAAAAAATGTTGAAAACCAGATCAACTCCAGCATGCATGGGGAGGGGGGGGAAATCAACTGACAAAGTTTTGACTGTTCAAGTGAGATTTATGCTTTTGATCTTCTACACTCCTCTCTCCAAATGCACTCTGCTTAGTCACCACTCTCCTTCCATCCCTCAGCCATGGCTTCAGTCCGGATGGGAGGTGGGTGGGTGGGGCTTGAATCAGAGACGATGTCCTAAGGCTTTTTGCCTGGTAGGGTCTCAACACCTAGGGTGATTCTTTCAGTGTGTGAATGCTTGTCTCAAATCGCCACCCTACGATCTTGGATGCTTTTCTCAGGTCCTCGAGCACATTCTTATCCTCTAAGGCCTGGTGATGATAGCTATAGAGATAAGTGGGCTACGATTATCACAAGTTTTGGTGCCCATAGCCCTTGCGGTGCCGTGGGCCCTTACCTCCCATGGGCTGTGGGATGCTCATCTCGGAACACCTAGAATGCAGGGTGTCACCAAGTTGAGAAAGTGGAGACTGCAATGCAGCTCCTGGGAGAGTGCAATTGGTTAAGTGGCCAGGGGTCCCATCTCTACCACGGAGCCTTGTCCTTTTCACAAACATTTCTCTGCAGCATCAAACCTGAAATCGCTAGGAGCCTTCCCTCTTCTCAAAAGGTGCTGGCCTGCAAAGCAAAATCACTGCGATTTAAAACCAGCCAAACGGACAGAATCAGTATTACATGTGTTCTGAAGGAATAGCAAAGCAACAGACAGAAACTTTAGAGCCGAGACTGTGCAGAAATAAATGGCAAGTTGGTAGACATAATCTGCAAATCTGACAGCATTTCTGCAATTCTAGCAGGGGGAAGGGAACCCAGAAAAAGAGAGCCCCTGCCCTTCTAACACCTTTGTGTATTACTCTCCTAAAGAGACGAGTAATCATTTTATAGTCAAAGCACTTGACTATGACCCATGAGCAATGTTGACTTCAATGAACTGAAAGGGGTGCCATCACTTTTAGCCTTTCTGATGCTCAAGGCTAAAAAGCTGACATTGGAAAAGGCAAGGAAAGGCTGGGAGTTGGAGATATTGGCATTTACTTATCAGTTCAGCGTGTGAATCCTTTACCACTGAGGTAGTTTCTGACCAAGGAAAGGATTTTAAACACCAAGGGATTACAGGCAAGCAATGAGGCAACCTGGGCTAGCTGGCACATTGCAACTTTTTCTTCTTCCTCTGAGCCGTGGTACTTAGCCCGTCTCTAATACACCTTCAATGGGAATTAACAGAGACAGCCAAAACGCAAACAGAAAAAGGCACCCCAAACTGCAGTTAGGCACGAAAAGCCCATAACTACATCTGCACCCCCGCAGGGATGACAGTCCCAGGAAATTGAGAGACACATGAACTGACAAGGGAGGGAAGGAAATCAAGCCTCTGACAGAGGGGAGACACAGGGATGGACCAGGTGGGTGCGAAGCAGGAAAGAGCAGAGGTCTGAACACTATAACAAAGGTGACACATGATCATGAAAAACTGCCATGAAATTCCACATGCAATGGAATTTAGTCAGATGTACTCTGTATTTGAAATATGCCTGAAATGAGAAATATCTTAATGATTTGGAGACACTAAAGTCATAGAGGAGCACCCACCGGCAGTGCTATTATTTCAACTATGAAATGACCGCATCTCATATATTTTGCACTTCTATGAGATCTGACTCACAACTTGAAAGCATCCATTACTGCTTGGACTCTTTCATTAATATAAAGACTGAGAGCCATATTTGTTTTTGCAATCCAGTCAGTGGGAAATTATCCCACGATTGATTACCTGAGGTTATTTGGGGACAGGGAGATTGCTCCTTGTAAAACTCAAACAGATTCGGGAAGGAGCCCAACAAAATGTGTAGCTGAGACAAGGGAAGCATAACCCTTATCAGCGAGGACCATTTCCTGAGTGTAACCAAACGCTTTCTGTAAGATTGTCACATCTGCTTTCAGTCGCTGTGCCGAAGGGTCAGGGCTCCATCACAAGCCTGTGGCACCCCCTGCTGGTTAAAAGCCCATGCTCATTTTGTTACTTTACAGGGAGCTAAACACTGCAGTCATTTCACACTTCTTTTAACATTCTATATGAATTTAATTATCAGTTGTTTGGACTTCATTTGTTACTGAATCGAGACAGTTTATTAGATGTTCACATTTTAGTTTTTTTCTCCCTCTCACCACCAGTTACTTTGCAAGATTCATCAAAGGCTTCAAGCCTCCTTCACTCCACCGAGCCTCAATTTTTCTTCAGTCCGGCTTTTCGATGAGTGTGGTCAAGAAATTAAGAATCCACTTTTGCTGAAGAATGAGCAAAAAATTTGGGTCTCTTATGGTAAAGCGTACAGGTAGGAGTGAGTCGTCTGTTATCTGTCTGTCCTTAGTCATTCCATAGGCAAGCCCATTTCGATGGGGAGTTGAGACCTCAAGTACTGCCTTTAATGAAAAAAAAATGTTGTTTCTTCCCCCGCAATTCATTTTGAATTCCAATAAAATTTCAGGGGCATTTTTGTGCGGCAGTCTTGTCTGTGGAATATGACATCCCTCTCTGTCTGTCTCTCTCTGACTTTCGGTCTTAATGCCTTGCCCCGCTTCTTGAAGTCTTGCCTGTCAGCACAGCAAGAGGGATTTGTTCATGTCTGAGTAGGCACTTTAATGACAGCAGATGGAAACGCCGCGGGGGGCCCAGCCCATCACACTGTCATTGTCGCACACTGCCCTGACCTGCTTCCACGCCTCTATTTTTTGTCCCTTTTTAAAGGAGAAATGGATGGTAATTGAAAAGGATCTTAAGCAAGATTTATGAAGCTGTAGACAACATGATTCCCCACTATCTCTCTCTGTTTTCACAAATAAAGTCTTAACCTTTTAAGCACCAATGACAGGACAACTAAAGATAAATTGGTAAAGCCGGTAAGCCCTATCCTTTCAAAGTTACATTCCTCAAAAGTGCCTTACATTATCCCCTAATAATTACTGGTTATTGCTGAGCATTGTGTAAATTTTTGTAGATTGGTAAATTTCTGCATAAAATTATCTGTGTTTCTGAGCAAAGGGGGTGACTGAGGACTGCAGGCACTAATGAGCCGGGCTGTTGTGCTGAACACCTTGGAAATTCATGCGTATTTTGACAGCAGCCATCCAGAAGAGCCCGAAAACTGCTTGTCAGGAAACTTAAACACACTTTCTGTCTATTATTTTTTTTTAGCTCATCATTTATCTCTAGAAACAGTAGGGGAAGTAATTTTACTTATGGAGGAGAGTTGGTTGTATATTAATTATAACAAGAAGACCATAGGCAGGTCTAACTCTTAGCAAAGTAGGAGCTGATTGGATTTGCTATGTATTGCAATCATCAATATGTCAATGATGGGACCATATCTATTCAGAAATCCAGGAAGGTCTTGAAAGGAGTTTGGCAGGATAAGTTGTGGGTAGCATCTTCCAAAATTTTTTTTCTCTCTCCTATTAGAGTAAATTGTTCAATGGTTTCTTATGCTGCACAATTTATAGAATTAAACAGATCCATAAGGGCTGGTAAATTTTTTTCTTTAGGCAATTTTCAAATATAATTTAATTACATTGTGAGGAGAATTTTTTAATAATGATAAAAAAGTGATGAATGTTATAGTAGCTAGTATTCTTGGATAATTTAAAAGCCAATTAGAAGGCAAGGCTTTAATAAAATGTGTGTCATTATTATTTCTTTTTAATATCATTATCCAACAAAAGTAATGACTAATTTTGATGTTTTTAATGATATTTGTTATAATACAGTATTTTAATAAGCTCAAAACACTTGTTCTTAGCTAATTAGATTATATTTGTGGATTAACTAGTAAAATGCCAAGTGACTAGGATATTCTAAAATCTTTTGAGGATTGTGGCTGGGAAATTCATAAATGATCGGTACTTTATATTACACTGTTATTCTAACAGGATTTTTCCCCCTTCTAGTTTTGAATCCAATATAAAGCACCAGGAAACTATTATAGTATTTTACTACCACTGGAACTTCTAAAATTTATGTGTCTAAAATGTCATTGCCATTTAATTTCATTTTATGATATTTGTTTTCTGGGAGATCTTAACATGTCTAATTTATGTTGCTATGAAATCAGGTTGCTAATTTGCGAAAGATGATTTTGTTAATACCTGTTTTTATTTTGAGACCTTTCATTATTTTTCCTCAGATAGTTATTGAAAAAAATTTTGAATTGACTCAATAGCTTAAAGTATAGTACAGTGTGTACTCATGTCATCTTCACCAATATTTGCCAATTGAAAGAGTCTGCAAAAGTCATTTCAAACAATTAATACGTTTTTATCCCTAAATGCTTCAGATCACATAACTGAAGCATGGGACATTCTTTAACATCATCACATTATATGCATCTAAACAGTCAACAATAATGCAATAATATTATACAATATCCAAATTGTGTTCAAATTATGCAATCTATCCCCAAAATGTGTTAGAAAGCTTGTTGTAATCTATGTCCTCTTAAGAATCCTATATTGTGCTTAGTTTTCTTTATTTCCCCCAGTTCTTTTTCCTTTAGAAGATCAAAGATTACCCAGCATTGTCTACTTACTTTTTGTTTTGATCTCATGCCTTGCTTTTATTTTTTTAAAGAATCTTATAAATATATATATATATATATATTTAAAGAATCCAGGCCTCCCTTCTATAGAATGCCCATACTCTGGATGTTTGCGTGTTTTCTCATGAATACATGCTGTTTAAATGCCTTATGCAAAAATATTACACAGATGATATGGCTGTGTTCTTTTATTCTATAGTTAAATAACTTGTCTTTGACATCAATCTAGAGAAACATTGTGACCTATTTAAGATCTGTGTTCAGTTTTGGTTACCAAATGATCAGATTAACATAAAACAATGTGCCTCACTGTCATTATCATGAAAAAACATTACATAAGCATAGCATGTATTGAACTCACAAAAAATACTTATATCCAGATATTAAGGATTCATTTAATTATCTGCTCCAAAAATCAACAAGGACGCATAGCACTGCAATTATATATAAACATCAAACGAATGACAATTGATTATTTTTAATCCATGAAATGTTTTATTACACATGTGGCACACAGTCTTGGCCTATTACAAAGTAGCGAAATAAACGGGAATGAACATTTCAGTACGTGCATTTCAGGCGCAGTATGGGACACCAACAGTAGCGATTTGTAAATATGAAATCGCTTATTCCTGGGTCTTACTACATCCTGTTACTGTATAATTGGTTGTTTGTTTTTCTTCAGTTTCAGTACGTGACTAATTTTGAAGATGTTTTGATGCTATTTCCTTTTTCAGATCTCCTCTGAATCCTGTTTTGGGCGTGACCTTTGACCGAGTGTCAGCCTTTGACAAAGGCGGCGGCGTCACAGTCGCATATAAAGCCTTTCTGGACCCTGGTGCTGTTCTGCCACCTGCATGTGACAGGTAAACTAACACGTTTGGGTAAAACATCTGTATTTTCAGACTTCTCAGAGTAAGAGATTTGAAACCCTAAAAAAAAATCATTTGAAATTATCTTACATGAGCAATGATTTATTTTATTGACTTATTTTCATGGTACGAGCTAAAGCCAAGGAAAACTTGTTAGTAACTTTCCTTGAGTTAAAAAAAAGAAATAAACCTATATGGGGCAGTGAGCAGATTGTAGCATCTAGTTTGCAGACTCAATGTTGTTTTAAGTCTTAAAACTTAATTTTTTTCATGGATGTTTCTGAATTAGCTGTTTTAAGTGGAATAATTAAATAGAAAATAGGAATATGTTCCTGGGTATGAGTGTTCATATATAAACATCTCATTTAATATTGATAAAGTTAAAACAAAAGCAATAGATTGGAGGCGTGGTGGGACTGTGAAGAGTAATGCATTAGTATATCTAGGAATCCATTCCTATCTCAAGGAGTCTATGTGGCCTCATGAGTTATGCATTGAACTGCTAACTGCTGGGTCAACAGTTCAAGCCCATCTGCTGGAGCATAGGTGAGGCATAGTTCTAGAGGAATTGGATAATAGTTTACTTAATCTCCCAAATAATTCCATTTTTTCTGTTATTACCTCAAATCCAAAGAAGCCAAAATCCGCTGTCATTGAGTTGATTCTGACTCGTAGGGACCCTGTCGGACAGGTTGGAACTGTCCCTGGGTTTTCCCAGACTGTCACTTTTAACTGAACTAGAAAGCCTTGCCATTTCCCCAAGGAGTGGCTGCTCGTTTTGAACTGCTGACCTTGCCGGTTGCAGCCTAATGTGTATCCACTGCACCACCAGAGCGCCTATGACCTTATTTCACTCCAAATCATAGAGGCTGAGACTGAGAATCAGGGGGTTGACGTAATTTGTCCAAAGTCACACAGTTCTACCACGCATAGGTGGCAGAACCAAGATTGTCTCTTAGAACCTGACGACTTAGCCTCTATCCAGTGCCCTGTCTGATGAAACTTTTTGTGATGATGGAAATGAACGTTGTACCTATTAATCCCCTGAGATGTGATTAACATAACTGAAGAATGGAATTTTAATTTTGTGTAATTTCAATGTAAATGGGTCATGTGGCTGGTGACTACCGTATTGGCCAGGGAGGCACGACGACGCTGATTCCGCATTGCATTAGATGATCTACTTCTAAGGCCTCATGTAGCTTTTTGTAACTTAACACATTATACCGCAACTTAAAATATAGGCAATAAAGGCTAAAAGTAGAGAGCCGAAAGTAGTCTGATGACGTCACTCAGCCCAGCTCGTGTCGAATCTATTGCTAAATATGACTAGAAAGACAGGATCTGTGGCTGGTGAAATGAGAATGATAGCCTCTCATGACTAACTCTACTACTTTCCAGGCAAGAATTAAATATTTATACTCGTGCTCTTTTTTACTTTAAAGATAGAAAATAATTATTCAGTGTTTTTCCATAGGTCTTTCGCACTTATAAGAAGACTTGAGTCCAATAATCTTCCTCCACGCGGCTACATTTGCTTAGTTCCCTTTCTTTTCATTTTTAATTGACATGTTTTTATTTGACTTCATGCATTCTTCCTTAATTTTACTTCCTTCAGTGCATGAAAACTGTTTGATTAGATTGATTCAAGTTAGATATGTGTTTCTAAGTATATAATAGGAAAGTATTTTTGCTGAACCGAAACTAATCTTAATGGATTATTTCCTTAACTTTATACAACATTTGAATTTTCTTTCTGTACTGTAAAGTGGTGATGACCTACTTGTAATATGGATTACTTGCAATCTTAATATTCAGGTTCTTATTTACACTTCTGAGTCTGGATTTTTTAAAATGCAATTACCAGTGCCAGACTGGTTGAATATTGTGCTTCAATATGGCTGAACACACCAGTGTTGAGCCAGGTAATTGTCTTTAGGGTAAGAATTTGTTTATTCTTAAGAACAGTGATTTGGCTGAGCTAAGACTGAAACTGAGCTTGTCAAGTTTGTGATTTTTCTTTGTACCCACTGTACTCTGTTGCCTCTTAAGTTTCTCTCAAAAGTGCCATATTAGCATGTTTAACATAACCAAGTTAGCAATTGAGCACATTATAACCCTACTTAAATATATGTAAAAAGGCAAACAGCCGAGAGCAGAACCAAAGATTCATAAGCAGTCTGATGAGGTGACTCCGTCCAGCTAGCCAAATGTATCATGTAATTACAGCTCTTCACCACTCACCACCTAGTGGACTTAAAGTACACATTTTACAATGAGGGACACTTCACTTTAAGAGATTTTCTAAGATTCAGACAACATTTTTTAATATCTTCATTTTTTGGTAACTAAGTAGGTATGAAATTCTCTAATATTCTTCATAATTTCAACATAAGGGTTTAAAACCTCTTTACCACTTATAGATAAAGCAAATTATAGGTGTATTTTTAAAAGTTCGGAACCGTACTTTTTTCTTTCCTCAGGACAGAGAATGAGACTTCAATAAATATACTAGATTCCAAAAAGTTGGTTGAAAAGTGGAATTAAAAAGATAATGGAATTTTTTGAGATTTTGGAGCTACCTCATACTACTATATTAAAGAACATTGTGACTAAATAGATATATTCTTCTAAAATAAAATTTAAGGTTTTACTTTTTTTTTTTAAGGTGGGAAGTTTGTGAGGGATTTCCACTGACCTATAACTGCACCAGTCAGATGATACCAGATCAGTTTGAAAAGGTGGACCTGCAGAGCCATTTCCTACAGAACAAAGTAAGCATTCATTGTTATATTTAACAAGGTGCCATTTATGTATTGGATCTCAGTCGATATGTGATGACTGCATGGGTATTTTTAAAAATCATTTTATTGGGGGCTCATACAATTCCTATCACAATCCATACATGCATCAATTGTGTCAAGCACACATGCACATTTGTTGCCATCATCATTCTCAAAACATTTGCTTTCTACTTGAGCCCTCAATATCGGCTGCTCAATTTTCCCCTCCTTCCTCCCCTTCCCCTCCCTCATGAACACTTTATGAATCATAAACTATTATTATTTTGTCATATGTTACACTGCCTGACGACTTCCCCTGCCCTTTCTCTGCTGTTCATCCCCCAGGGAGGAGGCTGTATGTGGATTCTTGTAGTCAGTTCCCCCTTTCTAACCCATATTCCCTCTACTCTTCATTGTCACTCTCACCACTGGTCCATAAGGAGTCATCTGTCCTGGATTCCCTGTGTTTCCAGTTGATATTTGTACCAATATACATCCTCTGGTCTAGCCAGATTTGTAAGGTAGAATTGGGATCATGATAGTGGGGGGAGGAAGTATTTAAGAACTAGAGGAAAGTTATATGTTTCATCGTTGCTACCCTGTACCCTGACTGGCTCATCATCTCCCCACAACCCTTCAGTAAGGGGTTGTCCAGTTGCCTACCTATGGGCTTTGAGTCTCCACTCTGCACTCACCCACATTTTCAATGATATGAATTTTTGTTCGTTGATGCTTGATACCTGATCCCTTCAACACCTTGTAGTAACACAGGCTGGCATGCTTCTTCCGTGTGGGCTTTGTTGCTTCTGAGCTAGATGGCTGCTTGTTTATCTTCAAACTTTTAAGGCCCCAGATTCTGTATTTTTTGATAGCCGGGCACCATGAGCTGTCTTCACCACATTTGCTTATGCACACATTTGTCTTCAGTGATTGTATCAGGAAGGTGGGCACCCACTGATATGATTTTTAGTTCTCTGATGTCTGATAACTGGTCCCTTCTACACCTTGTGGTCAGACAGGCTGGTGTGCTTTTTGCATGTGGGCTTTGATGCTTCTCAGCTAGATGGCTGCTTGTTTATTATCATGCCTTTAAGACCCCAGATGCTGTATCTTTTGATAGCCAGCCACCATCAGCTTTCTTCACCACATTTGCTTATGTGCATGGGTACTTTTGCAAGTGTTTTGAAAACTATAAATTGTTTTACAAACATCGGGCCCAGGGTTATGGTTTCTTTTCTTTTAAGTAAGCAATTCCAAATTTAAAAGATAGCAAGTATATATTGCATCATTTAATTATCATTGTTTACCAGATTTTCTTAGTTGTTAGGTGCTGTTGAGTCGGTTCCAACCCATAGTTACCCTATACACCACAGAAAGAAAACATTCTTAACAATTGGTCCTGTGTTTGTTTGGCCCATTGTTGTTGACACTGAATCAATCCATAACCTTGGAGGCCTTCCTCTCCTTATCTAACCCTCTAGTTTACCAACCATGACTTTTCTTATCTAGGAGCGGTCTCTCTTGATGACATGTCTAAAGTGTCTAAGACAAAGCCTCGCCATCCTTGCCTCTAAGGAGCACGCTGGCTTCTTTGTCCTTTTGGTAGTCCATGGTACCTATAACACTCTTCACTGGCACCATGATCGAAATGCATCAATTCGTCTTCAGTCTTCCTTATTCAATGTCCAACTTTCATATGCATATGAAGCAATTGAAAATACCATGGCTTGGATCAGGGGTACCATATTCTTCAAAGTAATGCCCCTCCTTTTCACCACTGTAAAGAGGTTTTGTGGAATAGATTTACCCAAGGCAATATGTCTTTTGATTTCTTGACTGTTGCTTCCATGAGCAATTATTGTGGATCCAAGATAAGAAAAATCCTTGACGACATCAATCTTTTCTCCATTTATCATTATGCTACCTATTGGTCCAATTGTAAGGATTTAAGACTTTAAGGTAGTTGTTAGACTTTAAGGCAGCTGTTGTTTCTCTGTACTTTATGATGGAATCTACTTGCTTTACAAATTAGTATGCTTAAGAGGCTTGAGTTCTTTTGAGAGCCCAACTCATGGGCTCCCCCGATCTACAGTCTATTTCTTCACTTATACTTAGAAATTTCTTCATCTACTAAATAATGTAATAATCCCTACAGTTGAGCTATTTCAAAGAAGTAATAATTTTCTATGCTTTTTTATTTGGCAAACAACATAGGGTTGTTAGACAGTTCTACTTCATTAATTTTAGTTTTTGAATCCAGGAAGTCAAAACCAAAAGACACCTTCAGAGATAGAAATGCCCTGTCTACCAATTTGGGCTCTTTACATGCTACTTGTAATACAAAAGCAAAGAGAACTGCTGGTACATGGAGTAAGGGATGGACTGCATCTATGGCAGAAGTTTGAGGTTCATACTCTGTGGGAGGAAGATGAGGCTGCCTGCTCCTCTAAAGAGTCATAGTTCTCGGAAACCCCACTGAAGTCACGAAGAGTCGGAATCAACACAATGGCAGTGGGCTTGAATACAAAAGACACTATCCCAACAGCTCTCTTTTTCTTAATTGTTTATTAGGGGCTCATACAACTCTTATCAAAATCCACACATACATCATTGTGTAAAGCACATTTGTGTGCATTCAGTGCCCTCATCATTCTCAAAACATTTGCTCTCCACCTAAGTCCCTGGATTCAGCTCCTCATTTTTTCCCTTTCCTCCCTGCTCCCCCCCCCTCATGAACCCTTGATAATTTATAAATTATTTTGTCATAGCTTTCCCTGCCCAATGTCCCAGAGAGAGAAGGTTACAGGTAGATCCCTGTAATCGGTTCCCCCTTTCCAGCCCACCCTCCCCACACCCTCGCACTATCGCCACTCTCACCACTGGTCTTGAAGGGATCATCCGCCCTGGATTCCTGTGTTTCCAGTTCCTATCTGTACCAGTGTACATCCTCTGATCTAGCCACAGACTTGCAAGATAGAATTGGGATCATTATAGTTGGGGGGGAGGGGCGGGTAAGGGAAAGGAAGCATTTAGCAACTAGAGGAAAGTTGTATATTTCATCGTTGCTACATCACACCCTGACTGGTTTGTCTCCTCCCCGAGACCCTTCTGTAAGAGGATGTCCAGTGGCCAACAAATGGGCTTTGGGTCTCCACTCCGCACTCCCCATCTCATCCACTGTGATAAGAGTTTTTGTTCTGATGACGCCTGGTACCTGATCCCTTCAACAACTTGTGATCACCCAGGCTGGTATGCTTCTTCCATGTGGGCTTTGCTGCTTCTGAGCTAGATGGCCGCTTGTTTATCTTCAAGCCTTTAAGACCCCAGACGCTATATCTTTTGATTGTGGGGCACCATCAGCTTCTTCGCCACATTTGCTTATGTACCAATTTGTCTTCAGCGATCATATCAGGGAGATGAGCACACAATGATATGATATTTTGTTCTTTGATGCCTGATAACTGATCCCTTAGGCACCTCGTGATCACACAGGTTGGTGTGCTTTTTCCATGTGGGATTTGCTGCTTCTGAGCTAGGTGGCCGCTTGTTTACCTTCAAGCCTTTAAGACCCCAGACACTATATCATTTCATAGCCGGGTACCATGAGTTTTCTTCACCACATTTAGTTATTCACCTGCTTTGTCTTCAACGGTTGTGTCAGGAAGGTGAGCATCATAGAATGCCCATTTAATAGAAGAAAGTATTCTTGCATTGAGGGAGTACTTCAGTGGAGACCCAATGTCCATCTGCTACCTTAATACTAAACCTATAAATATATGCACAAAAATAGATTTCCCCTTCCTCATACATAAATTTATTTGCATATGCACATGCCTTTTTTTAGACCTCTATAAATGCCCTTTACCTCCTAGCTCTTTCATCTATTTCCTTTGACTTTCCTTTTGTCCCACTATCATGATCTGTCCCCACCTGGGTTTCAGCAATACCTCTTCATTACATTACCCATGATCATGCCCTACCAAGTCTCCTACACCCTCCTGATCACCGATTTGGATTACTTTTTGTTCCCTTGTCCCTGGGTTTGTTAACACCACTACCTTTCCCCCAACCCACTCCTCTCCCATGTTCCCCCGGAAATGTTGGTCCCTTTGTTTTCTCCTCCCGATTTTTCATCTAGTCTGTCTTATTTAGACAGACCTGCGGAGATAATAACATGCACAAAAACAAGACAGAGGAAAACCAAGCAACTATACAACAAAACATCAACAACAAACCAATGACAAAAAACAACAAGAAAGAAAAGCTTGTAGTTAGTTCAAAGGCTGTTTGTTGGCCTTTAGGAGTGTTTTCCAGTCCAGTCTGTTGGGGCACCACGCCCTGGCCCCAAAGTCCACCTTCAGCATTCCCTGGGGACCTCGCCGCTCCGTTCCCTTGCTGTTCTGTTGCACCCCTTAGCGCTTTGCCTCGGTGTGGCAGGATCAGAGCGGGCACAATTCCCACACTGTGTCTCTGTGTGGTCCCAACAGGCTCTTCTACAAATGTCTTCATACTGCTCACTCAAGGTTATGTCAAAGCTGTGGAAAATCTTGGTTGTCTCAAGGTGCATCTCAATATAAATAGTATAATTATAGAAATTGTTTCAAATAAATATTTATAATAAGTTTTAAAGAAATTTAGAGAGTTAAGTTGAATGATATACTAATAACTAGTTACTAATGATAAATTATAAAAGGCAAGAGGAATTGTCTTTTATCTTTTATATTCATCTGAGATTTATTAGTTAACTCTAGGCCTCCTTCTAAGACATTCCTTTTTATATTTTTGCTGTAACATTATTTGGAGCTTAAAAAATATTGTATGGCTAACTAAATATTGTCTACTAAATCAGGTTCCCAAACCTTTCCTGGTCTGCATCGATCTTCATGATGCTCCTCCGTTCTATCTTCACTTTTGACTTCTCAGCCTTCTCCTTCCTGGTCCTCTCTGTTTCCTATCCTACAGTCAGTTCTCATAAATTCTGTCCCATAACAGGTTTTCACATTAGGATGCCTATGCCAGGCCTCATGTTGTTCTTTGCCTAGATGGCTCTCAACCTTCCTACTGCTACAACCCTTTCATACAGTTCCTCAGGTGGTGGTGACCCCCCCAACCATAAAATCATTTTCGTTGCTACTTCATCACTGTCATTTTGCTGCTCTTATGAATCAGGCAACCCCAGTGAAAGGGTTGTTTGACTTCCAAAGGGGTCGTGAACCACAACTTGAGACTCTCTGGCCTAGACCACGAGCCCATCAGTACTACCACTATCATTGCCATGCTTGTCTATTCATCTCTATCCCTAAGGCCTTCCTCAATGTCTCCTTTCAGGAAGTCATCTCAGGTTCTCCAGAGAGAATTCATCTCTCACCATTTTGTGTCCTCCAGGCGGCTGTCATCCTTTGACAGTTGTTCTTGGGGTTGGCTTCTTTTTTCTGCGTAAGCATTGGTTTTGTTTTCTCCACTGTGTTGAGGGTTATTTGGGAGCAGACATTGTCTTTTTGGTGCTACCACAAATGTAGTGCAAGTGCATAATATCCCCAAGCTGTAAATTAGTAATGCTCTCTCTTAAGGCTCACTACTTTCCATTGAGGAGCCCTGGTGATGTAGCGGTTACTCATTGGGTTTGACCCACAAGATCAATAGTTTGAAACCACCAGCCGCCCCCTAGGAGAAAGACAGGGTTTTCTATTTCCCTAAAGAGTTACAGTCTTGGAAACTCACAGGGGGCAATTCTACCCCGTCTTAGCGGGTCGCTATAAGTCGACATTGACTTGACGGCAGTGATGTGGTGGGTTTTGTTTCTGTGCTTATTTGCACTATATTTTGTGTGTATGCGTGCATTTTAGCCAAGTCAATGTGCTCGTTAGCTGTTTTCTGGACTGTGATCAAAGCGTTCGATTATTTTGCCCAGGTCGTTTCTCTGCCTGGAACTCACCCTTCCTTTTGTCTGTCACTGTGTCACTGTGCTAGGCATGAGGTTTTCTTTCCATACGTCCTTGCTGTCCTTCCCATCACTGTGACCCTGTCTGATTGTGGTCATTTTTGTGAAGTCATTTTTTACCTCAACCCCAACTCCAAAACAAATAGAATTTTTCTGACCTTGTTTTCTTCTTGTTGGGCCAGGACAGCGATATTGAACTTGATGGTACTCCTCATGGAACTTTTTCCCCATGGCTGCAATTCAACATGAGGTCCAGCCTGAGCACTTTTCAGGGTACCTTGGGGTAGGTGGCAGAATGAGCGGCTCCATTAGGAATGCTGAACTTAGCTCATGAAGACTCTGGGAGATTCAGGATGCTTTTCTGTAGAAAATAAAGAGCTTTGGGATAGATTTGAGCAGAGGAAAGATCAGAGTTGATCCTTGTGTTAGGAAGTGAACCCAGGAGGTCCTTGCCTTATCCTTCTTGCTCCATTAAAAATTCCTCAAGAGCAGAAGTTATCCTGCACCTTCTTGTTTCTGTGGCAGTCTCTAGATGTTCAGTTACCTCTCATTAGGTAAGTAGTTCAGTCACCAGAGGTCAGCTCAAACCTGAAACTTAAAAAAATGATAGCACCAAAATATGGGAGAAAGGACTTGAAAGGAAGATCTCTCTTTGATTTCATGCCAAAAGAGAGTGCTACAAGGACAACCCATTTCCACATAGAAAATTAGGGAGTGACAATTCAATTATCAAGTAATTAGTAACTGGTTCTAATGATTTAGTGAAAAAGGAAAAATCTGCTCATCTTAAATGAATATTTGTATGCAATTGTGATTTGTGAAGAAAAAGTTGTTTTGAATCACATGTCATCCAACCAACCTAGTAATGCAACAAAGTCAAGACTTGATAAACTGATTAGCAAAGTGAGGCTTTCAGAGAAACATGGCTCTCCCTCAGCTTTGAAACCTCTAAAATCCTCTCTGCAAATGTCTCCAATGATATACAGAGCCGTGGCCAGTGCATTGGGAATGGTAATTGAATAACCCGAAAGGGTCCACTTTTAAACATACGCTTGGGCAGAGGTGACAGAGATCTACAGACATTGTGTTGTGGAAGCTTGCTGCTCACTGTGGAAAAGAACACACTAAGAGGATTACAACAGGGCGGGGTGGGGAGTGGGGATCAGGGAGGGAAGGCAGAAGCCGGTATTCTCGATGCATGTGTTTTAAAATTGGCTTGGGATAGAGATATCAGTGCCCAGCCCCTGACTGTTCTTTTAAATCTCTATTGACAAGTAAAACCTTTCCTACAGAGAAAAATTTGGAGCATATAATCCCCGTTAGTAATGTGGAAGATGGCTATAACCCTGGCAATTATAACCTGTTGCTCTTTTATCCATTAAAAAAAAGGATTTAGCGACAACTACAAATGGACACTTTGGTGAAACCATCTTTCAACAGCTCTATTGCTGTTTAAATTGGCAAGCTTTGTATTTGAATTGAGCTTGAGGACATAACATTGTTGGTTTTCCCTGGAATGGAGGAATTTAGATTTCATGATAGTTAACATAAAACAAAGGATGTTCCTAAGAAAAATAACTGAGGAATACCTAGTTATGGAAAAATATAGCAGAAAAGTGTGCTAGTGTTTGGCAGCTTGTATAGTCTACCAAAATTACACAAAAACTTAATGTGATTTCAGCTGTCTAGCACGTGCTTTGCAAATATCAGCAGAATATTAGTGACAACTGTGTAATGTGTGTGTGTGTGTGTGTGTGTGTGTGTGTGTGTGTCTTCAAGTTGGAACTTTAGAACCACAGCGTGCCTCTTAAAGCCCCTCATGAATCCACCAGTCTGGGATGCTGGTAGACACCTTTTTCTGTGTGCTGCAAAGGAGGCTGGGAATGGGAAACCATCTCTACTTTGCTATATCTTTGAACAGCGAGTCATTAAGAAGAAAGCTGTTCTAGATATCATGTGCATACTGAAATGAAGATCAATTTTTAGTTTTAATTTTCAACTAATTGGTATTACAACAGGAGACATAAATTAAAAAACCCAACCCCATCCTTCCTCTTTAGATGAATAATTAGTTAGAAACCATTTGAAAATTGCACCCCCAGCTCTTAAATGCCTTACCTTGTTTGGGTGCCTAAGTATGTCCTCTCTGGTATCTTCCACCTCCAGGTGTTCCCAGCTCCTTTTTTTAAATAGAGATGGATAGATTGATCAGCTATAGTTTAGGGAAAGGGAAAAATAAGAAGGAAATATCAGGGGAATGAGGAAAGAGAGTCTTATAACATCTTTTATTCCGTGGATTTTCATTTGTAGAAAATCTAATGCTTATTATTTAGCTTGCCCCAGAAATCATTATCAAAGGTAAAAAATCTTATAAGAGGCCCACATAATAAGCAATTTGTACAGAATAAAGTTGTAGTCTATGAAATTCCCCTTTCCTGAAAAAGATTGTTATCCTGTATTTTTTCCTCAACAACTCTGTAAACAAAACAGAAACTAAAACAAAACCCCCTTGAATTTTTCTTTCATTTATTTTTAGTTTGTGTAAAAGAATGTTGAAAGCAGGCTATTCCACATTCATACACAAGATAGGGAAAATAAGCAAATTATTTTAACTCTGCTATGATGCATACACATCATTTGTCTAACTGTTTTCTACATCAGCATAGTTCATACAGACAAGCTAAGTTATAATGGTTATTTAAATGAAGATATATATTCAAAAGAGTTAAAATGACGCCTCTTTAAAACTTAAAAGACATTCCAATGACATATAAAGTGGCATCCACATGTATGATGAATGCTGTTTTATGTCTGTGTCCACATACAAGAAATAGTATTTTGAAGGCTGCTATCGCTTATTTTTCTGAATCACAACATTAACAATTTCTGTCTTCTCCATGCTCATAAATGTTTGGTCTAAGGCTTAACGATCAGGTTTAAGTACAAAGAAAAATGAAGATGAAGTCGCCGCAGAGAGATTGAATGGCCACTGTCACTTGTAAGCATCTCAGAGCCTCACATTTGGCAGGGACGTTCTGCTGCTTCTTTTTTAATGACACCAAATGAAGCTGAGCGAGCGGGCCTGGCGGTGTCTGCTCCCCGAGAATCACTTGGGAACTGTCCAGCAAACTATCTCGTAAAGAACAGCATGGTGTTAATACTGGGTGCCAACCCAAGACAGACACAAAGGACCCCTTCACTCTTCACCAATAAGCCAACTGTTAAAAGATTAAAACATGTTGTGGAGATAACAAGAATTTAGGGGCTGGCAGCAGGTGTTGTACAAAGAAGCAGTTGGCAGTACAGTTCTTCTGTCTGACTGATTCCAGTCAAAACAATCTCCTGCCCAGTTGCAGGGGGAGGTTGGAGTGTGGTGGCAACTTGGAGTTAGGAGGTTGAGTAAGAGGGGCTACTTTAAATGTTGAGTCCTGTGGAGGATGGATTAGTGGGATATGGTTTCTCTTTGTTCAGGGACTCGGGGAGTCCCCTCCAGAAAGCAGCCACTCCTGGCTAACTGTGGAATCCACAATCAAACAGCTGTAAGTCAAATCTGCTTATGTTGTGGGGTTGCTGTACTTTGCAAATTTTACTCCCACAGATAGGAGTCATTCTTTTCTCTTTTGAAATGACTGCACATCATCCATTGTAGATTAATCACCTATTATATTAGTTGTGCCCTTACATTATGCCCTGGTTGCATTTGTAAAGTGTTAATCATTATTTAATTTCTATATTTTAAAAAACCATTTGCTATTGAATAAAAGTCTAGTATCCCCACATATAGAGATGGGACTTTTTTTTTTATTAGAAAATTCATGACTATGGAAGCAGTATTATTTACTGGATTTGCAGCAAAAATTGGCATTTTCCCATAGTCTCATATAAATTAATATTGGTACTTAAAAACTTAGCATGATTACCACACAACAATTATCAGTGTTAGGAGACAAATCTTATTAAATATTAAAGAGTAAATTTCTACCGGTGATGCTAATTCTCCAGTCAGGCCTGTATGAGAAAAGCTGGAAGATGCAAGATCTCTTTGATTTACGTAATCTGATGATGCACCTGAGTTGGAGGCATGCAATGTCCCCCCATCAGCTCCCTCCTGTCCATCCCCATAGCTACCCCTAATCTCATCTCATAGAGTGCTCCACACTTAAGAGATTGCATGGACTCCCTACTGTTTTCCCTGCTTTTGATGTGTTTCCCCTTCTAGAGTAACCTTACTAAAAACTGCTATAATCCAGCCCCTCCCCACTTAAAAGCTTTCACTGGTTCCCTACTGTGCACCCAACTGTCTGGTCTTACACTTGAAACCTTCCACAGATTGGCCAAACGTACCCTCTGAGCCTACCCACAGATCCTAAGACACATTGATGATACCTTTTTATCCTTCATGGATCCTGTCAGACTGTCTCCATCCTTCAAGGCCTTGTTTCGATGGCATCCCTTTCACCCTGCTCCACTTTTTGCTTGGCCCTGCTGAAATGATACTGCATGATACAAATGATTATTTGCCAACATCTATTTATTCCCTCACATGGTGCTTAGGGTGACATTGTGTGTGTTGTAAATCTATTTAGGGCAGGAAAATGCATCACACCTCACGGTCTAGGGATTGCACATCCCAGTTGGTGCTCCAGACTATTGAGTAAACAGTGATGAGAGTTAGCATCTGAAAGAAGACTGGCTCAATCAGAAACCTTTCTTAGATAAAACTGTGTATTTCTCCTCGCGGTACAGGTGGATCCCAACATTGTTCTGTGTGCCTCGGTTGCCATGGGAAAGTGGAGTTCCTCGAGCAGGGGTGTGAAAATTGGGAGTCAGATGGCACCCTCAGCCCTGGGTTCGGCAGCCAGCAGGTGGCTGATCACGAAGGTACCCTAAAGTATCTTTTGTGGGGTGGCTTCTTCTTGTTCACTTGCTCTCAGGGCTGCCCCAGGTGTACACACGGAAGTGTGATAAATGATCGACTGCTAAGAATGTTGCTTCGCTGCTCTTGATACTGTCTGGCCCAGGGGACGTCTGTGGTCCCCCAGTGACCATTCAGACCTGCTGATGAATCCATAGCCCAGAGTGTATTTAAATCCAGTGAAGAACTTACTCATAGTTCACCGCCTCGGCATTTTTCTGGAATGTGTCTGAATGTCACTTATTTCCACTTCATCGTTGTTGCTGAGCTTCATCAGCTCATCGTCACCATATCAACAGCACACAGTGACTTTGCATATTGTCTTTTCAAAGACACAGTAGGAAACAAAACCCCTGGTCATAAAATGTGAGCAGGGCCTCACATATTATAACTGTGCACGAGGGGCTGCAATAGGTATTTTCACATGATGATAGCTACTGGTTCTGATTCTGATTTAAATTGGGGGGGGGGTGTGAAAGTCAACGACCCCAACCTTTCCTCTGACTATTGAACTCTGTGGGGTTTGGTGCCCCACGTTGATGTCTGGAAAGAGAAGGTGTGGTTGGTATCTACTCTTTGCCTCCTCACTGTGTTTCGGGGCCTCTCACCACTGCCATGAAAGCAAAGTCACCCACTCAGATTTGCTCCGACACAATCCCCTGTGAGTCAAAAGAATATAGAACAAATTGAGTAAAAAAACTATCATGAGAGCTTATTTATATCCTACATCAAGACAGATGAGGTTAGATGAGATGTGATTTAAATCTGTTTCCAAACTAGAGACTCTAATAAATCTTAAGCTGTATTATGTCACCTATTTTTCTCTAATAGTAATTAAATATGCTATATCATTAATCATATATTATATGTTACTCATTATATCCATGCCTTATACACACTGCAGTCTCTTTTATATTAGGAAACATTTCAAGTTTGTTTATAATCAGCCCAGTGGCACAGTGGGTTACCAATTGGGCTGCTCACCACAAGGTCAGCAGTTTGAAACCACCAGCTTCTCTGCAGGAGAAAAATGAGGTTTTTTCTGCTCTAGTAAGCCCACCGTTTTTCTAAACCCACAGGGGCAGTTCTACCCTGCCCTATAGGATCACTATAAGTCAGACTTGACCCAGAGGCAGTGGTGATTTATAGCTATAGAGATTGAGGTGAATAAGGGACAGAGGGAAGATTATTGGTCAGTATGATTCAAAACTTAAGCTTTTCCACTATAGTAGAAAACATTGTTTTATTTTTATTTATTTTTATCCTTTTTTGCTTAATACACTTTATTTTATCGATTTATTTATTTTAAGATCATTTTATTGGTGGCTCTTATAACAATCCATACATCAATTATATCGAGCATATTTCTACATGTGTTGCCATCATTATTTTCTAAACATTTACTTTCTATTTGGGCCCTTGGTATCAGCTTCTCTTTTTACTCCTTAGGAACAGAAATGAGAATAGTGATATCAGAAGGGTAGGGGGAAGGTGGGGGGAGGAGAGGGGAAGAAATCACAGGGGAAGGGAGATAGCAGTCAGTGTAAGATATGAAAATAAGAATCATAATTTATCAAAGGGTCACCAGGGTGGGAGGGGGGAGGGAGGGTGAAAACATTGTTTTATATTGAACCATCTACAAGCATGATAAAGTGTTTCAGTCTTAGCACTTCCACTGCAGGTGATGCCAGACAAGCCACACTCCCTGGCTGGGCCTGAGTTTCTCATCTGGAAGAACTGGCAAGAGTTGGGGCACTTGACATCAAAGGGCCTTTCTTAGAGCTCTGATTCGGTCGGTCATTCCATGGCATCTGTCCATGGAATTTCAGAGATGCTTAGCGAAAGGAGTATGGCTTTAGGGATTAGATAGATTCGGATTGGAGTCTCATTTCAGTTTCATGTGAACTTGGGAAAGGCACTTAGCTGTACCAGGCCATTGTTTCCTTCTCTGTAAACACCACCAGTCACACTAGCCCATGGAGGGTGTTCTGAGGCTGTGAATCTTTCATGGGAGCAGGCACCTTCCTGGTTCTCCAGCAGAGTGGCTGGTGGTTTGAGCCACCGATCTTGTGGGGAGCAATCCAGAGCTGACCCGTCAGCACCGCCAGGCCTCCTTTGTAATAAACCTGTAAGACACGGAGGCTTCTTTCCTGGTGGGTGTCAACCTCGTTAAAATAGTGCGTGTGTGACTCACCCAATAAGAAAATGCTATTCATAGAATATTCCTAATCAAATTCCTAGCTAGGAAAGCCTAGCTTTTAAAACAAAAGCAATTCATAAAAACACCTTACAATGTTTAACCTCTAGTATTTAAACCCAGAGTAAAAACCTTTACATTGATGCAAAGGTTCTGGATTTGTTCCAATCTTTCCAGCTCACTGCACTTTCCCCACCGTGCATACATATTGCCAGTGGGCTGCGTAGATGTAACTATAGTAAGGGACACGTGACAGACCCCAAATCACTGCACTGTGAAATCTGCATGGGGAAAGGGGACAAATGAAGATAACAGGTCTGTTTTATTTGGCGCTGAACTGTAAAATGCCACCCTTGTTGGACAGAAGATCCTGCTTCAGAGCAGGGCTCGCTGCCTGCTAAGCTGTGGGTCCTTTCTCACTTTCGGCAACTGTTAATATCCGGGGTTATCCAGGCACAACGACCTCAGTTTTTGTGACACGTTGTTGATTTTTTTGGTTCTTTTAACTTATTTAGACCTTTCTCTCCACTCCCCCTTCCCCACCCCCCACCCCCGCCTTCATTGGAAGACTGGAATGATCCTGAGTCGAGCTATAACTCAAGGCTGTCTGGCTAGTGGTCACCCAATCAGAGTCAAGGCTGCTGAAGGAACTTCCCATGAAGGCTATAAACTAATCCTACAGAAAAGGTAATGCTTACAAGCCACTGTCATCTTTTTACCCAGGGCGGTGGTGACAGAAATGCCACCAGAGAGTGACTTTAATGAACATGATTGCCTTCTCTCACACCCGATGAGATGGCTGTTGTACTTAGGTACCATCAGGCCGGTTCCTGGCCACCCTCTGCCCAGGAGAAGGAACCACTTTGTAGTCCTGAGCCATCTTCATGGCAGCTATGTGGAACCCGCTGTCGGAGCCACGGTGTCAATCCAGCTCACTGAGCACCTTTCCCCTTTTATTTATTTTTAATCATTTTATTGGGGGTTCATACAACTCCGACCACAATCCATGCATACATCAGTTATATAAGGCACATTTGTACATTTGTTGCCATCATCATTCTCAAAACATTTGCTCTCCACATCAGCTCCTCATTGTTCCCCCTCCCTCTCCCTTCCTCCCTCATTCATGAACCCTTGATAGTTTATAAATTATTATCTTGTCATACCTTACACTGTACAAAGTCTCCCTTTATCCACTTTTCTGTTGTCTGGCCCCCAGGGAGGGGGTTATATGTAGATCCTTGTAATCGGTTCCCTCTTTCCACCCCACCCTCCCACCACCCTCCCGGTATCGCCACTCTCACCACTGGTCCTGGAGGGATCATCTGCCTTGGATTCCCTGTATTTCCAGCTCCTATCTGTACCAATGATCTAGCTGGATTTGTAAAGTAGAATTGGAATCATGATAGTGGTGGTTGGAGGTAGGAGAGGGAGAAGCTTTTAGGAACTAGAGGAAAGTTGTTTGTTTCATCAGTGTTACACTGCACCCTGACTGGCTCGTCTCCTCCCCACGGCCCTTCTGTAAGGGGGTGTCCAGTTGCCTACAGATGGGCTTTGGGTCCCCACTCTGCACTCCTCCTCATTCACAATGATATGATTCACCCTGACATGATTATTTTATTCTTCAATGCCTGATACCTCATCCTTTCGACACCTCGTGATCACACAGGCTGGTGTGCTTTCTTCCATGTAGGCTTTGTTGCTTCTCAGAGCATCTTCCCCCTTAAAATTTTTTTTTGTGAAGAAGTTAGAAATCTGAATTTAGGGTGCCAGATCTAGGGGAATGCTGTCTCTGTCAGTGCTAAGAGAAAGTCCTGTCTCCTTGTGACATATTTGGGCCCAGCTTTCTTTGAGGAGATCCAGAGATCTCGGTATCAGTCTTCCTCTGGGTGTAGGAGGCTTTCAGCACAGGAACCCTGCGCCCAAAGGATGTCTTCTGTTCCCAGCTTTTTGTTTCTTGATGGTACTGAAGCCCCTCTCTGGCTCTGCTCACTTCTCTTTCATCTTACTGTTTGTAAGATAAAAGATGATGGAGACCATACCCCAGGGAACTTATCGTCAGATCAAGAGTGTGACGTGAGTAAGGGCATTGCCTTCAACAGTTGGCTAAATTACATCATATATAACCGCCAAACCATGCGAACCATGATCCTGTCAAATGGACACATGTTTCTGTGGGACACAACGACACCCACAGGAGACAGTATATGCTAATTCTGAGATTTCTGAGCAATTAAGTGATGATGCTTTCTAGATTAGATGTGGCATTCATTAGAAGTCTACATTTATGTATGCAGTGTCATTTTTAAAACTAAAATGAGCCTGAAAATACTGCATTGGTAGTTTTCTTATTTAAAAAATGAAATATTGGCTTCAACATATGCCTGTGCTGTAGCTAGATTCCTGTTTACTCTATAATTTTAAAGACTCATTCCTTTATTTCTATTTTGATTTCTAATTATATTTTTTAGTTCTTTGTATTTTCCAAACTTTTTCTCTATCTTCCAAATATCAAATATTGAACTATGAAAGAAAATCCAGAGAGACAGATTATTGTTGGCTTTCAAAGCATCTCAAGTACCCTTTCAACTTATTGTGTCTGACTTGGAAAGACAAAAATAAGAAATAAATTATTTTTCAGTTTAGCAGTGGGTAATAATGGTTATATCTAACTATCTGCTAACATTGTTTGCTGGAGGCTTACTTTCTCTTTGCTCCTCTGACTTTGGATTGCAACCAAGGTTTTCCAAAAAGAGTCTTCAGGTCAGAGAAAGCCATTGCTCAACTCTTTTTGCCTGGCTGGGCAGCAGGGTATACTTACTCCTGAACCCAGAACTGCTTCCTAGAAGAAAGGCTGTAGATATCAGAGAAACAAATCAGGCCAAAAACATGGAAGGACAAGTTGCTGTGATAACTAAAAAGCACAATGTCTACCCTGCATCAGAATATGCATACTGGTTACCAACACAGGCACAGAGTCAAATTCCCAGGTGAATATCCTGACTACACCATAAACTCTAATAAAAATTTAAATTAAAAATACCACTTATAATATCATCAAAAGTATGAAATAGTTAGGGACAGATCTAAAAATATTGTCAAGACCTATTCATTAAAAAGTACAAAACATTGCTCAGGAACACGAAAGACTTAAATAAATAAACAGATATTCCATGTTCATGGATTGGAAAACCCATTCTTAGTATGAAGTACATTTTGTCCACATTGATCTAAAATATAACAGGTTCAATTAAAATCCAAGAAGGTTGTTTTATAAATGATTTTTATTTTAGGAATTGTCAATCTGATTTTAAAGTTGATATACAATTGCAAAGGACCTAGAGTAGGTAAAACAGCTTTGAAAATAAAATGTTGGAGCACTCATTTTAGATGCACTCAAAACTTGCTATAAATCCCCAGTAATGGTACAGTCATCAAGGTAGACTCTTAGGATCTATGTAATTGAAAAAAACCCCAAACATTTAGAAATATACTAACACACACACATTTATCAATTGCTTTTTGACCAAGTGTAAAGGAAAATGAATGGAGGGATATTCTTTATAATTGGATGCTTATGTAAAAAAGCCAAACTTTCTCATATTGTATAAAAAATTAACTTAAAATGGGTCATAAACCCCAAATATAAATATTTTGGATAAAAACAAGAAAAAATTGTTGTAACTTTGGGTTAGAGAAAGATTTCTTAAATAAGATACCAGTAGCATGATTCATAAACTTCTATATTTATAAACTACTCAAATTGAGAATTTCTACTCCTAAAATGAATTTCTCACAGGCTAAAAATAAGCCACACATTTAGATAGATAATTCACCACAAAGAATGTACAGATGTCTCTTGGATAAATGGTTAACCTCATTTCTTAGGCTAATGGAAAATAAACCCAAAATGAACTATATATCTGTTTTAATATTTAGCAATAAAAGCCACCATCTGTGCCTGAGAGTAACATACACTTCCTATTTTAAAGTCCTCCTTGCTTTATTAAGGTATGCATTCATCTGGTAGGCCTGGTTCCACCACTCTCAATGACTATTATTGAAAGTTTTGCCTCATCACCAACCCCATTGTTGTGTAAATAGTGTTCAGTCACTTAAGAATGTAACCTGTACAAGTCAGTAATTCACATATCGCAGTTTGTAGCCAGCACATACTTGTATAATCTCTTTTTCTCACTGTATTTTAAATTCTATGCCATTGATTAAACTGATCACACTGTCAATGAAAGGACCCAACGTCACCTAATAGCAACAGCAGCAGTGACAGAAAGTAGATGAAGGGTGACCTGGAAATAGGGAAGCGAGAGGGCAGCGGGCAGGGGCCACATGAAGCATAAGCAAGTTTTGGGGGTGAATTTAGAGATGATAGATATGTCTAGTATCCTGATTATTATGATGCTGTAGCAGATATTTAATATTTCAAAATTTATTAAATTTTACATTATGAAAATTTTCGGTTTATTGGATGCTAATTCTATTCCAATAAATCTGTCATGTAAAATCTTAAAAAGGCAAGCTAGGAAATAAATTTGGAAAATCAAATGGATGATTAGAGAGCAAGTAAGTTGTTGCTTTAACTGGGGATAATCTGAGAAGGGGTCTCTAAGTAGGAAAGTTGATCAGTGGCCTCATCAAAGTGGGTGGACGTGGGGCGGTGGCAGCTAGGGAAGCACAGAGACTGAAACTAGTGCATCTTCCTACCAGCTCCTCTGCTTTTTGCCTACCGCCTGCTTCCTCTTCTACCCTGGCCAGGATCGTCTAGGAACTGAGTAGGATGGAAGCCACAGACCCAATATACTTGTTCCTCAATAAGACGTCTGAAGTACAGAAAATGATTTTATAAAGCAACAACAAACCATAGCAAATTTAACTTAAAAACTCTACTTATAAGACAGAATTCTATTCAATCTATAAAGGAAGTGATGGAGGAAGGGAGGAAGCGAGATGGATCTTTTTGCAAATAAAGATTATTTGCCTTTTAAAACAATACAATTTGCCATAAATCAACTGCAGCATGCAGGGAGAGTAGCAGAAAACTTGGAAACTAGAGATCTCATCTGCTGTCAAGCTACACTTTATTTTACGGATACCAGCAATGACCAAATTTCTTAGAGCCTACTTCCCTTCTGGGTGTATAATTTAAAATATGTTTATCTCCGTCAAAGCACTTGAGTATCTGTGTGGCTTTCTCTCTCTCTCTCCTTTTGAAAAAAAATAAAACCATGTGACAGCAGCTTCTAGGATAGAACTTTTCCCTTTTCTCCTCAACATTATAATACAATTTTCACAAAAGCTAGGAATCAAGACATAGCCTTTTATAATGCTCAAAACAATAGAACTAGCTCTTAAAGTGGCACCCTGACAGCTCACAAATTATACTATAAACATATCATGCCTCATTAGTTCAGTTATGTCTCATGAGGTGTCACTCATATTATTCTTATTCAATAAAGCAAGTGTTGTACATATTTGCCGTTAATATTCTCTCTGGTCATGACTGGATGGAAGACAAACCAACAAGGTCATTACCAGCGGATCTGAGAAGTCTCAAAATCATCAGAAAGATGCTTGTGGTCAAAAGATATTTTGGACAACTTGTAGATCAACCAGTTGGATATGTTGACTCTGTCCTTTGGTGTAAAACTGAAAACTAATTGCACAGATACAGAGAGAGCGAGTCAGAGGCTAAAACCAATGGCATGCAAGTTTTCTTTGGCCTGTACATAATTACACGAAAAACTTAATTGTGGGTCTATAACAATAGGGACCTTCATGCACAAAATATCTTAGATTTCTTGAAATAAGAAAGCTGAAGAGTAGGCCACACTGGACACGACATGAGACGGGCAGGAGCTGAGTGCCATCCTTTCTCTATGGAAACCCCCGCTCTGCTCTAGCTTGCTTCTTTAAGTTCCATGACCCATCAGGCTCCCAAAGGCGTTTTCATTTGTAACCCTCTCTGCAGACTCCAGTCTGTCAATTTATGGTACTGTGGCCGTGTGTGACCCTGAGAGCTATGCTTTTGGTATTTCAAATACTTACTGGCATGCCTCCCAGGGGACAGGTTTCAGCCAGCCTTCCAGAGCGAGCCAAATGAGAAAGAAAGAGCTGGCGACCTGCTTGTGAAAATTGGCCAATGAAAACCTTAGAGATCACCTGAGCGCTTTGTCTGACTTGCTTGCGGTCCACACTTTAGAAAAGAGTGATCACTGGAAAAGGGCACCATGTTTGGTGAAGTGAAGGACCAGCAAGAGTGAGGGAGACTCAAAGAGAGGGGTGGATACAGAAGCCACAGGGATTGACGGTGAATATGAGGGTAACGCAGGACTGGGCAACATTTTGTGTTTTGTTCTGTTGCACATAAATCACTATGAATTCGAGTTGACTCAATTACAGCTATCTACATCTGTCAGTTTACCCATCCATCCATCCATCCATCTGTCCATCCATCCACCCGTCATTCCTTTAACCTCTCTATCAATCTACATGTAGACTTACTGAACTAATGAGACTACCAAAGATATCTTATCTTCCCACATTTAGACAGAATAATTCTTAAATCAGAATGAGCATAGGACTACATTTTCTATTTTTAAATGATGATCCTTAAAAGAAGTGTCAGATTCTCATGGAACCTTGTCTAATTTTCACTGTCATTCTTAGGTCTATCTTAATTTTTGTTATTGCTTTTGAATTTACTTTTTATTCATTTTATTATTTTTCTTTTTGGAAATGGAGAGAGAACTGGTCCACATTTATCAGAGTAGTTTAAAAGCACTTTTAAGGATGGCAATAAAGACAACCTAACAAGGGTAGCTGTGTAGTGTTAGGTTGCTAGGTACTAGCAGTTATAGTTAATTGGTTCCCATTTCATGGTGACCCCATGTGGGCAGAGAAGAACTGCTTCATAAGGCTTTCAGGACTTTTTGGAAACAGCTAGACCTTCAGACAGCACATCACTAGGTGAGCAGATAGGTTGAAGATTGTGTCTTGGCCAAGTCTTGAAGTTTGAGAGGCTGACAGAGTCAAGTACAGCGATAGCCTTTAGAAAGAACAGAGTGAACGTTGATGCAAATATGTTTAGGTATGCCATGCAGAGAAGAGTTCTTTTCTGCAATGACTTGCACTCTTAAGCAACACACCAAACTGAAAAACAAACAAACAAACAAACTCACTGCCATCGAGTGTATTTAGACTCATGGCCAGCCTATGGGACAGGATAGAACTGCCCTGTGAGTTCCTGAGACTATAACTCTTTACAGAAGTAGAAAGCCTGATGTTTCTCCCAAGAAGCGGCTGGTAGTTTTGAACTCCTGACCTTCTGGTTCCTAGTCAAGTGCAAACTACTTAGCCACTTCCTAGTAACAGACAAACACAGAAATTATAAATATCAATATTCATACAAATTTTCCAATGGTAGATTTCACAGGATGTGGGCTGAGGAGTAAAGCTTTTCACCGTTCTTACTACTACCAGCACCATAGAGAGAAAATCCTTTTCTCTAGTATTTGGTTTGGATCATACTTTGAGTTGGAAGACCCTAGAGTCTAAAAGTTAAGAAAATAGATTTCTGGTCTATGAAGTTTTCTTGAAACTGGACTATATCTAAATACATTTAGATATAGTGAATACTTATTTCAAAGTATGTGTACATATCTCTTATATGTATATATTGATATTTTACATACACACCTATCTATATATATCTATGGATATGCTCAATGGAATGACAATTACAAGTCCCTAGGGTCCTCGATCCCATCACCTGTAAAAGGAGGATGCAAGATTAAATTACCTAAGTAGTTACATGCTCTCGGAAAGGTAGCTTTCTAAGATTTACCCTTTAGTAGTAATAATAATATTTGTGTAGTAGTAGTTATAGAGAGGCCTTTGTGGAACAATGGTTAAATACTCAATAACTGAACAGTCAAATGATGTATTGCATCAATCAAATATCCTGCACAAGGCATTCTAAAGGTTTCGAAGTCCTAATCCATACTGAAGGCTGTAATCCTTGATCTTCATCAGCAAGTGTTTCAAGTCCTTGCTTCAGCAAGGAAGGTTATGCCATGTGCATATTGATTGTAGTTACTAAGCCTTCCTCCAATCTTGTGTTTCATTCTCTTGAGCATCGGGTTGCTATGAATTGGAAGCTACTTGATGGCACCTAGCAACAACAACATGGTGTACCAGAAGAACGAACAAATCTGTGTTGGAAGAAAGAATTGCAGCCAGAATGCACACTTAAAAGGTTTTCTGTGCATATTACACTCCAAAGTGATCCTCTAAATGCACCCATTGTTCTGCTAGCTGCTGTCAAGAAGGACTCTAAGCCATCAACGAGTGATAGACAGCCTAGTCCTGCACCAGACCCAGGGCTGGTTGGAGATCAGGGTTTACAGTGGCTGCTCTTTCCAAAGAACATGGCCAGGTCCTTCTTCCTAATCTATCTCAATCTAGAATATCTGCTGTTCTATGTCACAGCAACAGACAAACCTCCACTGACAGAGGAGTGGTGGCGGTATATGGGGTGCACTGGCTAGGCATGGAATCTGGACCTTCTACGTGGACTGCTAAGAATTCTACCACCCTCTCCCTGGGGGGTGGACAACAGAAAAGTGGGTGAAGGGAGTCATCGGTCAGTGTAAGTAATGAAAAAAGTAATAATAATCTATAAATCATCAAGGGTTCTTGAAGGAGGAAGGTGGGAGAGGGAGGGTGAAAATGAAAAGCTGATACCAAGGGCTCAAGTAGAAAGAAAATGTTTTGAAAATTATGAAGGAAACAAATGTACAAATGTGTGTGACATAATGGATTGATGGATGGATGGATAGATTGTGATCAGAGTTATATGAGCCCCCAATAAAATGATTTTTTTAAAAAAGAATTCTACCACTAGAAAAAAAAAAGAAGTGAGGATGACAAGACTTTACCTCCCCTACTGTGGGCATGTTATCAGGAGAGATTCTAAACTCACTGCCATCAGGTCAATGCCGACACATAGGTAGGTATCCAGCCACCCAATAGGATAGGGTAGAATTGGCCTTATGAGTTTCTAAGACCATAAACTCTTTACAGGAATAGAAAGCCTCATCTTTCTCCCAAGGAGTGGCTGGTGGTTTTGAACTGCTGACTCCACCGATCCCTATGGTCTCATTGCCCTAGTGCAGTGTTTCCCAAAGCTTGGTTCAGAGACTGCACTCATCAAATCCCCTAGAGTTCTCCTTCATAATTAGAATCACTTGCAGTCTCTGTCTGTAGAGCTCCATAGCTTCCGAATAAAAGTATTTGAGGAAAAGCCCCCCCCCCCCCCGAATTCTTGGTCAACATTTTCTAGAAGGCATTGTCTCGAAGGTTCTCTAGATTATCGACCCAGGTCAACATTCTCTAGAATTGTTCACCATCTCTCTGTAGGAGATGTTCTGGGTGGAAGGACTGAACCAGTTTTTTGGACAGCTGGCTTACCAGGCTCTTTTCAGATCACATGGCGTTTTGTGTTAAAATAGAGCATTACCTGACACCTCTTATCCTCAACCTTGGATGTTTCTGCCAAAACTCAAGGCAGTCTTATTTAACATACTGTTACACTTAATTTAATTCCTTTTGTCTACCTTTAAACAGTTTCTAAATATTAATGAATACATGATTAGTTAATTTACGCATGATTAGCTAGCTTCATCATATTCATGGCTTAGCTTTAAAAATGGTATTCCCTAATAAGATCCTCTGGTTGTTCAGAGCAGATGTCTGAGCTTCTGCGTTTCCTGTGGTCACTTTTTTCCTATTCTGTCCTCTCAATCTTTAAACCCTCTTCTTCCTGTTTTATTGAGGATCCTTTCTTGGGGAGAGGATGTAGAGAATATTCAATGTATCCTCTAATACTCTTAATCGCTGTTACACACAGAAAGAAAGAGAGACAGAGAGGGAGAGAGACAGACAGACAAAGGAGGGAAAGAAGCAACATTTTGGGTATGGTAGGAGAGAAACGTGCTGTCTCTGGAGAGACCTGCACTGCCGCAGTGACGGGGATAACGTCGGAGCATTGCTGAGATGGGGGCAGACCTCCTGACAGGCTGTATGGGAAACGACCATTGTATTTGAAACCCACAAGCATTTCTGTGTGGAGAAAAGGTGTCACTCTTTAAATTACATTTTCCTCACAGACATAAAGACGATGAGTTGCAGAAGTGGGTGTTTGGAACTGACGGCTGCATTTATTCTAAGGTAGGAACTTAAACAGCCACTGCTTTTATCCTGAAGCTTTCCTACTCCTATGTTACACTGCTATTGTCGAAAGTAAGAAATACGCTTTCTGCACAAATGATTTCGCTCTGTGCTTACATGTGTAGAGTTTAACGTAATAATTTCCTTATGGCTTTACTTGATTTTAAAACCTCAAAATAAAATTTTCCCTTTCAATGCTATGATACCTCCCAGAATGTTAGGATTTAAGTTTTCTTATGCATTAAAATAAAGAGACTAACACTCTGGGAAACTGTCAATAAATAGTAAAGCTGAATGTGGCAATATAGTCCTGGAATTTCCCTATCAAGCACATACCCAACAGAAACGTTTCTCTTAAAGAAAAGATGTTTTGAAAAGAAATAAAGAAAGAAAGAAAAAGAAAAGACATTTCATAGAATGGTAATAATAGAATTAGTGCTAATGGGCTTGAACTTGTCACTACCTGTCTATCAGTTTGTCATAGTATGATGGCTTGTGGGTTTGTGTGATGCCATTGGTATTTTAATACCATCAAGGTTGCCCATGGTGAACAGATTTCTGAGGAGCTTCCAGACTAAGAAAGACTACAAAGAAGGACCAGGTGGCACCTTTTTGAAAAATTGGCTGCATCCTCAAAATACAGTTGAATTCAATAATGTGAATGTGTAAGGTTTCCAGCACTTTTATTTCCTAATGGGCATGACAGCAATAGCCGAAAATATCCATGAGTAATCAGAACATGCAATAGATAAAGTATGAATCCAGGAAAATTGTAAATTACCACAAATGAAATGAAATGCATAAAATTCAATATCCTAGGCATCAGTGTACCCCACTTGACTACTATTTGCCTTTTTGAGTTGGATAATGATATTTTACTCGGCCAGTATTGACAAATTCCAAAAGAATGGCGTGGCACTTGCTGTCAAAGAATAATTCAAGCTTTATCTTAAAGCTCAATAGTATATGTGATAGGATTATACCCATATGCCCATAAGGAAGAGAGTTAATACAATTATTATTCAAATTTAAGTACCACTTACTAAAGAAATAGAAAATTCTGCTAGTTACTTTAATCTGAAATTAATCAAACATGTAGAGGTACATTGATAATTACTGGTGATTGCATTGCAAAAATTGGAAACAAAGAGGAAGGATCTGTAGTTTGAAAAGATGGCATTGGTGATTGAATCAAAGCTGAAGATCCCATGATAGAATTTTGCAAGATCCACGATTTATTCATTGCAAATGCCTTTTCTTAAACAATTAAAAGGACATGCACATGCACCTAGCCAGATGGAATACACAGGAATCAAATTGCTATATCAGTTGAAAAAGATGATAGAGAACCTCAATATTATCAGTCTGAAAAAAAGCTAACTGTGGAACAGATCATCAATTGTTCTTTTGCAAATTTAGATTGGAGTTAAAAATTAAAATAAGCCAAGCCAAAGTATCATACAAGCCAAAGTATGATCTTGAATGTATCCCATCTGAATTTGGAGACGGTCTCAAGAACAGACTGAACACTAATGATGGAAGATCAGAGAAGTTCTGGAATGATATCAAGAACCTCATACATGAAGAAACCCCAAATCCTTCAAAAATAGACAAGCCAGAAAAGACCAAATAGATGCCATAAAGTAGCTAACGTGACTGGAAGAAAGAATGAAGTAACGAACAGTTGATGTCCAAGGGAGTTTAAGCAGATAAAAAATGCATTATAATGAAAACGTGCAAAGATCTGTAGTTAGAAAATAAAAAGGGATGAACACACTCAGAATATCTCAAGATAAAAAACTGAAGAAAAAATTTAAGCCTCCAGTTAAAATATTACAGGATTCTATAGCAAATATTGAATGATGCAGAAAACATCAAAAGATGGAAGGAGTACACAAGTCACTATTCCAAAATGAATTGCTCAGCATTCAGCCATTCTAAAAGATAACATATGGCCAAGGAGAACCATCTGTACTGAAGAAATAAGTCTAAATTGCACTGAAGGAACTACCAAAAAATAAGGCTCTTGAAATTCACAGAACACCAACTAAAATATTTCAACAAACTAATGCACCAATGAAAGCACTCACTAGTCTACGCAAGGAATTCTGGAAGACTAACTACCTGGCTAACTGACTGGAAGAGATCCATATTGGTGCCCATTTCAAAAACAGGTGATTCAACACACTGCAGGAATTATCAAACAATGTCATTAATATCACATGCAAGTCATTTTTTTCAAAAGATAATTCAAAAATAGTTGCAGCATTACATCCAGAGATAACTGCCAAAAATTAAAACTTAATTTAGAATAGGGCACGAATGAAGGCTATCCAGAATGACGTCAAAGAGTCAGCACAACCGCCTATAAAAGACCCGGGTAGAGCGCCTGAACTCAGAGAGCTGGGAACCCAGAAGGAAACATCACTCCTGCTCTCTCCAACTCTACCCAGGTGAGCACACCGAGGAAGGCAATGTCTAGGGCACTAAGGACCAGTAACTGATATTATGCTGAATTCATCTTGTATTACCCTTATAGCTAATGACTTAAGTTAATTTTAAGATTTTTAGATTGTTTCATGTGCATTTGAAGTGAATAAATAGAACATTCGAAAATGTAAATAAATTAAAAAAAAGAAGAAGAAGAATGAGGGTTCTCAGGTGGAGCTTGGCTGAAAGATGTTTCACTGTATTTCATTGGCTGAGCAAAAGCATCATGAGAGATCCTGGATAAACTGAAAGAAGTGAGGGACTTTCAGAACACTTCACTGTCATTTTTTGTTTTTGTTATGTTGAATTGCGACTCTTATTGTCTTTAAGAATAAATGGTTCTCTAGACCCTTCAGCCTCTGGTGAAATGATCGGGCTCAAGAATACTTTCCTCAGCCAGGTCATTAGAATAAATAGCGTGCACAGACCTGCCCCAGAATGGCTAGAACCGGCAGGGCAGACAGTCTGAGAACCCCATGGTCACTGCGCGACTGAGGGGGGTTGGGGGGGGCAGAGTGTCTGGCCACGTGGTCGGGCTGGCCCAGCTCCTGTCCTGGTGAAACGTTGACTGCACTTGCATGGGATGACAAGGAGGAGCGCAGCGGCCTCGGTGCTGCAGCTCCTTCATCCTGTTGAGTGCGCTGCGAGCCGGGACCACTGGACCTGGGTCTCCTTGAATGCGTGGTGCAGGATGGTCGCCTGGGTCCCGTTGGGGTGTTTGATGATGCAGTTCCGGGGCTTCCCGGGAGCAAAGTCCTTCAGTCCCTGGATGGTCAGCTTGGTGGTGGATCTTGTAGTCAGCGGGGTCGGCGAATGAAGGGCAGCAGACCCTGTTTCTTCCACCTAATTGTGCTTCAATGACTTAAAATCAAGAAAGTTTTGTATTAAGGTTGTATCCATTCTCCATACTTATGCTGTGCAAATAATATGTATGGTGAGCAAAAATATCTGAGAAGGTACACTATATGAAAAAGAACAAGGCACCAGGATTAAGAACAGACTTACTAAGAACCTGTGATATGCAAATAGCACAGCGCTGTTTTCAGAAAGTGTGAAGGACTTGAAAAGCCCTTGGGAAGAGCAAAGAGTCCAGCCTTTAGTGTGGAGCACACCTCCACGGGAAGAACACAACAATCGCCCCAACTGGGCCAATAAGCCATGTGGTGATGGATGGAGAAAAGATTGATGTCGTCACGGATTTCTTTCTACTTGGATCCTACAATCAGGGCTCAAGAAAGCAACAGCCAATAAATCCAGTGGATTGTATCAACAGCCAATAAATGTAGTGGATTGTATCAGAAACACCAGCTACACCAGACCTCTTTAAAATGTCCCTATGCAGACCTAGTGCTCCTGACACAACTAATGGTGTTTTTAATCAATTCATTTGTCTGTCACCAAGTGGCTGTCAAGTTGTCATACTGTGGTGGCTGTGTGTTGCCACCCTGATGGTGTAGTGCTTATGTGTGGAGCTGTGAAACTGTACGGTCATTACTTCAAAACCACCAGCAGCTGCGAGGGAGAAAGACTGGCCTTTCTCTTCCTGTAAGCAAACCCCCAGAGGGTTGTTGAGTCAGAACGAACTCAATGACAGTGACTGAGAGCCATTAACAGGGTATCTCCCTGTGCTTCCTTCAGCACTCTCCCTTGGTGACGTAGTAATGGAATGCCACCAGCTAGGTACCTCCCAGTCCCCAGAGAGTTTCCAGTCCATCTCACTGGTGCAGCATCTCAGGGTCTTTACCATCCAGTGAGCCACGCCTTTGCCTCTTTGCCCCTGAGGTCTGGATCTTGGTCGTGGGGCAGTCTTCTTCCTTTGGGACTATATTTCAGGCAGAGAGATAGTAGCTGCCCCTATAGCTGATATTTCAGTATCCTTTAGATTCATCATTAACTCTTGCTGGCAAATTTCCTGTTATCCAACCCCCCATTAATGATTGCTTATATTAAGTGTTCTCAATGAAAATTGCTATGTGATTTCTGTCTCCTTGGTAGATGCACAGGATGATTTGGTTTCGCTACTGTTTGAAAATGCCATGATTGAACCGTAATTTAATGGAAGCCTACATCGTTTTTTGAAGTTTGGGGAGTTTGGTATTTGAATTTAAAGATGTATTTTAATAAAATTTCCCTGAGTAGTTATTTGTGGGCACAGTGGCTGGAATCCCAGACACATTCACTAACTAATGAGAACTAAGTCAAACTCAAACCCACTGCCATCAAATCCATAGAGTCAATTCTAACTCAGAACAACTATATAGGGTGTCTAATACTGTAGATCTTTATAGACAAAGACAGCCTCAGCTATCTCTCACTGAGTAGCTTGTGGGTTTGAACTGTCAACCTTACACTGTGCAGTCTAGCACTTACCTGACTACAATAACAGGGCTCCTTTGAAGACTCACTCGCTCACTCACTCACTTGCTCACTCACTGCCAGGGAGTTGATTCTGACTCACACCTCTCTACAGGTCAGGGTGGAACTGGTCCTGTGGGTTTCTGAGACTAACTCTTTATGGGAGTAGAAAGTCTCATCTTTCTCTAGTGAAACAGCTAATGGTTTCAAACAGCTGACCTTAGAGTTACCAGCCGATGTGTAAACACTATGCCACCAGGGCTCCTTTTTGAGGACTGTATACCTTTAATTCTGCTCCTGACTAGGGAGAAAATTTGACACAACCCTCCAATATAAAAGCATTTAAAAATTACCTCTATCTAATTTCACTCAGAGACTCACGCCAACTTATCCTTTAGTCCTGTGTCTATGGCTGATCTTCACCATATTCTTGCACCAAAGCAAGGCTCTGGGTTGGTAGAGTCACAGAGAGTAAACTGTGTGCATCTTGGTAAAAATAAGAAGTAGAATTTTGAGACTGTACCCAAATGCCCCACCAGCTATTTGACCTGCATCTGCCCATCATGACTTCATTCTGAAACATTCCTAAATGCAGCTCGTCCCTGTTACCCAAGACATAATTCCATCTTACCGCCCCCCCCCCCGGTCCCCCAAGGTCTAAGTCAGTTGCCTCACAGCTTCTTTTCTTAGCCTCGCATTTGGGTGCCCCACAGTCACTGCTGTTCCTCCGTCCTCTTCACCTGGATTCTCTCGGGTTCCCAAAGTAGACTTTTCTAATCATGCTTAACAGTATCACAGCCACACAGAGTAACGGTAGATGCATTCATGTTTTAAACAGAAAGTTATCTTTAAGAGAATTTGGTTTAAAATTTTGAAGTTCTCAACAAAATTGCTGACTATGTTTTTTTTTTAGTTATTCTACAATCACAGGCTGAAGCTATTTACTAATGAGGCAACACATTCTTTTAGAGGTTTAGAAATTCTGATTGGATCTAAATTTAGTCATATCCAAAACTATATCCATCTAGGTAAGGATAAAATGGAGGGTAATTTGATCATTATTTGCAGCTGTATCACAATGGAGCTCATGCCATTAATTTTTTAAAAGATAGCATGACTGCTGTAGGACATTAATAACTAACTTGGCTTTGACACTTACTAGCTGTGTGCCTTTAGGTAAGTCACATGACTTTTCTTTGCCAAGTTTCACATTCTTCAACTGCAAATGAAGATATTAATATCAGCATTTTAACTATTTGGCACAGATCCTGGCCTGTAATAGCTAATGGTTAATTTGAACCTAATAATAATGAATAGATTTACATACATTTATTGCTTATTGTTAAGCTGTCTTTACTTGGATAAGGTTTAGGGGCTGTTTTTTTTACTTTTGTTTTATTTATTTTTAAAGTTAACCATTCCTCTATTCTTTGTCAAAAAACAAACAAACCCCAAACATAAGGTTCAGTTACTTCCTGACAATTTACCACTTTCTGTTAAATTAAAGATTTATATTGGAACATAAAATATGTGGATGATAGAACAGATTACATTTTTCTTACTCAGGGTAGAGTGGGTTAGAATCTCTATAAACATGCAAAGACAAAATCCATAAAGGAAAAGAATAATAGCTTTGGCTATATAAACATGTTTAACTCCTAGAAAAAAAATGATAAATGGGCAAAATATTTGCCACAAAAATGTCAGTGAGTGGGTTAATATCTTAACGTGCAACAAGCCTTCTATAACAACATGCAACAAGCCTTCTATATAAATTAAGCAAGGACAAACCAAACTCACTGTCATTGAGTCAGTTCTCACTTACAGTGATCCTGGGGAGCAGAGGAGGACTCCCTCTTTGGTTTTCTGAGATGTTAAATCTTTATGGGAGCATGTAGCCTCATCTTTCTTCAGGGGAGTGCCCGATGGGCTTGAACTGCTGATCTTTGGGTTAGCATGTCATCACCCACTGTGTCACCATGGGCTCCTTCTACCAACACACTTGTGAATTTCTGACCCTTTGGTTAGCACCCCATGACTTGCTACGCCACGAGGAGTTCCCCCTGTACCAATGCAGTTCTTGTCCAATGTCATCAAGATGGTCCTGGCAGAGCAACCCTATTCAAAACAGAAGCAACAGGGCCCTACCTTGTGCCACCTTCATCATCCCCACATTGTGACAGCACCTTTCCCATGTCCCCCCTCTGTTTACTGCTTCTGTTTGTCTCCCCCCCCCCTGCTTTCTGAGCTTTATCCCAGGCAAATGCTCCCCTCTGGGTCTCCCATGGTTGACTCTTCCAAGGAGTGTACACCCTGGTAATGTGACTGCTCCCTTTATGGACGTGTCTTTGCTTGGCTGAAAGCTAAGCCATAGATCTGAGTCTAGTTCCAAGCTTGAAGGGTGACCAAGGGCCACAGCCTTGGGGATTACACTAGTCTCTATCATATATCAGTAAGCTTGATCTGCTTCTTCTTTTTTTTTTAACCTTTGTATTTCTTTTTTTTAAATCATTTTATCAGGGGCTCATATAACTCTTATCACAACCCATACATACATCAATTGGGTAAAGCACATTTGTACATTCATTGCCCTCATCAGTCTCAATACATTTGCTGTCCACCTAAGTCCCTGGCATCAGGTCCTCATTTTCCCTCCTCCCTCCCTGCTACCCCCTCCCTCATCAACCCTTGATAATTTTTTAATTATTATTTTTTCATATCTTGACCTGTCCAACGTCTCCTCTCACTGAGTTTTCTGTTGCCCGTCCCCCAGGGAGGAGGTCACATGTAGATCCTTGTAATCGAATCCCCCTTTCCAACCCACCCTCCCTCCACCTTCCCAGTATAGCCACTCACAACACTTGTCCTGAAGAGATGATCCACCCTGGATTCCCTGTGTTTCCAGTTCCTATCTGTACCAGTGTACAACCTCTGGTCTAACTAGATTTGTAAGGTAGAATTGGGATCATGATAGTGGGGGGTTGGGGGAGAAGGAAGCATTTAGGAACTAGAGGAAAGTTGTATTTTCCATCATTGCTACATCGTACCCTGACTGGCTCGTCTCCTCCCCAAGACCCTATTGTAAGGGGATGTCCAGTGGCCTACAAATGGGCTTTAGGTCTCCACTATGCACTCCCTCCCTCATTCACTATGATATGATTTTTTGTTCTGATGATGCCTGATACCTGATCCCTTCGACACCTCATTATTGCACCGGCTAGTGTGCTTCTTCCATGTGGGCTTTGTTGCTTCTGAGCTAGATGGCCGCTTGTTTACCTTCAAGCCTTTAAGACCCCAGATGCTATATCTTTTTATAGTGGGGCACCATCAGCTTTCTTCGCCACATTTGCTTATGCACCCATTTGTCTTCAGCGATCTTATCAGGGAGGTGAGCACACATTGATATGGTTTTTGTTCTTTGATGCCTGATATTTCCTGCTTTGTCTTCAGCGGTTGTGTTGGGAAGGTGAGCAGCACAGAACGCCAGTCTAATAGAAGAAAGTATTCTTGCATTGAGAGAGTATTTGAGTGGAGACACAATGTCTTCTGCTACTTTAATACTAAACCTATGAATATAATACGAAAACTCAAATACATACATAAATTATCTTCTGCCAGACCTTTATATAGATGTGAGTATAATCCCATTCAAGTACCCATAGCACTTCAGTTTACTTGTCTATGTATTACTTGTCTATGTCTACAAGTAGTTGTAGATTAATGTTTATTATTGATATTTCATCATTGGGTATGTGAAAGTACTTTCTTTTGTTATCTGTATCTCTTGTGCACCTGTCCGTGTCTTCCTTTATCTTAATAACATTGTGCTGATCATTTATAGTCATGTATTGCTATATGACAAATTACCCCAAATATGATAGTTTAAAACAGCTACCTTTTGTTATCTATCAGTTCACAGTGGGCCAGGTATCTGAGAGTGGCTTAGCTGGATACTTCTGACTCAGATTCTCTCATGATATTGGAGTCAAGGTGTGAGCTGGAGCTACAGCCATCTGAATCTTGATAGGATGGAATATCTGCTTCTAAGAGAAATTAAGCTGTTCTTGCTCAGATACATCAGTTCCTTGGCACAGGGACCTTTTGATAGGGCAGCTCAAAACATGCTGTCCCCAGAGTTCATCTTCTAAGACCAGGAGAGCAGAGTGGAAACTGCCATGTCTTTTATGATCTCGTCTAGGAAGTGGCATACCATCACATCTGCAATGTTCACGTAGATCTAGGTTGGTACAAGGTCTGTGAGTGGAGATTGCACACAAGCATGCATGCCAAGAAGTAGGGACCATTCGGTATCATCTTGGAGGCCGGGTCATTATTTTTGAGGATCAGTTTGGCTGCATTCCATAAAAATGTTTAAAAAGACATGTACCTTTTGATCTAGAAATTCCACTTAGTGCAACTTAACCCCTAGAAAAAATTTTAAGGGTGGGAAAGCATTGGTCTACTAACCTCAAGGTTAGCGACTCCAACCCACCAGCTTCTTCACAGGAGAAAGATGGGGCTATCGACTTCCATAAAGGTCTGCAGCCTCGGAAGCCCTTTAGAGCCACTGTGCATCCAAATCACGCAGATGGCAGTGGGCTTTTATAGCGTTAAGGATGATTATCACGGCATTGTTTATAATTGCAGAAATTAAAAATACTCAAAGCATCGCCATCCGGACTGTAAATACAGTATAATATGTCTTTATTATAGATATTACATGCTAGCATTACAAAGGAAGAATTTGTGATGACATAAGCATGTTAATTTTTTCAGCTGAGGAAAACCAGGTAACATTATTTTATCAAATAAAGACATATGAAGGGGCTTCAAAAATTCATAGAAAAGACAATTTCTTTTTAATTCCATTTTTCATGAACTTTTTGAAATTATATTTAAAATTTCAAATATATACATATGGATATATATACTCTACACTGAGCATTTATCATTAAATAGGAAAGACACTTCAAAACTATGTTTGCTCATGGCACTGGATACAAGAAGGAAGGGTGAGCAGAGTTTAGCACACTCCAGGTGAAATTCTGCTGACCTGCCTGCTCTACTCCCCCTGCTGAATAAGCCCTCCTGGGGAACCTCTATGTTAGGTCAACATATGTGGCCTTGCTAACGTACAAAGAGGGAGTGTTTTGAGGGTGATGATGATGATCCCCAGCCTCACTCCTGGGAGGGTAGGAACCTCACAAATGTGTACTCAGTACCATGGAGTTGATTCTCATTCAAGGTTTCTGCGAATCTTTATGGGAGTAGAGCACCTCAACTTACTCCCTGGGAGCAACTGGTGGGTTTGAACTACCAATCTGTGTGCAGCAGTGCAATGCTTACCCAACAGTGCCACTATAGGGTCCTTTTGAGCCCTGGTGATGTAGTGGCTTATGAGTTGGACCAATAACAGCAAGGTCAACAGTTCATAAGCACTAGCTGGTCCTCTGGAGAAACATGAACCTTTCTACTAAAGTAAATAGTTACAGTCTCAGGGAGGCAAGGGACCATTCTACCCCATCCTGTAAGGTCCTTACAAATTAGACTTGACTTGATGGCTGTGAGTGTGTGTTGAGTTTGCAAGCTATTGAAGTGTTTCCTCGGTATCCCAAGGACACGTATGTTGTGGTCCTGAGGCATGAAAGCAAAGGTGAAAAGGCTAAAGATGTCTAGTACGTTGAAAAGACAAATGAGCTCACTTCAGTGCTATGCCCACGTTTGTCCAAACTTGACCCATGATGATACGAAGTAGATTAAAATTTTTGTCTGAATTTATGAAAGATATTTTGGACATTATAAAGGATTAACTATACCTTTATGTGAGCTAGAAGTGTTCAACATGACACAGGTGGTGGGAGATTAAGGGGCCTGCCACGGAAAATAAAGACAGTCATTGCTGTACATATACTGGTGGAACACAGCTTGTCAGTACACAGACATGATTGGTCCGAGGGACCCTCACAGGATGCTGCCTCTCTTGCAGAATTTATAATTACAGCAAGATTCAAGAACCAACTGGGAACATACATGGCAATGCCAATTCAAAAGCCACTCAAAAGGAGAGCCTGACTAAGGCTGGCTTCATGAATTGCGTCTGATTATGAATGCGCAGAGGCCGTCTACAAGCATTGTTTGTGCCGTCAGGTGTTGTGGCAATGGATGGGCTCACGGTGCTATTCAAGGGCCACTTATCAAAAGAGCAAGCCCGGCCGACGAAGCTGGGGTGGCTCACATAGACAGTTTGCTGCTTGTTTGATTGGATTGGAGGTTACTTTGATGGCTATTCCAAAAGCGGTGCAGACAAGAGCTCATCTCTCTCCCTCAGTGAGAGTATTGCAATTGGACTAGGTCACTCACGCAACCAACTGCCAAGACTCAATGCCTTTGACATTTCCCCCTTTTTATCACTTCACGATAAAGTATGCATGAAAGGGGTCTGATTTCCGTGGGCTCGCTCTGATGAAGCAGCTTACTGTGAAGAGTCAAAAGAAGACCCTCCACTCGTGTGAAGAACAGGTCAAAGTAAGCACAGTGCCACCTGACATCGGCTTCTGGCAGGTTGGATCATGTTTACCTGTAAAGGGCTCTAGAGTCTAGGCGGTGAAGCAGAGCAGTAGCACTGAGATAAAGGAGACGCAAACAACCATGATGCACAGCCGCTGCAGGGCATCTTCATGTGTTAGCCCATGTTTTCCAACGTTCCACATGATCAAGCAAAATTGCTATGCTTAGATAATGTTTTCATGTCTCATTCCCCCTCTCAGAGCTCACTTGGATGTACGTGTCCTATAAAATATTTACCCGAATCCAGCTTGCCTAACAAACACTGAACAGTCTCAGTCATGTAGCATGTGTTCCGTTGTATTGACAAAGTCTTACAAACAGAAAACCAGTTTTGTTGTGAAAGGGTTTTAAGGACTGAGTTAAGTTTTGTGCAAAGCGGTCTAATGGACAAAAGTGAGCTGAGCTAGCGCACACACTCCTTGAGGGAGCAGGAGGGCAAGCTGTTAGTCTGATGGGCCGTCATGGACTTCTTCTCACCTAGGGCACGTGGTTCCACAGCGAGCCATAGTGGTGGGTCGCCAGTTAAAGGTCGAATGATTTTTGTGCACCACGAGGGTTTCGTTTACTTTTAAATGTACGCATTCTGACTCATGGTGACCCCAGATGTGTCAGAGTAGAGCTTTCTCAGTAGAATGATTTCCATGGCTGATATTGTAGAGTTAGTCAGGCCTTGCTTCTGCGGTGCCTCTAGGGAACACCTCCACTCTTTTATTTAGGGGCTGAACACATTAACCACTCACACGACCCCAGGATGCCTTCCATTTATTTTTAGCGTATCCCATCTCTGTGCTGCCCGGTGTGTTAGTGAATGCAGCCAGGCTATTGAATGCCTTCTGCACATGTGTGCTCAGAGGCATAGTCTCTACTTACTTCCTGCTGGTACTTCTCACAGGTTGGTCACTTACTTACCCAGGCTGAAGCAATCAGATGAATTTCAGCCAGGCAACTTGCTATGTGTCTTTCATAGCAGAACCGAACACTCGTGAACTGTATAGTAGCTACATATTATGTACATGTAATGTGTTTAGACGAGTACCCGGTACACAGACATACCTCAGTCAGTGTGGTTGTTAGGTGCCTGTAAGTCATTTCTGACTCATGTCAACCCTATGAGTTACCGAGTAGAACTGCAATTTAGGGCCTCAAAGGTTGTGATCTTTTGGAAGCAGGTCATCAGGCCTGCCTTCAAGGGTACCATGTTATCACTTATATATTATCACTTTAATTTATAGCTATCTATCTCACGTTGGGGTTCTAATATTGATTAGATTAAACCGCTGAACAGAATTTTCAATATTAGGGTCATATACCTTGCTTTCCCGGTAAAATTGACAGCAAATTTATTAGTCCAACCAGTTGATGGCAAATGTACATTATCTTCCCACTTTCCCAGTTCTGTAGATTTTGTGGCTCTGGCTTACAAGACTCACTCCCCTTTTTTCATGATTCTTACTTTCTTGTGAAAGGCCCATCCTCAGTTTGTTCTGACCTACCTCGAGGAGCTGGATGCAGACATGGATGTGACCCAGACAGAATACCACCTTCACCATGGCTCCTGGACCACAGCTCAGCAGGAACGAGACAGCAGCCCAGCAGGAGAGGTCAGTGCACTGAGCCCGAGGCAAGGCAGAAGTAGATCTTTAAACTGAATTTTGAATAGAGAAGAAAAATGTCCAATTTGTTTTCAGGAGGCAATCATGAACTCACATCTTGTGGTTATTAATTGTTTACAATTGTACATGCAAGAAAATGTAGAGATGAGAGGGCTTCGAAAGGCTCCCGGTAGAATGGAATTAAAAGATAATGACATTGTGCCATGGACTTGTGAAACCTCTCTTATGTACGTATATTTATATAAACTTATATCTTTGAATAAAACTATGTCTTGTGAATTTTGTTTTACTAAATGGATTGTGAATCACTAGATTTTTCTTAGACACGTCTTCTGTGTTCTGGTCATGTGCACCTGATTGACAATCCCTATGAAGAAAGACTGAAGGAATCATGAGAATGAAAAGTTGCGTTTCTAAGTGTCGTTTAGGGCATTCCGACTCACAGGAAATTAGCGACATGATTCCCTGTTGTACTGGATAGGTCCTGCGTCACAGTGCCTGCAACCCTCATCTGCGTCAACCGCCAGGCCCTGCAGACACCCCTGTGATGCCAGGCCCTGCAGACACCCCTGTGATGCCAGAAGGTTCTCTTGGGGCGACGGAGCGGCTGACGGTGGCACTGGTGAGGAAGCTGGCAGAGAAACATCCTAAGGCTTCTGCTCAGAGGTAGGCCACTGAGCTTTATTGCTCAATGACATTCGATGTTTGCCTTCAGTTTTGTGTAAGATTGATTTTCTGAAGATTATTGAAATATCTTAAAAGCCCTCCGGCTTTTCATCAAAGTCACTTAGGGTCACAGTTGAGGAAACGAGGTGACTTATCTGCATTTGTTAAGATGAATGTGTGTTATCCTTTATCAGCACACGGTGGAAGGGTCGCTGTCCTAAGATCACACGAAAATACGCGGAAGTAATGTGGCTCTGAGGAGACTCCCAATTGTGGGACTACCCAGGGGGCCTCAAGAAGGCTACACCCACAGACAGCTCTTTTTATGTTCCAAAAGGAGAGTTGTGCTTTTACACCTGAGAGGGATTGCACAAGAGATCATCTGAAGTAGTGATAATGTAATGCATTGATGTCATTTCCTCGACAAGCCATAAAAGTAATATGGAGGTTTTGCTACATGACCTGAAAATCATACTTGCCTAGAAAATGGAAACTACCTCTTTGTTTTTGTGGAAACAAAAGTTTTCTTTATTATATTGTTGGATTTGATCTTATAAATCACAAAATGATGCCATAAATGGCGATCATATCCATCATTATTAGCAATGAAGTTTGACTGAAGTACTCAAGAGAATAATGCAATTTTAACATACTCACTAAATTTTAAGAGAATCTTCCGGCTGAAATAGTCTAACTGTCAATAAATATGACATTTTCATGAGAACAGGAGTGGGGAAAAGCTTGGAAACTTTTTATTTCAAATAAGAGCCAGTTCTTATTCCTATGTATTCCTGCTTGAGATTTTGGTAGGAGGGGAATGTTTTCCCTAGCTAAATTGATTCTAGAATTTTTGTCTCTATTTTTTATTTAAACCTCAAATCCTGTTGCTGGTGTTACTCTTTGAATAAGATAGTACATAGATAAAAGAATGAATTTAGCGTCCTCTTATAGCATAGGGATGTCCTCAACCAATTTGAAAACTTGGGTTCTACATCCTTAAGGACAAGCAGGGTCTGGTACTCCCTGATGCTCCCAGGAGCTATCCCTATGTCACACTGTGCTGTCGCCATGTCACACTGGAGGAGAAGCCCCCTGGGAACAGCCACGGTGTGCGGTGCTCTTCCAGGACCAGATCTCGAGGAACACTGGGGCACCTGGAACGCACAATACTGCTCTGCGAGGCATGGTCTGCCATCTTCCCACGCCCATTTGCCAGCCGTTTCGCCTCTGCCCTTTCTGAGAGCACTCAGGGTTTGCCATTATTTTGGACTCTGGTGTTATCCTGAGCTCTTCTCAGGAAAGTGACACTGGTTTCTTCTGCTCCCAGATTCCTCAAACTTTTGTGGTGTTTTAAAGTTACACGGGTGTTTCTCTGGTGCAGGGACCCTCGTGCTAACTCCCCATATTGTCCTCTGCTATGGCTGCTGGCTTCTATAACCTTTCTCTGAAGGCTGAAGAGGTTGTGTCTTTAAGGAATTCCTGGAGGCCTAATCGGTTACTTGTTGGGGTGCTAACCCAAAGGTCAGCTGTGGAACGACCAGCCACACTGAGGGAGAGAGATGGGGCTTTCTGCTTCGAGGAAAGCCTGTGGAGGGAGCCCTTTACTCTGCCCTGTAGTGTTGCTATGGGTCAGCAGTGAGTTTATTCGATTGTTATTATCTCCCCTGAGTTATTCCTGACTCCTGTCGACTCTGTAGATATAAGACAACGTGTTGATGGAACTTTGGGAGAAAGGAATATGCCATTAGGATAGATGGGTGGAGAGGAGCATTTACTACCGGCTACCATGTCAACATACTTAATAGAGTTGATAGAATTACATGGGATGTCTTTAAAGTTCCAGGACCAAAGTGCATAATAAATGATAGAAGTAAAAATGTTCTGCAAAGAGGAGAAATATAAAAGATTTGTTTAAACGTGCAGTTTTTAGTCAATAGTAACGAATGCATTTTATTTTATAAGAAATCGCCTAGTCATCTGTTTTCAACATGACTTTCTTATGCTTTAATCCGTGGGCTCCGGCATAAGCCTCACGCGTGTATCTGCAGCTTCCTCTTCCCTCCCACAAGCCCACAATTGACCATCCCAGGTACCATGTCACTTCTCCTCCTTCCCTGCTCCTGAACAAAGTTATTTTGAGCAGACACGGAGAGGAATTCCGCTCCGCCCATTTCAGGAAGGATGTGGTGCCGACTGAACACGGGACTGAGTGTGGCCCACTGATTCCTCCGAGCCCTGGCTTGTCTGGTTGAGTCTACTCGCCTTCCAGCTATGAGACTCGTGGCATTGTTATCTAAGCGTCAGCAGACGAGTTTATGTCTTCTTGTTTTTATCAAAGATCACACCAAAACATAGAAGAAAGTCATGGCAAAAGTTAAGGCAGAACATGATATCAGCTACATGGTGGCAGTTGGAAAATGAATAGAGTTTAGAACAAGAACTGCATTATGAGAGTATCCTCTGGCCCCAGATAAATTGCACGGTGTGCCCAGTCACACAGTTAATTAATAGAGAAGATGGGATTTGACTCAAGGCCTATTTGAATGTAAAGCCCATGCCTTCAACCACTGTGCACGCCCTTTCCTTCGGTCATTTCCATTCCACAGAGGATTTCATAATAGAGGGGCATCCTACTGAGCGACCATATTTAGCTGCCCAAAAAAATGTGATTTACACTATTTACACAAAAGAGGTATAAACACTAATGTCATTTAGATTGGTGTAGTGTAAACACTAATGTCATTTAGATTGGTGTATTTTTGGGAATTCTAGCCTTTAAAAAATCTAAACCAGCAATTGCAAATCTATTTCATTTGACTTACAGGTTTACACACCTGTGGAAAACAACTACATTGTTGATCATTTTGAGAGAGAACTAGGTGAAGTGGAAACATTATTTCTCTCTTCAAAGAAAAAGACAATTCTCATAATGAATGAGGCCTCCCATATAAGGTTCTTCATTCCCAACAGGTTATATATTTTCTTGTTTGCTTTTTCCACACCTTAAAAAAAATGTTTCCACCCTTCTATGGGGAAGTTATAGAAACTGGATTTTCTCTTTGCTTGGATAAATTAAGTTGAATATATATTTCATTCTAAGTTGGGACCCAAGTAAAATAATTGCCATATTCTGGCCTCCTTACGTGCCACGAATGTGTTTGGTTTGGTCAGTTTATCCAATAGAGGCCCCCACCCCCTCTTTGAATTGAATAGTGTGTGGTGGTGGTGGAGGGGAGGCCTGGGACAGACAGACAGCCAACAAAGCAGCTGACCCAGCTTGTCGCCCAGTGACCTGTGAGAAGGAAATAATGAACTGTGAGTAGTTGTCATCCTAACCGCTTCTGACAGTTTGCCTTTGGGCACATCTGTGTTAGCCGCCTCCGAAAGGCCTTTGTTCTCCTCCCGCTAGTGCTTTTGCGGAGCAGCGCGGAGGGCTTGCTGTCGCTACTGTACTCCCACCCCGAGCAGCTGCCCAGCCTGCCCGCTGTGCCCGTGGTGACGCAACGGGGCAGAGCCTCCGTCTTTCCCAAGAGAACTCGCAGTGAAGGGTGCTGATTTTTTTTTTTAATGAGAATGTTCTTCAAAGTAGAGAGAAAATACGTTTAGTTGTTATTCTAACTTGATTCAAGGGGACGTCAGAAACTTTGTGGACAAATTCATTATTTTTAAATCCCATTTTCCCACGACTTTTTGCAGCGCTGTGTGTGTGTGTGTTTTCCAAAGTTCATGGGAAACAAGAGGGGCAGGTGACTTAAAAGAAGTACCCAGTGAACCCCGGGGGAACAGAGGCTCACGTGCTTCTAGGTCTCGTGGGCTTTCTGTCTCGACAGGAGGAGCACTCTTCTGTTGCTCATTTTCGTGGAAAACATTTGAGCTTTCCTTCTCTGACAGGTTTCTACAGGTTCCTACTTTCACAGATTTTACTGTATTTGCAACAACAAAACTCAATATGTATTACCAAAAAATGTATTTTAAATATGGAATATTTAGGCACGCTTTGGTAGTGAGAATATTGGGTTAAAGTAAGTAGATTTTTACGTACTCTGTCTCAAAGCGGCGGCGGACAGCGTGGGGAAGGCGCAGGGCCGCTGTGGGTTAGAGTCAACTCCATGACGCCTAAACACAACATTCTGGTACACATTTTTTATCATTGAAAATATTCTATGAGGGGAAGGAGGGGGAAAAAAAGAGGACCTGATGCGGAGGGCTTAAGTGGAGAGCAAATGCTTTGAGAGTGATTAGGGCAAAGAATGTACGGATGTGCTTTGTACAATTGATGTATGTATATGTGTGGATTGTGATAAGAGTTGTATGAGCCCCTAATAAAATGTAAAAAAAGAAAAGAAAATATTCTATGAACTTCTGTCGAATAGTTTAAACTTTAAAATCCTCAACATTTATATTTTAAAGTCAATCTCCCCCACAAAATTATTATAGTCATTAAAAACCCATTGCCATTGAGTTGTTTCTGAGTCCTATTGACTCTGTAGGCAGAAAAGAATTGCTCTATTGCGTTTCCAAGGATGCAAGTCTGTACTAACACAGATTGCTGCAGCTCGCTCCAGTGAAGCCGTTGGTGGGCTTGAACCAACAACCACTGAGTTAGCAGTGAAGCACTGCACCAGAGCTTCTCTGATAACCACAAGTAGATGTAATTCGGTAAGAAACAGGGCCTTCTGAGCCTTGATTTATTGAAGTATAACTACTATTTCAATACTAGGGAAAGCAGAAAATTTTGACTAATGCATCCGATACCCTAAGAGAATGATTTAAATTAAAATCAAAGCTTCATTTGTAAAATATAGTTCCTGAATCCCTTTTAAAGCCTTGTTTACATTTTTACAATTGCTGTAAAATCAGTTCTTCTACTATAATTAAATCCACGTCCAATTGGCATGGAATAAACCCCAAGCATCTGGTACTCACTTTTTTATACTTACTATTCCAAGAGAGTATAAATTCGAATTATACTGCCTTGGTCAATTTTTATAACGCACTTTTTTCCTCTGACAGAGAATGGAAGAAATGAAGCTTGAATGAAGTGACATGCCTTTTTTGTGTGTTCAAGTCTTTTCTCTCTTAGTAATAGGTTTGAGATGCACTAGCTACAGGCACGATTATAGTCTCCTACTTTTCAAAGAAAGATAAATTAATAATAATGAGAAGTTCTTTAAGCAGGTGAATGATGATCATGCCTATATAATTATAAATTGTCAAAAACTACACATTAAAAATTGAAAGCGCCATATTCTGGTTTTCAGGAGTATTCAATACCATCTGATTTATGACTACATTAAGTCATTTACATATTTCATGTACACCTGATCTGTACCATCTTGGTTGATTTGAAGTTTTTGTCCATTTTGTTCAGCAAGTGTCAACATGATTTTTGTATTGACATTGAATGCACAGGTCAGTTGTGTGCACACTAATTCTGTCCCTGTTTTCTAGAGGAAACGGACTATTTTCTAAATTGCCACGACTCAAACTCACATTTCTAGAAATCTTACCATCAAACGTGACTGTTAAAATGATCATTGCGTTCACTAAATGCTCTGGAGAAGAGCATCACGCGTGGTAAAGATAGGTGACCAGTAAAAATAAGGAAGCCCCTCACTTGGACAGGTTACCAGGCGGTTGTAGCAATGGGCTCAGACACAGCAGTCTTGTGAGAGTGACACAGGACCAGGGAGAGTTTTGTCTGTTGTGCGCAGTGGCACGATAGTCCGAGCTAACTGGACAGCACCTAGCCACAGCAAATCCAACTGTACGTGCCATGAGTTACAGGTCTGTCTCGCTTAGGCCCAGTGGTGGATTTTTCATCCTTTTGTCTCATTCTTTTTCCTGGACATTTTCTTTTCACCTGTATCCTACCCCATTAATTCTCTCTTCCACTGTTTCCAACCTATTGTTAAAATAGCACATTAAATTTTATGGTATGTAATGTATTTTTCCTCTTTAGATTTCTTATTGATTTGTATAGCTAATGATATTACCAAAATTCCTGTGTCATTTATTGCTTATTGAACCGAGTAAGTAGTTTCCTGTAATATTTTAAACTTTAATTTGTAATACAGCATACACCTTTGATTCTTGCCTGGAAAGCATTTATTCAATTTAGGAAGATTTATTAAGCATTTTCTTTCTGCTTGACTTGCTCTTGGGAGCTAAGAATATAAAACTTGTACAAAAGCCCCTGCTGTTCATAAGTTCACAGTCATGGAGCTGAACCAGCCAAGGTACGAGAGGATATACGACTAAAGTCATGGCACCTGTGTTGGTCATGAGGCTTGCTGACTTCATGTTCTGTTTTTACTATCTTATGTTTTATAACATTCTTGTCAATGTTATGTCAACTGATAAAATAAGGAGTTCAAATTGTATCTACTGATATAATTTCATTTTTTTCTGCAAATATGTCATCCACCTATATTTTTCATACATTTAAAACTGGTGTTAGGTAAACAATATATGACATGTCTTATGATTACTTCTATTGTTTTTAAAAATTGGAACTGACATGATGGCAGTGGGTTTGGGTTTAGACTTTGGGAAACCACAACCATTTTTGAGCATGAATGAACTCAATGAATGTTTCTGCAAAAGAAAGATTTTTCTTTTTTACTTACAGTAAGTTATTTAAGAACAATTATTTGTAGTCTATATAATGTATTTTCATTGCCCATATAGTTTATCTATTACAATGGTTCTCAACCTGTGGGTCATGACCCCTTCACAAGGGTCACCTAAGACCATCGGAAAGCACATAAATATTGCACAATATATAATTACATATTGTTTTTTGATTAATCACTATGCTTTAATTATGTTCAATTTGTTACAATGACATTGCATCCTGCATATCAGATATTTACATGACGATTCATAACAGTAGCAAAATTAGTTATGAAGTAGCAATGAAAATAATTCTAGGGTTAGGGGTCCCCACAACATGAGGAACTGTATTAAAGGTTGCTGCATTAGGAAGGTGGAGAACTACTGGCCTATTAGAATACAATCCAACAATATTTTTGATTGACTTTTTATCCTCTTGATTATTTGTTATGAACCCATTCTTTCTTGGCTAAACATCTTCCATTGCCAGATTCTGTGAGCTAAAGTCAAGAGGATCAATTGAGCAGATAAAGCATATTCAAATGCCCAACAACAATTCAGGCATGAGTAGCTACTAAGCTTCAGGTATTTCCTAGAGAAGACCAAGTCTCTTTAGTAGAAATTTGTGTAAAAAATAGAAAACTTTTTATGAAAATGGTTGATTATGGAATACGATCTGGCATTGAAAAGGAACAGATTATTGATATATGAAATTTAGATGACCTTCAAGCATACTATGATGAATGAAAGAAGCCAAACTGAAAAGAATACATAATTTTACTATTTTATTTTTGAAACTTTCTTGAAATATTATCATTTTAGAAGCAAACAAAATATTAATGGTTGTCAGCTTAAGGTTGGGTGTGAGAAGAGAGTGTGCATGAATGTAAAGGATATTACAGGGGAAACTTTTGGCCATTTTACAGCGAAATATCTTGATTGTAGTGTTTTATATCACAAGCCACATTTGCAAAAAAATAAATTGTATAGAGCTGCATACACTGACATACACAGAGGGGTGCCTAGAAAAAATGCTAAAATCAAAATAAGCTCTGTGGATGGCCCCACTTTCTTAGTTTGTATATTGTGCCATGGTTGTGTTACACGTTACCAATAGGGGAAAACCTGTGTGACATTTTTCTGTATATTTCTTTGTAGCAAAACAAAAGTATCTTTCATATTAAAATATATATCACTGAGAAGACAGGGGCTATGCAAATGGAGAACTCTTAATAAGGAAAGTAATTTAGCTGTATCTCTTAGTTAATCTAGGCAGATTCCCTAATCCTGAGAAGAAAAGGTTAAGAAGAAAAACGATTAGTTATCTGGAGCTGCAAAGTCAATGATTTGGACCCACCAGTTGTTCTGCAGGGAAGACAAGATGCCGCCTACTCCCGCCCTGTCCTACAATGGCACGGTGAATCAGAGTCCACTCCGTGGCAGTGGGTATGACAGTAGCAACAAAATGGGCTCCTGGTTATAACCGCAAATGGAGGGATTTAACATATGTCTAGTAGGGCATTTTAAGTTAAGGCATTCAGAAAACTTCACTGGAATCCACCACCCCATTAGAGTAATAAAATTTTAAAAAATCATTACCAACAAGCTGATTCTGACTCATAGTGACCCTATAGTAACTCTTTATGGGAATAGAAAGCCTCATCTTTCTTTAAGGAGCAGCTGGTGGTTTGAACTGTTGAACTTGAGGTTTGCAGCCCAATGCATAACCACTGCACCACCACGTAGTGTCGGGCTGCTAATATCCACCTGTCCTGCATCTTTCTGATAAGGCTGGAGGGAGGGAGATGCATTCACATGCCTCTGGCTGTACTCCTTCCGGGCTACTTGTCTGGGGGTGCCGAGGTGGAGGATTGGAAGGTATCTTCCAGGTGGTTCTGAGGACACACGGACGAAGACTGCTTAGGGCAGCCATTTTGGAGAATTAACTACTATTCCTACATTCACATATGATGGGGCTTAAAAATATGTAAAAGTCATATTATGGTATCTTTTAATTCCATTTTCCACAAACTTTTTGAGTTTCCCTCATAGATCTTGTAAAATGCTCACTATGGTTTATGGGCTTGCCAACGATCTCATTATTACAAGGTTAAAACAAGTGTGTCTAACATCTCCCCCACTAGGTTATGGAAGCCAAGTCACTCTGCCATCAGCGCGTCAAAACATCAGCTCCCAGCGCTACTGCTGGAAACAGCACAGAGTAGCTTCCTCTACCTCGATGATTACAAACTTAACCAATATTTACTTATAGTTAACTCTCTCCTCAGTTCCGTTGACCAGAACTCTCAGCATAACATTGTCTGGTTTTCTTGGAGAGTTCGGAGTCCTGCTCTTGTTCTTAACATCGTGGTTGGACCTCACAGAAGTCGTCTAGAGGCAACAGCCTAGCGTGGATAGAAGAAGACCGAAGCCAGACAACCTGAGCACAAACTCCAATCAGGGCTAAGCCCTTTTGATTTTTGTTCAGATGCCCCATCTGAAATAATGAGTGTAATTTGTCAGAGGCTGCTTGCAAGGAGAAAGTGGGATGGTACATGAACGCCAGCCAAATTGCTTGGGCCCAACTCTCTAGTAATGGTGTGACCTAAGCCTGATAACCTGCAGCCGTCGATTTTCTCGTGTGTAGATTGTGACCAGCAATAGCGCCAACCTTGTAGGGTTGTTATGAGGATTATGGTGATCGATGTTTGTAAAACATTTAGATTAGTACTGGCACGAAGTTAGTATGAGAAGATCTTGTTTATTCATTAGTTCTTATTAGCTCTCTCTCCTGGAGAATAGAAATTGTACAAAGACAGAAGCTGCTTTATCTTTCTTGGAGAAAAACATTCTCTGACTGTTAAAGTACAGCAAAGGGATTTTTCAAAGCACAAGAACATTCAAATAGGGGTATGGTTGGCTTCCAGCAAGTAGAGACCATAGATACAAGGGGTGAGGATACAGAAAGGCTGGCTATTTTCAATAAATCATTAAGAATACACCTGGACAGATTCTTTGTCTAGCTCTTCTCTGCATATAAGTTAAGCTACTATTAATCACATTCTTCCTCAGATCAATTGTTCCTTCCTTTGTTTACCTACCGAGGGTCACCTTCTCAGAAACAGAAGCAGAGGCTAGGACAAAATGCTGTCTGAGTCAGACCTTATTGGGGGTCCTTTGAGTTTTGGTGAACACCCAAATTTTGGAGTGCCCTCATCCATTCTCTAAGACCCTCTTACACAATGGGCCCTGATAGCAACCTGCATCAAAAGCCCGAATTGAACATACTGAAAACCTGCTGGCGCTTGTTTTAAAGACCCCTAGGCCGAACTTGCCTTAGTTGCAGGCTCGGATCTGTGCACTGGTAAACAGTCTGTTGGCCTGAGTCAGAAGTTAAGGGTAAGAGACTAGATCCTGGATCAGCCATTTTACTGGGGCCCAATGTCCTGGAATTTGGATAGCATGTCTCGTTTACCTGTGTTCACCAGAGCCTGGAACCATTACATGGACCCCATTACAGGGTTCGAAAGAGACCCTAATCTCAAACATAACTTAAGGAGAACATTTACTAAGGTTCAAAGGGATGGATGCAGCACAAAAATACAGACACGTCATTTGGAGGAGGGACGTCACTGGCAGGAGGTCATAATGGTGACGTGGTGTTCACAGGACGCTACTTAAATAAGGCAGGAGCAAGGGAAACTTGTTGCAAAGTTATGGTTAGTGGAAGATCAATACATCAGAGTTATGGGTGCAACTACAGAAGCGGCAATAGGACCATGATTGGGACATGTGCATTACGTTAGATAGACAACTTACAAGATTGGTCTAGGGCTTTCTGAGCAAACGGTCAGGGCACTTCTGATGGGGCATTACTCAAGACCATGTGGCCCCAGGTAGAGTCCCCAGTAGGAACCAGGCTCCTCCTTAACAGTTTTTATACAAATTGCTCAGTGCTATTGGTGTTACAAGTTTATATCGTGTGAGTCATTCTTTCTATTGATTGATCTCCCCTAATCCACCTTGCCTTCTCACCCCTGTTCTTGGGAAAGGGTTGGTCATTTGGTCTCATGTAGCTCAGTGTTTGAAGAAGCCCAGGACTCAGGGGTGACTCTGGTTATTCTGTAAGCCTATCCGTTATTTAGCTGACAGGTGATCCGCAGAGCAATTTAACTTCCATTGCCAAATGTTACCTTAGCATGAGGGTGTTGGGGTTTCCTCTCACCTCTTTGGGTCCAGTAGGCATGACCTTTTAAAATAAATTTGAATTTTTTCTCTGTATTTCTCTTCCATTCTATCTGAGATCTTCTTTTGTGCCTTTGGTCAGAACGGTCTATATCTGGATTTTATCTAGCTTTTTTTCTGATTTCAGGTTTAAAGAGGTTATCATTCATGTGGATTATTATTTTTATGGATTAGTTACTCCTTTGGCACTTTGATTTCCATCATTCTATTTTACTGTATCGCAGTGGAAATTAATAGAAATCTATTTTTGAGTTCTAATTTTTTGATGCATCGACTTAGCTTGTCAAGCTTGTTTATGCCTGTTTTCTAGTATACGTTGTTTCCTTTGTGGTAAAATGGAATTTACGATGCTGCCTTGCAGTGAATTACCTCATATGGGCCTTCCAACTATTGTGCTTCTAACTTCCATTAGAGGACTAAGTAGGACCGTGCAAATGGGAGGTGATCCATCAAGTGACTGGATAGCTTCCTAGTAATGTAAATAAGGTGCATGGCATCTTCATAGGAGTGGAACCATGAAAATAGTGTATGCAACCCTAGCCTGAAGATTGCTTAGTTGTATCAATCTACTGAGCTTAAAATGAGTCACCCCAAAGGTGGAAAATAGAACCTCCCCACCACCAAGAAAGAAGAGCCACGTCCTTTGGACCAAGGGTCTCTGCCTTGGGAACCTCCTTGTTACAGGTGTCAGAGATCTGTGATGCCAGAGATGGGGAAAGCAGCAAGAGAGAGAGGGTAGCAACCAGCAGAGCCAGAGACCAGCGGGAGACAGAGCTTCCAGGACCAGAGAGCGAGAAAACTCAGAGCCTTCAGGAAGACTTGCTGGCAGAGGAGAATCCCTTTGGGAATGTTTCAGGAGAGCGTGCTTTACTGACACAGAGCTAAAGCCGAACAATTTCAGGCTCAGGCTTCTTGGTGAGGTTGCGTGCCTCTGCACACCTAGTGGGCAAAGTTAAAAAGAGCTTTGTAACACTTGCCGGGGCAGAGCAGAGTCCAAGGAGTCCACAAGGTCCAAGCTGAGTTCCGTGTGGCCATTTCAGCAAATTCATAAACCCAGCAGTGAGGTGGAGGGTGCATGAGAGGGGCAGTTGATGTCTGAATTGATTTTTTAAAAAAGGGGGAAAGGTGGAGGCACATCTAACTTCTGCTTTGTAGGAATCACCCCGGGCTGACAATCTTGAGTTTTTGCTTCTCCTCTCAGGCCGTCTGAGGTCAGACACTGACTCTGTGCCATTTTTCACAGATGTTTTTTCATGTGTTCATTATTTTAATTTTTGTCTTCTGACATACGGCTAAAGTCAACTATGAGATTTCTGTGTATTTTAGCACCCGGAACTCTCAGTTTTAGATCCCAAGGATTAAATCCTAAATTATAATGTCACAAATCATAGGAACTTATTTTGGTAAACCCTTCTTTTTGGTTTCCAGTGGGGAAATTTTTTATTGATAAAACCATAATCTATTTTAAAATATATTTTATTGTGTTTTAGGTGAAGATTTCTACTGCAAATTAGTTTCCCAAATTGTTCCCTGACATTAGTTACAATTTTCCTGATGTGTACCATTTTCATTCTGTTTTTACTGATTTCCTTTATATAGCTTCCCTGCTTATTTTTGCCTTTGGGTAAATATTGGTTAATTGGTATTATATAGCTGTTTAATGGCGCACATTCCTCATGGGAAATCATGTTATTTTTTAAGCCAATGTAGTATTTGGCTGAAAGGTAATCTCTCACAGGTCTTCAGATCCTGTTAAAAGAATATTTTAGGGTGATGGTATTAGTGGTGCCTCCGGTCGCTTTCAGTCTGGTAAGTCTGGCATGCATTCATAATGTGAGTTTCTGCATATTTTTCTTTCATTCTATCCAGGAACCTACATTGTGTCACTAGTCAGAATGGATGATAGTGGTAGGTGGGCCCGAGTTCTTCTGATCTCAGGCTGGGAGAAGCCAACACTCACTAGGCTATTAGTCCTGTGAACTAGTTTCTTCTTTGAGATTTTGCATTTTTTCATGATCTGTTACTCCAGTTGAAAGAAACCAATAATTATATATTAGATAATTATTGACTATTTGCAAGATACTCACCAACTAGGATGTAGACCATTGCCTTTATGAACTATGTTATGCCATTTGATTGCGTTATTCCACAGACTGTAGTTCATGTCTTTTAGACAAATAAACCAATTCTGTGGGGGTACTTTAATATATCTGAGAGGTCTCTGTAACTATGTCTCATATCAAAATAATGAGCTCTCAGTGCTTGAAATTAGTATCTACTCACTACACGAGGGGGTACTCCCCAAAATCCAGGATTGTTTTTTCAAAGCTGTGTATTTAAATTTATTTACAAAACAACCTTATTACTTTCAAAGGACTCTCCATTATGTTTAATATGTGTGTCCAATACGCGATTTCATTCTTGGAAACATTTTGCAAACATTTCCGTTTGGATGGCTGTTTGGACAGCGCTCCCTCGTTTTTCCTTCACCTCTTCTACACCATCATCCAATTGCTATCCTTTCCTGTCCCTCGGCATTCGTGGAAACAAAGAGAAGTCACACAGAGCAAGGTCAGGTGAGTAAGGTGTGTGGGCAAGAGAGACATGCTGTTTTTTGACAAAAACTGGTCCCCTGAGATGGCTGCTTGAGCAGGTGTGTTATTGTGGCGAAACCAGTGCCCCGTCTGCCACAAACCAGGCCTTTTTTGTCACATAGTTACACAATCATTTCAGAGCCTCTAAATAGAAGGCTTGATTAACAGTCTGATCTGGTGGAATGAACTCCAAATGCACTACAAGTCCACATTTTCATCCATTCCGGAAGTTGACGGACGTCCACAGAGAGGTTTGTCATCAATCAACATTTCACCTTTGTTGAAACGAGAAAACCACTCGTCCACTTGAACTATTCCCATGGCGCTGTCCTTGTAAACTGTGTTCAATATCACAGCAGTTTCTGCAGGATGTTTTCCTGAGCAGGAAACAAAATTCCATAGTCGCATGCTGTTCTCTTAAATTGGCCATCACAAAAATCGAGGTTCGAGTGAAACTGCTTTCACGAAAAAATTCACTGTGACCAGAGAATCTTCCCAGGCAACAGCCGCTGAGTGCACTAACGCAGAGCGAGCTGCTCAATGCTCGCCTGGCAAGAAAAATCCTCATCACAAAAGCCGCACTCCATCCAGTGCAACCTGGGTGTTTGGTTTTTTTGAAACCTCTCATATACAACTCTGTTTGACTTCCTTTTGTGTGTCAGTTGTGCTAAGCCCTTTCCATATCTCTTCCTATTTAATTTATAACAATTATTTGAGATAAACATTATGCCTGCCCTCTTTTTAATGAGAAAAATAACCTTGCTCTTTTAGAGTCAACCAGTAAGTGGCAGAGATGTGATTTGAATCGTAGTCTTCAGAAGTTAAGTATACTCTATAGTGGACATGCTGTAGCAGGGATTTCCAGCATCCCCTGGAAACTTTCTAGAAATAAAAGTTTTTGATTCCCACCAAAGAGCCCCACAGTGGGTGAGAGAGCATCCTCGGTAAGCATCCTCTCGCTAATGCGTACTAAAGTCTAAGGACCATTGGCCAAATACACAAATTTACACAATTTAGGGTAGCCAGATGGATGACTGGGTGAGTTGAATGGCATTCATTACTGAAAAATTATGTCTTTGCACACTATAAGGTTCACTGATGTCTACTGTTGCAGTCCTTTATCTTAATTCCTTCATCAGATTTCATTTTAATTCATTCTTATATAACCATGTCCTCATCTGCAAGTGTCCAATATTAAGTGCATTTCTGAATTTCATTGGTCTATATTTAGTATTGGATATAGTTAATTTCTTTTTGTAGTTCATTATTAATCATATTTTAGGATTTCTTCTTAATAGTTTTATTCCTATTAAAAATGAAAGTAATTGCGTTCTTATTGTGCCAACTCTGTAAGTGTAAATAAATATGTAATACTGTCTTTCTTCCCTCAGGAATGATGGGACTAAATCACCTTTCACTTTATTAATTAAACTGATATTTATAAAACAGCAATCATGAGCCAGGTGCTAGTTTACGTGCTTTGTTATTAAAATGGGGTATTTCTCTTAATAAACTGTCAGTGAGCTTTTGTAAGGACTCTGTAGCACAATATCCACTATTTTTATGGATATTGCATTCTCAATATTCCTCATTTACTGTTGCTCTCTAAGGACCTGATTTTAATTTTCGGAAACTTGCTTCTAGAAGGAGTTTTCATGGCACAGTGGATGATGGCACATTGCGCTGTTTGTTACAAGGTCAGCATTTCAAAACCACCAGCTACTCTGAGACAGAAAGATGAGGCTTTCTACTCCCATGAGGAGTTACAATCTCAGAAACCAACAGGGCAGTCCTACTTTGTCCTATAAGGTCACTATGAGTTGGCATCTACTCAATACCAATGAGTTTGGTTTTTTGGATACATTTAGAATTCCTGTTTCTTATGATCCTTCATTTCTTTAGAGATACTCATAAATCTTATTGTTTTCTATGTCTCATACATTTGTATATATTATCATATGAATTTATCATGTCTTAAGATTTTATTCCCATTTTACAGATTAGGTGATTGAAAGAGGCTGGGGCTTGTCCCAGGTCAAACAACTAGTAAGTGCGTGAGTCAGAACTTGATACAGGTCCTGTCAAACGTCATCTGGCTCATGTCACACTTAGATAATTTTTATATGTCCTTATAAAGTATAATTTTGTTATATTTTCTTTTTACTAGTTTTCATTTCGATTTTAAGTCCTGAACTTAAACACACATGTAAACACCCCACATAAAGACACAATGTGCCTATATGTAACCTTATAGTATACCCTGACTATCAGAGAATAGGGCTTAGTAAAGTGAAAATAAAATTGACAAGTCTGGATACAATATCAGTTCTGTCTTTTAGCACATTGACATTAATTACTACCTACATAAATATTCACAGTAAACACTATAACTGAAAGCTAAGTATTCAAATGATGAATTGTGAGAGTATGAAGAAAATTTAAATTATTACAAATGAAGAAAATTACTTTCTGAAGTCCTCTTTTTTAACTTTTATTTTCTAAGCTTATCCATCATTTCGTTTTTGCTTCTTTTTTTCTGTCTTGTTTTCTACTGAGAGACCTTTTTTAAGTATATCCAAAGGACAGCACTTCCAACAATAGAGATGGTCCCCAGGAGAACTGTCCTGTTGTTAAAGCGCAGAATTTGAGTTCTGTGCACTGTTTGGGTCTTCAGCCATCCTGCCCGCATGCCAAGAGTACAATTAACCGCAGAGACTCGCTGACACAAAAGATGGCGAGCCTACCGAGAGGGCAGAAAGTGGGACAGGTCAAACAAAATAAATTTTCGGATATTTTCCCCTTCCCCGAATCTGTTATGAAATCTAGAATTGACCCCTCACGTCATTTTCTTGTCAACTGAGCCGGAGAATCGGCTCTCATCTTCGTAACATCCGCAGCACAAGCAAATTATTCTCATCCCAGACTTCTTGGGGCCACTTCTGCTTTTCAAGGATTTGGCAAACATTTCTAAACAGAATCATACACAAACAGTTGAAATTATGTGAAGGAATCAGATTGATTTTTCAGTTGATTTGGAATAAATAGAAATTGTGAAAAGTAGGATGCTAAAGATAGAGAGTACTATTTATTTTTAAAATCACTTTATTGGGGGCTCATACAACTCGTAATCACAATCCATACATACATTCATTGTGGCAAGCACATTTGCACATTTGTTGCCATCATCTTTCTCAAAACATTTTCTTTCTACTTGAACCCTTGGTATCAGCTCCTCATTTGTTCCCCTCCCTGCCACACCGTCCCTCCCTCATAAACCCTTGATAATTTGTAAAGTATTATTTTGTCATGTCTTACACTGTTCGGTGTCTCCCTTCCCCCACTTTTCTGTTGCCCGCCCCCAGGGAGGGGTTTGTATGTAGATCATTGTGATCAGTTCCCCCTTTCTACTCCACCTTCCCCTAACCCCTCCTGGTATCGCTACTCTCATTATTGGTCCTGAGGCGTTTATCTGTCCTGATTTCCCTGTGTTTTCAGTTCTTATATGTACCAGTGTACATGCTCTGGCCTAGTCAGATTTGTAAGGTAGAATTGGAATCATGATAGTGGGGGGGGAGGAAGTATTAAAGAACTAGAGGACACTTGTATGTTTCATCGGTGTTATACTGCACCCTGAGTGGCTCGTCTCCTCCCCGCAGAAAGTACTTTTTATTAATTTCTAATTAATTGGCTATATAAACAACAAATGCTCGAATTTTATGTGTATGCTTACACCATTAATTGAATGAAATGTCTGTTTCCGCTCTGTTATTCTGAAAAACACAACAGAATAATATTTGCTTAAGTTACCTTTCAAACTAAGATGAATGGTGGGAAATGGTTAGCATCTGAGAGAGAATAAAAATCTGAATTAGAGATAATCTTGATAAGGTGAAGGCATATCAGAAGCAAGCCAATCACGTGCATTAGGAAGAGCCTGCTGACTTACTAGGGGAAAACAAGCAAACTGTGTCTAATGATCACACCTGGCAAGGTAAATTCTGTGGTAAAACATAGGAAAGAGACTTTGAAGAGCCTGCAGATTACCCAACTTTAGCAGGGGAAGTGCCAATTCTAGACCTATCACCCAATCTTTCCGCTTGCCTCAACACTTGATACACTTGGAGGGGGCTCCATCGCTGGTTCAGTGTCAAACCATGAGGACTGATTAAAACCGGGGAGAACATTGCTTTTCAAACTCTGTTCCTCAGAGCCAGTCACCTCTGAGCCTGACCTCTTATGATTGTATTAGTGCCTGCCACCTACTACGCGCTCAATTAGTAGCTCCTAGAGAAAATAGTTCTGCTGACATAAACAAACCCAAAGGCTGCCAAGGCCACTAATTTGAAAATATAGACACGAAGGTTAAAGAATATAATTTGACAAGAGCCTCTGATCTACTTCTGTTATTTCTTCACCGAACTCTTTATATAAATATATAAATAATAATAATAAACAAATAATCTATGTTGTTGCTGTTCTCAGCTGCCGTTGACTCGGTTCTGGCTCTCAGTGGCCTTGTGTTTCAAAGGAAGAACCACTGCCAGCCCTGTGCCGTGCTCATAATGGCTGCTAGGCTCGAATAGGTTGTTGCCGCCACTGTGTCGATCCATCTTGACACGGCGTTAGATGCCATCGAGCGACCCCCTGTACAACAGAATGAAACACTCCCTGGTCCTGCGCCATCCTCAGAGTTGTTCATCTGTGTGAGCCCTTTGTTACAAGCACTATATCATTCCTTTCCCACTGACCAAGCATGCTTCCTTCTCTAGGAACTGGGCCTTCCTGACAGCATGTCCAGAGTGTGTGAGATGACATTTTCCCACCATTACTTCTCAAGAACATTCTGGCTGTACTCTCACTTCTTCCCAGATAGATTTCTTTGTTCTTCTGGTGGTCCATCATATATTCAATACTCTGCCAAAAAAATAATTCAAATGTACCAATTATTTATAGCAGTCTTCTTTAGTGATTGTCCATCCAACTTTCACATGCATATGAGATGATAGAAAATAACATGGTTTGGGTTGGGTGCATCTTAGTACTTGTGAAAGTTAAAGTTCCGTGCCCTTTTGGTTTGGCTATGATGCCAAGTTTTTTTGGCAGTTACTCATCCTAGTAAGATCTAGTAAACATCCATGATGAAATATAATACAGTAGAATCACTTCTGTAAGATCTGCTTTGGCATGTACACTGGTATAGACAAGAGCTGGAAATAGGAAATCCAGGGCAGATAAACCCCTTAGGACCAATAATGAGAGTAGTGATACCAGGAGGAGAATGGGGAGAAGGGGGTAACTGATCAAATGATCTACATATAACCCCCTCCCGGGGGTGGGGGACAGATAAAAAAATGGGTGAAGAGAGACATCAGTCAGCATAAGACATTTAAAAAATTATCAAGGGTTCATGAGGGAGGCAGGATGGAGAGGGGAAAATGAGCTGATACCAAGGGCTCAAGTAGAAAGAGTTTTGAAAAAGATGATGGCAACATATGCACAAATTTGCTTGACACAATGGATGGACGTATGGATTGTCACAGGAGCTGTACAAAGCCCCCCAAAAATGATTTAAAAATAAAAATTATCTGCGTTGAGCAGCCAATCAATTGAAAGGCAGCTTCTCCAGGGTGTTACTTACTTCTAATGTAAATAGACACTGTAGAAAAATTTTCTTGCTCTTTGCTGACTGGATTCATCAGGCTCATTGACTTCTTATCCTTTGGACTTGAGCCAGCTGTCATCTGGGGTGCCTTCGAATCCCAGGAGTCAGCAGAAACCTGCCATATGACCTACCGAACCAAATTCATGAGCCTCTGCAGCCATAAACCTACTGTCTTCCTACTGATCTTTGGTTCATCCACCTCCTACAGCTAAGCAGAGCAGGAGAAACCTCCAGCTAAACATCTGGTCATGGGACTTGGATCTTAGCCAGGTTTAAAACTTGCCTGCTTCTACAACTGTGTGAACCACTATCTTGATATCGATTTACCTCTCTAGATTCATATAGAAGCTTTATTACTTGTGCTGCTCTAGAGAACCCAGCCTAAGACATTGCTCAAAGTAAAGAGTATTGAAAATATGATGTGCTTTGAATAACAAATAAATAACTCTGTTTTGGAATAAGTACAGCCAGAATTCTCTTTAGAAGGAGTGGTGAGACTTTGGACATGTCATCGGGAGAGACTAGTCTCTGGAAAGCACATCATGCTTGGCAGAGTAAAGGACAGCTAAAAAGAGGGAGGCCTTCAACACGATGTATCAAGACAGTGGCAGCAATAATGGACTCGGGCATAGCAATAATTGCGAGCAGGGTTTGGGCCCCGTTGGGCCAGATCGTCTGCTGGGTATTGGGTTGCTCTGACCCAGAACTGACTGGACAGCACTTACCAACACTATGAAGAAGCAGCTCCTCCACAGTCTTATTTTGAGTTCCTTCCCAAACTAAGGGGCTCATCTTCCAATACTGTATCAGATAACATTTTGCTTCTGTTAATAATATTTAACTGGCTATTTTTTCGAATGAAGATTGTCATGTTCTTCTACTCGACGTGTCTTAGTCAGTCGGGCAGTTCCCTTGTTGGGAGTTGAAATACCAATGGCATAGCTTCCAGCACCTGAGCAACATGCAAACTGACAGACAAAATATTTTTAAAAATCATTTTATTGGGGCTCATACAACTCTTATCAAAATCCATACATACATCCATTGTGTAAGACACACTTATACATCCATTTCCCTCATAATTCTCAAAATTTGCTTTCTGCTTGGGTTCCTGGAATCAGCTCCTCATTTTCCTTTTTCCCCTCCCCTCCCTCCTTGCTCCCCCTTCCCTCATGATCCCTTAATAATTTATAAATTATTATTTTACCTTATCTTACACTGCCAGGCGTTTCCCTTCACCCACTTTTCTGTTGCCCACCCCCCAGAGAGGAGGTTATCTGTAGATCCCCATGATCGGTTCCCCCTTTCTACCCCTTCTTCCCTCCCGGTATCGCCACTCTCACCGCGGGTCCTGAGGGGTTCATCTGTCTTGGGTTCTCTGTGTTTCCAGATCCCATCTGTACCGCGGTGCATCCTCTGGTCTAACCAGGTTTGCAAGGTAGAATTGGGATCATGATAGTTGGGGGAAGGAAGCGATTAAGAACTAGAGGAAGGTTGTGAGTTTCATTGTTGCTACACTGAACCCTGAGTGACTCATCTTCTCCCCACTACCTCTCTACAAGGGATGTCCAGTTGGGCAGACAAAATATTTCATAATCTTAGTTTTGCTAGAAAGGCAGTAAATATGAGGAAACCCTTTAACAGGAAGGGTTGACACAGTGGCTGTATCAACGCCCTTCAACAGGGGAATGATTGTGAGGGTGGCAGGAGACCAGGCACAGTTCTGCTCTCTCATGCATAGGGTCCCTGTGATATGGAACTAACCTTACAGGCCTAACAACAACAAGTTTTACTGAAGATTCATAAAGCATTTACCTTGTGTTGGTATATTTCTGAGGGGGGTTCGTATTTTGAAGTTTTAACCCATGGACAGATGAGGGAGACCCTCTTGTATTTGCTTCTTACAGTATTTGTCATGGATGTAAGAGGTCCAGGACATGCTGATAGGTCTTTTTGATGTTAATGCTAGTATTGATGATAATCTCTAAGCAATGGCGAGAGGAACTAGGAATATTCCCTTGTGAAAGAGTCATGATGTAATAGTGAATGCAAATATAAACACATGCACATAACACAGGGAATAGCTTTAAACTTTTTCAAACCTGGAAGAAAAGATGATAAACAAGCATTCAATTGACACATTCAACAGGTATCTGTCAGTTGCCATTTACCCTTCCAGGAGAAGGGGACTTTAGCGTGAAGGGGTCAAAGGAACAAGTAGCTCGCCAGAGGACATGGTCACTTTCCATCGGAGCAGCATGGCTTTCAAACGATTACTTAAAGTTGATGCATAAATAACTGGTTAAATATCAGAGGACTTGTTAAATGACATTAATCCGAAAGAGCTTTCAGTAGCCAAAGCTAGAACAAAGTGAGCAAAAGGATATATAACTAAAAATAAATAAATAAATAGCCATCGTCCATCCTGACAGCAAAAAAACCCAACAACAGCAACACCGGAATTATTTTTTCAAAGCTATGTATTTAAATTTAAAAAAAAACACAAAAAACGTTATCACCTTCAAACTACTCTCCATTATCCTTAATACATTTGTCACTGTGATTCCATTCTTAGCAACATTTTTCAAACTTACGTGTTTGGATGGCTGACAGCAACCCCCTCTCTTTTTTCTTTACCTCTTCCACACTGTCACATCACTGTCCTTTCATGTCCCTCTGCATTTGTAGAAACAAAAAGAAGTCACACAAAGCAAGGTCAAGTGAAGTGTGTTGGACAAGAGAGGCATGCTGTTTTTGCCCCAAACTGGCACACTGAGATGGCTGCTTGAGCAGGTACATTGTTGTGGTGGCAAAACAGTCCCCTTATGTCACAAATCAGATCTTTTTAATTTACACACATATGCAGTACTTGTAGAACCTCTAAATAGAAGCTTGATTAATAGCCTGACATGACGGAATGAACATAAAATGCACTGTGAGTCAGTGTTTTATCCCTTCAGGAAGTTGATGGGCATCCAGAATGAGGTTTGTCACCAATCAATATTCACCTTTTTTGAAACAAGAAAAACCACTCGTTACTTGAATTTTTCCCACAGTGCTGTCCTGCTTGTAAGTGATCAACCTCACAACAGTTTTTGCAGCATTTTTTCCTGAGCAGGAAACAAAATTCCGCAGCCACACATTGTTCTTGTCTTACAGTGGCCATCATGTAACCCAAGGTTCAAGTGAAATTGTTTTTATGAAAAAATTCACTGTGACCATAGAGAACCTTCCCAGGCAATGCCACTGGGTGTACTAGCTCAGAGTGAGTTGCTCGATTCTCACCTACTGGGAAAAATACGTACTAAAAAAAACTCTTCCCAGTGGACCATTTTTCCATTTTCGGGGTATCCCCTCGGAAACCAAATAAATGAATGAGAAGAAAAAAATGTTACCAAAGAATTCCAACAATGAATACGTTGAAGGAATGAAAGAAACACAACATCATTATCAGAACAGTGTAGTAGTAATTGCTGCAAGCAAAATCCACTAATGGACACTAAGATTAATGGGTGGAAGTTTCAGGAAAAGCAGGATATTTGCATAATATCAGAGAATCTCCTCCAAATGAATCTCCTCCAAATATGACTAATTACAAGGGGGCAGATGTGTCATTTTACGGCAGAGTAACTTAGCAGAGAGGATCTTAACCAAGAAGTCAAAGTCAACATTACCAGTAATAAGACCTACTGGCCTCACATACACCGACAGAATGTTGGGAGAGGGCAAACATCCCTGTGGTATTCTTCCCCGCAAAATTCATAGCCTCAGTTTAATCCGAAGAAAACATCAGACCTAACATGTGAGACATTCCACTGGCCAGTTTTCTGTAAATGTATCAAGTCCATGAAAGCTAAGGAAAGATTATCAACTCGTTTAGGATGTTACTAAGGAGGCATAATAACTAATGTAAATGTGGGGTCCTTGCTAGGATCCTGGAGCAAGAACATCAGTGGGCAGCCGGAGGAAACCCCAAATGAAGTCCTTAGTTAACGCGCAGCATCACATCAGTGTGCACTTCTTTGTTTTGCTAGACAAAAACGGTTATATAAACATTAAGGTTACAGTAGGGGGAGGATGAGTGAAGGGTTTATGGGAACTTTCAGTAGCATTTTTGTAATTCTTTTGTAAAATAAAATTATCTGAAAAATAAAGGTATGGGTTTTTTTTCCCTCTGAGATTATTAGATATGTTCCTGAAATAAAACAAGGCGGGAAACTAGCAAAGCTAGATTTAAGCTTCTGATATCGTATGACTTTTTTGGTATACTTTTTAATGTCCCTAAAATATCCTGTAGCAGTGTGTTGTTCTTGCCACGCCCTTTACGCGATGGCACGTTGCTGTAAGTCAGTTAACGTATACAGAGAGCACAGCAAGCTGAAATAAAGGATTTTTTTTATTAGTGCAGAGTTTCAAATTCTGCATTCAGCAGTCATTAACAAAAACACCAAACTCACTGCCATTGAGTCCATTCTAAATTATGACAACCCTGTAGGACAGGGTAGAACTGCCCTAATGGGTTTCCCAGATGTAATTAAAAAATCATTTTATTGGGGGCTCCTACAATTCTTATCACAATCCATACATCCATCCATTGTGTCAAGCACATTTGTACATCTGTTGCCATCATCATTCTCAAAATATTTGCTTTCTACTTGAGCCCTTGATAGCAGCTCCTCATTTTCCCCTCCCTTCCTGCTCCCCTCCCTCATGAACACTTCATAATTCATAAATTATTATTATTTTGTCATGTCTTACACTGTCCAACATCTGCCTTCATCCATTTTTTCTCTTGTCCGCCCCCCAGGGAGGAGGTTATATGTAGATCCTTGTAATCAGTTCCCCCTTTCCAGCCCACCTTCCCTCCACTCTCCCGGTATTGCCACTCTCCCCATTGGTACTGAAGTGATCATCTGCCTTGGATTCCATGTGTTTCTAGTTCCTGTCTGTACCGGGAGACATCCTCTGGTCCAGCTGGATTTGTAATTTGTAATTTTTGCAGGAGTGGAAAGCCTCATCTTTGCCCTGCAGAGAGTCTGGTGTTTTCAAATTGCTGACCTTGCTGTTAGCGGCACAGTGCACAACCCACTCTGGCACCAGGACGCCCAATGAAACACCATCCCGAATATATTCACCCTGACCGTTTCCTACTGCCAGTTAACCCACAAGGCTATGGAATCTTGGCAACCTTATAACAAATACTCGCAATTGGAGAATGGGACTCCTCAGAATTTCAATATGGGATAGAGATGAAAAAAGGAAACACTGGTATAACACAATGTGTGTGCATGTACGTTTCCTTAGTAAATTGTCTAGAAATTATTTTTTAAAAATAATTAAATCATTTTATTGGTGGCTTGTATAACTTTTAATCACAATCCACACATACATCCATTGTATCAAGCACATTTGTACATCTGTTTCCCTCATCATTCTCAAAATATTTGCTTTCTACTTGAGCCCTTGGTATCAGCTCCTCATTTCCCCCTCCCTCCCCCTCCCCCTCCCCCCCATGAACCCTTGATAATTTATAAGTTATATAGAAATTCTTATTTACAAAGATTTAACTTCTGCCTTGATATCCTAGAAGGAGACCTTTTCAGGCCAGCTTTGTAGCCTGGCCTGTTTTTATGCCTGCAATTCTCAGAGGACCTACAATCAGGCACATAAACCAGTGCTGCTGCAATTAGCTCATTTACCACTTGTGCCCTGGAGACAGGGGGCTGCCCCTCCTGAAGCAGCTGGGCAGGGATGCTGAAAGGGCTGCCTGTCCTTTTTGATGAACACTTAGGCCTCCCACCTCTGCCAGGTGTGTCTTCTTTTACAAGGATTAGGGGTGGGACAGCAGTTACTACCTTTTAAAATAGAAGAGCCGCTAAATTGCAGGAATTGATTATGTTGGATCTAAACCGAGTAAGATAATTATCCTGAGGTACTTGCAAGCAATTTGGAGTTATTTTATCCTCCTTTAACCTCTTTAAATCTCTATTTTGCTAAACTAATTAAAAGAAGAACAGGAAAAGACAAGAAAGCCACCCCTACAACCTGAAGTGCCTCTTCTCTCTAAATGAATGAGAAAGTCACTTGTCATGAGAGCTGGGGGATTGCAAACAAATCTCCCCAGTACGTGTGTTGTTACCTGTTGTTTCTATGGTTGCCTCAATTGCATGTTCAGTTTTTTGGTTTTTTTTGCTTATACTATCTCAATATTTTTCTCCCCCTACAGAATGTTTTATTTCTTCTCCTGAGACATCATTGTGATGCAGTAGTCTGAAGAGATTGTGTGCTGCATTTGTTTCTGCACAATAAAATGACGACTTCCTTCCTTAGCACACTTTTTAAAAAGTCAATTAATAGAAGAACACTAGGGAAATTCAGTCTATGAGACATAAACTGGTGACTTAAATTGATAATATATTATATTGTAATGTTGTGCAGGTAAAATGCTGTTATGACTGCTGTCTTTTTAAATATGTAGTTTCAAAGTCACTGATCAGAAGTAGGATTTATTTGGGCATGAAGTAGCACTTCATTGGGATATTGCTCTGTATGAACTTTGTAGGCCTCTTACCTCTTTGATGGACATAGAAATGCAGGTGAAGGACACAGCAAGGCAAATTTCGTACAGATTAGGCCCCACGTGCTGGATTCTTGGCACAAATAAGGTTGAGTGGGGGATCTATTTCATTATACTGTTACTCTCCACAGAACTGAGCTTATACGCAGTGCTAGCATTTTGCCATTTGATTTAACTAAATGCATCCTACTTAGAAAAATACTATTTACATTATTTCACACATATTAAAATGTCTCAATACATTTGTCGTATCAGATCCCATAATTTTGTGCGCAATGACATAAAATAACAATCTAACAGCTGCTTTAGAGTTACAGGCTCTGCAGCATGAACTTTCGTATTGTTCTAGATCCCTCTTAAGGTTACAGCAGAGACTCAGGTAAAATATGTGTGTCAGGGAAACTTCCAGTTTCCTTTGTACATTCTGAGAATGCTATGCGCAGTGAAATTCGTGTCATAGTATTGTGTTTTTGGATGGGTATCCAATGCATTCTATGGATTTAATCAGGATCTCTGTGAATAGTATTGCTTTGTGGGGTTGTGTGCTACCTCTTTGCTATAAAAAGGGGGTATAAATAACTTCTGCAGGACACCGTTTCAGCTTTTTGCTATTGAATTAATTTTCTTATAAGATTATGTTTGCATGACAAAAATGTTTTTCAAAATATTCAAGCCATTATCACATACCTTTAGTAAAAACAATCTTGAGGCAAACTGTCCTATGACTGCATTATGAGAAGAACTTTCAACTCTCTCCTATTTTAACATTGCCCAATGGTTGTTTAGGTTTGGTTTGGTGTCTAAAACATAAGATGTGTGTGTGTGAGAAGTCATTAATGAGGAAGCAACAGTTAGATATCTAATTCTTAAACGCAAACAGTAGGATCTAGAATTTTTGCTTTTTGAGGCTTCAAAATTGACAGCCTGTTAATGGTTAGAATTCTATACTTCATCTAAACCTTTCATGAAATCCTTATATAATCCTGACTCAAAATCCTTTATGAAGGCCCGACCCACGCATCTGCCTTGTTTATAAGATTGTCTAACAGACAAGTGACTCTGAAAACAATTATTAAAAAATTGCAATTTGTAATCCCAATACTTTCACTTATACCCTGAGGGTCAATATGTGTCACAATTTTATTTTATTTAAGCTCATAAGAACCCAAATAAAAATAACTTGGTTTGAGTGTCGTTTTCTCTGTTTTCTGATCTCAGAGGCGGGGAATTTCTAGATTAGTTTTTCTCCCCTCCCCTGGGAAATACACAACTCTCTCTGTTATGGCCATTAATGTGCAGTAATAAGTTAGTCCTCAAATTCCAATAGGATGATGTGGGCTTGATGGAAGTTAAATGTCCCTAAATCCTATGAATTGATCTGCAGGAGCTGTTTTCCGCCTGACTGGTGGCTTCACCCAGGCAGACATCCGTGGAGTCGTGGAGGTCAGGGTGATGGAGGAGGAGTGGGCTTGGCGGCACACACGCACTCTATTCCTGACAGTGTCTTGCTTCGGCAAAGGGAAGTGAAGCGCGTATACCATGCTCAGTGGCATTTCCAAATGCAGCTCAGCTGGGGGCCCAGGCTTATTGCATCAATGGCACATACTGGGCAAAAAAGGAAATACATAATTTTGTCAAAGTAGTAGACCACAATCTACCAATCCTTCCCTCCCCCTTCAAAAGCATCACCCCCCCACACACACACGCTAATAGCTCTAATAGATACAGACTTTATGCATATTTCAGTCACAGCAGTATTTCTAATGCATATGTGAAAGGGCCCTTAATTTATGTCTACCAACTGTGTGGTGCCCTTCTTTTGGGTAATGTCATCATCCTAATGGTGTTTCTATTATACTCAAAGGTAGCAAATGAGGCTTATTGCAAGAAGGTAATTGATTTTCACTGAGTGAAAATGTAAATAGCCATAAAAAATCCTATGAAAGATAAGCAGTTCAAAATTGCCAGGGGGAAAAATTGTTCATATACATGACTTATTGGTCCAAGTATATAAAATGTTTCATTTTTCAAGCCGAAATTCACAATAACTGTATTTCCCATTATTTTGTTTCAAATGAAGTAAAAATGGAAGAATCCTGATGATCTTGCTTTTACCAGTTTGACTGTGTATATTATGAATATCATCATCCGATATGGAAAGGGTTTCCCTTTGTCAATGTTTCTCTGCAGTAGAAAACAATGTATAACATTCTTGTTAAGACTGTGTAAAGATAAATAGCTTTAGATTTCCTATAGGAAGGAAAAGATAGTATTTATATCGATAGGGTATTCTTAAAAAATATGGGATCCTAAATTCTCATGAAAGCATATATTTCATCCCTATATTTAAGAAAAATCTAAGCTCAAAATGTATTTTATTATAATGAAGAGAGATGAGGAGGAATCATGGGGCTTCAGGACTTGATTTGATGTGGAGACACTGTGAACACTATTATCTCAGTAAGTAAACATAATTCTCAAATTTTATATCGGTGAGGGAAGAATTGAAATGACCCAAAATATCAAAGACAAGTACTTTTTTGCCTAATTAATATTAATGTAGTTTTAACATACAGTAAAGAGCTTACGGAGGGTATTTGTTTCCTCCATAGGTGATCTATGATAGACATTTATGTACACTGTTATTGTAACCAACACTGCTTAGAGTGGCACGACTGTTTTCAGAACTGAAAAAATAAGCTTTTTCCCTAAAAAGTCACTTTTCAGAAAAGTAGCATTTTAATCATAAAACTTTCTGACTTTTTATATTTAATATTTTAGCGGTAATTGACACATTCACTAGGTAATTCCCCCCCCCCCACTCCTCTTGCTTATGATTTTGAAAGGACTATTAATTCAGAAACTATAAACTGTCGACAAGTATGTTTTAAGTTAATGCCATAGAAGATTACCTGGGTAAAAAAGACATGATTTCTGTTGACCTTAGGGCTAGATGGAGAAATTTGATCAATTTGTTTTCCTGCAGGAGAACAGGGAATGGAATAGGGGAAGAATCCACATTTCTTCCCACTGAAGCCAGTTGAGAGCCAGGAATTGTTTCTTTCCCATTCAACATCGTGAGATACAACATCTGAACATCTCTTTTCATCATTTAAAACATATGCAGCCAGAGGCAGGCCATGCCTGGCAATCAGTTCCAACAGAGGATAAACTGAAAGCACGTTGACTTATTACACAGTGCCATGAACAAAATATACTCTTGACTATTAATTAATCCCCAACCTAACCCTTTCCTTGGCTCCAGTTTTAGATCCAAGCAGGCCAGACTCCCTGGTGCCACAGAGATTTCACTGATCATTTCCAGAACCTGGTAGAAAATTCCCCTTTTGTAGAAAGTTCAAGCTCAAAATAAGAAATTCAACTTTATGAGAAAAACAAAACCTTGCATGTTTATTTCATTAGAAAGAAAACATCAAATAGTGTTTTCCCAGTGTGACTTGACTTTGCATTTGCTGTGTTCTAAGTCTGACTTGTGGTTTAACAACTCAGCCTGCTTTATGCTCTCTGAATTTAACTCCCTCAACTGCATCGTGCTGTGAGTAAATAATGAAAGCAGGAATGGTTTAAAGGCGACTAAACAATTAGCACATTCAGATATGAAATTGCAGTAAAAACGCTAGACAGGGCATCAGTCACGGTGTTCGCTGTGTGTGCTAGGGAGGAGGTGGTGGGGAGAATTGTAAATGATCGTCTCAGATAAAGGTCTGGAGATTTCCAGAGATGCTGGCTCTGTAACGGATGCCCTTCCCACTTTGCAGAACTTTAGGGCAAAGGTAAAGTTGAACCACCAGAAAAAAAGTGTGCGGATAGTGGAAACATGAAGATTATGAAAACAATCCCATGGATTTTTAATTAAAATTTATTTTGGTTTTGTTTTGAGAAGCTTTAGTAAAAGTTATTTTAACAGTGTTTGCGTTAAAGTTAAAGAGCAATTTATCCTGTGTCAAGTACAGTGGTTTAAATTTGAGATAACAGTTTAGCAAATATAATTATATCATTGCATTTTATACTAATTTCCTGCTTGATATTATGTAGAAATAAACCATGGTGCTACTTTGATTTGCTATTCCAAACGTTGGGCATAATTGTGGATGCAATTTTCTTTAAGACTGAAATGAGAGTATTGTTGGCAGTATGTAACTATGGTTCAGACCTGGATCCTGGAAACTTTAATTCAGGTGCATTGTGGGCATATAAATTTTGAGTTCAAATGCTTTTAAGAAGTCATGCCATTTTTGTCATTTGACACTAATTTTCAACCCAGCATGCTCTATCAATGACTGAAATTATTTCCGACTGAATTACAGCTAAGCTATTTTCTACTATCTATAAGAAAGTCTTTATGCCAACAGAGTCAAGGGAGGTTTTCTTTAGCAAGTGTTATGGTACAAGTCTCATCAGTGAAGCTAATCAAATATCTCGATTCTACCCACAATTGAAATGCCACAAAAGTGTCTCTTGGTCACTATAATTCAACTATGCTCTTATTGGTCAGGGAAAACATTACTTGCAATTGTCTGCTTTCTCTCCAAGTCATCAACAAGTGTTATTCTAAGAAGTTGATGAAGTAGATACCAAGCCTTTGGAAGCCGGACTAATATCAGCAACTCACTTCCTCTCATGACAATGAGCATTTGTTATTAATTATGTTACCTGTCTGCCAACTTAGAAAGTGTATTCTATAAGGGTGTGTATCATAATTCAACCAGTGTTCCCTTAACATGCAGTGCATCCTTGAATAATTGCGAGTTGGAGAGAGAGTATTTAGGCTTAGTGTAACATGACTAAGAAGAGGTGTTATTTGACAATATAAGTTTTTACATCTTAAATACAACTGAATCTTAAACACATGAAGAGAAATTCTCTATTCTGGATAAATTTTAATATTTGAAACTATCTGGTCATTTCCCTTTACTTTTAAGACAAAAAGGATTTGTTTTGACCTCTTCAAAGTTCTACTTGGCACATTTCACAAAGAATAAAAGCAACTTATTTGATTTATATGACTTTGTATTTGTATATCAAAGTAATCACATGATGATGAAATTTAAGAAAATATTTAGTCAAATTACAGATATTGAATTCAAAATGTAAGGACCAAACCAAGAGTTAAGTGCATGGCACTGCAGTTCCATCGACCGCTTTCCAGAACCTCTCCTTCTGCAGGTTTGCTGTGCTTCAAGTGTGAGCACAATCAATTATCTCAAGTTAAATTAAGAACCCTCCTAAGCATGAACTCTTCTTGAGTAATATTTGTCTTTAAAAAGGCTAGGGTCTTACTGCTTTTGTAACTTTTTATGTGAAGATCATTTTCCTTTAACATTTAAAACCTTCCATACTGGTAATTAGCATGCCTTAAACCTATACTGATAAAGTGGTGAAGTAAATAAATAAGTAATATAAAGCACATCAATGTAGTTATGATGAGACAACCAGATGGCAGGGAATTGCAGTACTCGCTGTAATTTTATCAAAATTACTATTGTCATGGCATGTTAGTTTTCATAAGAATTTATGCAGTCACTGATCTCATACAGACAAATTAATTTCAGGTTCTCTCATGTGTAGTCACATAACAGCTATACTTGAGCACGCACAAAAGAAAATTAAATAATCATAGTCACGTAAACTTGAAAAGCAGCACAATCGCTTAAGTTTACTATTCCATAACGTCTTGGGATCAGTGATCACTTCTGTTATGTTAGACTCAAATTGATCTATGGTGGTACAGCCATTATGTAGCTTCTGCTATGTTTAGTCTTCATTATATCAAGGTACTGTGTCATGTATTCTATTAGTGAAGAATTGTTATTGCGGCAGTAATCTTGTAATTCCTACAATTGTGGCCTTTTCTCAAGCCCGGCTCTTTTCTCTCTTTTATGTCAAAAAGAATAACAGCGCTTTTAATGATTTCCTTTAAAGATAAACACAGATATGAATTCTCAATGATTAATGAGTTTCGATGATATTTGAATTAAGGGTGTTTATTATCGGTTTCAAATGTTCTTTCTCACTTTGTCACAGAATTATGAGAAGAAAACCTGACACTTCATGCATTTTTACATATCTGCTGTTCACTTTCAAGCAACAAGCTTCAATTCTAAAGTCTATTTCAATTCTAAAGTCATTCATCTCATTCTTGAGGCTGAGCCCTTTCTAAGACACTCTACTGTGTCCCCACATGTATCAGAATGGATGTGCCATAAAACACACTAGGCCTCGGTTTCTTCATCCATAGTACGGTATCTTGCTGTTGTGTTGATATAATAGAGTCTATTGGAGATAATTATGAGAATTTCATGCTCCGTGAGGTAAATATTTATGAACAACCTTAGAAAGGTGAACATTTTTTCATTGCCTTCTATTACCTAAAATATTATTTTAACAAATGTAAAATATGGAATCACTTGACAAAATGATAGTAGTTATCATTGTCCAAGAGAAATCTCATTAAATATCTTAACTATTATTTCTATTATTAAAAATTCCTATTCAAATTTTCACTATTTCCCCTAAAGAGAAAGATTTGCTTAATTAATTGAATTCTACTCCTTTTTGTTTATTATCTGTGTTGTCTCAAGTGTATATAGAGTTTTTATTTCATAACAGTGTTTCCATATTAAAGTTAACACATATTTTAGGAATTTCAAATGTACAAATTTTATTCTCAAATAACATTAATTATAGTCCTTACTATGAAAAAGGTATTCATTTTAGAATGTTTGAGGCTTTTTAAGTTTTGAATTAGCACTTTATTTCACTTCCGTATTCTCAGTAGGTGAGATGGAGCTTCCCTTCTGTCCTCTTTGGGAGACATTCTAATAAGAGCGCTCATGGAAAGCAGTGTCCTGTACGTGTTCCACAATCATCTTAATCGTTACTTTTCTCTCTCACATACTAATGATGTTAACGCTCAAATACTTTAGTTGAAATTACTGGAGCTAGCATAGTTCATACTGAGAATTATGAAGGCATTTGTATATGATGACTCTCAGTTAGATCACTAAGTTATAGTTTAAAAAAATTAAATGACATATTGGAAGATTATAACAAAGATGTTAATGAAGACAAAATTATTCCTTTTACCATTTGTAATGATAATAAAGATTTGGGAACAATATAGCTGACCTTGATGTAATTGCTAAGTAAATTACATTTAATATACACAATGGAATAGCCTGAAATATTTTTAATATTTTCCAAAGATTTTTAATAGCATGGGGAATTGCATATACTATAATTTTAGTGGATGTTTATTAAATGTTTGATATATAAATAATAACCAGACCATTAAATTAAAAAATATATAGCATGTGAAATTTCTCATAAAAACTCTTTGAAGAAATGTTTTCAACATTTCAAAATATTCTATTATGTGTATGAAATGAAATTTATATAAAACACGGTCAGACACCTTTTTTGCCTGCTGCAAAAGTCCTCTTAAAATCATAAAAAGTACAAATATCAGTTTGAGGAGTAGGGCATGCCTGACTCAAGCCACGGTATTTTCAGACCCATCATAAGCATGAGAAAGTTAGACAGAGAATAAGGAGGGCCAAAGAAGAATTGACCCTTTTGAATCACAGTGTTGATGAAGAGTTTTGAATAGACCACGGACTGCCAGAAAGGGAACAAATCTGTTTTTGAAAAAGTGCAGCCAGGAAGGAACGTCTGACATACTTTCAAGGTGTTATGTGGGGGGATGAGTCACTAGAGAAGCGCATCCCTCGGGAGAAAGGAAGACCCTCCACTAGACAGGCTGACACAGAGACTGCAGCAAGGTGTTCAAACACAGCCGCAGCTGTGCGCACGAGCAATGATTCCGTGATCATCGGGTTTCCACCCGTTGGAATCAACTCAGTGGCACATCGCAACAGCAGGACCATGCATTGTGATCTAAATATGTAAAAACAATTCCACAAATGATTATTTACAAAAGACAAAATGAACATTTGTCATGTTGTTAAAGCGGTAGTTGGTGCTAAGATTATAAAGATTATTGTCTGCTTGTTTTCTTCTTTATTTGGAGCCTGTAACCATTTTTTTTATAATTCTGGGGAAAAGAATAAATAGGGAATAAAAGGGCAACATATTATATAAAAATATTAAATGTTATGCAGAATTCCAGTCTGATCACAGAATTACTTTTACATTTCAAAATCATTATAGTACTTTATACATGATAATATCTATAGTCATATATCACTATTAAGATTCTGAGTTTGTATTTAGAGATTATATCTCTTGGTCCTAATATCAGGTTTACTGACAATAGTTATCAGTACATTTTTATTGAATGGACCTCTGATCTTCCATATTAATACACACTTTGACATAGTTGCTATATATGTGTTTACTATTGTCCTGCTTTTTCTGGTAACTGTTGTTGGGTAGTGGTTTTATATAATCTTATATCATAATAGTAGTGATGATTTTCATTTCACATTATTCTATGGGATCAATAAACCATATTTCATTAGACCACTATCTTTTGTGCTGCAATTACATTATTTTCTATACTTATTATGAGTAAAATTTCAATGAATTATCACCTGCGTACTTTCATGTTTCTTTTAAATTGTCCAGATAGACTCCTATCACCTACTCATTTTTCATAATATATGGTCATATTAAGAATGCTTGCTATGCAGGGTCCTCTTGTTTAAATAATTATATCTATCTGGAATACACCCAGAAATGAGTGAATGCATTGATCTACCTCCCAGGTTAACTGAATGGAGTATAATATAGGTTCACATACCTTTGTTATTTGCATTGACTCGATTATTGATCTCCCTCCCAGGTTACCTGAATGGAGTATTATATAGGTTTGCATATCTTTGTTGTTTGCATTGACTGGATTACAATTTCCCAAGTATCAGTTTCTAGGTTGTAATTTTCTTTATATGAATGTATATCCTTTGTGGATTTGGAATTTTAATAATTTTAAAATATGCATTTGAATATATAAATTATACAGCAGAGATACATCATTTCCAAGCTATATTTGATGAAGGTAGTTTCCAATATGTGGTTGTTTATTAATTGTGCTATTTTTTTCAATAGATGATGGTTTAAAAGTTCATATACTCTAATCCACCTATTATTTTCTCATGTGATTGTTCTGCTATTAAAAATGAACAGCATTGTTCCATGAAAAACAATGGTACACATTGTCAAATGTGTTCAAATATAACTGGTTACATATATGATTCATTATAGTAAGTTATTTTTATTGCATTAAGTTATTTGGCCCAGGTGCTTTTCTTTGAATTTTCTCCTTTTTGTCCTTGCCTTGCTCATCTGCTCTAACTTCCCTTTCACTTACAAATAATGTCTTTCTCATTGTTGCCCGTGATGGGACTGAGACAGCAGCCAATTACCATATTGTACTGCTCTTCATGTCCTATGTTGGTTTAAATGCCCATAAAATGTTAAACCTTTGTTTTCATCAAAAATCAATGTGTGTATTATACGTATGTGCACATGTAGGGTTACATGCAACCATTTTACTGTGAGGAAAAGCAATCCAATTCTAATGGTAACGTCTTTGTCTGTAATTATAAACTAAAGCAGTGGCTGGCCCGTGCATCTGGACAGCTGGACATGAAGCTGAAGACTAGATTGCCTCCCTGTCATGCAATTATCTCCATTCTTGGGACCAAGTCTATTGTTTATTGATCGTGATCCTTCCTTAAAATGAAGCCTTTGCTATTTGGTACTGATAGGCTAATGCTACTTTGGGGTTTGCACACTTCAGATGACTCAAAGACCCTCCTCTGAGATCATTGAAAGGTAGTGAAGACAGATGACTGAATGTTAAGACCTATAAAAGTCATAGTATCTGCCTTTTTGACACCATTTACCCAATATTTTATCTAGTCATTTTTGAGCTTCTATCGTGGGTCAAGCAAAGGCTAAATGTAGTCAGTAGAAATAGATTTCCTGCTTTTGAGGTACTTACCATGTAGTTGGGAAGACAAAATTTGCAAGTGTAAAAATCAGACATGCCTCCTCCCTGGGGATGGACAATAGAAAAGTGGGTGAGGGGAGACATCAGACAGGGCAAGATATGACAAATTATAATTTATAAATTATCAAAGACTCATGAGGGAGTGGAGAGTGGGGAGCGAGGGGGGAAATGAGGACCTGATGCCAAGGGCTTAAGTGGAGAGCAAATATTTTGAGAATGATGAGGACAATGAATGTACAGATGTGCTTTACACATTGATGTATATATGGATTGTGGTAAGAGTTGTATGAGCCCCTAATAAAATGATTTTTAAAACTCAGACATGCATTGGTAGGGCTTTAAATGAACTATTACTAGATAAGCAAGTGAAACTTTTTAAAAATAAGTTTTTAAAATCATTTTATTGGGGGCTTGTACAACGCTTATCACAATCCATACGTACATCTATTGTGTCGAGCACATTTACATATTTGTTGCCATCATCATTCTCAAAACATTTGCCTTCTACTGGAGCCCTTGGTTTCAGCTCCTCATTTTTCAAGTGAAACTTTAAGGGCATGTACTAAAGAATTTCAGATGAGGAGAAACAGTCTAAAACCCAGGTGGCATCAGCTAACGAAGGCTCTTTGTAGAAGGAAGTGTAAGGTTTATTTGGGCGCGAAACAGAACCAGAGATCCAATTAACAAAGTTTTAGAAGCAGGCTTTATTGAGAAGCTTGCGGGCGGGATCAGCAACTCAGGACATTGAGTTATTGAAGCCACGCAGAGGGAAGTTTGAGTGGTGTTTTCATACCCCCACCTGACAGGCACAGGGAGAAAAGGGGACAACTATGCTTACACAAGGGATTGTAAGAAAAAGAAGTAATTGTTAAAATTTTCTGGGAGTTGAGGGGGAGTTGGGCAAACTGGCTGAGCAAGCATCTAGAAGTTGGGCAAGCTGACTGAGCAAGCGTCCTGTTAGTAAAAATATGCTGGTTTTATTCAAGGGAGGGGGGGTAGGTACAGGGTAAGTTTCAAGGACTTAACATAGTTCCAAAATCAAAATGGAGTTACTTGTGCTAAGATCCTTCAGGAAGGTTTGAACTGACAGCACAAGGGTGCTAGAGAGTGGAGTAAACTTCATTGGCAAGGATAAAAATGAGTAGATAGGGACCGTAAGAGCACCAAAGTGATTCTCTATCAGACTCCAAAACAAACAAACAAACAAACAAACCAAACTCATGGCCTGATGGGCAGGGTGGAAATATTCCTTTTGACTTCCAAAGCTTTAAATCTTTATGGTAGGAGGCAGCCTTTTCTTTCTCCAGCGAAGCAGCTGGTGCATTTGAACTTGTGGTTAGCAGTCCAGTGCATGACCCACTACACCACCGGGCTCCTTTTTCTAGGACTAGTGTGGTGTAAATTAAGGTGGGTGAAGTAGCTCCTACAGATGAAAAGTCTCTAATAGCGCATTGAGGAAGTTATCTCTTTTTATTCCCTCACCAATATGCATATACAATGCATATTAGTTTACTTATTTTTTTAATTATTTAATTGGAGGCTCGGAAAACTCTTATCACAATCCATACATCCACCCATTGTGTCAAGCACATTTGTACATTTGTTGCCATCATTATTCTCAAAATAGTTTTTCTGTTCGTTATCAGCTCTCATTTTTCTCCTCTCTCCCCCACCCTCTCTCCTTCACAAACTCTTGATAATTTATAATTTTTTTTCATGTCTTACACTGTCCCATGTCTCCCTTTACCCACTTTTCTGTTGTCCATCCTCCAGGGAGGAGGTTAAATGTAGATCATTGTGATCAATTCTTCCTTTCTCCCCCTACCTTCCCCTTCCCCTCCTGATATCGCTACTCTCATTATTGGTGCTGAGGGGTTTGTCTGTCCTGGATTCCCTATATTTCCAGCTCTTATCTGTACCAATGTACATCCTCTGGTCTAGCTGAATTTGTAAGGTAGAATTGGGATCATGATAGTGGGGGCTGGTGGTGAAGGAAACATTAAAGAACTAGAGGAAAGTTGTGTCTCATCAGTGCTATACTTCACCCTGATTGGCTCAACACCTCCCTGCAACTCTTCTGTAAGAAGATGTCCAGTTGTCAACAGATGGGCTTTAGGTCTCTACTCCGTACTCCCCCTGATTCACAATGATGATTTTTTTTTTGTTCTTTGATGCCTGATACCTGATCCTAACAACACCTCGTGATCACACAGGCTGGTGTGCTTCTTCCTTGTGGGCTTTGTTACTTCTTCTCTAGATGGCTGCTTGTTTATCTTCAACTCTTTAAGACCCCAGATGCTATATCTTTTGATAGCCAGGCACCAGAAGCTTTCTTCTCTACATTTGCTTATGCACCCATTTTGTCTTCAGTGATCCTGTCAGGAAAGTGAGCATCATGGAATGCCAGTTTAATAGAACAAAGTGTTCTTGCATTGAGGGAGTACTTGAGTAGAGGCCCAATGTCCATCTGCTACCTTAATACTAAACCTATAAATATATGCACATAGATCTATTTCCCTATTGTCATATATAAACATATTTACATATGTACATGCCTGTATTTGGACCTCTATAAATGCCCTTTTCCTCCTAGTTCTTTCCTGTGTTTCCTTATCCTTTCCCCTTGTCCCACTATCATGTTCAGCCTTCATTTGGGTTTCAGTAATTCCTCTTAGTTACATTGCTCTTGATCAAGCCCTACCAGGCCTCCTACACCATCTTCCCCATCAATTTTGTATCACTTGTTGTTCCATTTTCCCTGGGGTTGTTTATACCTACTCCCTCACCCCACACCTCTCCCTCTACCATGTCCCCCCAGAACGCTGTTTTCTCCACCAGATTGTTTAACCCACCTATCTTATCTAGATATACCTACAGAGATGATAATATGCACAAAAAACAAGGCAGAGTACAATGAAGCAACAAAGGGAAACAAAACAACAACAACAAAAACAAAGAAAAGCCTGTAAATCTTTCGAGGTCTCTTTGTTGACCTTTAGGAGTGTTTTCCGGTCAAGTCTGATGGGGTACCAAGCCCTGGCCCCAGAGTCTACTTTTGGTATTCCCTGAGGACTTTGTTGCTCTGTTCCCCTTGCTGTTCGGTTGCATGCCCTTAGAGCTGTAGCTTCGGTGATGTCCTCTGAAGTGAATTCGTCAGGGGTGGGGTTGGGAGCTGTCCACGTAGTTGGGAATGGGGCCAGCCCCACAGACCTCTCTTCTGGTTCTCTGCTTCATGCTGGTATTTTGCCTTCACATCTTAGAGCACCAGGTGGAAGTCTAATCCCTCTTTCCCTGTGGAGATCTAAACAGTCCCCTCCCCTTGGGTGGGTAATGTTTACTTATTATTTATTGTGTCATCTAATTAGTAAGAGAGAGCTATTTGGGGTCCTAAAGAATGTTATTTGAAAAGGAAAGAAGCTGTTGGGAAACATTTTCTTTTGCTTTTATTTTTCTTGGTCCACTGCTTTATTTAAAAATTAATTATTTAAATGGTGAGAGAGTCCCATGGTTCAAAAATCAGACTTTCTAAAGGGTGTAGAAGAATCCCTAGTGGGGCAGTAGGTAGCATAGTGGGTTATGCATTGGGTGACTAACCACAAGGTCAATGTTAGAGCACCCGCTGGGATCCTGGGGGAACCCTTGCCCCAGGCTGGGGTCTTTCCTTCTGTTTTATAGACTTTCTTCTATAGCAAACATGAACTAAATCTTGCAAACCAAAAAAGGGAGTTCTTGTGGTGACACAGTGCTTCCCTGACGCAATCCATAAAGTCATCAGTTCAAAACTACCGGCCACTCTGTGCGAGAAAGACTGGGCTTTCTACTCCTTTAAAGAGTAGCATTCTTGGAAACTTGCGGGGCAAATTCTGGGGACTTTTTTGTTTGGCTTGTTTTTTTTTCTGCTCCCAGAAAGATTTACAGAACCCCCCAGAGTAATTCTACTCTGTCCTACCGGGTCACTCTGAGTCAGAATGGACTTGATGGTGGTGAGTGAGGTGTAAAGTATCAGATTTCCCTCAGTTTGCTACCTGTTACTTGTCCTATCAGGCCAGTCCCACATCAGTGAAGAAATAATAGCTATGAATTACTTGTAGACCTTGTAAGGCATTTTATATACATTTATAGAGGGATATGAATATGTTAGTACCCTGCTCCCTTTATGATAATGATAAGATTCTATAGGCATCTGTGTTTTTCCCAAGTAATAATACATATTCAAAGTTTTCTGTACCGGTATTAAATATGTTCTTCCTCATTATCTGGAATGCATACTATTTGAAAATGTGAATATGCCTTATGGTATCTGTTTGTGTGTGTGTATGTGTGTGTGTGTGTGTGAACAGTTAGGTTGTTCACTCCCTCACTCATTGCTATTGAATCAACCTGACTCACAGCCACCTATGTTACTCAACTGCCATGGGGTTGATGCCATAGGACATCATGACCCCATAGAACAGGGTAGAACTGCCTCTGGGAATTTTTGAGATTATTGACAGGAGTAGAAAGCCTCATCTTTCTCCTCAGAGCAGCTGGTGATTTAAAACTGCTGACCCTTTGATGAGAAGCCCCACGTTTAGACAGTATTCCACCAGGGAAATACACGACTGTAAATCTTTACAGGAGCCAGTAAACTCATCTTTCTCCCATGGAGCAGCTGGTGGGGTTGGATCACACACAGACCTTGCAGTTCAAAGTCCATGCTTATGGGACGTTGCTGTCAGGGCTTTTAGATTGTACAGTGAGTGAAATTGGTTGCTATAGCTCTTCTACATGCTTTGGAAATAAAAATCTATTCCTATCAGAGAAAAACCCCTTCTAGAGCCCAAGGTAGAGATCTGGAGAGCAACTTGGTATCTTGGTTGGGATGACAACCTGGGTTCATTTGTAGAGTACAAGTGGGGGAAATGAAGAATGGAGGAGGCAGGTTGAAATTTGGTATGGCCCATTGCCATCTGCTGATCTGATCCACAGAGACTGGAGATGAGAGAAGAGGAAGGACTGGCTGATCTGAAATGGAAATAGTTGTGTGGATCCTGAACCTATGGGCACACCCTAATTTGGATGGCTTGGAGTGTTGAGAGTGTGTGAAGGGGCCATCCAGTTTGAAGTGCAGAGAGCTTTGGGGGAACTCCTAAACTTGTTACTGGTACCCAACTGTGTTAGACAGAGTTCTCTAGAGAGATAAAACCAGATTGCTGATAATTTTATTTATTTATAAAGATAGATATCCAACACAAGAAATGAGCAGTTAAATTATAAACAGATATATAATACAAGAGATTAACAGTTAAATTATAAAGCAGTGCAAATGGCTCAGTGCAACTCACTCCTGGGAAAGAGTTGTGAGAAACTAGCAGTCCTTCCAGTCTTGAGGGCCATCAGGTAGTCTTCTGTAGAGAGAGCTAGGCTATCCCAGCACAGGCAGCAAAACAGCAAGGCAGGTCACCAACTGTCAGTCCCCAGCTCAAGAGATGTAAATTTCAATTGTGTGGTCTTAAAGGGACCTCAACTTACAGCGACACAGTCCACAGGCTAAGCGTCCCACAGGTAGTGTAGCCTGTAAATTGAGGCATAGAACAAGCAAGGCAGCCGCACACTGGTCCGATGATCAAAGAGTGAGAGACAAGAAAGATGAGACTCACTGAGCCATTTATCTCACCGCCCTTCAATTAATCCCACTTGTGTTTTTCGGCCAGGCTGGCACAATAAACTCTCAATCCACCCCTTGCCAACCTGGCACCTGTACACAATTATTTAGCCATATATACTTATATAATTTCCGGACAATGATGAAATCACACTTACCATCATTCATCTATTATACATATTAATGAAAACACACCGAGTCCAATTGTATCTGATATATTATACCTGAGGAAAGATATGCAATGAACACATAAAAAGAAAATACATTGACACCAACTGACCTAACTTGGAATCCACTGGATAGATAAGAGGAAGATTTTGACACTATGAGCTGGCGTATATTATTGCAGTCTTAATGAATGGTCTTCTCTAGACTGGACTTTGATTATGGATGAAGATGCTTAAATCACTTACAACTGGAATGAAAAGCTTTCACATTTGTCTCCTTAGAGAACTGGGTTGACAGGGACAAACATTATAGACATCAAATATCTCAAATAAAGTGGTGAAGGAATGAAGTATCTGGCTTACCTGCTTTTATGGGTATGCTGAATCTCAAAATTAGGGGACAAAGGAGAATCTGAGTAAGAGAGAGTGGTAACAGATGTTGATAAGATTATATAATTCAGTTTGAATGATTATTAACATGGTTAATTATGATTATAAAAAGTGTGATTGTAAAACATGCAACCATGAAAGAATTGTTCATGTGTGGAAGAAATAATGGCTATAAGAGCCAAAAAGTGCTTGTAGTGATGTGAAATTACATTGTATGGTTCCTGTATCCGCAGTGTCTGGATGTACCATTGGGCGGGAATTATTTAACTCAGGGATTAGTCAGTTTTGCAATATCACTGGGTATAAAAGTAAGCCATTTCATAATCAGGAACAGTGGAATCCCATGACCATAAAGAAAGATGAATCACCAGCAGAACATATGTGAGAGCCTTGTCGGAAGTGGCAACAAAGGCAGCAGAGACATGAGACAGAGCAATAGGCTTCCAGCCCCCCAAAGGATTAAAATGGGGTTCCATAGTTTAGGAGGCTGGCTTGCAGAATGGAGTGCTTTTGGGACATAAACCAGCACAAAAGGAACTTTATAATTCTTGCCTCAGCAGAAAAGAGGCCAAAGGACCATGAGCCTGCGAGGTCAAGAACTAGAGAGAGAAATGCCTGTCAGCATGGCTCAGAAGAGGGTATGTGGGCGAATGAACCGTACCCTGACCATTTTGTTATGCATTGGCTTCTCTGATAAGTCCCCCTTAACTATGTGTATTGTCTGTGAGTTCTGCGTGGTCAGAGCAATGGCTTGTCAATCCAGCAGAGAAGCAGAATGTTGTTTGAGGAACCGTTGTTGTCAGCATTGGGTAAAGAAGGGTGGGGCATGGAGGCAAATGTTACTTCTGCCTCATAGGAATCATCCTTGGCAGATATGGAGTTCTATTCTTCTTCCCCCTTTTGTAGCCAGAGGAGGTCAGGCATGGCTCCACTTTGTCATTTCAAGTGATTTCCAATATTTTGCTTTCAAAATCAATGCTCAATGATTGACCTTGAATAGAATTTATTGTATAAAAAGTTCAAAACTTACTGCCCTGGAGTCAATTCTGATACATTCAAACCCTACAATACAGAGCAGAACTGCCCCCATTGGGTTTCTGAAATTATAAATATTTTCTCATCTTTTCCCTTCCAAGAAACTGTTGAGTTTTAACTGCTAACCTTGTAGTTTGCGACCCAACACTGGTACCAGGGCTGAAAATATTTTATGTAAGTTTACATCACACAGGATATACACATGCTAGGTGTGTCAGTCTGGGTAGACTATAGAAACATTCATAAACACACATATGTGTATAAGAAAGAGATTTATATACAAGAGGAAATGAACATTGAGAAAGCATCCCAAACCAGTGCAGTCCAAGTCCATAAGTCTGATACTAGACCATCTACCAATTGAGGTAGTTAGTTTATTGTGCCTACCTGCCTGATAAACACATGTGGGGTTAATTGAAGGGCGGAGGGATAAATGGCTCAGTGAACCTCGCTTTTCTAGTTCTCGGTCTCTTGCTTTCTGATGGTCGGACCAAGGTGCAACTGCCTTAGTCAGTTCCCTGCTTTAGCTGGCAAGGCTCACTTCCTGTGAGACATCCATGAGAGGAAGCCATATTGACCTACCCGGATGCAGCCCTGGGTGCTGGAGCATCCATGTGGAGACCCTGCCAGTGCTGAGATGCTTACACATTAACTGACTCAGCTTTCCTCCTGCAGTCAGCATCACTGCATGTGTTTCATGAGATGGAGGAGGACTTTGTGGATTGGTGTTGGACATATAGGTTAATGGGTTAATGTTGGACTTGTGGGCTTGGGCAGCACTGGGTTGGGATGTTTTCTTGATGCACACTTAACCTTTCTATAAAATTCTCTCTTATACTATGAGTTTCTGTGGATTTGTTTCTCTAAAGTACCCAGACTAGCACACCAATCTATAAAGTCCTCTTCAGACTCATGAAACACATGCAATGATGCCAAATGCAGGATGATCATAGGCCAGTAGATAGAAAGTCTTTGGATCCAGTGCCGTTGTAAGCATCTCAGTGCTGACAGGGGTCTCTCTGTGGCTTCTCTGGCTGAAGAGGTCTGGCTGCATCCATATGGCTTGCCTGGCTCAGGGCACTAAAGTGTATTGGCAGTTGCAATGTCTCCTAGGGAGTAAGCCTTGTAAGTAGAGAGTCTCCAAGGCAGTGACAGAGAGAAGTGTCTCCCACCTCCAAGGAGGAAGTACCAGATTTTCCAGAATTCCCAGAAGACCACGCCCACATAGAAGCCTCACGGGTTATGATCTGATTGACAAGCTAGACTCCACCCCAACACTCTTAATCCTCAAATTGACAAGCGATTATATATCTACCAAACTGGGATACATTTTTTAAAGTGAGCGTGATAAGGCAAATGATATGTGCATATATGATTTTATAAGAGACTATGGTTTACATGCTCACCAGCAATGTATAAAAATCCTATTTCATATATTGCCTTAATAATACAAGAATTTACTAATTCTGAATCTTTGCTATTTTGCAAGGTAAAAATGGTCAGTTGGTATAAGAGTTAGTCTGGGTAAAGTAAAGTAACAAAATTAATAAACACTCATATTTTATGAGAGTTTTATATAAAGAGTAATTAATTGTACATTAAGCCTCCCAACACAGTCCAGTCCACACCCTCAAGTCTGACTTTAGCCGTTTTTGTCCCACATCGATCTACAACGTCCTCTTCAAACTCACAAAACACACGCAATGATGCTGAATGCAGGAGGAAAGCTGAATCAGTGAATGTGTAAGCATATCAGCGCTGGCAGGATTCTCCACATGGCTGCTCCAGCACTAAGAACTGTATCAGGGTAGGTCCATGTGGCTTCTCCTCATGGATGTCTCACAGGAAGTGAATGAACTTGCCAGCTGAGAACTAGCTAAGGCAGCCGCATACTGGTCCGACCATCAGAGAACAGGAGACCAGAAAGGCGAGGCTCACTGAGACAATTCTCTCTCCGCCTTTCAATTAAACTGCCCTTCAATGGATCCCACGTGTGTTCATCGTCCAGGTTGGTACACTAACCCTTAACTATCACAGTATAGTTTTAATTTAACATTTTATTACACTGGGGTATTTTGAGTTTTTAAAGAGCCATTAAGAGCCATTCATGTTTTATTTTCTGTGAGCTATCAATATATTTATCCATTTTACTACTAGAATGAGTGTACTGACTTGTGAGAGTGTTTTATATATTAGAAAATCCATAATTTGTTATTTGATTGCATATACTTGCATCCAATTATAGTTTTCCTTTTGACTTATTTTGTCATGGAGTTTTCCATGCAAGAGTTTACTTGGATATTATGCTAGAGTTAGAACAATTTTCCCAACTTCAAATTATAGAAGAATGTTATAGGCACTTTCAGTACATAGACTCAAAATGATGAAAGTGGAGAAAGGCAAGTGGCCAAAGACTGACTCTTAACTTTGGCATTTGGGAGTTTAGGAGACTGTAAGTCTAGAAATGACTGAAGGTCAGCAACTTCATCTTCTTAATTACATTGTTTACAGTTGTTGTGGATTATTGAAGTTTTATAAAGCAGCAGAGGTGAGGAAGCTATGTTTATAAAAACAAGGATAGTATAGACTGTAGATTATATAGTGACTCGGTGCTTATAATCACTGAGTGATAAACAACTAATTTTAAAATCTAGATAATCTTTATCAACCTGGGTACTATTTTATAGATTGATGCTCCAAATAAAGACCTCATTTGTTTATAGATTATTCATTTATTCAACTCATAACTACTTACATAGTACCTGTTTTTATTAGATATTTTTTGTGCTGTGGCTCCAGAGTTAACAACACTGACAAGATTCACACTCTCACGGAATATTCACCCTAGTGGGGGAGTGAAAAATTAATGTTTACAAATGATGAAATGTTCTATAAAGGGGTTCAAAGGACGATGGAGATAAAGACTGCTTTTGCTAGCATGGATCAGGCTTCTGTGAGAAGGTGAAGTTTGAGCTGAGGGAGAGCTAATGGAATAATATTTTTTAAATGGGTGGAGGTCAGGGTTGAATGGAAGAAATGGAACTGTGCTCTAGACAGCGATTAGCAAAGAGCATGAGACAAAAATCCTAAACACTTGAGGTTTAACAGGAGGGAGAAAGAGAGTAGTGGAGCTGAAGATAGTTCAAATCCAGGTACACCTATACATTGATAGGGAATTGACAAAAGTCAAGCCTGATTCAGAAGAGGCTATCAAATGGTCTTTGCTGAAAGCAGAGGCTACCAAAAGATGCTTACCTGTATTTCATCAACTGTAAGAGAGCGTTTGGCTTTTTGAATAATACCAAATCAGGACTAGCATTGTTGAAAGCATAAAAGAGGGAGTTGTAAGGAACATAGGATCCCCAGCACATATTGTGAGCTTAATAATGTTACTGTATCTCATTAAATTTCAATGACTTGATTTCCTTAGAAGTACAACACTCTCATTTCTACCTTATAGACATATTTCCCTCCATTGTAAAGGCAAGTTTAAAAAGAAAATAAATATATGAAAAATAAAAATTTTTCTAGCTGACTTAAAAAATATTCCAAAATGAAATTTCCATAAGGTTTTGTACTCATTTATTTTGTTTGTTTCTTTCTTTTTTTTAATAACTCATTTTATTGAGGCTCATACAACTCTTATTACAATCCATACATATATCAATTGAGTAAAGCAACCTCATACATTAGTTGCCCTCATCATTCTCAAAGTTCGCCTTACACTTGGGTTCCTGGAATCAGCTCATTTTCCTTTTTTCCTTCACCCTCCCTCCCCTCTCCCCCCTCCCTCACGAACCCTTAATAACTTATAAATTATTACTCTATCCTATCTTACACTGCCCGGTGTCTCCCCTCACCCACTTTCCTGTTGCCCATCCCCCAGAGAGGAGGTTATATGTAGATCGCTGAGATTAGTTCCCCCTTTCTATACCCCCTTCCCTCCCGGTGTCACCACTCTCACAGCTGGTCCTGAGGGGTTCATCCGTCCTAGATTCCCTGTGTTTCCAGATCCCTACTGCACCGCTGTGTATCCTCTGGTCTAACCAGGTTTGCAAAGTAGAATTGGGATCATGATAATTGGGGGGTGGGGGGAGAAAGCGTTCAAGAACTAGAGGAAGATTTTGAGTTTCATTGTTGCTACACTGAACCCTGAGTGACTCATCACCTCCTCACTACCCCTCTGCAAGGGATGTCTACAGATGGGCATTGGGTCCCCATCATGTACTCCCCTAATTCACGATGCTATAATTTTTTTCATCACCTTTGTTGCTTGAAACCTGATCCCCTCGGCTCTTCATGATCACACATGTTGATGTGCTGCTTCCATGTGGGCTTTGTTGCATCTGGGCTAGATGTCTGCTTGTTTACTTTCAAGCCTTTAAGTCCCAAACGCTATATCTCTCCATAGCCAGGCACCATCAGCCTTCTTCACCACACTTATTTATGTACACATTAGTCTTCAGCGTTTATGTGGGGAAGGTGATCACACAATGATGGTTTTTGTTCTTTGGTGCCTGCTACCTGGTCCTTCAACACCTTGTATTCACCTAGGCTTGTGTGCTTCTTCTCTGTGGGCTTTGTTGCTTCCTAGCTAGATGGCCGCTTGTTTACCTTCAAGCCTTCACGACCCCAGATGCTATATCTTTTTGATAGCCGGGCACCATCAGCTTTCTTCACCACGTTTGCTTTGCCTGTCTTCAGCGATCATGTCGGGAAGGTGGGTATCATGGAATGACCATTTAGCTGAGCAAGGTGCTATTGTATTGAGGGAGTGTGCATGAGAAGGCCCAAAGTCCACCTGCTACCATACTACTGAACCTATAGATATATATACACATAGGTCTATTTCCCCCATAATCATAAATATATTTACATATGTACATGTATGTATTTAGGCTTCTATGTATGTCCTTTGCTTCCTACTCCTTTCCTCTATTTCCTTACACTTTCTTCCTGTCCCACTACCATGTTCAGCCTTCATTCTGGTTTCAGTAATTCCTCTCAGTTACCTTGCCCTTGGTCTCTCCCTACCAGTCCTCCCATCCCCTTACTCCACTGGTTTTGAACCATTTGTTTTTCCCTTGTCCCTGGGTTGGGACAAGGATATATGAAATATATGAAAAATAAAAATTTCATCTTCATGAAAATATATTTTTCTAGCTGACTTAAAAATATTCCAAAATGAGATGTCCATAAGATTTTGTACTCATTTATTTTTTTAAAAAATTAAATACCTTCTGATTTAAGTCTGTAAGAGCAAATATTAGACATTAAGATAGTGGATAACTTGCTCACCAAGTTTGAAAAAATGAGCATCATGATTTATATTCAATCAATACTCATGGTTTATATTCAATCAATTATGCATTTCTTCCAATTAGACCTACATTTGAGGTGTTTTTTTAAAATTTTCTGTCATGACAAGCCATAAAGCCAAGTTGCAAAATAGCTGCACTTCAATGGGGACATTTGAATCTCTGAATAACCAAATGTCAACCCAAGTTTGTCATAAATATTGAAGCTTATTATTGTTAGTTTTTATTAGAAATAAATTTGTCTTTTCCTTATATGAAAGACATTTAACAACTTAGAGACTTGGTCAGTTAGAATTCCAACGAGCTATGCGGTCTTCAATTTATATTGCTGAAGTCTCCACTCACCAGAGCTATTTTCCATAACAGCTACAAACTTGTTGTAAAGCTACAACTTGCTTAAAATTCAAAAGGAAATGTTTACTGAAAATCCACCATTACTTAGGAAACAATTTTAATATGGATAAAAGGATTGCATAACAATAAGAAGAGGACATAACTAAATTGCAAAAATAAAAAAAGAAGGGAATTTTGGAATCCTGAATATAATTGACTACGAAATCAAGGAAAAGATGCGGGCTTCCAGGAAAATGACACTGAAATAGGGGTACCCACATTGGGAGAACCATGGCAATTATTGGGTGTGGGGTCTGGGAGGCCAAGTGTGTGGCCCGGGCTATGCCATTAGGCCTCACAGCACCCCAGGACTCTTCTCTGTGGGCTGATGTTCCCCATGGCTTTGATACGCCCTGTCCCCTCCTCAACCTATATGCACTGTGGAGCTGCTGCAACCTGTGGTCTGGTGCCAGGACCACCTTAGACTACAACACCCATGACAGTGTAGCTTCTCCTGCTGTGTGGCTGTCCCCTGCTAGCCCACACCATACACTGCCTCTGCAATCACTCTGCCTAGTACCATCCTCACTGCCTATGACCACCCCACTAGTGCTGCTTGAGAGTGCCACCTGAACTGCCTTCCAAATAGATAACACCAACTGTCTAGGGAGAGAGAAAAAAACCCCAGTGAGAAAGAGACACAGCCCGGCATCACAGCATAGTTGGTAGTAGTCCATAGACTCACTCTTACTAGCCTCCCAGAGAGAAAACACAGCGCTCCAGGAAACTCGGGAGAATGCCACCCCCCTCCCCCAAAGATCCAAGAAATTTACACGCAGACACCACCCACATTAGCAACCACTACAAGAAAGCAAGAGAAATATAGTGCAATGTCTGAGTAGGACCTGAACCTAGCAACGTACATAGAAGAAGCAGACTTTGGCCTACCTAAAAAAGAATGTTGCTTAAAGTCATACAGGGTATGAGGAAGTCAATTCAGAAAAATGATGAAATAATAGAGAAATATAATCTACATATCAAAGAGAAATACAATTGTTAAGGAACAATGCAAGAGAATCAAAGAATAAGGTAAGTGATCTCATCAACAGTCTGGAAACAGCAGAGAACTGAATCGGTGACCTTGAATATAGCCAAGCACAATTCAACAAACAGAAAGGCAATCAAACAAGACAATCAAAGAAGCTGGAAAAAAACCTAAGAACAATGAGCGATGCTATGAAGAGGGAAAATATTCAAATAATTGGGATAGCGGAGCAGAATATAATGAAGACATCAACAGCCAAAATAGCATGGCAATTCCTGGAAGAAAACATCCCCAATCTAATGAATAAGAACAAGACAATAAATCAGGAAGCAGAGAGGACACCAATTAAACTGAACACCAAGAAGGACACACCAAGGCATATAGTAGTCAAATTATCCAACTTTGAGGAAAATGAAAAATCCTTAGAGTAGCTGGGGGGGGGGGGTGAAGACAGTCACCTATAAGGTTACTCAGATAAGCATATGCTCAGAATTATCAGTCAAAACCATGAAGAAGAGGAGAGAATGGAGTAGCATCTTCTGAAAGTTGAAGAATAACGGTAACCCAAGAATCCTCTATTCCGCAAAACTATCCAGAAAAATAGATGGAGAAGTAAGAGTCCTCCTGGATAAGGAAAATTTTAGAGAATACGTTAAAAACAACAACAAAAAGATTACTGCAAAAAATTCTTTCCAACTCAATTTGGACAGACGAACCAACCTCCACAGAGCACAAACATGAGAACACCACATAGTGTAACACTATCCAGAAGTCAGCTCACTCAAAGCAACACCGAAATTTCATTTACTTAACAGTGAAAAGAAGACAGGAATGAATCCCACCCACACATATATAATACACTCCCAAGGAAATAGGTAGGAAAATAACTAATACAAAAGGTATGAGATGTCAGCAAAGAACCCACTGATGGATGTAATAACTTTGAATGTCAGTGGTCTGAATTCACCCATTAAAAGTCAAAGGCTAGCAGATTGGATTAGTAAATAAAACCTATCAATCCGCTCTATGCAAGAGACACATCTCAAACTTGCAGACAAAAACAGGTTGAGGAATAAAGGCTGGTGAAAAGTATACTAAGCTAATGGCAATTTTTTTTAAAAGACAAGAGTTGCAATCCTAATCTCTGACAAAATTGATCTCAAGGTATAGGTCATAACTAGAGATGAAAATGGGCAGTGCATATAATGCTTAAGGTATCAGTAGACAAAGAGCCAGTGAGCATAATACATATATACATGCCCAACAACAGACTCACAAAATTCATCAATCAAATCCTACAAAAGATGAAAAAAGGAATCACAAGTTCAATAATCATAGTAGGAAAGTTCAATACACCACTCTCTGAGAAAGATAATTGGGAAAGAAAATCCACAGGGAGCCTACAGAATTAAACTCTGCAATTAGATGATTCGATCTAATAGACATGTTCAGAACTCCCCACCCAACTGCAAAAAAAAAAAATCACATTATTTTCAAGTGAACATGACATATATTTGAAAATAGACCACATGCTGAGACACAAGTCAAACTTAAGTAAATTGAATCATATAGAGTTCACTTGGATTTCCTTCTCTGACCACTACATCATAAAGCTGAAAATCAACAAAAGAAAGATTAAAAAAACAAACAAAAACCGATAAAATACTTGGAGGATGAATAATTTTCTTTTTCAAACGGTGCAGGTACTGGTCCAAATTATAGACAAAATGAGGAAGATTCTAGAAATTAATGAAAATGAGAACACAGCATGCCAAAACCTATGGGATATATCCAAGGCAGTTATCAGAGGATGTTTGATAGCAATAAATGCACAAATAAAGGAGGAAGAGAGACTTATGGTCGATACTCTATCACAAAACCTTCAGCTGTTGGAAGAGAGTAAACAGAATAATTCTTCTAATAGGAAAAGAAAAGAAATAATAAATATCAAGGCAGAGATAAGAGTGGGAAAACCAGAATCCAATCAAAAAATTCAACACAGTAAAGACTTGGTTCTTTTAAAGGATTCACAGAATTGACAAACCGTTGGCAAATCCAACCAAAGATAGGAAGGAACAGACATCATTATCCAGGTTGAGGGAAGAAAGGAGAAATTACAATGGATCCTAATGAAATTAAAATATTACTTATACAGTACTATGAAAGTCTGTACTCCAATGAATTCAATAACTTGATAGACACACACAAATTCTTGGATGAACAGTTCCTCCCCAAGTATCTCAGGTAGATGTCAAGAACCAAAAAAGACCCATAGCAAAAGAAGAAATGCCATATATACTCGTGGATAAGCCGGGTTTTTTCAACACATTTTTAATGCAGTTTTTGTAGTAAAATTAGGTGTCCTGGCTGATATTCAGGTTGGTTAAATTTGAGTATATACGGTATATAAAATGAATAATTCATCATGACCAAGTGGGATTCGTACCAGGGATACAAGGATAGTTCAGCATCTGAAAATCTATCAACATTATTGTGTTAGTCTGGATAGACTAGAGAAACAAATTCAGGGAGACTTATATGTGTATAAGAAAGAGCTTTATATACAAGAGCAATTGAATATTGAAAAAGCATCCTAGTTCATAAATCCAGTGCAGATTAAGTCCTTAAAGCCGATATTAGCTTATATGTCTGATATCAATCTATAAATTTCTCTTCAGACTCATGAAACACATGCAATGATGCTGAATGTAGGAAGATCACAGGTCAGTGGGTGGAAATTCTTGAGGATCCAGTGGCAGTGGAAGCATCTCAACACGTGGCTCCTTCAGCTCCTGGTTTCTAGCATAGCTCTGTGTGTCTTCTCAGCTGGGATGTCTCCCAGGGAGCAAGCCTGTGTTCTGCCTCCAGTGAGTTATTTATCTCCTTAGCCTCTCCAAATGAGGTGATCAAGCTGTGACATGATTGAAAGGCTAAACTCCACCCCTTCATTCATAAACCTCAAATTGACAACAGATTATGTAACTACCACAATTATCCACCATGCCGACAAGAAAAGGGACAAGAATCACATGATAATATCAATAGACACAGAAAAAGCATTTTACAACATTCAACACCATTCCAAATAAGACACTCAAGAAGATAGGCTTGGAAGGAAATTACCTTAATACAGTGTTTCTCAACCTTCCTAATACAGTTCCTCATGTTGTGGTGACCCCCAACCATAAAGTCATTTTTGTTGTTACATCATAACTGTAATTTTACTACTGTTGTGATTTGGGTGACCCCTGTGAAAGGGTTGTTCAACCCCCAAAGGGGTTGTAACCTACAAGCTGAGAACCACTGGCTTAATTTAATGCAAGCTATACATGGAAAACCAACAGCAGCATTACAATCAATGGAGAAAAGATTTTTAAAATTCCTACTGAAAGAGGGGACCAGAGAAGGGTGCCCCTTGTCCCCACTTATTTTCTTTTTCTCTTTTGGTGTCTTATCTACCGTATATACTCGAGTATAAGCCGACCTGAATATCAGCCAGGGCACCTAATTGTACCACAAAAACTGCATTAAAAATGTACGGAAAAACTCGGCTTTTACACAAGTATATATGGTATATAAGATTGGTAGGATAAGAAATGCCAAGGAGACACTGACAGGACTGTAGGTTCTTGGGGTGGAGTGAGGGTGGGCAAAGGGGTGGAGGTGGGGGGGTGGTGAGTGGTGAGTCAGTAATGACAGGGAGAGGAGACTAGCAAGGGTTCTAAAATTGACGATGAGGAAAGGGTGCAGTGTTCCTGGTTGTATTTGATCAATAGAAATGTATCCAAGACAAATAAATGAGAGGTGAATGATGGATAAACATGATAGTGGGGAAGAGAAAAGAAAAAGAGGAAGGAATAAGAAAGTAATAATTATATATATAGGTAGAAATATAGATATTTGCATATGTAAATATATGAAACTAGGTGTATTTGTCTATATATATATATATGTAAATTCAGTATGGAAGCAGATGGACTTGGGGCCTCTACTTAAATCTTACCTCAGTACAAGAACAATTTGTTCTAACAATGTGGCACTGTATGATACTCACCTTCACGACAGGATCACTGAAGACAAAGTGGGTGCATAAGTAAATGTAGTATAGAAAGCTGATGGTGCCCAGCTATTAAAAGATTTGACACGTGGGGTCTTAAAGGCTTGAGGTTAAACAAGCAGCCATCTAGCAGAGAATCAAAAAATCTCATATGGAAGAAGCACACCAACCTGTGTGATTCTGAGATATCGAAGGGAATAGGCATTAGAAGTTCAAAAACAAGTAATCAAATGGTGAAGGAGCATAGACAAAGTGGAGACCGAGACCCACCTGTAGGATAATTGGACAGTCCCTTATAGAAGGGTCACATGGAAGAGAAGATAAATTTAGGGAGCGGTATAGCACTGATGAAACACATAACTATCCTCTCGTTCTTTAATACCCTCCCCAACTATTCTGTTCTTAGTTTTACCTCATTAATCTTGGGAGGCCTGTGTATGTTCATTGGTATAATTAACATTTGTATAATTGTTCAATGCATGAAATCCAAGACAGATAAACTCTTCAGAAATAGTAGTGGGTGCAATGATTGCCTGAGGGTACAGGAAGGGGAGGGGGAGAGCTGATAGCAATGATGACTGTGTAACCCCACTCTAGGGGAATGAATTGCTGGTGAATGGATACATAATAATATATAATATAGTAAGGGCTCCTGGGGTGTAGGGTGGGGGAGGGACGAGAGGGGATAAAGGGAAGCTGATGTCAAAGAGCTCAAGAAGAAAGAAATTGTATTGAAATGGATGGCGGTAGCATTTGTAGAATTAAGCTTGATCTAACTGAAATATAAATCTGTACGAATGCCCATTAAAAAAAAAAAAGAAAGATGCGAGATGTCCCTTTACCTTTGGGATAATGAATAAAATGAAATGAGAAGTGGGTACCATAGAAACCTAGTTTTCATTTATAAAATTGGAATATTGTTAGCTAGAATATGAAGATGTCAAGCTTTAAATGTAGTTACTTTTAGACTGCCTTACACTAAGTGCAAACAATTCAGCTCCATATGGTTCTGTCATCTGGCAAATCATGGAGAATTATGGTGATGGCAGTGATTAGTAAATGTTGTGTAATAAAATGACTGGCGACATATGAAATAGATAAGGTTAATGTCACCCTCCTGGAATCCCATGCATGCCCTAATGCCTGCGGTATTGATGGAAACCTACTTCAGATAACCGTTTCCCTGGAATTATTATACCAACACCACAAGCAAATCATCAAAGATGACTGCCATTTTTCTACCCAAACTGTTCTATGCATAGCCTTCAGATAGCAGTCCTTGCCTCCAAAGACCACAATTATCTGTTAATTAGAGTCCAAGCTTTCATTATTGACTTTTGGTTAATTGATATGGCCCTTTACCCATGGTTCTTTATATCATACATATGGATCTGGGTTTTATAAGCCTGTGGCTGTGACCCCATTTGAGAGGGTTTTTGCTGACAGACAAGAGTAGAGTGGGCTTGAGAACTGGTCTTGCTGGAGGGTGTGAACCAAGCATGCCCTTCGTTTCCTCAAGACATCCTTTAGACAACTTTACTAGGGGCTGTGATTTAAGATACATCCTTTGTTTTCTTTGGAGCTAAGAGACAAACTCACATCTCAATCAAAACCATTCCTGGATGTTTAAGGATCATCTGGGACATAGAGAGAAATCATAGGACAGCTTGTTGGAGCTTGTCCAAGATCTGTCTGAAATGGCAGAGACCAGCAAGACCAGACTTTGGGAAACCTCTCTTCCGCTGGCTTGAGACAGAGTGAAAGGTTGGCTGACTTCCTGGCCCCTGGAGGCAAAGGTCAAGGGAACAAGAGACTGAAGATCAGAGACACTTGGCTACTGGCTGAGAAGCGGTGTTGCTATGAACCAATGACTGGGTCCCTTTTGTTTGCTGATTCTGATTAGTGGTAACTTATTAACTTCCCTATCTCTCACTCCCACTGCCCTATACGACAGGGCAGAACTGCTCCTGTGGGGTTCTGAGACTACAACTGTTTCTAGAAGAAGAAAACCTTGACTTTCTTCCACGGAGAAGATGGTGGTTTTGAACAACTGACTTTGTGGTTAGCAGCCCAAAGAGTAACCACTGTACCACCAGAAGTCTGCAACTTCCATAATAAGCCCTTTTAAATGAGTGTATTGTGTGTAAATTCTGTGTGGTCATTGCAATGAATTATTGAACCGAGCGTAGAAATAGAGTGCTGTGGGTGGAACTGCTGGTGTCAATAGGTAAAGGTGGAGGGCACATGGAGGCAGGCTTGACTTCTACTCGTGACAATAGGGAAGTCAGAGGAAGTCAGATAGTTCCATCCCCACTGCTGTTTATTGCAGTTTGTCTATGGAATTTCAGAAGGTACTGATGAAATGGCAAAGCCCATAAATGTGGTATGAACAATAGGGTCTAAGACGTCATCAGCTGGGCTTAAGGCTGTCCGGAAAGCGCCCAAAGGAAGAGCGGATGAACAAGCTGAAAGGGAAATTAAGAAGCAGTATGTAACACAAGCAGCTGGGAAAGGGAAACAGAGCAGCTGATGAGCAGGAGGAAAGGAGAAAGGAAACATTTCAGTGAAAACCCATTATTACTGGGGAAACAATTTTTAATATGGCTAAAAGGCCTGCTTAAAAATAAACAGATTCAACTACATTACAAAAAATAAAATAGAAGAAGGGAATTCTGGAATCATGAATATAGCTGAATGCCGAATCAAGAAAGAAATATGTAAGATGTTTCTTAAACTTTGGGATAATGAATGAAATTAAATTAGAAGTGAGTACCATGAAAACCCAGTTTCCATCTATAATACTGGAATATTTTTAAATAGAAGATGAATAAATATTAATATGCCGATCTTCCTTAAAAGTAGTAGTTATATGTAGACTGTCTAGAACTAAATACAACCAATCCCCCTCCATGTGCTTCTGTTACCTGGTAAGTCATGGAGAATTATGGTGACGGTAGTGATTAATATACATCATGTAAATAAATGACTAGCATCATATGCTACAGTTCAGCAGCAGGTTCTTAAGCAGGTATGAAATAAACTGGTGTGTTTTCTATTGATGTATAACAATTATCTCAAATTTAGTAATTTATAACAATGAGCATTTATTTTCTAACACAGCTGCTGCGGGTCAGAAATCCAAGGGAAACCTAGCTGAGCCATTCTGTCTTGGTTGTTTCAGGAGATTTTAGTCAAGTTATTGGCCATAGTTCTAGTAATTGGAAAGTTTGAATCAGGCTTGAGTTACTCAAACAAATTCACTATCACGAGTCAATCTGAGCACATTTTTAATGCAGTTTTTGTGGTAAAATCAAGTGCCTCGGTTGGTATTTGGGTTGTCTTTTTTTTTTTAAACATTTTATTAGGGGCTCATACAACTCTTATCACAATCCATACATATACATACATCAATTGTATAAAGCACATCTGTACATTCTTTGCCCTAATCATTTTCTTTTTTTTCCTTTTCTTTTTTTACATTTTATTAGGGGCTCATACAACTCTTATCACAATCCATACATATACATACATCAATTGTATAAAGCACATCCATACATTCCCTGCCCCAATCATTCTCAAAGCATTTGCTCTCCACTTAAGCCCTTTGCATCAGGTCCTCTTTTTTTTCCCCTCCCTCCCCTTTCCCCCCTCCCTCATGTGCCCTTGGTAATTTATGCATTGTTATTTTGTCATATCTTTCCCTATCCGGAGTCTCCCTTCCCCCCTTCTCTGCCGTCCATCTCCCAGGGAGGAGGTCACATGTGGATCCTTGTAATCAGTTCCCCATTTCCAACCCACTCACCCTCCACTCTTCTAGCATCGCCCCTCACACCCTTGGTCCTGAAGGTATCATCCACCCTGGATTCAGGTTGTCTTATACTTGAGTATATATGGTTTGTTAAACCTTCTGGGTACAGGAGATGGAATCTCATAGCACTTTTTCTACTTTGCCTTCGAACCATACATATTTTCCCACCCTGATGGACTATATATAAATTATTGGAGAATATATCTATATATAATTATTATTCTTTATGACCTAGCAAATTGTCCTGTATGCAATATAGGTTGTTAAACTGGGCTGGATTGAAATGACTTGAGGTGACTAAGGGAGCTCCCTAGAGGCAAGGATGGTGAGACTTCATCTTACATACTTTGGACATGATGTCAGGAGAGACAGAGAAAGAGAGGAAGGTCCTCAAGGAGGCGGACTGAAACTGGCAGCAACAGTGAGCTCAAGCACAGGAACAATTGTGAGCATTGTACAGATCAGGGAGTGTTTCATTCTGTTGTACATAGGGGTCACTATGGGTCAGGACCAACTCAATGGCACATAACAACCAGCAACAAGAGAAGTGCTAGCAGCATTGAGAGCCCCCTGAATTTAGGCAGTGTGAACACATGGTCTATAGATCGGTGGAGTTGTGTGTTTTCCTTCAGCAGTCCCCTGGGATTCAGGAAAGGAACAGAGAAAGCCAAGTGGTTAGTGAGCAACATAGAATTCTGGACAGCTGATGTGGTTGTGTCATGGCTGGTCACCAGGACCACGTGATGTAGGTGAGGCTAACCATGAGAAACACCACCCACAGGTTAGGGGCATCCCTCAGTCAGACAAGAGAGACTGGCATGCGCCCCCAGGAAGTTGCTGATGGTCAACATCAGCACCATGTTTCAGCTTGTGAAAAAGAAATGTCTAGAGAGAGCAAAGTAACCTTTAAAATGTTTTCCTTTCCTTTGAGAGGTTTCTCTTGTACCAGGAGATTTCTCAGTTCACTAAGACCATGGATATTTGAACCATCTCAGTGTCTGGAGTACAGCTTCAGGGAGAACCGAGGATGCATGCAGCTGCACACACCAGCAGTTGTTACTGAAGTAGTGGTAAACACACACTGCGCTCTTACTGCAGTGGTCCCGGACACTTTCACGTATTAGGAGTTTTAAATCGCACAACACTGCAATGAGACAAAACCAACATCTGGAAACATTTAAAATTTTCCTGTGGCTACACTGTTATTTAGAGGTAAAGCAGGAATTTGAATCCAGGCAGTCTGACATGAACTGTGTTCTTAAATATTATAGCATAACATCTCCTGGCCAACCCTTAACTACTGCGATCTATCGCTATATGAAGGACAACAAGGAAAGGCTTAGATTTAGACGTCTAAATTAGATTCTTAAAATGGAGAGAAATTTAATATTTTTTATATTGGACAGAAATGGTCTAAAAGTTGAAGTAGTGTGTATATTATTTGAAAAGAAAATAATTGCAGAAAATCTTTTTACAATTTGGGCATACATTAAAATGTTTGTCTTGTTTCCTTAATATTTGCTAGAGTTGTCCTCACATAGCGTTGGGGCTTAAACAGAAGGGCAGCAATGAGGATGGCAAAGGCTGGGGGGTGTCTCATTTTGATCTGTTGTGCACCAGGTTGCTATGGATTGGAGGTGACTCAATGGCATCCCATAGCAACGACGATGTCAATAATTTGGTAGGAAAGGTTCTTATTCAGCAGGCGGTTGTATATCTCCTTTGGGATCATTCCAGGAACCCAAACTCGATATTTCCCAAACTGACTTTCTTATAATTTCTCCAAAAATTTCCTCTCTAATTAAATCACCAGGCACCAGTTGCCCATACCAGAAACCAACCACTCGCCACATAATCTACTTTGTCCCAGTGGAATCAATTTCCAGGACTTGTCAAAGCACCCATTCACTTCTAGAGCATTTCTCTTGGTTTCCAATTGGTGACCCTCCTCCATCCTTGATTCATTCTCCACCCTGCTGTCTTTCTAAAATAAACATTCCGCCATGCCCCTCCCCTTGAGTGGATGTTAAACAGGGAAGGGGAAGACTGCATTACTTACCTGGGTTGTAATGCTAACATGGTGTTTCCTGTTTGGTTTGGGCCTAGTGGGTATGTGTTGGGCTGCAATCTTCGAAGTCTGAGGGAGAAAGAAGGGCTTTGTACTGCCATAAAGACTCAGACTCATAGGAGCAGGCAGTTCTACCCTGTTCTGTAGCGTCACTGTGCGTTCACATGGATTGACTTAATAGCAGTGAGTTTGGCTTTAAAAAAATCTTTCCAAGCATACTGCTCTTCACTCTATGGTTTTTTATTCCCCCCACCCCACCCCACCCCATTCCTTCTCTAGAGATGTAATGCTTACTTATCCAAGCCTTGCCTTAGCGCTTTCCTCAGACTCGAGGTCTTTCCCCTCTTTGTCCCACCACGCATCCCACTCCTTCATCTCTGTAAATGGTATTTTATTGTGTCTTAGTGAAAGTTTACCTAGAAAATCAGGTTCCCATTTAAGAATTTCAAAATATAAATTGTTCCGTCACATTGGTTACATCTTTTCACCTCATGTCAGCATTCTCATTATTTGCATTCTGTTTGTTCTATTATGTCCACTAGCTCCTACTCATTCGTATGGTCTTGGCTTCAGTAACCTGCATGGCAGCATCCTTTCTGGGAAGAGTTCCTTACATTCTCAAGGTCACATGAGATGTTCAGACAACCTTCTGCATCTCTTCCGCCACAGCACTCTTCACACTGAGGAGTTTGCCTTTCTGTGATAGAAACGTGTAGTTTTTGGATTTATTTGATGCAAGCTTTTGATCAACAGCACACTCCCAATTTTTTAGTTGTTTTTTATTTAATCTACAGAAGAGACTCCCAAAATAATAATAATAAACTGCAAGGGAGGGAAGTAGGATTAGGCCCTCCCCTATCCCAATGTTCCCCATCTTCCCGTGCCAAACACTCCTAATTTATAATCTGATTTATAGCAGAAAACAGAAGTTTCCTTGTAGAGTATCTACGTTGTAACTTGGTTTTTAGGGTTGCAGTATGACTGAAAATAGAGTTAGTTTCAGAAAAATCAGAGAAACTTGAGCACTCATTTCTTCTTCATGACTGTGCCTAGTGTAAACTTTTGATTCTCTCTGCCTAAAGCTTACCCTGGGCCTGCTGGGCAGATACGCAGTGTCCCTGCCTCTCTGTTAGGCACCCTCCCTGCTGTCCACTGGGGAATGACCATTAATGTTACTCTCTCTCCAGCAGCTGGGCTCACAGCACGTTGTCGTGGAGCTCTTTCTGGACTTCTGAAAACAGAAGTTTGTTTACCACTTGAAAAATGTGTGCTACAAATTATTCAATTTTGATTAAATAATGTTCAAATTCTCCGTAATAGATAACTCATGAGGAAAACATTGGCATACCTATTTATGTATTGGATAAGAACTATTTTTTCAACTTAATTAACTATTTGAGGAGAGATATTTAATTTTATGTGGTTTTTTTCTATCCACTAAGGTAAGAACAAATCATCGATGGTTTCTAAAACTAACTTCAGCCTTCATTCTAGCATAAGTTTGCATTTGGGGACTTAATATTTCATCTAATGATGGCTTAATAAAATTTAGGAAAGTTTATTCATCCTTTCTGTTTCCCCTTGTTAAGGAAAGACCATAATGGAGTTTTAAATTCCTATTTGGACACAACATTCACTGAACATAGGGTACTTATGCTGGAATACTTAGGGAACTGCAAATTAATTTAGAATTGAGTGGAATGGTTGCTGCATCTAAACCAATGAACTGCTGCTGACTCTTTAATATCTCTAAAGGGAAAACAAGCTTATACAATCTTGCTAACCACCTTACAATGAGCTGTCACCTTCAATGTACCTTTAATAGACTTGCTTTTTCTTAAAGGGGAAGATGGGGAACAGAAAGTGTATCATTTCATTCACACGGACTTTGTCTGGAAGTGCGGCTGTGATATGATTTCTGTCAGAAACAATCTGCTTGATAGTTCTCTGTCTTTGCTTGGGAACACACAGTGGCTTGTCTGTTTTCTAACCCCGGGTGCTGGAATATGCTGCCTTGTCAAACAGCATTTGTCTCCTCTCGCTACCTGCTCGTGGCACGCAGCTCAGCCTCACCACAGTGGCAGAGAAAGCCTCAAGGCTCAGCATCTGTCTCTTCATGTAATTAACTGCAGCCCCGGATAGGGAGCAAAACAGAGATTGTGTGCTGTGAAAGAGTAATGTGTCCAGACAGGAGTTTCTAAGCAAGGTAGAGCTTTGTCAGTGGCTCTGTTCAAACAAGAGAGCACGGGATTGTGCCTCAAATGTTTTGAGCGATCGACAGATAACTTTGGAAAACTCATCGTGTGCCAGTTGCTCCATCAAAATGTCTTTACTGGACAATTTGAGCATCAAAATAAGTACCTGGAGTAGTGAATTATTGTACATTAGATAAAATAAGAGTCGATGAGTCCACACTCATATTAAGTAGTTAACTTTAAAATGGAAAAGAGAAGTTCTTTCTTACAGTACAGACAACTAGTAAGTGAACAAATGATGGAGTTAGCAAACCATCATTTCACAACCACAATAAGAATAGATGGTTCCAGCAAGAATCACACGTGAATGCTATTAGTGGGGGATTAAAGTTTGATAAGGATCAGAATATATACAGTCTCAAGGTATTGCCCACACATTTTAATGATATTTATTGAGAAATGCCTTGCTAACGCGCCCCCCACCTTTGTCTCTCACCGATAGCTTCTATATCTATGACTAAATATCAAACTAAATTAAAATAATAACTGGATCTAGGTAAAGGATATATGGGAACCTTCTTGTTTTTGTTTTGTAGCTTTTCCCTAGTTTGGAATTACATAAAACTTAGTAAGTAACAAAAAGTAGTGCTGATTTGTCCTTTTGTGGTTTCCTTTCCAAGTAATTAGGACACAGCTAAGTCCATGACAGGGTTGGCTCCCTTTAACATGGCATTAGCAAAAATGAATTATGCTACCCCCAAGCCTGACCCACCAGCTGCCATCAAAGTTTCGTTAATGTAACATGTTCTCCAGTCAACGCCTGCTTTCTCTTGGGACCAGAGCGACATCCCGAGTACTTGTTTTTCACTGAGATCCACTGAGAAACGTGCAGTCCATGAAGATTTTGAAGTGAGACGTGAATATCTGCACGTGTCTCTTCTTGACGCTCTTTACAGTCCCTCTGACCTTATGGAAGAGGGCTCTGAAATGTAGCAAATGCATGCTTGTGATTCCTCTTCTGTCATTCCTAATAAGCTTGCTTTCAAGAAGCAGCAGGCAAAGAATCCTCCTCTTTTAAGATCCTGTTGTGTAGCCACAGCCGGCCTGATCATTGCTTCCATGAGAAAAAGAGACTAAATATTATAATAAGCAGTGCAACTAGTATTAGAGACAATAATACCAAACTCCTGGACATTTTTGTTATTCATTTAATGTCAAAGTATGGTGATGCTTAAATTAATAGATTAATAATTTAACTTCAAAGTTGGAATTAAGCAATTCTGTGCGTGTCAGAAAGAGTGCTCATTATTCACAAATAGCTGATTCCGTTTCCCTAGCATGCTTCTTTATGCACCAACACCCTTGGGGTTGCCCTTGAATTGATGACGGGTCTGACCACTCATTCACAGCCAGAGAAGACATTCCCTCCTATTTGCAGCCACTTGCTTTGACCAGTTCTTTTCTACCGGGTGACTAAACAGAAGGAAGTTCACTTCCTCCCCATGAAGAGAAAGAGTCAAGCCCAACCCATGAAGAGAAAGAGTCAAGCCCAAACACTAGTCCCCTTTGCAACTGGATCTAGCTTGCCTAAGCTGTGAGATGGCTTTTGGTGTGCTTCCAAGATCACTATAAATACTTGATTTGTTTGACAGTTGTATTTTTGGTATTTATTGTAAATTTGAAAAAAATTGTTTTGAGTTATATGTGCATGAGAGGACTTACAAAAATTCATTTTAAAATGGCATCAAAAGATACTAGAAAGTTTCCACAAACATTTTGAAGGAAAAATAGATAGAACGGATCTGGTAACATGGTGAGTTACACATTTGGCTACCAGTCACAAGGTCAGCAGTTTGAACTCACCAGCCACTGCACAGGAGAAAGAAGAGGCTTTCTGCTACAGTATATATTTTTCTGCCTCAGAAGCCCAAGGGTGACGAGAGCTCTCTCCTGCCTTCTTGTCTCCCATCTCCACATGTACCACTGAAGAGGAGCTGAAGGGAGCATGCTACCATGAAATGTGCCTGATTTCTTTATTTTACTCTCTCCTATCTCTCCTATACTCTATGACTTTACTACAATCCTTATATATCTTAGCTGTATGATAGCACCTACCGAACCCGCAGTTAGTTGTGGGGGGCTGGTGTACCTCCACAGAAAATATCTACTCGATACCTACTTGATTAATCAGGAAAAATTGGCTTTCTGTTTACACTCCATCTCTAAGCTGCTCCCAGGACCTAGTTTTGGAGTACTGCCTGGTGCTGTCACCACTTCTCTGGTACAAGGTAAATGCCTTTACTCTTTGAGAGAGGCTGTTGGAAGCTGTTGAGTTGGTTCTGGCTCATAATGACCCAAGATGCCACACAAAGAAACACTGTTGGGCCTGGGCCATCCTCATACTTGTTCTCATCGCTGCCGACACTGTGTCAAGCCACCTCCTCAGGGTCTTTCTCTTTTTTGCTTCCCCAAGCACGCTGTCATTCTCCACAGTACCGAGACAAAGTCTGGCCATTGCGTCTAAGGAGCATTCTGGCTAGACTTCTTCCAAGACAGATTTGTCTGTTCTTTTGGCACTCCATGGTACTTTCAAGATTCTCTGCGGTCTTTTTTGGTCTTTCTTATTCAGTGCCCGACTATCACATACATATGAGGCGATTGAAAAAGCCATGGCTTTGATCTGGTGCACCTTTGTCCTCAAACTAGCATTCTTGCTTTTCAGCATTTTAAAGGGGTAGAAGTCATGTACAGCAGATTTGTCCTAACATAATAGAACACATTATGGGGAGGTCAGTAGATGCAGCTTTGATTCATATTTCCTAAACTTTGATTTTTTTTAACTTTTAAAGTAATACCTAGATACAGAAGAACTTATATACCGTATCTGAGCAAAGATGCATAGCAGTAAAATGAACATCAGTGTGCCAACTACCTGCGGAGAAAGCAGAACACGGCCAAGATCGGCCTCCTCAGCCAGAGACCTCCCCCTCTCATACATTCCTCTGCCTCTGCCAGTACCTCGTAGCAGACACTTTGAATTTTGTTCAGATTTGTAATTTTGAATTTTGTTCATGGTACTTTATCACTTCGTATGTACTCTAAACAGTTAAAAGGGGGCTTCAAAAATGCATGGAAATGGAATGAAAGATAATGGAATTTTTCCATGGACTTTTTGAAACCCCCTGGCATTATTTAGTTGTAGCTGTTTTTGAGTTTTGTGAAAATGATATTATAATTAATATGTATTTTTAAAAACTTGCTTTCCCGCTTAATTTTGTTTCTAGGAGTCTTCCTTGCCATTACTCATAACGGATTCATTTTCACTTACCCCTAGCATTCCCCGGTGCGAATGCACCGTTTCTCCATCAGGTCTCTGAGGGCACAGTGGGCCGTGCATTTGGGCTTCTAACTGCCGAGTCAGCGGTTCAAAATCACCCGTCGCTCCGGGCTATGTGAGACTTTCTACCCTCAGGAAAAGTTTCAGACAGCTCTCTTCCTGGTCTGCGTCGTCATGGCGCAGGATCAAAGTGAAAGAAAGAACCCTGGAGCCCGCGGGCGGGCGTCCACAAGCTCTGCCGCCCCATGTGTGCGGTGGAGAGTGGAGACAGATGGAGCCGGGCAGCCCAGGTGCTGGAGCAGCGCACTGGCCAAACCCCATCTTCTCTTAGCCTGACACACCGTCAGATCCGTTGGCATAAGGGAAAATGAAAAAATTGTCCACAGAGCCAAGGCAGAGGACATCTTGGAGAAAGGTCTAAAGGTGCGGGAGTACGAGTTATGGAAAACAGCTTCCCTGATACTGGGAATTTTGGACTTGGGATCCAGGAACACATCAACCTGGGGATCAAGTAGGACCGGAGCATCGGTTTCTATGGCCTGGACTTCTCCGCGGTGCTGGGGAGGCCGGACCTCAGCATGGCCCACAAGAAACACAGAACAGGCCGCTTCTGGGCCAAACACAGAATCGGCAAAGAACAGGCCATGTGCTAGATCCAGCAGAAGTATGATGGGATCTCCTTCCTGGCAAATAATTCCCTGTTTTCAAAAGGCCAATAAAAAGTTTACAGTGAAAAAAAAAAGAAGCCCAAGGGCAGTTCTACTCTGTCCTATAAGGATTACTATGAATTGGACTTGACTTGGTGGTGAGTTTGGTTACACACACACACACACACACACACACACACACACACACGCTGCGTTGAAATATAAATATAGAAATACTGAAATATAGACATTCCTCCCTTTATCTTTTATTTTACAATGAAAGAGGTCTAAAGAAGTTATATTGTCCAAATGCCTTAGTTTAGGATTAGAAACTGAAACCCAGGGCGGTCTAAATTGCTGGTTGTAAGGGTTGGAATTTGAAGTAGAGATGTCAGGATCCCAGGCTGGCCTTCTCTTGATATGTTGCTTCTTTCATGAGCCTCTGCCCAAGAACCTGTTTAATTAAAAAAAAATTTTGGGGGAAATAAAATCATAACCAATAACTCAACCTACTACCACAAAGTCATTATGGGGATCGATTCTATTTCTTCAGTCCTTTAGCTTCAGATATGCCGAGAGTGTTCTGTCTTCTTGCCTTTCTAACTCAGGTCTTTGCACATTTCATTATAATATGTCTTCTCGACCTGCCCAATACCATTTCCTGTCCAGCTCTTTTGCTTCCATTTGTTTTAGGAACTCTAAGTTCAAGAGCACATTTCAGAGCGTCGTCTGCCATCCACTTTAGTCTTTTCTTTCTTGTCTTTTAGATGGCCTGTCGCTTTCTTCATGTCCGATGTTCTTTATGTCATCCCACAGCTCATCAGTTCTTCTATTATTAGTATTCAATGAGCCAAATCTATTTCTGAGATGTCCTAGAAATTCAGGTGGGATATACTCCAGGCCATTTTTTGGCTCTTGCGGACTTGCTTCAGTTGTCTTCATCTTCAGCTTGAACTTACACATGAGTCTAGGCAGCTTATGTAACTGACATGTGTCCATCAGTTGGTCATATTATAGCGGCCTGCTTGTTGCTGTGACACTGGAAGATATGTTACTGGCATTTCAATTGCCAGCAGGGTCACCCAGGGTAAACAGGTGTCAGCAGAGCTTCCAGACTGGGAGAAGACCATGAAGAAAGAAGAGGCTGTCTACTTCTGAGAAAGTAGCCATTGAAAACCTCATGAAAGCAGCCAGTAGGAGGAATGGTGTGGAAAGGTGGAGAGGGAAGGAACCAGGAAGAAAAATATAGGAATAAAAAAGATGCCATCATGAGCTTAAGCTGCGGATATCTGGGGTGGCAGACATGCGGTACTCAATGGAGTGACACCTGGAAGGGCTACTGGGAGGAAGTGAGCCAGGTGGACCACCAGGTGAAGGAGCGGCTTAGTGGGGTCATGACAAGCTGCCAAGTGAGTGGATGTGGGAGTGACTACCCCTTTGGTCATCAGCATATGCTGAGTAATGAAGGGGGCAATCATGCCTCTCTGGCTACTGGAAACCAGTGTGGCTGCTGGCACAGTCCAGGGAGAGTCAAGCTAATTCTCTGCCCCTGCAGTAATAATGTAAAAGGCCTAAGTGGAATCTGGGCCAGTTAGCAATTCACGGCTTACTCGCTGTTTTCATGTTCTTTGGAGCTCAGAGTTCTAGAATTGCCTCCCTCATGTGGGGGATCAGCCTCCCCACAACTGATGGGTCCTAAGGGGTGGATCTGTAATGGAAGGGTAAATTAAAGCGACATCAGACAAGATGAAGCATGCAAGGGCTACCTCCACAGTCATAATTTCAGGAGCCAGGTCTCTACAGAGAGAGGGAGAAAAGTAATCTCAGGGGTGTAGATAATCTTGGGCACGCAGGCCGTGCATGGTAGGCGCATAAGTAGCAGGAAGGGGTTGTACAATAGGCATATAACAGAAGAGGGATGAGCTAGGGACATACACGCAGTAGAAAGGGGAGGCACTGACGCACACGTGAGAGGAAAGCACATAAGTAACAAGATGGGACGACTCTGGAGTCAAGATAGCAAACTAACCTTGGTCATCTCTGAGCTGGCTTGATCTTAGGTGTCTTTGAGTTCTTCTACAGGGGAAGGGAGTGGGGCCTACTTAAGGTGGGACAGACAATAGGGTCTGATTGCCTCAGATGACTGATGACCTTGAGGCAGATAGCTCTGCAAGCAGTTGACTCTCGGGAGTATAGTGACCATGTGTTTGCAGACAGTACCTTAAATTAGGGTCATTATGGGGCGGGGCGAGCTCTGAGGGGAAGAACTTTTAGTTAAGAGAATGTGAGTGGGACGCATCTTCAACCTACGAACATGAAGGTTCCCTCCACGGAAGTCTTGGCCTCCCAGACTCCGTCACGTACGAATGTTGAGAGTTTGTTTGCATATGCTCTCTTCCAGGTTTTCAGTTTCCCACAACCTCAGCTGGATTTCTTGAGTTTTTTTTTATAAATGGCCTCAATAGTGCCCCCAGTCTACCACTTTGGATCCTGTTCCCGGCTGCCTTATGTTAAATTGGATATTTGCTTGTTGAGGAGCCTCCAAAAGTGACACAGGGAACTAAGCATTTGGCTAACTGTGAGGTGAGTGGTCCAAGCCCAGCAGCGACTCCAAAGGAAGCAGATGACACGTCTGCTTTCATAAAGATTTCCAGGCTCGCACAGGGTCAGACAAACCCCTCAGGAACAGAAATGGGAGTAGCGATACCAGGAGGGTAAGGGGAAGGTGGGGAGAGAAGAGGAGGAAGGGGGAACTGATTGCAATGATCAACACATAGCACCCCGCCCAGCACCCAGGGTAACAAATAATAGAAACTGTTGGGGAAGGGAGACAGCGGTCAGTAAAATATGATAATAAAAATAATCTATAATTTATCCAGTGGTCACAAGTGAAAAAAGAGAAGCTGATACCAAGGGCTCAAATAGAAAGTAAATGTTCAGAAAATAATGGTGGCAACAAATATGCTTGATACAATTGATGTATGGATTGTTATAAGAGTTGTAAGAGCTCCCAATACAATGATCTTTAAAAATATATTTGCAGGCTTGGCAGCCTTCTCGAGCAGTTCCAGAGTGTCGGGTAGGGTCTCTTCTGAGTTGGAATACACTTGGTAGCAGTGGTTTGGTAGTAGATTTATTTGCTTTCTTATTGCTAAGTGTTAAGAGTTCTTTACATTTCAGGACATGAGTCCTTTATCAGATATGTATTTAAAAATATTTCCCTCTGGCCTGTGCCTTCTTTTTTCAATCTTTTAACTGTTTTTCCCAGAGCACAAGTATAATTTGGAAAATGAATTTCTAGAATTTTGAGTGGTAAAAGAGCACAACCTTGTTGCACACCTTTCCTGATTGTAAACTGCAGGACATCTCGTTCTGTTTGAAAAACTCTTTCTCCATGTAGAGGTTGCACGTGAGCACAATGAAGTGTTCTGGATTCCCAGTCTTTGCAATGCTATCATAGTTTTGCGTAGTTCCCACACTGCTTTGGCATCTCCACTAAATGTGTGCAAACATCTTTCTGATTCTCTGCTTTCAGCCAAGACCCGCCAGACATTTAAAAAAAAATGACATCCCTCATTTCATGTCATTTTCTGAATCTGGCTAGAATTTACAACAGCTCTATGTCAATCTGCTGCAACTGTGATAATTTTCTTCAAGAAAAGTTTACTTGTGTGTGATATTAATTGTATTGTTTAATCATTTTCACCCTCCTTGGGATCACTCTTCTTTGGAATGGGCACAAATATAGATCTTTGCCAGTAATTTGACCAGCTAGTAGTTATCTTCTAAATCTCTTGACAAATGAGATTCCCAGCATTGCATCTGTTTTTGAAACCTCTCTGTGGTGGTTATATAATCATTTAATCAATTTGAGGATTAAGAGTGTAGGGGTGGAGTCTAGCTTGTCAATAAGATCATAGTCAATGAGGCCTCTGTGTGGGCATGGCCTTCTCCTGAGAATTCTGGGAAATCTGGTATTTTCCTCCTTGGAGGTGGGAGACTCTCTGCTCACACCCTGGGAGACATAGCAGCTGACAAGACATATGGACCCACCCTGATGCAGAGACCCCTGTCAGCGCTGAGATGTTTCCAATGCCACTGGATCCAAGGACTTTCTACCCACTGGCCTGTGATCTTCTACATTCGACATCACTGCATGTGTTTCATGAGTCTGAAGAGGACTTTATAGATTGGTATCAGACATATGGGCTAATATTGAACTTATGGACTTGATCTTTACTGGGCTGGATGTTTGCTGAATGTTCAATTGCTCTTGTATATAAACCTCTTTCTTATACACATATGTGTGTCCATGAATTTGTTTCTCTAGTCTACCCAGACTAACACACTCTCAATTGATATTTTTGTGAATTCCTGGAGCCTTATTTTTCATCAATTTCTTCAGCATAGTTGTGACCTTGGGCTTAAATTTTGTGTAGCTAAAGCAAAAGGAAGGAATGAAGTAAAAACCTGAATGGAAGATGTCCAGAAGTGATTCCAGAAGACAAAGTAAAGTATTATAATGACATGGATAAAGACCTAGAGCTAGAAACTGAGAGGGAAGAATCTCCTCAACATGTCTCAAGGTGAAAGAACTGAGGAAAAACTCAAGCTTCAAATCATCTGATGAGCAAAAAAAAATTGGATGACACAGAGACCCACAGAAGATGGAAGGAATACACGGCATCACTGTGCCTGGAAGAACTGGTTGACCTTCACCCATTTTAGGAAGTAACATGACCAAGAACCAATGATATTCAAGGAAGCTAGTCAAGCAGTCCTAAAGGCATTGGCAAAAAAACTTCAATACGAAGATATTTAAGTTATCTAGTTATTCTTGAGTGAGTTTTTGCAGTTTGTGCCTTTCAAAGAGTGGGTGCATCTCTTCTAACCTGCTGAACGTACAGGCTGGGAGTTGGTTGAAGTATTTCGTTATACTTTAATGTCTGTAGAGTTAGTAGTGAAGTCTCTTCTTTCACTTAGGAAAGTAGTCAGTTGTGCATTCTCTCTCTGTCATTTGTCAGTCTACTTATAAGATTACGAATGTTAACTTTTCATTTCAATGATTTTCTCTTTAATTTTTGGGTTAAATTTTATTATGCTCTGTTTTATTATTTACTTCCTTCTGTTTATTTTTATTCAATTTACTCTTAAATGAGATGCTGTTTTATTTTATTTCATATTAAGTAGAATTTAGTTAGTATTCAGTAAAGTTAAACCTCTTCTATGACCAGCTATTAAGAATTATGGTAGAATATTCTATCACATACGAAAACTGAGTTCAATTCTACAACATTAGCTGTTTGACAAATTCAATACTCATCTTCATAAAATATGATATATCAAAACAAATTTCCTCTCATTTTATTTTAAATTCTTTAGAGCAAGACTTATGTTGAAATAACAAACTTTCCCTTAAATACTACACACGTTCCTACTAAATGGTTTAGAACAACTCTCTAGCTTTTGAACTTTGGGGCTGTTTAATATTCTTAAGATTTAAATTGTTGATCTTCCTTCAGCTTGCGACAGTCACTCCCTCTCCGTATATTTTATGTGGCTTCTGATGCCTGGTGAGGGTGTGACTCAGGATCCTGAGAGCAAGATTCAGGGTGTGAGAGCATCAGTTGTCACTGGGCAGCACTTAGGAGATGTATTCTTTGTCAGAAGAGCTTGCTACTGACTGCAGTTGATTCCTGTCTCAAATAGTTGAGACTGAGAAGTCCCGCTGGTTCCCGTTTTGGGCAGAGCGCCTCACCGAATCTGGTTTGAAAGATTCCTTGGAGATCAGCTCTTGCACTGGGGTGCAGGGAGATTGATTACCCAGTTTCCGTGCAATAGTTGCTTTTATATGGCCTTTCTAACCACAGTGCTATGAGTCCACAGAGTGATTGGCTGGGATGATGCAAATTGAGTAACCTATGGTTTACCACGGAGATCAGTCAAGTTTTGGCCCTGTTGGAGGGGCATACCTTGAAATTGACAAGGTGTAGACTCCCCACCAAAAGCCACACTCACTGCCTTCTAGTCAGTGCTGACTCACCGGGATCCCCTGGGGATGTCTGAGATGATGACTATTTATAGGAGTAGAAGGCACAGTCTTTCTCCCATGGAGCTACTGCTGGTTTTGAACTGCTAACCTCGGGGATCATAGCGCAATGGGTTTTGCCACCAGGGCTCCGTAAGCTCATATAAAGGCTAATTCCACTTAGTTAAGGGGGTGCTTCCTACCATCAAGAAGAATCTTGAGAGGCTTAAAAACCAGGGACCCCCGTGGTTTGAGCCTGCTCGACCTGGAAGAAAGAACGGTAGCAGCATGATACAACCGCCAGCAGTGGTGAGGTAAGTTAGCTGTTCCTGGAGTGTGAGCTGAGTTCCTCTGGCCGGAGGCTTGCTTAGCAGAGCTATAGCATTTGCTTGTGCAGGGCAATCGAGTTCTGAATGTGTCCCTTGCATGTGCCGCACCCTCCCTCCTGAGCAGTGTGGGCCCGGAAGTGGGACAACGAGAGCCCCGCCCACTTGGGTAATGGGCAGGAGCTGGCAGCAGAGGCCAGCGCGGTCCAGTAGCAGGTTCGAGCCTTGCAGACTATGCAGACATCCTAGACAACGTGTCAGAGGCTTCAGTGATGTGAAGACAGCAACTGGCCCCCGACTTGATCCACGCTGTCCCTGCCAGTGACCTAAGCACGACAGTGGGTAATTTCAAGACGGGTAGGTGTTTCCGCTCTGAGAATCTGTTATTACTATTCGCTCTCTATAAAAAATAATAGTGGGTTCAACTCTGCCAACCCTGTGTAAAGGTAGCACCCCTAGAATAGTTGAACCCTAGGCTGACGTGTCTCCTTCCTAGGAGTCTTTTGGTGCCTGCAAGTTTGATGCACAGTGAACCTTTATGTGCACTGTAGATAGACAGGCACAAGCACGTAGTGGTTAAGTAACCCTTCCCTATTTACCACCAGGGATTAACCTTCAGCCAGATAATCACTATTTCAGGGCCTTGTTATCATTGAAAAGTCCATTCAGAATTGTAAGTTTAATGTACATATAGATTTTGGTTCAAAGAAAAACAGAGCAGGTCTTTTTAAAGAAGTAGATGTTCAGCATTTTATAATGAACAGTTTTAGTTACCTAGTATTGTAGCAAAAAATACTACAAGTGGATGTCCTTGAAGAACAGAATCTTAGTTCCTCACAGTCAGGAGTCTGGAAGTCTAAATCCAGGGCATGGCAGGGGGACAAAGGCCTCCTTGGGAGCCTCTGGGGGGGGGGGGCGGGGCATTGGTGCTCTTTGGCACTCAGTTCTGTTTCCAACTGTGTGTGTTGTTGTACATTAGTACAACTGCTCTTAGTACAACTCAGTAGTGATTAGGGTTAGGATGCAGCTCCCTTTGATAATACCTCATTAACATAAAAGAACAGCTCTGCCAGTGACATAAGGGTGAAGATGGATAACTTGGGTATGCCTATCAGAGTTTCCTCATGGACAATCTCTTATTTCCAAACAGTGTTGTAGTCACAGGTTCAGGGTTTAGCATGAGAGCACACGTTCATTGGGAGGGCATAATTCAATCCCTAACATATCATACTTTTAAGTGAAATCTAGTAGACTAAAGATAACTTTATTGGGAACTCTTTCAAGGTGGTGCCATTTTATAAAGATATCATAATGAATGACCACTAACTAGGTGACTGAGTTAAGAGATGTTTGTTATCAAAATCAAGATGTTGGAAGGCTACCCTTTATCTGAAGGCTCTAGAGCCCAGGGCTGGGTGGGGTGGAGGTGGGGGAGGGAGGGAGAAGGGTATGGACTAGAATGATCCCAAAGCAGGAACCTTCCCCGTCTCCTGGGTGATGGACTATTGGACAAATGTTTTTAATTGACAGGGTAATTTTTTTTTTCTTCTGGAAAGGAGCATATAAGTTTGAGAACCTAGCCTCTAGAGCAGCGGTTCTCAACCTGTGGGTCGCAACCCCTGTGAGGTTCAACGACCCTTTCACAGGACTCGCCCGATTCATAACAGTAGCAAAATTACAGTTATGAAATAGCAACAAAAATAATGTTATGGTTGGGGGTCACCACAACATGAGGAACTGTATTAAAGGGTCATGGCATTAGGAAGTTTGAGAACCACTGATCTAGAGGAAGAATCCTTCCTTACCTCGTCAACAGTTTGGTGGTCTCAGTTGTTTGTTTTTGGAAGCATAAGTCTACTGTCTACCTTCATCTTCACGTGGCCATCTTTACTCTGCATTTGTGTGTGCTTCTTCTGCTCTGTAAGGGCACCCATCCTATTGGATTAGGGAGCGCCCACACCATTCTAACTTCATGTTACCTTTATTAAACTCCTGGTCAAGAGCCTTTTTTCAGATCAAGTCACATGGAGCAGTACTGAGTGTGAGGTTCTGAACAGATCTTTCTTTGAGGTAAGGCCATCCGAAAGAGCATGTTGCGTGGCATCCTCATTAGCTGTGTCATGTCTACTTTTTAGTAAACGGCAAGCAGGGAGCAGATCATTCTTACCTTTGGTCTTTCTACCCTCTTCAGCAGGACACGGCAGCCAGTCGATGTTTGATGAATGAATAGTAAATGTCTAGGAGACGGATATAATATTTCTTCTGTCCGTGCTAGCTTTATCCCCTATTTTCAGTAAGTTTACTTATTTCCCCCTAAAAAGTATAGAAGACCATTTGTCGCTATTTCAGTTACAGTTACCTTGTTTGTGAGAATTCAACTCAACCCCCTTTCTTGGTTAGAAAATATTTATCTATCTGTTTATTGGCAAAATATATCTAGAAGAACCCTCTTTTCAGTGTTCCGCCTATCAGATACTGCCATAAGTATTGGCTTTTCAAACTGGGAATGGCTGAAAGGTAATCAGGGAGCGGGGAAGAGGTTAGGTGTTCAAGTCTGTACACCTGTGACCATAATCACCCCAAGGCTGCAGCAGTCAATAAGTTGTACTTAATAAGCAGTTAACTTAAAGAGGCCTCGTTCAGGCCCTCCAAACCCTGCTCCTCGGAAATCTCCCTGCATATTGTTTCTGAGCCTTACTGAGTTTTACTGCCGATGCGATTCAATCTGTACTTCTGGTAAAAAGTATGCTAAATCGGGAGACCTAGCAAGACAGAAATTTATTTAGAAGTCCAAACCCAGGATGTCAGCAGGGCCAGCCTCTCTCCACAGGACTAGGGGGACAACCTTTCCTGTTGCTCCCATCTTCTGGCAGCCTTCGGCATTCCCAGGCTTGATGCTGCAGCATAAAGCACCTGTCTCCATCTTTACCTGACTGTCTCCCCTCTGGGTCTCTCTTCTGCTCCTCCTCTATTAGGACACCAGTCTGATTGGAATGGGAGCCATCCTACACTAGTATGACCTTGTGTTAACCTAACTGATAGCATCTGCAAGCACCCCATTTCCACACAAGGTCGCATTCCTAGGTATCTGGGGTCAGGACTTCAACATACCTTACTGGAGGATGCAATTTAATCCAGAACAGTGGGGTTTTGAGTTACAGCGGAGTCCGGTGGCCTTAGCAGTGACTGGAATGCCCCGAATAAATATCCAGTTCAAAGCTTCCTCACTCAGGCCGTTTGGACCCTGCTGCCACTGACTTTTCGTTCTTGTCATGGAAGCACTTGACTGGGTTTCACCGCCAGTATGTCTGTCTTCAGAAACAGACAGGCTTTGGCATTTTGCTTGTTTCATGGTCCCAGTCTTGGGTCACACTGACTCCCAGGCAGTGTGCCCCCTCCTCCCCGAGGTGGCTCTCGTGGCGCTCCCTGCTGCCTGGGCTCTCCTTACAGCGTGCACCTGCTCCTTCAGGCCAGCCTCTTTCTGAGACCGGGGATGGCCCTTAGCCCTCCCTCAGCAAGCCCATTCGTCAACTGCCTCACTCCCTGGCAGTACCTATTTTTATGCCAGCAATATTACAGCCTTCTCCCATCAGGCTCTCTTTGTAACTCCACTTAAATGTGGCTGTATCATCCTAGGAAGCTTCCCACCCCAGAATTATTTTGGAATGGCATAATTTCAAGCCTACTGGCCTGGAAAATGCCACAAGAATGAGAAGTTCGCACCCATGTTCCTTGCTTGAACTTAAGTTTGCTTCACTGCCCTTGCGTGATTAGCATTAGTGAAACTGTCTATTTGTGGCATGTCTTTACTAAATAACTCTTTAAATACAATTCCACTGTGTAAATAGCTTAATACAGTTAATAAGAAGAAAATAAACATGAGAATTGGTATTACAAAAGCAATTGTGCTTTATTACTAATGCAAACCTAATGTCTTCAGAACTTATTAACCTGACATACAAATAAGATCAATAAAGTCAAACTAGGTATGACCACCTCTTCCTGACAAATAGCCCCACCTGCATCAATGCAGCGTCTTAGCCCTGATAGCTCTTATTATCTACATTCTCTAGTTAGTCCCGATCATCTCCAGAGGGTTTCCCATGTTCGTATGAGTGCTTGTGTTCCCAGAGATGCTCATGTTCTCTGCTTGTAGCTTCCTAGTCAAGGGCATGCGTATTTTTGTTGTAAGTTGCCATTGAGTCACCTCCAACTCATGACAGCCGTATGTCCTGCACCATCTTCATGCTCATGGTATATTTTAGTTCACTAGGATGGCCACTGAATCAGGCCTTCTCACTGAGGGTGTCCCTCGCCTTCACTGTCCCTTATCTTGCCCCTTACAGGGCATATTGCTCTTCATCATTCAGTTCCTTCAATAACCCGAGTAAGCCAGACAATGTTCTGTGACGCATGGGGTTTTCATTGGCTAATTGTTCAGAAGTGGATAGCCAGTATCTCTTCCTGGTGTGTGAATCAGGAAGCACTACTTTAAACCTGCCCACCCTGGATGACCCTGTTGGGATGTGAAACATGGCTGGCCTGTGAAATATGGTGACCGAGAGCACCAGGAAGAGCAGCCCCCTCAGTAGGGCACACTAACAGGTGGTGATAGAGTTAAGGACACATGCTCCATAAGGAAATTTCTTTTCTGCATGCCAGGTGTGTCTGTGCCAGCTCTGCTCCCCTGCTCCTCGGCACATCTCTCAGGGCATGCCCATGCTCCAAGACGCCGAGTCAGATGTCCTCATTGGTCTGCACAGGGATGACTTAGACAACGTGGAAAGCATACATTCAAATGAGAGCTAATCAAAATAAGGAACCTTTTTATTTGTGTCTCTTTTAATGTACCCAGTACTTTTTACATCTCCAGCACTGCTAGTGTCCCACAACAGACCCTTTGAAAGCATTTCTCTCTGATCTTACTCTTGGAAGATTTGGGGCTCAATGACTGCACACACACACACACACACGCACACACACACACACACACCCCAAACCAAAACAACGTACTGCCATTCTGTCAATGCTTGTTCATCGGGACCTTATAGGAGAGGGCAGAACTGCCACAGTGACTTTCTAAGACTGTAACTCTTTACGGCAGGTAGCAAACCCCATCTTTCTCCCGTGGAATGGCTGGTTGTTTCAAACTGTTGCCCTTGAGGATTTCAGCCCAATGCAATATATTATCCTTCAGTGTTTCCTTTTAAGTGCCTGGTACTCAAGAATTCATGCACACTTGTACACACGACCTGTTACCCCTACCTCTCCAAACAAAGACACATGTCATCCTTGGACATAACAGCACACATATTTACATAATATACAGATATTATACATAAAAGAGGTCTGATTCAAAACTGTTTGAGAAGTATTTTTCTCCGCTTAGTAGTGTGCAGCAGCACACTGACAGGGAACTGCCAGAATCTCAAGCCGGATTCAGAAGAGGATGTGGAACAGAAATATCATTTTTGATGTCAGATGAGTCTTGGCTCAAAGCAGAGAATACCAGCGTGTTAGTCCAGGTTGACCAGAGAAACAAATCCAGAGAGAGACATCCATACATGTGTAAGAGAGAACTTTATATCGGTTAGTAATTATGCATCAATAAAACATCCTATCCTAATCCAGATCAAGTCCATAAGTTTGATTTTAGCCCATGAGTCTGATGTTAGTCCATGAATTCCTCTTGAGACTCACACAGCATATGCAATGATGCCAAATGTAGCAAGATCACAGGCCTGTAGGTGGAAAGTCTTGTGGATCCAGTAGAGGTGGAAGCCTCTCCAGGGTTCTGGCTGCCATCAGCATGGCTCCATGTGGCTTGTCCACAGAAAGGTGAAGCAGAGAGAGTGTGTGTTCTGCCTCCAGAGAGGAGGAAGTTCCCAGAATATTCATGAGAAGGCCACCCCCACAAGGAGGGATCAATCAGGCTGTGACCTGATGGCAGACTAGACTACCCCCTCAGTCTTGGATCAGGTCGCCATAAAATGGTGAAACTACCACAACCAGAAAGGTGTTTACATGTGTTTCAAAGGCATTCATTTGTGTGGATGGTAATAACATGTGGGTCTTCATGAGAAGAACGGGGACTCTGGAGCACTTCCTTGTGCTCATGAGGAACTGGTACCTGGATCAAGAGGCAGGTGTACAAACTGAACAAGGAATACGGCATGGTTTAATGTGCATCAGGATTGTATCTTCTCACCACACTTGTTCAATCTGTATGATGAACGAATCACCAGAGGAGCTGACTTATATGAAGGAAAACACGGCATCGGGCTTGGAGGAAGGTTTATTAACAACCCGTGATACAAAGAGGACACAACCTTGCTTGCTGAAATGAGGAAGACTTGAAGCACTTGCTGATGAAGAGGAAGATGAAAATTCAGGATTGCAGTCTTCAGTATGGATGGCAACTCAATGTCAAGAGGACCAAATTCCTCACAATTGTACCAATAGGTAACATCAGGATAAATGAAGAAAAGTTTGAAGTTGTCAAGGATTTTGTCTTGTTGGTGGAATCAATGTCCATGGAAGCAGCAGCCGAGAGATCAAAAGATGTGTTGCATTAATTAAATCTGCTACACAAGACCTTTTTTAGAGTATTGAAAAGCAAGAATGTTACTTAAATTTTTTTTTACTATAATATAATTTTATTGGGAAGAATGATACTTTGAGGACTAACCCAAGCCTGACCCAAACCATGGTGTTTTTTATTGCCTCATATGCATGTGAAAGTCGAACATTGAACAAGGAAGACTGAAGTAGAATTGAAAATACCATGAACTGCTAAAAGTATAAACTGATCTGTCTTGGAAGAAGTATAGCCAGACTGCTCCTTGGAGGCAGGCATGACCAGAGTTCATCTAACGTGCTTCGGACATGTTGTCAGGAGAGAAATCCCAGGAGAAAGGTATGCTTGGTAAAGTGGACGGGCAGTACAAAAGGGGAAGGCCCTCCGTGATCGGGACTGGCAGCAGGGCTGCAACAATGAACTGGGGCATAAGGACCATTGATAGGAAAGTGCAGGCCCTGCCAGTGTTCCGTTCCATTGTGCATAGGGTTGCTGTTGGTGAACTGATTTGATGGTACCTAAGAACAATAGCCCCCTGGAAACGGACATGGTTCTTGGTAGAGCAGAGGGTCACTGTAGAAGAAGAAAACCCTCAGTGAGATGGATTAAGACAGTCCCCACAAATTATTGTAAATTAAGGCTTACAAGGGTGTAGCCCCTCCTCCCCCAAACTGAATTCCCCCCCAAAGTTATGCATTTAAAATTTTTAAGAAAACAACCTAATCCCCCCTTCAAAGTACTCTCCATTACACTTAATGCATTTGTCAAATCTGTTCCCCACTCTGGGAAACATATTGCACCTCTTTCCTTTATTTCTTCCCCTCTTCCAAGTCATAAAGACTCTGGTTTTCATGTCCCTCTTGATTTGTGGAATCAAAAAGAAGTTGCACAGAGCAAGGTTGTCAGGTGAGTCAGGTGTATGGGGCAATAGAGGCATGTTGTTTTTCTGGCCCCCAACTGGCACACGAGATGGCTGTGTGAGAGTATGTTGTCATGGTGACAAAACCAGTACCCCATGTGCCACGAATCAGGCCTTTTTGTCACACACTGTTATACAATCTTTTCAGAACCGTGAAATAGAAAGCTTGATTAACAGTCTGACCTGAGGGATTGAACTCCAAATGCACCAAGAGGTGACATGTTTTTCCCATTCGAGAAGTTGATAGATATCCAGAATGAGGTTCATCATCAATAGCCATTTTACCTTTTTTTGAAATGAGAAACCTACTCGTACACTTGAGTGTTCCCCATAGCGCTGTCCTTGTATGCTCTGTTCAACATCACAACAGTTTCTGCGGCATTTTTCCCGAGCAGGGAACATAATTTCTCAACTGCATGCTCTTCTCTTAAATTGATCATCACACACACACACACACACACACACACACACACACACACACACACAAACCCCCGAGGTTCAAGCGAAACCGCTTTTACGAAAAAAATTGATTATGACCAGAGAGAAAATTCCCAGGTGATGACACTGGGTGCACCAATTCAGAGGTCGTTGCTGGATGCTCACCTTGCCTGTGCTATGCAAGCTCCATTCCACTTTTGGGGACCTCTATTTGGGCTTGAGCAGAACAATTGGGCAGGCGGTGTAGGCCCAGGAGGACCGGGTCGTGTTTCATTCTGTTGTAGGCGGCATTCCTTTAAGTCAGAATGTTCTCTTGGTTTTTCCTCTTATGTCACTGGAAACTCAAGCTCTCTTGCGGCCCCCTCTCTTTATTGCTATAACATTAGACATCACTCTCACATGGCTCTGTTCTCTGACCTTTTCTATTTTTGCTTTCTCTCCCTAGACAATCTCATTTATTTACATGGCTTTAAATACCATTTAGATGTCAGTGACTCCCAAATCTTTAGCTCCAACCACAAACTGTCCAAACATAAATTGAATTTCATGCCACATGTTTTGATGTGGAGGTGTAATTGGTGTCTCAAACTTAATCATCTAAAGAGAATGTCCCCCCTTTTTCCAGACTTACTTCTATTCCAATAATTCTCATATGGTCATTTTCTGATGCTGAGCCCTTCCTTTTGAAATGGACTTTTCCAAACTATGTCCTGATGACAAATTTATTTATTTATATGCCTAAATCCCAAATCTTTCCACTTATTCTAATTTCCACTATTACTAGTTTAATCTAAGCCTCTACTGCAGTTGGCTCATGGCTGCCTTTGGGGTTCCATTTCAGCTCCCACCTAGAGCCTTTGTCCCAGCTGTTATTGTTGCCTCCATCGCTCTTCCCAGGACCTTCTCATGGCTGCTTCTGCTTTTGTTTTGCATCCAGATTCCAGCTACATATTGCTTCCTAAGATGAGCCTTCCCTGACTACTTCATATAAGATCGTCTCATAGTCTCTATCATGTTTACTTATTTTAATTTCCTGAATAACACCATCCTCAGATAGTTTTTATATTTGTTGGTTGATATAAACACCACAATAGGAGTATATTTGTTTATCTTTTTCATGCCTGTATCTCAAATGCCCAGAGGAGTTCTCGGCACTGTCCACACTTAGAAAATGTTTATGAATGATCAAATCTTATTTATGATTTTCTTTTTATTTAAAAACAAGCTACCTAATAGCAGCCACATTGTTAGTTTAATCCATGTCTCTGGTATCAAGCACTGCTATAACAGAAATTCCATCATTGGGGAGACAGCATGGAGAAATGGATTTTCTGGTGGTTTAGACTAGACGTCCATATGCCGAATGATGACTTTAGGAGTAGACTTTCTTTTCTGGCCTCGAGGAAGATCCTTGTTGATTTTCAGCTTCATTTTCTTTCTTCCTTGGTAATCTTCTTGTGGCATGGCCCCTGTCTTCCTCCATCACTGCTTGCTTTCTTGTTTGCTTGCCCAATCTGCTTTCATATCTCAAAGGAGATCGACTTAAGACACACCTTACACATATATTGCCTCATTTACATGCCATGGGCAACCTATTCTTAAGTGGGACTGTAACCACAGGTAGAGTGATTAGGCTGTACAACACATACACCCATATATATTTTTGGAGTCATACTTCAATCCATAACAGTCTAGAAGGCGTTAGTCTCACTAGGTCATTTCAGAAGGAATAGGATTACTATTGATGGTTGTCTTAGGCTGGGTTCTCTAGAAACACAAACTCAGTGAAGCTAATGTATGTATATATACAAAGAGGTTTTTATCATGAAATGACTCCCACTATTGTGGGAGCAGGTAAGTGGTAAGTCTGGGAGTCAGATCAACTTGGAGGCTTCTTCTGACCCACATAGCTGCAGGGACCGACAACTACTACCAAGACTGGCAAATCAAACATTAAGCCTCCAGTTGCAGAAGGGAATGTTCCATGATGGGTAGGTAAATGGCAGTTGACAACTCCCATGATCACCAGGCAATGTGACAGATGACAAGTTAAATGAGCTGCATTCATTCTCATGGAGTCAATGCTGAACTGTAGCAACCCTATAAGACAGGGTATATCTTCCCTTGTGAGTTTCTGAAACTGTAACTCTTTATGGAAATAGAAAATCTCATCTTTTTCCAAGGAGAAGCTGGTGGTTTTGAACTGCTGACCTTGAAGTTAGCAATCCAATGCCTAACCACTATGCATACCACCAGGGCTCCTAATGCAGGATCCAGATGCAGCAAAATGCAAGCAAGGTTTTCCACAGTGCCCTATTACCTCTATTGGGAGTAAGCAATACCCCGAGGAAGCTTTTCTTAGTTGATTGGCTGATCACAGCGGCTCTCACCCATCATGGGGGATTACATTGTAGTAGATCCCATCATGGGGGATTACTATGAATCAACTGCCAAACCACTGAAACTCTTAGCCCGGTCAGGTTAACACGCAACCTTCCAAACCACGTGGCATTCTTCAATAGAATGGGTTCAAGTTATGATCAGAACTGTTTATATATTTAGAATTTCCTAAATATATTGTTAAGGAACTCTGTTAGCACTTTTGGGTAAGCATGGGACTGGTAACTGCAAGTTCAGTGGTTCAAAACCACCAGCCACTCCTCCAGAGAAAAGATTGAGACTGCCAGCTCCTGTAGACAATGACAGGCTTAGAAACTTCTGAGCGGTTACTCTCAGTTGGAATCAATTTGGTGGAAGTGGGTTTGGGTTTGGGTTAAGTACTGCTAGTTTATTCCAACTGCTTGAATGGCTCAATCCTCTTTTCTTCCTGAGAAAGACATTGCTCAATGCTTATGGAATTTTTAGGTTTTCATCTTTTTAAATTATGAATCAAGGCATCTAGTCAAACCATTGGACACACCAGCCCCACTGCAAACAGAAGTGGCCTCTGATATAAAAGAGTTTGGGGTCACTTGGAAATTACTTTTTAAAATGTTCTTTCTATCCTTTTTAAGTAAATAATTTGTCATAATTTAATTTGGGAATTTATTCCCATTGGCGTTGATTTTCATGTTCTCCTTGCCCTCTCTTTGGAGAGAGGCAGTGTGGCTGAGTGGGACTGTGGTGTCAGACCATCTTTCCTTTGAATCCTGGCCTTGCTACGTATCTGGCCTGGGGCACGTAGTTAATGTCTCTGTTCATGTAAGCTTAATGAAGTGAGGTGGTGGGCAACCCTAACGCTTGTTTGAAGCTGCACTTACACTTAGTGTCTGCATTTGGTAAAGAGTCATCAGGCTGCACAGTTAAGATCTGTAAATTAAACCTTAGCTTCTTTTCAAACCTGCCATAACGAGGAAACCCTCTGCCATTAAGGGAATTCTGCCTCGTATCAGCTCTACAGAGCAAAGCAGAGCCACCCTCTTAGCTCTTCCATGCTGTCCGTCTCCATGGGAGCAGGTTGTCGTATCTTTCTCCCTTGGTTCGTTGCTGGGTGCTTAACCATTGCACCACCAGTGTTCCTTGGAAAAATCTAACAAATAACCCACTGCTATTGAGTTGATTCTGACCCATGGAGACTTCGAAGGGCAGGTAGCACTGCTCCTGTGAGTGCCTGAGATTGTAACTTTTAATGGGACTAGAAAGCCCCTCGTTCTCAGTTGGAACAGATGGTGGTTTTGAACTGTTGACCTTTTGGTTATTAGCCCAAATGAGAAGGGGGAAGGAGAAAAAAAACTCACATACCTAATGTTTTAATAGAATTATTATTTCTATAATTTAAAAAGGAAGACTGTGAAGAAAGTTATAGAGAATTGAATGTTCAAATTGAGAAGCTGTGGAGAACACATTCTATTGGGAGTCATTTTGTGTTGAAGTAACCTCTTTGGGTGTCTGACTGGCCTAGAGCTCCTGAACCTAACAGCTGTAAATTCCACAATTATCAGTGTGATGTGGTGTGATTGTGTCCCTGTTTGGAAGATTTGAAATTTGGGCATCAAATTCCAAACTTGTACTTTCCATTTAAGTTAGGAAATCAGTATTAGGCACTCCCTTGGGATGTCAATAAAGGAGCACATATTCAGAAATGAAAGGGAGGGGTCATCTGATATTTGTTTTAAAAAATGATCTTGGCCAAAGTTCCATGTGTAATTTCAAACTCTCCCCTGAATCCCAATAGTCTATCGTGTCTAAATTTGTGAATTGCCCTCCCCAAAGTTCTCTCTCTCTCTCTCTCTCTCTCTCTCTCTCTCTCTCTCTCTCTCTCTCTCTCTCTCTCTCTCTCTCTCTCTCTCTCTCTCTCTCTGTGTGTGTGTGTGTGTTTGTAGTCCCTTGGCTCCTTGTTATCAAGTGGCCTCAATCAGCCCATGTGGAAGCAGTTCCTTCTGTCAGTTGGGAGGTGCCAATTTACTTCTGTGAGAGACAGGCTGGTTTTCACATTAAACTGGCAACTATCCTGGACTCTTAAAAACAGCTGTGTGGTTGCCAGCTGACCTGCTTTCAACCAAGCAGCTGCTGCTTAAAGTTGCAGATAGAGTGTGTAAATCCATCAGCGTTGAGCGCCTCTGTGCATCCACTTGTCCTGGAGAAGCTGATCCATCCAGGTTGGGTTACATGGATTCCTTCCACTAGTGATGGACTCACAGTTGCTGATGGTTGGTGCTGACTAGTCTCACCTGAGAGCAGACTGTGTGCGTGCGCGAGCGTATGCAAATGTGTGTGTGTGTGTGCCCACTCGCCCCAAGAATCACATGTAGTTATCCTTCTGAACCATTTCTCATCGATTCCCCTATGGGACTAAAATTAGCAATACTTTTCTGAGAGGAAAAAAAAATCTCTTTCCCTCTTTTATTTTTGAAGTGTAATGGTGAGAACATACTTGGGAATCCTTGTTTGATGTGTGTAGAATATGGTATTGAAGGCATATTTGTTGGTGTGGGAAAGAGGATGCCCAGAGAGAGAGAACGAGAGAAAGAGAGAAAGAGAGAGAGAGAGCTTTCTCACACAGAGTGACTGTAACTATGATTTAGATATCTTTATTTCTGTCTCTGTGAAATAAACGCTAAAAACCATAGAATAAACTCCATTTATTTCTTTGCGCATTTTGCCTCCTCCCCTGCGCAGTGCACAGTAATTTGGCTCCCCGGGACAGCTTTTAAGATTCTAATCTTGTTCCTGTCCAGCACTTGCCTCACAGCGGTCAAGGCAGGCACTGGCGTCCCTCCACTATTGTACATAGAGGACAATCAGTTCTTGGAAATAAGAGCACTGTTTATGTTGAAATTCCCTTAGCTTAGTTGAACCTTAGATTATATCGCCCATTCAGATAACCAGATTTCTACCCCCTGTGGTCTGTTTCCATTCTCAGAGAATTGTCAACAATTTATTTCTGCTCTGGTGATTATTTTCATGAGTGAGAGAATGAGAGGCATCGGGGAAGATTTTGATAACTGAGTCAGGTCTACAAAACTCTAAGTACACTTTTAAAAGATACAATGTGAGAAAATATATGTTTTCCTTTAAAAAAAAGTTGATCTTAGTTACTGCTGACTTGGCACTTATGAGCTGTTACATTGTATTGGTATAATTTGCTTAACTTGAGCCCAGATATCATGGAAAGCACCATTTTTGTCTTTCATAAAATCTGGTGAATATAATCATTTGGGGGAAAATCCAATGTAATTATTTAAAATGGCTAATGTTCTCCCTTTTAGTGGGGCTTAGATGAACTCAGAAATAAGTTGACTAGACCTAAAAGTGTGAGGTCAATTTTAGGCAACATAGTAATTGACAGCATAAATCCCCTAACAGATTTAGATGTGTCATTCAGTTTTGCAACATCTTTGCCACACACAAATATATTTACTTTGTTTCTTTCTTAGCCAGAAGCAATGGAAAGTTGGCATGTATGTAAGGGTCCATATAGTTTAGTTCATGGGAAGGGCAGAAATTGAGGAAGTCTTTCTCATTGCTGAATATTTACAGAAACAGAATATGTTCAAAGCAAAGGCCATCCTTCTCGCTCTCTGCTTTTTATTTTGTTAAGTTCCATGTTTATGGCATTGTATATCAAATGCACCAAAAAGGCATTTCTTATCTTTGCCTGTTGTATTAGAGTAGTTCATGCCCCACTCTTAGCATTTTCCAACACAGCTGTAGAGTAGTTTAAAGCCTATTTTTTAAATAAGTGATGCTCAATTTGTCTTTGATGATCCGGATGATTCAGGTGAGATGGGAGCACGGTCGGGCCCTTATTTGCATAAAAATTAATCACAGAAAAATGTAAATTGATAAAATTTTGCCTGGCTTTTCCCCCCTATTTGAGAACCCATGGATGGCTCCCAGAAGCAATCATCTCAGTGTGGGGCCTCATTGGATGCTGGACAAATGATCACATTTGTGTTGAATACTCACTCATTTAAATGTCAGCACTGATGGGGCGGGACATCAGGGGAAAAATGAAAAATAAATACACAGCAGCTGAAGACTATCAAATCCGTGGGCACTCTTTCGAGATATCTGATCTAATGTGGAAAAATTGCAGATTAATTATCCTTTTTTTTTTTTTGCAAAACGGTAATTGTTTTAGTATCACACCAGAAAAATATCTGCAATTTATTTGGAATCAAACAACAGCCAGTCATGTGAAATACGTCATTACATCCTTGTGTTTATTAGAAGCCTGCAATTAGTTTCTGAGGCTCCTTTGGGCTTTAGAGCTGCATCAAGTGAAACAAAAGAATGTTGCTATTAATTTTCAAACAAATGCGCATCTTTCAAATCAGTCTGACTTGGGTGGAAATAAAAGAGGTGACGTTGGGAAGTTTGGGGGACCAAGTGGACTCCATCTCCTTGTGCTGTGGACACCGCAGCTGAACGACTCACGGAGCCCATTCCAGTTGCAAGGTTAAAATCTGAAGGGTTTTGTTCAGTCTTGGGTAACTTTGACTGACATGTGAAGATGTCATGGAAAGACACATTAAAATAAATAATAGCAACCCCGATTTTCCAGAAAGTAGATGAAGAACTATTGATGAAACCTGAAACATGGATCTGTTTTGAACTGCCTTTGGTGTTCTGTCAGTATTTACGCTAGCTTTCTTCAGCAAAATAAGGCCCCAAATTTCCTTAAATTAGAATACATATCCACAATGTCATGGTTGCACAGGAAAATGGGTAAGAAGCCCTATTATTCCTTTCTGAAGGGGTGATCCCCTTATCTTCATTTCTGGGGAGCTCTCCTTGGCTGTGGTTCCCAGCAGAGCTGATGTTCTCAGTGTGAGGTTTGCAGGCAGCCTCTGAGCCCAGATGGAGATAGTTCCTTCCTTGTTACTCTGTAACTTTAACAGGGATTTCAAGTGATTGAGACATTGAACACGTCTTCATTAACCAGGAAAGACCCAGTTAAAACAGTCTTTCCTCCTGCTGACTTTCAACATTCCCATTGAATTAATGTCCCATTAACCAAAGTCAATTGTAGAAAGACGCTAAAAATATTTTGAGATGCTTGAAGTCGACTGTTATTACCAGCGTTGCTTTGTAGCTAGCTTAATGAACAGCCTTTAACGTTTAAATTGACCAACACCAAGAGATGTGGTCTATTTTTGTGATCCAATGAAACCTAGTTTATAAGACTAGCTGGCACTAGGGTCCCACGCTGTTTGTATTATTTAGCAAGCATGGCCAGAGTACTTTGAGTCAGACACTGATCCATCCACTTTACAGATAACGAGGTGTTTAATCTTTATCACAACCGTCTGCTGTAGGTAGCCTTGTGAGCCCAAGATGAATACACCCTCTACTCTGTGGGGAAGCCAAGATCTACCCCAGGAGATGGCCTCGGGATGCCTGCTCCTAACCACTCTCCACTCTGCTGACCAATGCCGAGTGGGCGCCTCTGTGTGCCAGGTGGCATTCCCACAAGAGAGCAGTGCTTTGATTTTGAATTTAGAATTTCCTTTCGACAGTTGAAGCTTGAATTTATTTTGAGTTTGGATGAGCATGTTGTACTCACATTTTAAAATTTCATTTGAATAAGAATTTTATTTTAAAGCTTTATGTTTTAGGCCATTTTCAGACTGAGGCTTAAAGAATTAGTTTCTTTGGCCTTTTCCAAGTAATTTTGGAACCAACGGTTGCAGTTACTGCGTTTCTTTTTGTTTTTCTGGACAAGGTGGTTAGTTATGAGAAGGATGAATAAAAACTTCCAAAGAGATCATTTCCAACTTTACAACATTGGCTGGCTAGTAATAGAACCTTGGGAAAGTCAGTGGCTTATCATTCATTTTTATTTCCCTGGGATATTTCATTGGTTCACTTAAGGACATTATTTTTACCCATTCATTCATCCGTTCATTCATTTCTCAGTAACTTCTCCTAAAATTTGCAGCACTGTGATGGAAGCATATACAGAGGCTCTCAATAGGAACCGTGTGAGTAAGGCTGGATGGGCTATAGCCAAGGGCACATCCACCTTTGCTGTACAGCGCCACCTACTCAGTAGCACCATGCATCTCCAGACTGGCCAAGCAGCACCACAGTGCCTAAGCCCGACCTCTGCTGCACCCTGCTAGGTAATCAGACACGGAGCAGAACCTTGGCCATATTTTAGTACTAGCAACTTGATCTGTCTCTGGAAAGCGGACCTGGGAAGGAGCAAGCTCCAGTCAGTACCTGAAAGCAAGTTTGGAACTGTTTTGACAAGAGCCCTGAAGTTGCCAGTAATTATCTATTGAGTGGGAAGAGGCGCATGGGCTGAGGTAACCTGTGATTCTGTGCCCACTGGAGCAAAGTGGGGCTAAAGTGAGAACCAAGGCAGGGTGCCCAGTTGCCTGGACTCAGGGGTTGCATTTGAATCACTATTTATTGGGTATAAACTCTGTGCAAAACACTGTTCTAGTCACTGAGGACACACTGAAAGAGAACCAACAAAAATCCTTATGGAGTTTCCTATCTAGTGGACACCCCTTAATAAGAAGGGTTTGATTGAGTAATCCATGTTAGACAAGGGGGCTTTGATAAATTTGTGGGGAAAATTAATAAATGGATGATGGAATTTTCTATGAAAATTTTGAAGCATCATGGCATATTTGTTATATGGATTTTTATGTAGTTACCAAGCATGATGATTATGAAAGGCATGATCATAAAACCACAATATAAATATTACATGCTTGTTTAAGAAAGGCAAGGCATAAAATTTCGATATAAATGGATTATAATTTATTTGGAGGATTATGTATTAATCCTTTTGGCGCTGTAACAAATTACTTACCCATTAGGTGATTTGAAACAATAGAAGTTTAATCTCAAAAGTCTGGAGCAGTGGACATGTTGTGCATATGAGACGGGTCTCACTCAGTCCACTGGTCCCCCTCCTATTCTTATTTCTATGGTAGATGGACGGCCACCTGACACTGAAGAAAAAAGAGATCATCTGGGAGGGAAAATGAGTAAAGCTTAAGAAATTCAAGGGACACCACAGTGATGACGACTTAAAGAGCTTAGGAGAAACATGGATGGAAGTGTTTGGGTCTGTAATTACAGTACGCATTTATGAGCAGTACATTTAACACGACCCGAAACCAAATTCTGATTACATTATCTTGACTACTCTGAGTAAGAATGGCATGGGTTCACCATCAGTTGAGAGCACTAACAGCATTGATGTACACTGGTACTCGTGGACAGTAGGCAGGTGAAGCCAGCATCATTTATCAGAGTAGTAGGGGACGCAGAGGCAAGATGTATGCTGTATCCATATGATCAGGTTCTAAAGAGACATGATATTGAGATGTCTTGGGATTAGAAGTAGGAAACCAATCAGGGATTGCTCACTTGACCTAAAGAACACAAAGACATGGTTTCTGAACGTGGCTATGTATTGGGATTCTATGAATAACATTCACATGCATCCGTCAAGTGAGAAGCAAAACCTAGATACCACTTTCCTATGATCATAGGTGAACAACTGTATATCACATGGCTTTGTGATACATTTTCAGATCATATTGTATTATATTATTACATTAAAGAGGCAGGATCCCACACAAAGTTGTGCCTGGAACTTTGCACGCCCTAGGGGAAGCTATGGAGACAAAAATCTCCAAATTCGTATGCCAATACTTTTAGAGAGTTATAATTCAATAACTCTCTTATAAAAATACTTCTTGAACTCGGAGCAAGGCAAACCTCGGATTACCTGGTGTGTGACGAGCAGCAAGAAGAAGGAAGGACAGAAGTTGATGGAGACAGTGATGAGACGTAGGGCTGAAGCGAGCATCGGCGGTGGCCACGGAACTTGAGAGCAAGGCGGAGTTATGTCAGAGGAAACAGGAGAAGGCTCGGTCTAGGGAAGATAGAACCGAGGACAATGGAGAGAACCAAAATGATATCCGAATGAGTGTAGGTTAAATTAATGCTACAAAGAGATTCCAGAATGTTTAGACGTATTGACTGACATAGGAGGCTTGATGGTCACGTGTTGGGATTCTAACTGCAAGGTTAGTGGTTTGAAACCACCAGTTTCTCTGTGGGGGAGAGAGGAGGTTTTCTATTCTGATAAGAGTTGCAATCTTGGAAATTCAGTGGCCGTTCTACCTTGTCCGAAAGGGTCACCATGAGTCAGAATTGACCTGATAGCAGTGAGTTTGGTCTTGACTCTGACATCAAAGTTCATAGGTAGGTGGTGACACTACAAGACTGGTAGACAACTCGGCCACATTCTCCTTCATATAGTTCAGCTTCTCGAATTACTTAGCATACAGACTGAAGAGGTGTGGTGAAAGGCTACAACCTTGACATACACCTTTCCTGATTTTAAACCGCGGAGTAGTTCCTTGTTCTATTTGAAAGACTTTCTTGATCAATGTACAGGTCTGCAGGAGCACAATTAAATGTCCTGGAATTTCCATTCTTCCCAATGTTATCCACACAGTTAATGAAACACCGAGAAGCATCTTTCTGCTTTCACCAATCCGCCTAACATTAATAATGATATTGCTCATTCCAAATCTTCTTCTGAATCTAACTCGAATTCCTCACAGCACCCTGTCGATGTACTGCTGCAACATTTACCAATGATCTTCAGCAACATTTTGCTTGAATGTGATACTCATGATATTATTTGATAGTTTCCACCTTCCATTGCATCACCTGTCTTTGGACGAGGCACAAACAGCTGGCCAAGTGCTTGTCTTCTAAGTATTTTAGCATAGTTGAGCGAGTGCTGACCTCATTGGGTCCGTTGGTTGAAGTGTCTCAATTGGCATTCCTCCACCTCCTGGAGTCTTGTTCCTCCCATAGTCACCTGCCTTCTGTGCAACAGTTAGATTTACAACCATTGTTATAAATATGAAGTGTCACCTAATGAACGCATGTACATGTGAGGAGTAAGTGTAACGTGAAGCAACATTTCTAAGATAATATGTTTCATTGGAATTAGTGGGATTTGTCATTCTTAGAAATCCCTTGAGGTATGCAAGATGGAAACACAGCATGGAGTTCTTGCTTGTAGGCTTTTCTTTGCCATTAAAATGTATACTCAGTTTTATGTAATTTTCTAGTTATAAAAATATGCACAGAAAAAATACACAGATAATGCAGAGAAGATTATAATAAGATAGATAAATTGCAACTGGAAAATAGCCTTCAATTGTGAAAACGTTTCTAGGAATAATGTAGAATAGCATTTAATATGCAAAACTGATTTTGGTCTTTGTGTATAAATTAATAATGCTTTCAACCACAGTGTCTTGTTTTCTTGGGGTGAAAACATCGGTTACCTTTGAATTGATCCTAACGCATTGGAAGCCTAAGCGAGTGTGAATGGAGTTGTGGTCCCATGGTTTTCTGAGACTGGTTTTCAAGAGTGGGCTCTCTTCCAAGCACTTTGGGGTACACTGAAACTGCCAATATAGCTAGCAGTTAGCAGCCAAGTGCTTTCTCTTAGGATAAAGTTATTTTAAAAACTTAAACATTAAAAATATTTATATAAATGAGAACATCCCCCTTTAATATTCATGTACATTGTAAAATAGCTATAATCTATAGCATTCTATACAGTGGTACTAGTCAAAGCCCTAAGAGTGATATTGGATAGGTGAAAATTTTCAAATGCTCGCATTAAATCTTTTAAACCATGTACAGTATATAACATCACCATCGCCTTGTGTACCTGATTCTTGATTTGGAATGATTTCTTCCTGCCCAGAGGGCTAGTATCTTACAAAGCTTCAATGTATTTCTGATCTTCAGGAATCTGTTGGATCATTACTAAATTCCATAGAAAAAAGCAGTTGTATTTCTGTATACAGCTTTTTAAAAATTATTTAAATCTATTCTTTTAATGATTGTATTTTCAGAGATGAGGTGCTTGAAGTCAGACTTAAACTGATTACCAATTTTTCAAAATGAATGCCTGTTACTGTGCTTTGTAAGTACCACCCTGTTCACTGCTTGCACAAGGAACTAACCAATTTCCAATTAATTGGAGCTGAGTTCTAAGCTGTCTGTTCTTGTGTATTAGAGAAAGTTAAAAGGTGAAAAAAGCCAGGTAAATAAATAAATGGTCCCTACAGTAGAGCAAAGAGTCCAAAAGCTTCTCTATGACAGTCCAAATCCGCAAGACTCACTGCCATCAAGTCGATGCCCACTCATGACTGACACTGTAGGACAGAGGAGACCTGCTCCTGTGGATTTCTCAGACTGTAACTCCTTGCTCTCCTGGAGCAACCAAAGCATGACCACACCGCCCCCGGGCTCCTTTGCCAGAAAGGGGATGCGAATCTGTTCACTATCAGCTTGGTTTCCAGAGACTGCTGATCTGGGTTGGAGTTTGTAAGAATATTTGTTATTTATGGTTTCAGATACAAATTATATCTTACTGTTGGGGACAATATAATTGTGTCCGGAAGACTATGTAAAAGACTCTGTCTCTTAAACCAGGGTGTATTTAAAAGCAAAGCAGAACTAGTTTCTGTTGAGTTGACTGACTCGCGATAAGCCTCTATGTTTGTACAGTGGGTCTCCAGAGGGTTCTCGCGGATGTTTGAAAGGTAGATTGCAGGTCTTTCTTCAGACACGCCTCAGCGTGGCTTCTGTTCGCAGCCACGTGCATTAGCCATTGGCACCTGAGCGCGTTAAATGTTTGCACCTACTTACTGATTCCAGGACACATGTAAATTGGTTTAAATTTACCCCTTGACTTTGAAGAGTGAGGGGTATTTTGCAGAGAAGGATTTTCAAGAGGGGAGCACTGCGGTCCAGGCAGTCAACTCCTCATAGCCTGACACAATGCCAACGTAGTGTCTGTGTTTTCCCTTTGTGGAAATAGAGTATTCTAGGGAAACTGTGACTTCTTCAATCAGTTGGAAATTTATATGGTTAATTCTGGACTTCAGGTTTTTTTAGGAGAGGAAATATCTGTCAAACACAATGTTGATGAATGGTACTATATTTTCCATTTTTTTTAATCCCTAAATGTTTGCAAAGTTTTGATTTCCAAACATTTAGGGATTTTTAAAAAAAAGATGGAAAATTAACTCCCAATACAATTATATACATATATTTAATACAGATATCCTATCGTTCCATAGCTCAATCACATCCAGCAGCGTTGCACAACTGCTGCCACCATCAGTTTCAAAACATTCTCTTCCTTCCTGAACTCTTTGACATCAGCTCCCTTTTATGCACCCGCCCCCCGCCTCCCCCTCACTGATAATGTATATAAAAAAACCCTTTTAAATCTTTTAGGAACCGTAGTGGTATAGTGGTTACAAGTGAAGTTGCTAACTGCAAAGTCAGAAGTTCTAAAGCACCAATCCCTCCTCAGCAGTACTACAGGGCTTCCTACTGCTGTAAACAGTTACAATCTTGGAAACTCATCGGGACAATTCCACCCTGTCCTAAAGGGTCACTGTGAGTTGGCATTGACTTGATGGCAGTGAGTTTTTGTTGTTGTTTTTTTTTTTGGTCTGGGATCAGAGACATTGGTCAAACCCATAATCATAAGGATTGATGCTCATAAAGCTTCCTAAAATATTATACCCCTAGTATAAGGTTCAAAGCCATTTTAAAATTTCACCATTTTAAATAAGTGAAATTGGTTTAGAATCTATGTGGGTACCTTGCGGGATGTGTGTTTTCAACTAGGCCCTAGCAAAGTCTGAGATATTTTGTTTTATGTAAGATTTTGATTAAAAATGCCAATTAGTGTGGAAGGTTTCTTTCCATACTGAAGAGAAGGAATTAAATAGAAGTGAGTTCCCCGAGGATGGAAATCAGCTCGAACACATTGCGTGAACCACTGTCTCCACCTAGTGCTGGCATTTAGGAATTATGCTTTCAGAATCTACTGATGTAAAGTTCTAATTGATGTTGCACAGACGTGCTGTGATTGTAACTGGGCCTGACATTTAGGTTACAGGTCTACCAGCTTTTCACTGTGAGAGTAGTAGGAGGTCTTCTTTATTTTACTTAAAATATCACGCTGTGCTAGAACTCTGCCATCTTCTGGCTTTTGCGCTATATGAATGTTTATCAACGGCATACGTTGAATATTACCAGGTCCTTTTAGAGACACTTTGATGGGCTGAAGTTATGCAGGTACCACACCAGAAGTAGGAATCTCTATGTTTCCTTGAGATCTTTGAGACTAAACTAAAAAGTGGTGTGCATTCATAATATCTAAGCCATGCTACTTTCATATGAATTGCGCTTTTGAATTATGTTGCTGCTGAAGAATATTGGCTATACTGTGGACCGCCAGAAGAATGTGAACATCTGTTTTCAAAGAAGTACAGCCAGAATGCTCTTTCGAAGGTAGAATGGTAACGCTTCATCTCAAGCCTCTTGAGCTGTTACCAGGAGGGACCGAGCTCTCGGAAGTACATTAGTAAATAAAGGGTCAGTGACGAACAGGCTGAATGGACAGAGACGCTGCAGCAATGAATTCAAACAAACATGATTTGGGGGATGGCAGAGGAACAAGCAATGTTTCTTTCTGTTATCCAGAGGGTCTTTATGCACCAACATGATGGCCCCTACCAGCAACAGCATGTTTGTATATAAGATAGCCACATTGTACACACCTGTATGCTTAAAATTGTCTTTCAGATTCTTTATTGTGAAGCTTGCGTCTTATCTCCAACACTTAACCTCCTTGTCAACAGATCATAAACGTTTACACAGACACCTTTATGGAAGATACCCAGTGTATGGTTGGCTTGAGATTTAATCTCCCCTTAATGCCCCTTTCTTTGGTGTTCTAGCCCTCCCAAATCCAAGCTCACTGCCGTGGACTCAGTGCTGACTCATGGCGACCTCTCTGTGGGTTTCTGAGACTGTGACTGATTATGGGAGCAGAAAGCCCAGGCTCTCTCTCACAAAACTGCTAGTGGTTTTGAACTGCCAACCGAGCAGATCACAGCCCAAATCATAACCACTAGTAGCCCTCAGTTCTTCTAAAATAATAGCCTGGGTAAAGCTTATCCACTTTGGTTTTATTAGGAGGTGCAATCTCAGGTCAGCACAAGTGGAGGAAAGTAGGAGAGAAATCCAACCGTAGGTGGGAGTTGCGGAGCTGGTCTTCCACCCGACCTGTACGGACCACTGTATCTTATTGAGTACGGGAAACAGACTTGCCTCTGGAATCCTTGTCGGCAGGCTTTCATTACTCAGTTTTCCCTAGGAGGCGTTGACAGCTAGTGACGTGTCCATTCTGTCAATGTTCTCTCTGGAGCTTTCTATGCAGTCACCGGAAAGCCAGAAACCAGTTTCAGTCATGCATATTTTATAGGAAACCGGAAATAGCCAAAGGTCTGGTAAGACCCAGAAAATGCAGAGTCCCTGGCTCCTGATTCAGTGGGTGTAAGTGAGGATGCGTCAAAGACAGCCCACTCTCTGGTGATGGATGATCGGGTTGGTGCTGTTAATAAATGAAATGACAACTGTGGTAGCTAAGATCTCCACTGAAGATGGAACCGAGGGAGGCAAATGTACTGAATGAATTTGGAGAGGCACATAAGCCTGGCCTAGGACAGTCCACCTCTTATGCACTGAGATAAGCTTGCACCTTAAATATCCAAATAAAGAACAAGACATCCATTGACACCTCATGATCACGAAAGCTGGTGTGCTTCTTCCATGTGGGCTTTGTTGCTTCTCAGCTAGATGGCTACTTGTTTAACTTCAAGCCTTTAAGGCCCCAGACACTTTATCTTTTGATAGGTGGCCACCATCATCTTTCTTCACCACATTTGCTTATACTCATTTTGTCTTCGGCTATTGTGTTGGGAAGGTGAGTATCATACACTTCCACGGTATTAGAATGATAGATATTAGAAATTTTAAAACAAGCAATCAAATTGACATGAAGGATAGTTAACAAAATGGAGACCCTAAACCCACCTATAAGACAGTTGGACAGTCCTTCACAGAAGGGCCACACGGAAGGGATGATAGATCTAGAGTGCAGTATAGCACTGATGAAACACATAACTATCCTCTAACTCTTTATTATCTCCTCCCCTTACTATTACGGTCTTAGTTTTACCTTGTTAATCTTTTGAGACCTGTGTCTGTTAATTTGTATAACTAAAATGTTCAATGCATGAAAGCCAAGATAGATAAACCCTTCAGAAATAGTAATGGGAGTAATGATTCCCTGAGGGTACAGGAAGAGAGGGGGGATGAAGATGAAGGGGAACTGATAGTAATGATGACAGTATAACACCACTCAAGGGGGACAAATAACAGAATTTTAGGTGACTGGATACATTGGATAAGATAATAATAATTATCACAATATATATGATAATAAAGGTTCCTTGGGGTGGGATAAAGGGGAGCTGATATCAAAAAGTTTAAGAAGAAAGAAAATGTTTTGAAAATGATGGTGGCAGCAATTGTACAATCATGCTTGATCTAATTGAACGATGGGTTGTTATGCTATCCATATCCATAAGAGCTCCCAATTACACACACACACACACACACACACACACACACACACACACACCCCTCAGTTCTTCCTTACAGGGGAAGGTAACTATCCAGTACTTCAAGGTCGTAACCTGTCTCCTTCTTTTAAAATGACTTGAAAGGAGTTGCAAACCCAGCCTCAGTGCTCACTGTGACAACTGGTCCTGAGACTAAGTGATTTGCATCCCCTTCCTCCTTTTCTGGCCAGTCTAGGTTGCTATTCCTCTTGACCAGCACGTTAGATAGTCTGAAGTCCCTGATAGGGCTCAGCCCTTGATTAGCTTGCCCTTTCACTTCGTGGTTGCTACAATTGCCTATTTGATCTTTTCGCTGAGCATAGACACACCAAAAGATACCCTAAAGTCCTGAGTTTCAGACTTTTCCCTCTCCCTTGTGTAGGAGCAAATTTAACTGCTCATAATAATCAAGAAAAATGTCCTAATCAATGGGATAACTCCTTTATTCATGGCTGACTTATGGGCATGAGGAAGCAAGGGTGACCAGAGTATTCCGAAGCTTCCCTAAATCGGTAGAAATATTCTACCTTCCCTGCAAAAACAAAAACGAAAACCACTGCCATTAAGTTGATACCCACTCATAATGACCTTATAGCACAGAGTAGAATGGTTCCTTATGGTTTCTTAATCTGTACCACGAAAACAGACTCTCATCCTTCACCAGAGGAGTGGTGAGTGAATTTGTGCCACCGACCTACCCAAGAAGCTACTTACAAATGTGAGAGGCCACCACGCCAGGGGACCCATCTCCTTAATCCAAGGGGATAGCCTCTTGGATCTCTCAAGGCACATCTTCAGGCAGTGTAGTCTTGGTTCTTATACAATCAAGCCGTTACAATTGATTTCTTGGTTGACTACTTGAGACATCTCCCAGAAAAACAATGCAGAATGATCTCAGTTCATCGGAAGGAGGAAGAATTGACCTATTGGATCTATCATTTATCCCTCACTGGTCAAAAATGTTCCAAAATCCATTGCCTTTGAGTTGATGCCAACTAATTGCAGCACCATACGACTGAGTAGATCTGCCCCATAGGATTTCCAAGACTGGAAATCTTTAAGGAAGCAGACTGCTCCATCTTTCTGCTGTAGAGCAGCTGGGTGGTTTGGACTGTTAACTTTTTAGTTGAGCAGTCTGAGCACTTAACCACTGCATCATCGAGGCACCTCAAAAAGTTCCCTACACCCTTAACACAACAACAAGGAAGAAAGATTCACTTCCATCGAGTTGATTCCAACTCATAGTGACCCTAAATAGTTCTTTCCTAGGCTGTAAATCTTTACAGGAGCACATAAGCTTCATCTTTCTCCTGCATGGAACGGCTGCACTCCTGTGCAGAGGGAAGACTGCTCTTCGTAGGTAGTCCTAGGGGAGTGGTTTTCAAATTGATGCGTACCGGAATCACCTGAAGGAAGGACTTGTTAAAACCAAGATTGCGGCCACATCCCCCCACTTTCCGACTCGGGTGGGCGGTGGGTCAATCAAAATTTGTATTTCAAGTTCCCAGATATTTGCAGATCCTGCTGGCCTAAGGACCACACTTTAGATAACCACGGATCTAAAAGGTTTGGGAAGAAATTCAGAGGAGGGCCAGGTAAAAGGCGGTGGCGTGGTACTCGGGGAACGGAATCAGAAGTTATCCGTTACTTAGCATGTTTTGCCTTGCTCTCCAGTCTTGGAAGTGCTTGCTCCTTCCCACCCCTTTTCCGCCTGGCCAAATTCTTTCCCTAGCCATAGGGAGTCTGCCAGGTGTTCTAGCCCTTTCACAGCATCTCTTTGCTGGCACTAAATCAAGTATTGCTTTGTGGTGGTGGCTTGTTTTCCAGGCGTGTCTTGCTCTCTTAGGTAGATGAACTTCCCCAGGGACAGGTTTGTGTTTCAGTAGTTGACTTTCCACAGGCAGTAGCAGAGGTGGGCCTTCAGTATTTGAGGACAGAAGTGATGGAACCTAGGACAAGACTGAGGTTGCGGTAGTTTAATAATTTGCCTTACGACGTTATCAGGAATGGGAACCCTGGTGGGGCAGTGGATAAATACTCAGCTGACTCCGCCAGGAAGAAAGACAGGGCCTTCTGCTTCCGGACTGATGATTGACAGCCTTAGAGACACTGTCAGAAAAAAAGAAAAAAAAAGAAAAAATGATCACACTTAAATGTGTTAGCATTATGGCCCCAGATATCTTATGTTCTCATTTTTTACTTGAAATATTTTTTTAGCTTTAGTTCATAATCTTTGGTTGTGTAGTCATGTTTTACATAATAATTATATTTATGCCAGCTTCTTTTTGGATGTCTACATAGTTTTGCTTAGCATCTTTTTGTCTATGGTAGTATTACAATTTATATCATCATCATCATCATTATAACATGACTGCTATTTTACCTTTCTCTTTGCTTCAGATTACATTGTTTAGTGTAATTTTGACAAAATTGCCTCATATAAGCATGTTTAAATATGTCTGGAAAACAGTTCCTTCATTTTTAAGTGCATTCTCTTTTCTATTGCCCACAAATTATTGCTTTGGGGATTATAATTCAAACTGTTTGCCGACTTTTAAAATGATATTTGACTTTACTAAATCCTTTTTCCTTTCTATCCCTTACTTTGTTTCAGGTGGGCCATAAAACACGAAGGGACCAGTAAGCCAAGCCAGTGGAAACATTCCAAAGTTGAAAATCCTTTGTGGAACAAGCTTAACTATATGTGGCCAGTCCTTCCCAGTGGCCAACTTAATGAGGTTGTATCACTTAAAACAAGAGGTGGTTGTAGCTACTTAAGGCTCTGGGGTTTGCTTGTTGTGCTCTTCTTCTACATAGCCCTGGAAGCAGAAACACAAATCGGTTGGGGTTAGCAAATGTCCTCACGATAGAGTCTGTTTCCAGCACTCTGCTTTCTTCTGTGGGCCGATGGCATGTCTTCTTGATTGCCTTGAAGATAATGCATTGTATCCAGAGTTTTGTATGGGTTACTATGAAAAGTTAAATCAACCTACTTATTTTGCCATAAATTCTGGCCTTACTATCAGTGCATTAAGGGAAGATTATCAAACCAAAAATCATTGTCTAGAACCCCAGAGAGGCCTTACATTTAGACCGTAGAGATGTACCGATCTAGAAAGCAAGAGAAATGTTCTTCAAAGTAGGAGAGGCTTAATGATGGCAACCTATGGACAAATGTGCTTGATACAAATTGATCTATGGATTGTTATAAGATATGTAAGAGCCCCCAATAAAATCATCTTAAAAATAAATAAATAAATTTAAATATGAATAGAAAAACAAAGTAAGAGAGGCTGTGGGTATGCAGAGCGAGCTTCTGGCTGGATGAATTACGTGTCTGAGACTCAGCATTTGCAGCACTTTGGAGCGACAACATGGAGTCAAGAGTGAGGTAATGAGAAAAAAAGAGGAGATAAGTAGACCCAGCATGAGCTAAAAAAAAATTGTGAGTTACAATAATTGTAGATTTATCTCCAGACATTAGGAAAGATAGAGGCTGCAACACAGAAACCACAGAGGAGAGCTTACTCTTCTACTGGTTGTGAGCACATATCAGCAGGTTGCCCAGAGTCAATGGGGGAAGGGAGGTTATTCTCAGAGACCTGTGAGACTCAGGATCACATAAGCACCCACATGTAGCTCATTGGTTAAAAGGATGTTGTCATTTAACTTTCACCAATGCCTGCATAATGTACAAGAAGAAAGGGCACATCCTTAAAAGGACACAACAGTTCTAATGAGATGTCTGAAACTTTAGTTTATTGACTGTGTCTCCAAAAAGATAGAACTAACAACCCCAAAGCTGTTTAAATTGGCAGACACATCTAACTGGATCATCGTTTCCCACACCCCAATGGGATTCTATGAAGAAGAATGCACCATCAGCATCAGAGGAAGGCTTATTAGCAACCTGTGATTAGCAGCCAGGAGGACTCCAGGCTGATGAAAATCAAGAAGTGCAGCCTTTAGTATGGATGACAACTCAGTGTAAACAGGAACCAAATCCTCGCAATTGGACCAACAAGTAGGATCCGGATGTATTAAGAAAGGGTTGGATATATGTCAAGGATTATGTTTTACTTCAATACACAGTCAATGCTCATGGAAGCAGAAGTGAAGAGATCAAACAAATCATTGCATTGGATAAATTTGCTACACAAAATGTCTAAAGTATTGAAAAGTAAGGACATTACTTTGAGGACTAAGGTGCACTTGAACTGAGCCATGCTATTTTCCATTGTCTCATATGATGTGGAATTTGGGCATTGAATAAGGAAGATCAAAGAAGAATCGATGCATTTGAATTGTGGTGCTGGAGAAGAATATTGAAACTGTCATAGACTGCCAAAAGTACAAGCAAATCTGTCTTGGGAGAAGTACAGCCAGAGTGTTTCTTAGAGGTTAGAATGGCGAGATTTCTTCTTACTTACTTTGGACATGTTGTCGGGAGTGACAGGCCCTGGATATGGACATTGTGCTTGGTAAAATAGAGGGCAGCGAGAGAGGAAGGCCTCCAAGGAGATGGATTGAGACCCTGATTGCAGCAACGGGCTCAACCATGAGAACAATTGTGAGGGTGGCACCGAACCGAGCAGTGTCTCATCCGGCTGTGCACATGGTCATCATGGGTTGTCACCAACTCGATGGCACCCAATAGCAACAATAACAGGATGAGAGGCACACAGGTATGCCTCGTGAAAAAGGTTCTTCAGTTATAGGGCTGTAGAGAAAAAATACAATCACTACAAGTTGTACAAATGTGATGCTTACATATGTTTGCCTGTAAGAGTGAAATACTTCAGTTAACTAAGGATTTAAATGTCACATGTTAAATTACATTAGGAAATCTAAATAAACAAAATTCTTTTTAACAGTTACCTTTTAAAAATTACCATTTCTGCTGATGATCTGGAATTTTTGGACAGCTAAATGATTTTAGGAATAAATATGGATGGCATCTAAGTTCTCTTTTCATTGAAACAGAACGATAGTTTTTAGATGGAATGAATAAGTCATTATAACCCAACAAAATTCTTAACTTCTTTTGTGGAAGGAAAAAGTGAAGACAGAGGGAGGGGGGAAAGGGGAGGGAGAGGAAAAAGGAAGAGGACCTGATGCAAGGGGCTTAAGTGGAGAGCAAATGCTTTGAGAATGATTGGGGCAGGGAATGTATGGATGTGCTTTATACAATTGATGTATGTATATGTATGGATTGTGATAAGAGTTGTCTGAGCCCCTAATAAAATGTTTTTTTTTAAAAAAGAAGTGAAGACAAAACTTAGCTAAACTGACCACATGCAAAGAGGTTTCGAAAGTTTATGGGGAAAAAAAGATTTATAAGATGAAGGAATTGTTTTCCATGAGCTTTTAAAAGCCTTCTCATATTTTGAAATGACTCAGTCGAAGAGTCCAAGAAAGACCAGAGAAGAATCAGTACTTGTGAAAGTGCCATACACCTCCCAAAGAACAAACAAATCTGTCTTGGAAGACAGGCAACCATATGACCTTTACAGGCAAGGATGGCGACACTTCATCTCACATGCTTTGGACATGTTAACAGTAGTGACCAGTACCGGAAAAGGACATAAATCTTGGTACAAGGGCAGTGACAAACAGGAAGACCCTTGATAAGATGGATTGACAGAGTGGCTTCAACAATGGACTCACGCATAAGAACAATTGTGAGGATGGTGCAGGGAGAGGCCATGTTTTGATACGTAATACATAAGGCTGCCAGGAGTTGGAACCAAATCAGCTGCACCTAACAGCAACAATGAGTCCTATTTATCCCTTTAAAAAACGTTTTATTGTTAAAAACAATCAATAAAATCCATCATTTAAATAAAAGGACTACACGATCATATAAATTGCCGCAGAAAGGGAATTTGACAAAGTCCAACACCTATTCTTGATTTTAAAAAGGAAAGAAAATAGGGGGAGGGGGGTTCTTCAACCTAATAAAGGGCATAGGTGTGAAGTCAAAGACCAAGATCTCATTCAGTAGAGAGAAACTGAGACCATTCCCCTTGCCAACAGAAAGAACGGAAAGATGGCCTCTGTAACTACTCTTATTTAACATCATGCTGGGAATCTTAGCCAGAGGTGTCAGGCAACAAAGAGGAATCAAAAGGATGTGAATTGACAACGAATAGGTAAAGCTCTCCCTACTTTTGGATGATATGATTCTGCACATAGAAAAACCCAAAAATTGGATAAGAAAATAGTTGGGCCTAGTTGAAAAGTTTAGCAACTTGGTAGAATTCAAGAAGAATATTCAAAAATCACTTGGATTTCTTTATACCAATAGAGAGCTCAAAAAGCAAAAATAAGACATTGTTATTTAAAATAGCTGCCCATAATCAATAAAATACTTAGGAATAAACCTAACAAGAGAACAAAAGGCTTATACAAAGCAAACTACAAAACATTACAATAAACCAAAAGAAACCTACGTAAATGGAAAAACATACCATAACCATCAATAGGAAGATTTACCATTGTGAAAATGTCAGTACTACCCAAATGATCTATAAATATAATGAAAGCTGGGTCTCAATCCCAACATAATTCTTTAAGGATGCAAAAACTAATAGCCACCTTTATATGGAAAGGAAACAAACCCAGGATAAACAAAGTACTACTGACGCAGAACAAAGCGAGAGGCCTTTCACGTCCTGATCTTAAAACCTACTGCATCGCCACAATAATCGAAACATCGTGGGACTTATATCCAGGTAGACATATAGACCAATGAAATGGATTAAGAATCCAGAAGTAAATTCATCCACTTACAGAAAACTGATTTTTGACAAATGGCTAAAACCCATAGTATCTACAACACACGGTGCTATAAAACTGGATCCCCAGTTGTAATATACTTTCTATTATATACAAAAATGAGCTTAAGATGGATTAAAGACCTAATTGTAAAACCTAGAACTGTAAAGATCATCAGTGAAGAATTAGGGACAATCTTAGGGACCCTAAACATGGCAAAACATACTATCAAATACAACAGAAAAGCACATCTACAAGAACACAAAATAGATGACTGGAACCTCCTGAAAACTAGGCATTTATGTGCATCTAAAGACTTCACCAAAAGAGTTCACTGAGAACTCCCTAGACTGGGGAGACATTTTTGGCAATGACATGTCACACAGGAATTAATCTCTAAAACCTATAGACAAGTTCAACACCTCAACAAGAAAAAGACAAAGGACCCAAGCAAAAATGAGTATAGGACATGAACAAACAGTTCAACAAAGAAGCCCATTAACACAGCCAATAAGTACATGACGGAATGTACGTGATCATTAGTTACACGAGAAATGCAAAGCAAACCAATAACACCTCACCCTAGCATTGATAGCAAAGTTCAAAAAAACCAGAAAACTACGAATGCTGGAAAGGGGACTGAGAGACTGGATTCTTCCTGTTTATTGGTGGGACTATAAAACGCTGGGCTGGACTAGGCCACGGTGCCTGTGGGAATGGGGTGTTTACACAAGGTAAGGAGAAATAGCTACAAGGATAGCTAAAGATCAGAGATAGGAATCTCTGAAGTATGAATCTAGGACATTGGCAGTGATCAAAATTGGAGTGGCAACCATAGCATTTGATCTACCAGGCCTTGGTGAACTGAAATGGATTTATTGACCATTTTGAATCAGAAAGTCATATGATTGACTATGCCAGGAATGACACATCAAGAGGAATGACACTGCATGCACCGTCAAAAGGGATATTTCCAAATCAATCCTGTAGTACAGTGCTGTCTGTGCTGGGATTATATCTCTCTGCCTTCAAGGAAATTCAGTCAATGCAACTATTATATTACATCAATCACAAAAGCTGGTGATGAAGAAATTGAGCAATTCTATCACCTCTTTATTAGGAAATTGATCATATGAACAATGAAGATGTGTTGATGATTATTGGTGATTATAATGCAAAGGTTGGAAACAAAGAGGAAGGAACGGTAGTTGGAAAATATAGTGTTAGTGATAGAAATGAAGCTGGAGATCACATGATTGAATTATGCAAGATCAACAACTTCAACAGTACAAATTGTCCAAATTGAATACACAGAAATCAAATTGACTAATTCTGTGGGAAAAGGTGATGGAGAAGCGCAATATCAGCAGTCAAAACCAGGTAAGGGGCTCATGGCAGGACAGACCATCAATTGCTCATATGTAAGTTTAAGCTGAAGAAAATTAAAACAAGTGCACACGAGCCAAAATGTGACCTTGAGTCTATTGCATCTGGATTTTAAGAATATATTAAAAACAGATTTGCTGCATTGACCACTAATGACAGAAGGCCTGATGAGCTGGGAGGTGGGATCAAGAACATCATTCATGAAGAAAGCAAAAATTCATTAAAAAGACAAGAAAGAAAGGAAAGACCAAAATGGACATCAGAGGAGGCTCTGAAACTTATTAATCATTGCATTGCTCAGGCAAATGGAAGAAATGATGAAGTCAAAGAGCTCAATAGAAATTTTCAAAGGGTAGCTCAAGAAGACAAAGTAAAATACTCTAATAAAATGTGCAAAGACATAGAGTTAGAAAGCAAAATAGGAAGAACATGTTCCACATATCTTAAACTAAAAGAACGGAAGAAAAACTTCAAGTTTCAAGTTGCAATATTCAAAGAATCTATGGGAAAATGTTGGCTGATGCATGAAGTATCAAAAGAAGATGGAAAGAATGCGCAAAGTCATTGTACCAAAAAGATGTAGGCGACATTCCACCACTTCAGGAGGTAACACACAAGTAAGAAGCAATGGTGCTGAAGAAAGACGTTTCAAGCTGCACTTTTGAAAGGATTAGTCAAAAACAAGGCTCCGGGAGTCGATAGAATACCCATTGAAATCTATAACAAGTTGATGAAGCACTGACTGGTCTCGGCCAAGAAATTTGGATGACAGGTCCTTGGCCAACTGACTAGAAGAGATCTGTGTTAGTCTAGGTAGACTAGAGAAACAAAATTCATGGACACTCATATTTTATAAGAGAGAAAGTGTACATTTTGAAAGCATCCCAACCTAGTGCTGTCCAAGCCCCTAAGTCTGACACTAACCCATATGACTGACACCGATCTACAAAGTCCTCCTCAATCTCTAAACACACACAATGATGCCAAATGCAGTAGGAAAGCCAAATCAGTGAGCATGTAATGTAAGCATCTCAGCACTGGAATGGGTCTCCATGCAGCTTCGCCGACACCCAGAGCTGCATCAGGGTAGGTCCATGTCTCACAGGAAGTGAGCCTTGCCAGCTGAGGCAGAGAACTAACTAAGGCAGCCGCACACAGGTCTGACCATCAGAAAATGCGACAAGACAGGTGCAGCTCACCAAGACATTTATCCCTCCGCCCTTTAATGAATTGCCCTTCAGTTAATCCCACGTGTGGGATCATTGGTCAGGTTGGCACAATAAACTTTAACTATCACATGATCCATTCCAAAGAAAGGTAACCCAACAGAATGTATAAATTATAAAAGTAATATCTTTACTATCATGTGCAAGTATAATTTTGCTGTAGATCATCCAACAATAGTTGCAAAAGTACATTGGCAAGGAGCTGCCAGAGGTTCAGGCGAGACTCAAAAGAGGATGCAGACAAGGACATCATTGTTGATGTCAGATGGATCTTGGCTCGAAGCGAGAATACCAGCAAGACATTTACTTGTGTTTTACTGGCTGTGCCAAGGCATTCAACTGTGTAGATCCTAACAAACTATGGGTAGCTTTGAGAAGAATAGGAATCCAGAGCACTTCATAATCCTATGAGGAACTTGTACATGGATCAAGAGGCAGTTGTGCGAACAGAACCAGGGAATCATGAATGTTTTAAATTCAGGAAAGGTATGTGTCAGGGTTGCATCCTCTCACTATACTTCTTCAATCTGTATATTAAGCAAATAATTAAAGGAGCTGCATTATATGAAGAAGAATGTGGCATCAGGATTCAGGGAAGGATTATTAACAACCTTCAAAATCAATGGTTCTGAACCTTCCTAATGCTGCGACCCTTTAAAACAGTTCCTCCTGTTGTGGTCACCCCAACCATACAATTATTTTTGTTGCTACTTCATACAGTGATTTTGCTACTGTTATGAATTGGGCGACCCTTGTGAAAGGGTTGTTTGATCCCCAAAAGGGTCGCAACCCACAGTTTGAAAGCCGCTGTTCAAAAATGCAGATGACACAACTTTGCTTTGAAAGTGAGAGGATTTGAAGCACTTGCTGATGAAGATCGAGGATCGCAGCCTTCATGATGGACTACATCTCAATGCCAAGAAGACCCAAACCCTCACAACTGTGCCAATATGTAATAATAGGATAAAGGGAGACAAGGTGGATTTGCTAAAGATTTCGTTTTCCTTGGCTACACAATCAAGGCGCATGGAAGCAGCAGTCAAGAGATCAAGACTTTACATTGCATTAGGTAAATCTGCACAAGACCTCTGCAGAGTGTTGAAAAGCAAAGAGGACCAAGGTGCACATGACACAGCCTTGGTGTTTTCGATCACATCAAATGCGTATGAAAGTTGGACGCTGATAAGGAAGACTGAAGAAGAATTGATCATTTGAATTGTGGTGCTGGAGAAGAATATTGACAGTACCGTGGAGTGCTAAAAGAACAAACTAATCTGTGTTAGAAGAAGTAAGGTCCGAGTGCCCCTTAGAAGTAAAGATAACAAGTCTTCTTCTTATATACAAGGGGCTACTGCTCAAAAAAATGGATTTTTTTCAAAGCTATGTATTGAAATTTTTTTACAAGTCAACTTAATCACCTTCAAAGTACTCTCCATTGCACTTTATATAATTGTCAAGTCTGCATTCCATTTTTGGAAACATTTTTCAAACTTATCTGTTTGGATGGCTGACAGCACTTCCCTTGTTTTTTGTTGTTGTTGTTGTTGTTGTTGTTGTTGTTCACCTCTTCTACGTTGTCAAATCACTGTCCTTTCAGGTCCCTCTGCATTTTTGGAAATAAAAGGAAGTCGCATGGATCAAGGTCACATGAGTAAGGTGCGTCAGCACAAGAGAGGCACACCGTTTTTCCCCCAAAACTGGCACACTGAGATGGCTGCATGTGCAGAAGCATTGTTATGTTTGCAAAACCAGTCCCCCGTCTGCCACAAATCAGGCCTTTTTTTGTTGCACACTGTTACTCAATCATTTCAGAACCTCGAAATAGAAAGCTTGAATAACAGTCTGACCCGGTAAAACAAACTCCAAATGCACTAGAAGTTGACATTTTCATCCATTTGGGAAGTTGAGGTTTGTCATCAATCGACATTTTACCTTTTTTGAAACAAGAAAACCACAGCACTTGAGTTTTCCCCATAGCACTGTCCTTGTAAGCTGTGTTCAACATCACAACATTTTCTGCGACATTTTTTCCCGAGCAGGAAACAAAATGTTACTGCTGTACACTGTTCTCTTAAATCAGCCATCACAAAACACGAGGTTCAAGTGAGACTGCATTTATGGAAAATTCAGTGTGACCTGAGAGCACCTTCCAAGGCGATGTCACTGGGTGCATTAACTCAGAGCGAGTTGCTGGATGCACCCTAGGGGGAAAATGTGTACTACCAAAGCTCTGCCCAGTGCAATTTTGTTTTGGAGGGGGTTGTTTTGATACCTCTTCATACTTTGGGCATGTTGTCAGGAGAGACCAGTCCCTGAAGAAGTACATCATGTTGGGTAAAGTAGAGCAGAGGCAGTGAAAAAGAGGAAGGCCCTCTAGGAGATGAATTGAAACCATGGTTGCAACAATGGGCTTCGGCCTGGGAGCAGTTGTGAAGATGGTGCAGAAACCAGATGGCACCTAACAGCAACCCATCCCTTCTGCCTTCTGAGCTTTATTCCTCAACAAACGCTGTCCTTTTTAGCTTTGGGTTGTTCCGAGGGATAATGTACAGGAGTGGCGTAGTAGTCGTCACTCTATAGGAAGACTACTGCTGTTTCTTTAAGTATCTGAGGAAGAGAGGGAAGTGGTTGCCAGGCACAGAACTCAGCTACTTCTCTTTCAATTAAATGCTGTCTGCTTTACTAAAGGCACAAATCCACCTTTTCTAATGAAACCTCATTTCTCTCAGGCCTGTTTATTACATAATTGATACGGTAGCAAAAGAAGACTAATTTCAAAATAGAATGGTAAATAATTGGCTCGGATCAATGTTCCAAATTTATAAAACAATGAGATTAGATTAGGAAATATGCTCTCTATCACATTCTGAACATTTTGGTCACTTCCGGCTTGACTTATTTACCTAACTGCAGTTTATTATGTATTTAGGCAACATAGAACAAGGAAGGAGACAGACATAGACCTGCTGGAGCTTATGTTCAATGAAATACACGCTCTGTGTCGAGAAGAAAAACACCACAAAGGTCGAAAGCAGAGGTGATGACTAATGGACAAGGAAGGAAGGCAGAAGATACACATAGGAAGCATTGGGTTTTTAAAACCCAGGTTATTTTTGAGTCATTTCACCAAGTCTTACAATCTGTATAAGGAAAACGTAGCCAGGCTGATGGCTTGAGTGGTTCTAAAAATAGGTCAAAATATGGAATCGGAGGAAACCATCTAAGCAACACTAACCTGAGACTCCAATTTTTCCTTCAATTCATCGACAAAGCTCACTGTCATTAAGCTGGTGCCAACCCATAGCAACCCTAAAGGACAGGGCGAAGTGCCCTGTGAGTTGCTGAGACTGTCGCTCTTTACAGGAGTAGAAAGCCCCATCTTTCTCCCATGGAGCAGCTGGTGGTTTCAATGTACTGAGCTTCAACACATAAACACTACACCACCAGGGCTCCTGTTCATTAACATGGAGCTTCTAAAATAGAATAATGGACGTGAAAGCAGTTAGGGAAATTTAGAGACCACGGGAATTGTTTTTGTGAATGTAATAATGGCAGCCTGTTTGCTCTCGTGCTCTGATAAATGGTTTGTGTGTGGGCGCTGTTCTCTTAAATATTGCTATTCATTCCAAATGAAAAGTGCTACACTTGTATAAGCAATCTCCACTTGAGATAGCTGACGATAGAATGCTTGTAAGCATGTCAAAAGTCTTATAAACACATAAGATTACGTCAAGTTTATACTATGATTGCTGAAATATTTTCTTGGGATTTGATTTTTTTAACTCGGGCAAAATGTTGTAAATTGAGAAGGTATATTTCTAGGTACTTAAAGGTAAATGGCAATGGATTTTAATATTTATGAATGAAATAGTGGAAAGCCTGAGCTTGAAGCTACAGAAGGTTTTAGGATGAGCTACTTGATAGTGATTCTAGAATTCCTAAATTTCACTGTTTATGGAATTAAAGTATTTTTATGTGAGAGATCTGTAGAAAACAAAAGGAATATCAACTGTCTATTTGATTACTTTGGTAAGAGATGCAGATCATTATTGGTCACATAAGTGGTAAAGCAGTTCTGGTGGCCCTGAGGGCTAGGTGTTAGGCTGCCAACTACGAGGTCTGTGGTTCAAAGCGAGCAGCCATTCTACAGAGAAAGCTGAGGTTCTCCGCCCTTGTAGAACTCTGCAGTCTTGGAACCCTCTACAGGGTTGCTATGAATCAGAAGAGACTTCATGGCAGGGACAGGGTGTGTAAGTGGTGAGAAGGGATGTGCAGAGGCTGCAGAAAGAAAGGTGGTAAATCTATTAGTTTATTAATAGTGAGTAAATAAGGGAAGCTGATTTCACTTAGAAATTTAGATTATTGGATAAAGGTTAAGACCTCACACTTCAGATATGTTCACCAGAAATACACATTTTGGGCATATTGAAAAAAATCTCAGTTCCAGATCTTGATTCTGCTAGCTGAAAGTTCATACATTCCAAATGCATGGACTTTTGTACACGAATCTTATTTCTTTTGTCTTTTTCTTCTATGGCTCCAAAATATAGAAATAGGAAAATTTTAAGTTATTTACTAATATTTCAATGTTTTTAAAAAATTATTCTTGTTTCTTCTATCCAGTCTTTGCTTACCATCTTTTATGTTCCAAACTAGTATAAAGTTGATTTGCTCTGAATTGCTTTGTTAGATAAGAGTTGAATTCAATGCTTAACTTTTTGTAGAAGTTGTGCATCCCACTTATCCTACCACCCCTTACACTAAGAAAATTGTTTAATCAATAGGAAAGTTTTCAATGAAAAGATTCAGTGAGCTTGTCCTAACTTTTGATATTTTTTTCTCAGTAACCTTAGTATCATGTTGTTTCATTAGTAGGAAATAGATATTTATCTAAATACACACTTTAAAGTTGGATCTTTTTCATTTAGATTCTCCCTGACCAAAAGATCAGGAAGAAAATAAAAATTTTGTAATTGAACATAACTTTTTTTGAAGTTTGATAACTTGACTTCAATGTATTCTGCTATTAACATGTGTGCCAAGCAAAATATTACATTAAAATATAGGTGAAGAACCCTAAAATGATAGCCCACTCATTAGATTTTTAAACATTGATTTATACTGCTTTTCTTCCAATTAATGCAATTAGTGTTGCTTATTTACTCATTGTTGAAATGAACTAGAAGATCAAAATTACATGCTGTTTCAATATGTTTAATCTTTGAAGTATTTTGGATTTTGTTTGTAACTTATTTAAAACACTTTATTTTTAACAAGAAATGGAAAGACTTTTTTAGTATGATGGCTAAATGTCATATACATCATTACCAACAACCATATGTTGTCATTGTACAACGCTAAAGTTATTATTACTCCATAAAATTTAGAAACCACATCAACCACTTTTGCATTCTTTCTATGGAAGCTTGCAAACCCAAATAAATAAATAAATGCACAGTGATGTGTTATACAAAATATGGGAAAAAGTGAAACCTGGGTAAAACCCTTGCCTTAAGAAAAGTAAGGGTTTTTTTTTCCCCCAAACCATTTTATGAGGCGCTAAGCCAGACATCATATTATTCCATAGTTCAATCATACCAAGCAGGGTTGTACAATAGCTACCAAAATCAGCTTGAAAATATTTTCTTCCTTCTTGAACCCCTTGATATCAGCTTCCTCTAACAGACCCCTGCTTCCTCCCCACCTCATCCCCCAGAACCCTCATTGAAGTTGTCTCTATAGATTCACCCATGCTGTGTTTCAAACTGAAGACATATGAAACCCATAACAAAGTGTCAAGAAAGCTACCGATAATGACAAAACACAACAGAAATAAACCCCAATAATAATAAAATATTAAAAACCAGATCAAGCCCAAAGTGTTTCAGAAGGGAGATCGTGACTCAATTTTAAACATTCAAGTCAAATTTGTCATTTAAATTTATGCGCGTTGTCTCTTCAATGCTCTCTGTCTCTGCCCAATAACTAGGTTGCTCCCATCCCTCAATGATGGCTAGAGGGAAATCACCACAGGCTTATTTCCTGTGTTGCTCTCACACCTGTATCTCGGCTCCCACTGTCATCCGTACCCATCCGCACTCCAGAATCCCACAGTTTAAGCCCTCTTACTATTCCCTTCTTCTACTTTGGATTTATCATTCATAATCCTTGAATCATGGGTGTTGGTGTGCTTATTCCATGTGGGTTTAGTTGACGTCTCACTTAGATGACTGCTTTTTTGGAAACAAGCCTTTTAAACCCCAGACACTATTCTATCTGATTTCTTCACGATCTAATTTCTTCACCACATTTTGCTACAGCTCCCATTTCGTCTGTATTTCCTTCAGGAGGGCGAGTATTGGGCCAGGCCATGTCATCAGAACTAAGTGTTTTTAGAGCGGAGCTAGGATTAAGTGTAAACCCTAAATCCATTCCTGCATCTATGTTTATTATCTGTCTCTGGTTCACCTTAGATACCTCCCTATATAAGGTAGAGAATCTTATCAATCATCTCCGTGGAATTTAAGCAACTTCTGTTTATAGTGTCACTGATTGGCCAAAGGTCCTAATTTTAAAGCACTATTGAGAGAGGGAGATTGTGCAAATGGAGACAAATCATATATTTCAATACTTGGATTATTCTCTTTTACACAATAAATCATTATATAAAACACATTTTCTTGATCTATGTGATTGTTCAGTTAATGTTCTATGAAAAATAAAAAATAATGATTGATTTTTATTCACTTAGGGACTAAGGTTTATTTAACATTTAAAATTTAATTAATATAACTAAACACATAATTTTTAAAAAGATAATCATATCTCACATCTCAATCCCTACAGAATAAGGGCTTTTATATAATTCAACAAGAAAAAAAACCCTTGCAAACTAGGAATTGATTAGAAATTCACATGAAATTTTGTGTCAGTACCTTTGTATAGACCAGCTATAGCTTAACAAATTTAAGACAACAACAAAAACAACTAACCAAACTTATTGTTCTGTGTATATGAAAGAGTAAAGGACAAGAAAGAACCAGTTCTTAAAATAGAACAAATTGGATGTACTTAACTGGTCAAATATCCATAATGAACAAATATAAGACCATCAGAATTACAACAATGTGGTACTGTGCAGAGATAGACACATTTATAAGTTGAAGACAATATAACATACAAAAACAGGCTCACACTTATATGAAACAGTCATATTTTACAGAATGACAGTGACAGATTAGTGATGAATATTGTCAGGACAATTGTTTATCAATGTAGGGAAACAAGTAGGGACCATGCCTAACACCATGATCTCTGATGACTCCTTTCACCATTTGCTTTTCTTCTGAAAGTGTCTCCTTGTGTTGGCACCTCACCTACCTTGTTGCCCAGACTACAGATCTGGGATCCATATTTGCTCCTTCCTCCATATATCATGGCCTGTTAACCTTCAACTATTAGACTTATTGTGTACCCATTCTTTGTCTCCCCCATTACTCTGCTAGCTCCAGGCAAGGCTTTGGGTCTCTGCTAGGTAGCATGGCCGAGTTCAGCTCTCTTTCTGTGTGGCCCTATCCCTCTCTGCAGGTAATTCTGCTACGATGACCCTGAGATTGTAAATGCCAACTAACTTTGAGGTAGATTTGTGAAGACCTCTTATAGATCCCTCGAGGAGTGACAGTCCAAGTTCCAGTTCCTAGCAGTGTGCTTGGTATATAGTAAATCCGATTTTTCCGTGAGCTCTACAGCAAAAACATCTGAAATTTGTTTGAGCCTTTTTATTATCTCACTCTGGTGTCTGGTATGTTTCCCACATGTTTTCTTCTTTGCCCAAAAGCTCTAGTTTAAGTTAATATTATTTTAAGCTATTGTGAAACCACTTTCACCCATTCTTCTTCCCTTCATGTTGAGCAAAGATACTTCACACATGAGCAAAAATGATTCTAAGTTAATTCAATTCTGCTTTTCTAAAATGATGCTTCTCTGGAAAAGAGTTAATCAGTCATGTGTAACACAAAACAGATTGTTACAAGAGTTATTTTAAATTATCTCTGCTCTTTATTCAAATAAAACATTAATTACAAATGTCTGGAACATCTTAGGTGTCCGATACACTTTTATTGAACAATTACATAATTTAAAGATATAAGAAATGTGTTCAATATTTTATTTAAATCAAGAAATGAATTGTTTTTTAGGGTTTTTTTTCTGTTGTTCTTATTGTTCTCTTTTGCCCTCATTTATTTCTGAAGAATTTTGACTGGCCAATAGAAGGACTGCTGGTTCCAAATAGCCCTCCCCTGAAGAGGCCTTCCTACAAAACACCAAAGCAATGTGTTCCTGTAAGACTCAGAGTTTTGCAAAATGGAGACAAGAATAAAAAGACAGCTCTTATTTTAATTGGGACAGACAGCTCACGAAGATGGAAAGTACAGTAAGAATTACTCATTCCTACCTTACAATTAGTACAAGGGGTACCCAAAACAGGGTAAAAAATTGTTTTCAAAGCTATGTGTTTAAATTCTTTTTACAAAACAACCTTATAACCTTCAAAGTACTCTCCATTACACTTAATACATTTGTCAAATCTGTGTTCCATTCTTGGAAACATTTTTTTTCAAACTCATCTATTTCAATGGCTGACAGCACCGTCCACATTTTTTTTTCTTCACCTATTCTACATCGTCAAATTGCTGTCATTTCATGACCCTCTTTATTCTTGGAAACAAAAAGAAGTCACATGGAGTGAGGTCAGGTGAGTAAGGTGCGTGGGGCAAGAGAGGCATGCTGTTTTTTTGCCAAAAGCTGCCACACTGAGATGGCTGTGTGAGCAAGTGCATTGTCGTAGTGGCAAAACCAGTCCCCCATCTGCCATATATTAGGCCTTTTTTTGTTGCACACTGTTATGCGATCTTTTCAAAACCTCTAAACAGAAAACTTAATTAACAGTCTGACCTGGTGAAGTGAACTCCAAATGCACTATGAGTCAACATTTCTGTCCCTTTGGGAAGTTGACAGATGTTCAGAACAAGGTTTATTGTCAATCAACAGTTCACCTTTTAGAAAGGAGAAAACCACTCATACACTTGCGATTTTCCCAAAGTGCTGTCCTTAAAAGCTGTGTTGAACATCACATCAGTTTCGGCAGCATCTTTTCCAAGCAGGAAACAAAATTTCACAGCCACACACTGTTCTCATAAATTGGCCATAACAAAAAATGAGGTTCAAGTGAAACTGCTTTTGTGAAAAAATTCACTGTGACCAGAGAGAACCTTCCCAGGAGACGCCACTTGGTGCACTAACTCAGAGCAAGTTGTTCTATGTTCACATAGTGGGAAAAATGCGCAGTGTGAGAGCTCTGCTCTTTCCAGAGCAAGTTTTGTTTTGTTTTATTTTGGTACCCCTCATATACATTCTAGTTTCTCCAGATGTTTGTCTTCTGGCTTAAAGATGTTTTCTAGTAGAATGTGCACTTATTTTTTTAAGCTCCACATTGATATTTGAAGATTCAATTAAATATTAAGATGGTTTCACTTTCAGGAAATTCATTTGAACATTGCTCATTTAGAGTGAGCACAGGAGAACACAATAAGGTGAAACTGAGTCATTCTGATTTAAAAAGTTCTATGATTACTACATCTGTTTTGAATTAATATTTCTTTTGTTTGAGCTTTACTGCTGTCTTGACATAACTGAACTCACACAAATCGATTCTTAAACATAACTTGGAAACTATTTATATTTTTATACACAATTATTTGGTTATGTTTAGACATTTGAAATACTTGATGAACAAATGCAGTTCCTCAAAACATAACTTCATTCACTTGTGTTCTTGTCTTGGAAATTACACTAGGAAATGTTATTATCCTAGAATAACAATGAATTACACTTTAGCTTATTTTATAAGATGAATATTAAAGTCTTCCCAAACAGCCAAGATTTTCTCAGCATAGGAGAAAAATTGCCTGCTACATTGTCATTACATTTTATGACAAAAGGAATAATAGATTATTGAAAAATTTTGATGCGGAGAATGAGTTAAACACATTGTTTCTCATATTATTAGCTGTAATATTACCTCTTGACCTTTCTTTTGGAATGGTTAGAATATTTGAGGCTGTGATAATAGTTTAATATTACTTTCTTCACATTGATTAAATATACTTCATACATCGCTGAACAATGAGTAACATTCAGATCGGCTGTCCACTGAACTGCCTGTAAAGATGATAAAGTAAAAAATTAATCTTCAAAGTAAAGTCAAGCCTGAAATTGAAATCTTTGACGCATACATTTCATAATTAGCTCATTCTGCTAGATGTAACGTGTGAAAGTAATGCCCTTAAAGTAGTACATGTTTTTTTTTCTAACATCCAAAGTTAGCATGTAATGTCTATTATCTCCTAAATTTATTTGGATCAAAATTATTTACAGAATTCCTCTCAGCAGATTAATATTTTAAACGCACAGTTTAAGCAGATAATCCAAATATCATACGAGAGATTTGTTCATTGGAACAACTATTCTAACAGAGGGTATGCGATTCTCACCACTGTCTGCCATGATACGGTCATGGGGCAGAATGTCCTGGTGAATCAAATATTCAGGTATTAGAAAGTCAGTCTGTTCAGGACCTGAATTAATTATTCTCAAATTATTGAAGCATACTGGCATAACAATAAAATGCTACTAAAATTAAACTATCATTGAGTGATTCATTTGGTGATGCAGAAAATTGTTCTATAGGATCATCAGTAGGACTTTCCCCCACCAGCACTATGTTTAAGTTCAGCTTCACAGACGACTTACATGGACCCGGTGTTCACTAGCATTGCAGGCTCAGAGTGCCGCCAAGCTTGGAGGGTCCCTCTCGCACATCCATACTGATCCGGTCGGAGTGGCCTCCCAGAGCTGTGTCAGGTGGAGGCCCTCTGTATTACTGTGAATGTATCCAGATTAAAGGCCTTCCCTGCCAGCAGAAAGACATTCTAATGGCAGATGTGGATACATCACTTGCCTGGCACTTAAAAAAAAGAAAGAGAATTGGCTTGTTTGGTGACTTTAAAAGCAAAATCAGGCCAGAATGATGAAATATAGAATAATTTCAACCAATCCTGATCTTGTAACACCCTTCAATCATTTAATAATTCACTCCAGTTTGGGTTTTGGTTGTTGGTGGGGATTCATCCACCTACAAAGTCAAAGGACAGTCAAATAGTATTTGTTCCCCATGGTGAGTAAGTAGCCTCTCTCGCCAGTAGGGCAGTTCTGTTTCCTCACAGGGGTCTCGATGAGCTGGGCACAACCGGATGGACCTATCAACAACAGGGAGCTTTGATAATGATGGGATATTTTGAATAAATTAAGACCAGCATAATTTTTCTTTTGTCACAGGTGAAATTTATCTCTCGGACCCTAAATTAACAGGGAGGAAATTTTATAAATGATAGTGTAAGGAACTGTAAAAGGAAAGTTCCATATGAAACCATTTAAAAAACCCCTTATTATTGTAGATCATTTGAATGTATATATGTGAGGCGTCTTATGTCTCTGTAAGTTACAATCCATGGCTTGCTCCTGCTCCTTAGTAGAAACTTAAAGGCCCTGTTTCTCCCTGCTTACTTCTTGAGCTTTAGCTCCTGTCAACGCTCTTCCCGTTTCCCTCTCTGAAACTCCCTTCCTCATCCCAACGCTTCCCAAGCCACCTTCATCTGACAGATCTTTTGCAAATATGTTTGGACTTCATTTCTAGATGTTGGTCTGAATGTTGCTCTTTTTGCTACGGGCTCCTCACCAGCACAGCATGTCCCGCTCTGCCTGTACTTACTGCTTATGTCTCCATTCATGAGATAAAGAACAGCTATGGTGCATTTGTTCATTTGTACGTGTATCACTGCACTCTGTGTTGTGGAGCAGTGTAGCCTGGTCAGTCCAATATTAAAGTATTACAGAATCGCTTTACTTACCACATGATTCAAGGCCATACATTATTTAAATCAGTCTTATTAAATCAATGAACTAATTAATACATGAATTGATACATAAATTTGATCATTTCTACTGTAATAATCAATAAGTATAGTTAGTTACAGTGGCTTTCACTTAATATAATGTGAAGTTTCTAAAAGTGCAAAGAATAGCTTTTTAACTTGAAAATTTGAGTAGATGTGTCTTCTAGAGAAACATTCTTTTTTTCTAACCATCATTATTTTTTTCTCAGATGAGAAATGTTTAGGTATGGATTGATTTTAGAGACACATATTAATAAAACACCATAGGCAAAATCAGTATAATCTGTGCCTTACCTTCATAGCTGATGAATTCACATCTCAGAGTGTTTGGCATTATTACAAGAGGATTAAAATACTGAGAATTGATTTGGGGGATAAAATTCATTTATAGTACCAATGTTTGTGAAGTTTAATATTTAATTTTGATGGTTTTTGAAAGTATCTTCTGTAGTAAGGCAGATTATTGTAGGGAAAACTCATGATAAAATAGGACCTTATGATTTTTCACATATTTAAACAAGTTGAAAAGATAATTGACAGTGTATACTGACATATCAATCAAATCTTGGATCATTTGTTTCAGAAATGTTGACACTGAAAGGAAAAAGGATGTGAAAATCCATGTCACCAAGGATTCTGAAACAGAAATAAACCAAACAGATTTTCATCAGTTTTTGGAGAGGTAAATATTGATTATCCTAAATACGAAGATATTTTCTTTTTATATGCTTGAATGACTATACACGTGTCTCTGTATAAGAAAATAGTTGTTAACATAGTGATTCTGCAGTTTTTAATCTGAATTATATTGACTATATGACAGTTCGTGAGACAGATGAGTAATTCAAAAATAATTTTTCAAATTCCAAGGTCTGACAGGTTCCCGAGCTTTCTGAACGACCACCTCTGTAAATACAGATTACTTTCATTTTTATTCATTTCACAATTTTACAACCACATTTCCTTTTGCTTATATTTATCTAAATCAAGACAAGAATAGTTGCATTTTAAGTACTCTGCATATTTTATGTATTCTAACCCAAATTTTAAAGTATCGTGAAATAAATCCAGCTCATATCTATTATAATTTTTCTTTGATCAGTATTTTTTCACCCAAATTAGAACTTTTTCCATAGAGTTCTTTAAAGAATTCAAAGGTCAAAGGTGGACACTTGATATGACTTTTACTTGTTGAAATAAGGCAAAGTTAATTTCATAGGACTTAAGGAAAAGTCTATGCAAAAATTAATTTTAAAGTAATATAGGTGGAACTTTTTGTTGGTGGTGGTACCTACCTGTGAAGTTACAGTCTCAGAATAGCCCTCACCCGACCAGCATCTCTCCATGAAAAACCAGCCCATCCCTCATGTGCTGTCCGTCAGCCTCAGAGCTGCTAACACGAGGATCAAGGAATGGGTTCCCACTGGCTCATTTCCTTTAAGTCCCTCTCAGAGAAATGGAAGGCCTAATTATTTGCTTAATTGCCTTATCCCATTAAGGCAATAAAATCTTCATACAACAAAATCTTACTGATAAATATAAAATTACTTCTTACAGCTCTTTCCTCAACAGTTAAGCAAAAAGGTTGGAAGAGGAGGGAAAAAGATGGCCAAAAAAAACTGTGATTATTTTCAACAGGCTTCTGTTACGTTTACACGGTGCACATGGATGGATGCTGCATGGTCTGCGGAGATATAAACAGAAAACAAAATCAAGGCAAAGCAGTCTTGCTCTTAAAGAACTTTCCATTGTTGGTGTCAGGGAATTTGCTTAGTGAAACAACCCGAAAGCCAGACGTGGCAGTATTTTAACTGCACGGAAGTAAAAGTGGTCAAGTGACCAAAGTGTACAACAGGTGTGGTCAACCAGGAAGGGGAGCCTGGTGCGGGGCCGCCCTGTGAGGACCACGGGGGGAGGGAGAGGTTTTAGTTGGGTCTTGATGAAGAGCAGTGACACGAGACGGAAGTCAAGGGGAAAATGCACCCATTCGTAGCGCCAGTGGACGTGACAACTCTTTGCAAGTACCCACGGCTGCTTTTGGTGGCCCAGGAGCTGGACTGAAGTCAAAGTGGGCCCAGCCTGAGGAAGGCCGCCTGGCGGGTGGTTGGAAGGGAGTCTCCATTATTGCAGAGGGGTAGCTGCTTGAGGGGCCCAGGTGGTGGAGTGCTTAGGAGTTGGCTGTGAACCGACAGGTCATTGGTTCAAAATCACCAGCCTCTCTGAGGGGCCTTTCTACTCCCATAAAGAGTTCCAGTCTGGCAAAACCATAAGGGCAGTACTACCCTGTCCTATAGGGTCACTAGGAGTCAGCATTGACGCGATGGCAGTGAGTTTCATTTTTGGTTCTGGTAGTTGTCTGTGAGCCTGGGAGACACAGCTTCTCTCTTATCGCTTTTCTCTCAGTGGCCACATTGTACGATTTATAATACAGTCTTCAGGGCAAGAGCTCCATGTGATGCTTCTCCGCTCTGTCCCTGAGAAAGCAATGTCATCAGAGATAAGACTTTCTGCTTTTCCTGGACCCTCTGAACCAGCGGTTCACAACCTGTGGGTCACAACCCCTTTTACAGGAGTTGCCCAATTCATAACAGTAGCAAAATTATAGTTATGAAGCAGCAACGAAAATAATGTTATGGTTGGGCTTCACCACAGCATGAAGACCTGTATGAAAGGGCCATGCATTAGGAAAGTTGAGAGCCACTGCTCTGAACCCATGTGAGCCAGATGATCCATGTTGATTTCTTGGTGAAAGTCACGGAACCTTATTTCTCGAACTTTAATGTGTCAGGGAAATTCAGGGTAATTCAAGTAGCAACTCACGCCTCAGTTTCCTCACTTTCAAAAATCTAAACTCTTCTCATTCTATAATTATGTCTTATGAAAAGCCCAGAGATTGAAGCTTGAATTTCATCTCTCCTAGCTTACTATCTAAACAAACTTATACTTGCTTGCTGAAAATGAGGAGGACTTGAAGGATTTGATCTTCACCAGAAGATCAAGGATTGTAGCCTTCAGAAGGGATTACAAAGCAAGGTAAAGAAAACACAAAAAAAGAAGAAAGAAAGAAAGAAAGAAAGAAAGAAAGAAAGAAAGAAAGAAAGAAAGAAAGAAAGAAAGAAAGACAATGCAAATCCTTGCACCTGGACCAATAGGTAACGTCATGATAAATGGAGGAAAATGTGAAAGTCATGTCAAGAACTTTGTCTTGTTAGGATCCTCAATCGGTGCCACATGGAAGCAGCGGACAAAAGATCAAAAGACATGCTGCGTTAGGTAAATGCGCTGCATAAGACCTCTTTACAGTTTTGAAAAGAAAGGATGTTACTTAGCGGACTACTGTGGGCCTGGCCCAGCGGAAACATTTTCAGTAGCCCCTTATGCGTGTGGAAGTTGGACACTGAATATGGAAGACTGGAGAAGGGCTGATGCGTTTGAATTACGCTTCTGGGGGAGAGCAGTGAACGTGCTCGGGACTGCCAGTCGAACGAGCACGTTTGTCTGGGAAGGAGCACGGCTGGAGCGCCTTTCGAGGCAGGGGTGGCCAGCGTTCCTGGCACAGACTTTGGACACGTTGTCAGGAGAAACCTGTCCCTGGAGAGGGACATTACACTTGGGAACGTGGAGGGGCAGTGAGGTAGTTAGTTTATTGTGCCCACCTGGCCGATAAACACATGTTGGGTTAATTGAAGGGCAGAAGGATAAATGGGTCAGTGAGCCTTGCCTTTCTCCTTCTCTGGCTTCTTGCTTGAAGATCGCACCCTGTGTGCTGGAGCAGTGGTGTGGAGACCTTTGCCAGCGCTGAGATGCTTACACATTCACTGACTCGGCTTTCCTCCTGCAATCAGCATCATTGCATCTGTTTTGTGAGATGGAGGAAGACTTTGTGGATTGGTGTTGGACATATGGGTTGATGGGTTAATGTTGGGCTTCTGGTCTTGGGCAGCACTGGGTTGGGATGTTCTCTTGATGCACATTTATGTAAAACTCTCTCTTACACATATGAATTTCTGTAGATTTGTTTCTCTAAAATACCCAGACTACCACATATGGTACCTTGGGGGTGAGGTACTGGAAAAACAAATCATAAGATGGAGAGTAGATGTTTGACCCCTCCCTCATGGTAGTTTTTCTTCTTTGTCTAGCCAGAGGTCAGATAAAGCCACACTGTTTACTTGGAGGTTTTCTGGGGGGAAATATGGGAAATATTAAATAGAAAGTTTGTAAAACCACTTGCTTTAAGTCATTAAAATTTGATCTTTAGATGAGTTTAAGACACACATGCAAAGAAAACTCTGGAAAGATATGCCCCACCCAGTGCTTTGGAGTACTCAGGAACCAGTAGTCTTTGTCAGAAGCTGAAAACATCTGGAACCATGAAGAAAACTCCCCTCTAGGGGTGGATTGAGTTAGTTTATTGTGTCAACCTGGCCGATAAACACGTGGGATTAATTGAAGGGCAGAGGGATAAATGGCTCCGTGAGACTTGCCTTTCCAGTTCTTGGGTCTCTTGCTTTCTGATGGTTGGGCCAGGGTGCAGCTGCCTTGGCCAGTTCCCTGCTTTAGCTGGCAGGGCTAACTTCCTGCAGGATGTCCCTAAGGAGAAGCCACATGGACCTGCCCCAATGCAGCCCTAGGTGTTGGAGCACCGTGTGGAGACCCCTGCCAGCGCTGAGATACTTACACATTCACTGACTCGGATTTCCTCTTGCATTTGGCATCATTACGTCCATTTTATGAGATGGAGGAGGACTTTGTGGGTTGGTGTTGGACATATGGGCTAATGGGCTAATGTTGGACTTGTGGGCTTGGGCAGCACTGGGTTGGGATGTTTTCTTGATGCACACTTAACCTTTACATAAACCTCTCTCTTAAGTTTCTGTGGATTTGTTTCTCTAAAGTACCCAAACTAACACAAGTATATACGGTGCTAATATTCCTGTGGGGTAAGTACTCCTGGAAGAGATGAAGTTCAGAAAAGTTAATTACCTTTTCCAAGGGCAGCCAATATGTGAAAGGGCTAGAATTTGAATCATGGCGCTTGGACTCTGGATCGCACATATGACATGAGATGGTTCAGAGATCATCTGGGGGGAGTAGAAGAAATTGATCCTGAAGAATCATCCAAAAAGCAAAAGGTGCATCTTCTGACTGGGGTCAGCCTTCTCTGTCACCCCAGCCCACCAGCTCCTATCAAGGAGAACTGTGGCCCAGCCTTCATTTGTTGTCCCCCAGCCTGCAGGGTGGTTACCACGAGAACCGGAGCCTGAGTTCCTACTGGATGATTTCTTCTAAGACCCTCTCAGAGATGTGGAGACCTAATTGATGCATGCTGAAGGATTTGCAGCCTTTGGTATGGATTACAGTTCAATGTAAAGCAAACCCCAAATCTCACAGCGAGACTAATGGGTGGCATCATGAGAAACAGAGATAAAAGACCGAAGCTCTCAAGGATTTTTGTCTTGCTTGGATCCACCATCAGTGATCATGGCAGCAGCCGTCCTGAGATCACCCAACACATTACAGAGGTGTTATGCAGCAGATTTACTAATGCAAAGTGTTGAAAATTAAGAATGTTATTTTGAAGACTAAGTTGGGCCTATCCCAAGCCATGGTGTGTTCACTCACCTCCTATGTGTTTGAGAGCTAGACTTTGAATAAGGAAGAGTACAGAAGAGTAGATGCATTTGCATTAGCGTGCTGGTGAAGAATGTTGAAAGTACCAGGGACAAACGAACAAATCTGTCTGGAAGAAGTACAGCCAGAATGTTCCTTAGAAGCAAGATTAGAGAGATTTTGCCTCATGTGCTTTAGACATGTTATCAGGAGAGACTAGTCCCTGGTAAAGGACACCATGCTTGGTATAGAGGCAGTAAAAAAGAGCAAGACCCTCGATTAATGGATCAACACAGTGGCTGCAAAAACAGTTCAAACATATTTGTGAAGATGGTTCAGGACTGGGCAGTGTTTCCTGTTTGATACTCAGAGCTGCTATGAGTCGGAACCAACTCGACGGCACCTGAACACAGCAGTTATTTGCTTGATTGCTTTAGTTCATTAAGGATTTAAAATTTAGAAACATTCTTCAGACAGCAGAGTTGCTGATCAGTGTAGAAACACATCTAATTTGATTACTATAGCCAGTACATACTAGCATAAAATCCATTCAGTAAGCACCTTCTACTTTCCTCGCCAGAAAGCCAGGCAGTCAGCACGGTGTTCCTTAGGAAATGCTCATCACTGACCTTCAGCTCTGCTCTCCTTTCTCACAGTGTTACCTCTTTACCTCTGCCTAACCTGGCTCTCAGTGTGTAGCTTCTCCCCTACCCTTTGACAGAGTTAAGACAACAACAACACAGATCAGATAACACAGCGTCTCTGCTCTCATAGCTGCCAGGGCTTCCTGATGTTTATGCATTAGAGGTCAAGTTCATCAGTGTGGCATCTCAAATGCTTTCAAAGCAGAGCCTGTGTTCTTTTTAAGCGTCATCTCTCCCCTCCTTCATCTACTCCACTCCAGCCAATTGCTTGATGGACGCCTGACCATCTGTAGCATTCAAAGCCAAAGATTTCCTTCTCTGATGAGCCCCCCACGGAGCAATTTCTTTCTTCTTCCTTTACATCCTCATAGCCCACTGGCCGGAGCATTTGCCTCTGACAACATGCCCGGTCATTTATTTTAGTGCATCACAATGCTGACTCCGTGGTGCTTGTAGCTGGGGGTGGGATGTTGAGGGGTGGCGGGATTGAGGGGAATCACTTTAATATTTAACCATGCTAAAAATTCTTTTTATTAAAAAAAAAATAAAACCCTCTGCTACGTCTTCACGTTGTATGTTGTCAGTTGCCCTCCGTAGGTTCGGAATCACAGCGACCCTGTATATTCATAGGCGTTCGCCAGAAGGAGACAGTGCTCCGTCCTGGCCATCCCCATGATTTTTGTCATGTTCAAAGCCAATCGTTGCAGCCCCTGTGTCAATCTAGCTTGTCAGGGGTCTTCTTCTTTTTCGCCACCCCTCTACTTGGCCGAGCTTGACCTCCTTTTCCAGGGCCTGGTCTCTCTTTGGTAACATATCCAAAATAGGTGAGACCAAGTCTCCCCATCCTTGATTCTAAGAACCACATTTTCATATGAAGTTAAAAATCCTCAGAAGTCACTCTTGGTGGAGGGGAATGAGGAAACACTTGGTGAAGCATTTGGAGAGCCAAATGGGGGCCCATTGGGCTTCTAACGGCAAGATCAGCAGTTCAAAACTACCAGTTGAACTGAGGGAGAAAGACAAGGCTTTCTACCCCTGGAAATAGTTACCGTCTCAGAAATCCACAGGGGCAGCTATACCAGGTCCTTTGAAGTCACTGTGCATCAGAATTGACTTGATGGCACCCTTTTTGAGTGAGAAAGGGCCAGAAACTCAGTGGGGAAAGACTGGGGAAGGTCTTTGGGGAAGAAGGAAGAGAGGGAGCAAAGGGGATATAAAGAAATGAAAAGTCAATGATGCTATATCTACTTCAGAATCGATCTCATCCAGCACTGGGCCAAGGCACTCTTCAGTGTCTACCCCAATCCTCCCAACAACCCTAGAAAGTAGGACATCTAGACTCTGAAACGTTAAATAACTTGCTCACGTTTCACAGTTTGTGGGGAAAAGACTCAAGAACTCTCATGGACCCCAGAGCCCCTTTCTCTATTCTCCCCAGTCCCGTCGAGGGAGTTGCCATTAGAAATTCAGGTTCTTGTTATCTGTGTTATCTTGTATTTTCTCCCTTCTGTACACGAAGCTTGCCCATGCAAGGCCAATATGTATATGTGTGTGTGTGTGTGTGTGTGTGCTTCTTTGTTACAGGTGCACTGAACAGCTAAAGTTGCCTTCTGCAGCTCGGAGGTTGTTCCGTGAAAAGGGGGAGGAAATCTTTACCCTGAAAGACCTGCAAAGAGATGAACTGGTAAAGACATGCATCTTTTGTGCATTTTTTTTTTTTTGCCCTTTGGAAAATTCTGACTGTCGTATCTTTGAAAACTTTTTCAGCCCAGCCTGTTTTCTTTCTCTTTACTTCCAGAAACTCACATGGCGTGTGTACTAGATTGGCTTGGTTATAGAGTCCTACTGTGATGTGTTTGGTTTTTGTAGAACTATTTCCTCCCTGTTTTTCAGATCAGTCATTTCTGTTATTCAGTCTTGCAAATGATTCACTCTTTCCTCAGCCTTTTCCAGTCTGCTTTTCATTTCATTCACTGCGCTCATTGATTTTATTTTAATCTCAGTTATTGAATTGTTCAGTTTTAACATTTCCACTTGGTTTTTCTTCGGGTCCTTGTTTATTTGATGAGATTTTCTAATTTGTCATGAGCTGAAGCATGGTGGCACCGTACATACTCGTGTATAAGCCAGGTTTTACAGCACATTTTTAAATGCAGTTTTTGCGGTAAAATTAGGTGCCTCAGCTGATGTTTGGCTTGGCTTATACTCAAGTATATATGGTAATTTCTGTTGAAGCGTGTTTATTATGGCTACTTCAAAATCCTTCTCGGCTAGTCTTAACACTTCTGTCATCTCAGTGCCAGTGGTGGCTGGTTATCCTATCTTATTCAAGATGGATTTTCCTGGTTGGTGGGATAATGAGGGATTTTAAAAATAGAAACCTGGGTATTTGTAGTATTACCTTATAAGACTGATGTTGTTAAACTTTTGTCTTGACTGGCCTCCTATGACACTGTCCTGACAAAGGAAGGGGTGGCTGGCCTATGCCCCTGCCTGATTGAAGTGGGCGTTCAGGCTCCTTTCTCAGTCTCTCTGGACATCCGAGGAGACCCACGTTACATTGGGCATGGATGGGTGTGGTGGATGGGTGCACACTAGGCCTCTGCTAACTGGGAAGGACCGCAGTGTCTCATTACTCCTCCTCATGGCATTCACTGGCACATGAGCACGGTGACCTCATTACTTTTGGGTGATGGTGAAAGTTCTGAATCTCCATGAAGATTCTCTGATACCACCCTGGCTAGAAGCAGAAGGGGTGCTTCATGACCACTGCATAAAGGTGAAAGTCCGTGCCCTCCTTAAGGGGATGGGGTATCCTCATGATCACATTCTTGCTCCCTCCTTGGCTTTCCCTGGCACCATCCTGCTGGTGGTGGTCAGGGTGCGGTGGGGGCATGGTTTGTGTATAGCCTGGTGAGGGTTGTAGTCTAGGCCAGAGCTGCTTAAATGGGTTCATCACTCTATATGGGGTTACATCGCTGAAAGGGGTGGTAGGGGATATTTGGCAGCAGTAAGAGGTTTCTGAATGCACAACAACCAAAAAACCAATTCAAAAGCAAATGGTATAATGAACAGGCAGAGCTTACCTGTGTTACCTCCCACAACTCGGCAGCATTGGTTTTGAACATACCATGTGTGCTCGGAGGGGGAAAAAAAATCAGCAGAGCTAGATGTTGTGTTTTGTAATACTATCAAAATCTTAGCTTCATTAGAAACTGTGTTTTATTTGCATACTTATTTTATAAATCTATATGCCTGGAGTTGTGAGTGGTAAAAGTTTAAGAAGCCAAGGGACTCTAGATTCCCCATTCAGCCTCTGTTAGTAGAGACGGAAGGGCGAGTGCTTCGGCAATATGGGTTTTAGATAAAATAAAATGCTTATTGCTGAAAAATTCCAGTCTTTTGAGGCTTTCTTTTTCCTGGTCTTTTACTTATGGAACAGGCTTGATAATCTTTTTAAATTTTTTGGGTCATTTTTGTTGACTTCAAAGAAACCCCAGCAAACTCACCACCATGTTTTCCTTTGGGTCCAAGGCCCCTAGCTGATCCTTCAGCCCATTAAGCAGGTGGAATAAGGACTTCTTCTTCATCTTTCTGGAAGCCAAAGTCTGTCTTTCCTGAAGGAGGCAAGCGTACATGCTATTTTGCATTTGCAGGTGTGTTGCATGCATGGGGCACGTGTGTTCTTAACGGAGGCATGTACCACATGGTGGAGCCTGCTGGTGTAGTGCTGACTCCTGGCCTAGGACCCACTAGCGGCTCGTTGGGAGAAAGGCTTAGTTTTCTACACCAGCGGCAGTCTCACAAACCCCCAGAGCATCACTGATGCGTCAGCTCTGCCTCGATGGCAGCGAGACAGGACACATGCTATTTTGCATTCTGCTCTTTCATGTAATCAACCCTGAATAGCTTACCATGCCATTACCTAGTCTTCTATTTTAAATAACCGCGTTGATTCCTTTGGGTGTGCTTGCGGTTTTCCTTATTCAGTATCCACTTATTATTGCATATTTGCATTATTTCTAGGATTTTGTGATTACACACAGTGCTTCAAGGGACACACTTGTTAAAAAAATCTAACCTATATCTCTGATTGTTTCCCGATGCTAAACTTCTGAAAGTAGAATTGTTGTCTCAAAGAACACCCAGCAGCCCTGAGTAAACAACATGCTCGGTGCCTACGTGGGTCTTGGGATGGAATCGTCAGTGAGCCTAAGCGGGGGCTTGTGGTTCTTCTTGAGCATCACATTAGAGCCAGGACAGGCTCGCCGCCTTCGCAGGGACCTCAAAGCTGCAGCTGCAGCCAGTGAAGGTGACTGCGATGAAGAGCCTGTGGCAAGTAGGGATTGGTTCAAGCTTTTCAAAACGAGGCCAGATTTACATGTCCTTATGGGCCACGAGGCTGTCCAGAAGTCAGACATTCCTAATCCTCGGGCAACCTTCCATAACTCTCCTGATTCAGTTTGCTTAGATTGGTTGCATTCAGTATCCATAAGGAAGGCCGATGGCACTGCAGCAAACACACGTCTCCAAATGCATGCATGGCACCTGGGTAGGGGACCGGCCATCGATCGCAGTGTGTCTGTGGGCACTTCCTTCTGTGAGACTTAATGAATGACAGGATTCCACGGCAACTCATTAAGTTTCTGCTTTGCTTTAAGTTGGATCATTTTTTAACTTGCCTGGAATCCAACTCATTTTTTCCCCCAAACAGGTATACGTTTCATGTGGAGAGAATTGGATCAATCCTGACCTGTCCATTCGTCAGCAAAAGAAGCAAATCTTCCTAAGGAACCTAACCTCAGATATTTCCAAAATTCGACTCTTCTGCAGTCTGCGTAAGACTGAGGGTAAGCATTGGAAATTTTTATACAGCCCCAATGCGAGTTTTTTTTATGCTACTCTTTAAGAAGCCTTGATGGCACTGTCTGGCGAGTGTTGCCTTATAACCACAAGGACATGGTTCGAAACCCCCAGCTGCTCCCTGAGGGAAAGCTGAGGGGATCTGCTCCCTGACAGGCTTGTCCTCAGCAGCTCCATCTACAGGGTCACTATGAGCCAGGATCAACTCAGTGGCACTGGGTTTGTTTTGGTTTCCTTTTTTTTAATATGACTTTTTTTCAAAACCATTTATTGGCAGCCAATACAGCCATCATATCATAGTTCAATCACATCGAGCAGCATTGTACAACTGCTACCACGATCCGTTTCAAAACATTCTCTTCCTGCTTGATCTCCTTGATATCAGCTCTCTGTTGCCCCTGCCCCCCCCCCCCACTCACTATATCCCAACACTACCACCACCACCTCACCCAAAGAACCTTTATTCTACTTTTGGCCTCGATAGGTTCACCAATCCTGAGTTTCCCCAATATAGAAAAAACAAACAAAACCCAGAAAATGTTGAAACCCAGATCAGACCCAATGCATATCAGAGAAGGCATCAAGTGACAAGAGTTTAACTGTTCACATGAAGTTTATCATTTTGATCTCCTACTGTCATCTCTCCAATGCACTCTGTTTGGTAACCAGGTTATTCCCCTCCCTCCGTTATGGATAGAGGGAAATCACTGGAGGCCCATTTGCAGTGCTGATCTCACAAATGTATCTTGGCCTCCCACTGTCGTCCATAGCTTTCTGGAAACCAGAATCTCACAATTTAGGTTTTGCTATTATTCCCTCCTTCAGCTTCAGATGATGTGATTTACAATCCTTAGGTCATTGATGCTGATGTGCTTCTTCCAAGGGCATTTAGTTGACATCTCACTTAGAGGGCTGCTTGTTTTAGAAACAAACCTTTAAGACGGCAGACACTATGCTATTCTAAGCACTGTCTGACTCTTCACCACACTTTGCTATAGCACCCATAGCTTCTGTGCTCGGGGCATGCTGGAAGAACTAATTGTTCTTAAATTAGAGCTAGGATTTAGTGCGAGCCCAGAATTCAGTCCTGGATCTGGGTTGTATCTGTCTTGGGCTCCCCTTAGAGAACTCCTTGTTAATGTATGGTAGGGAATCTTAAAGATTTTATGTTAGTATTGCCATTGATTAACTCCTGGTACTAATTTTAAAACACTGCTGAGAGAAGGCTATTGGACCAGTTTAGGCTAACTGCATATCATAATGCCTGAATTATTTGCTTGTACAATGTAAATCTTTACATGGCTGGACACTGTTTACACAAACCTTGGGAATTGGTTGTCAGGCAGAATTCACAATATTCACTGATGATGTCAATCACAGATCTGCCGGAATAATACATATATATATATAATACATATATATTTGCTGCATGAAGATATAGACAGATATATACATGTATATATCTGTCTATATCTTCATGCAGCAAATCGGGCATTCATATACTAAGTCGATGTTTGTCCTCCTGCCGGCAGTTCAATCCTCTTTGTATAGCTGTCTTCTGGCTCTATAAACACCATGCATTTTCAGTCTTAGTCCTCAGGTTACAGGTCTGTTTGAGGTAGAGTCCAATTCACCTGGTGGAGTTTCCACGCTGGATCCCTCAGGTGTGGCCTTTGGTGCATATTGTGATCCTGGAAGAGGCAGGATTTATTGCCCCAATATTCTAGGGCACTTGGCCAGGGTCCCCAGGTTGTGTTCAGGAACTCGGCTTGTGTCCAACTCCCCATTTAGGGGCTTTAAAAGTACTGTTGGTCATTTTTCACTCCCCACTTGGAGGTTGGTCCTCCCTCTTTTTCTGACAACAGGCATACCCTTGTCTTCCCCCAGACATGTCTACTTCCTTTCTGCCCTCCCTCCCGACCTGACTTGCCCATTGGTCTCCCTCGTTCCTCTGATAGGGGGACCTCATCGTAACTTTGATGGCAACCACTAAGCAATCAGCATCTCCCCCACCCCCCTGCCCTTGACTGTTTGATCCCAGCTGACGTGAAGAGCCCTTGCCACAGTGACCTTCCCGGTGCACAGCTTGAGAGGATGGTCTGTGGTTCATGGGCACTGGTCAGGCTCTCCACCAGGCTGGCTGCATTGGCCAGCAGCCTGGATGTCCTGCAAACCTGAGCGTATGCCTGCCCTGTTGCTTGTCCTGATAACAGCCGACGCATGCCGTCTTTGTCCTTTTGTCATTGACTCACTGCACTCAGCAGAATGTCTTCCAGATCCCTCCATGTCATGAGGAGCTTCATGACTTCATCTCTGTTTTGGGATGATGTGCAGTATTCCATTGTGTGTATATATCAAAGGGTTTTTTTTAACAGTAAATATTTATTTCCATGAACTACTAGCACAAGTCTTTCTGGGAGGCAGAATCAAGCTACCAAAGTGTTTAGGAGGTGTGGGCTTCCTGGATTTGAGCCCCCTGAGCTACTGGCCCCTATTCCACACACCAGGTGGCACAGGAGAATGAGGGTTTGGGAATGGAATGTGGCTGGAGCGAGAGAGAATGCCCCTGAATGCTTGTGTGGGAAATACAGACCCAGCTTTGCCCCTTTGCCTGCAGCAGGAGGAGGGGGTGGGGGGGGGAGGGAGAGAGAGACTAGCTCCCACAGAAGGGCTAGAACTACATTCAGCTTCAACCCCAAGACTTAGGGAGAACCAAATGATTCTCTCCCTGTCTAAGTTATCTTAGGAACTCTTCCTACCTGGTCTTCACTTTACCTCTGGCCTGTCTTCTGAAGGTTGGATTCCAGATGCTGCTATTGAAACCAGTGCTCCTTGCTCCATCTTGTCCCCTGGCCTCGCCCAGTGGAATGGCCTGACCTCCTCCTCTTGCAAACGCCAGAGTTTGGGGCACTTCTCCAACAGCAGGGACTTAGCTTAGATAGTCCAGCGAGCAGCCAGCAGCAAGGACTTAGCTCAGATAGTCCAGTGAGTGTGTGGCCCAGTGCAGGCCAGGAACTTGGCTGGTCTTAACCACTGGCTTCCTACCCCATCTTAGACCACTGGACACACTGCTCTTTGCACAACAAAAGGGAGCTGGACGGTTTGTGTGGTGGGAACCAGGGCTGAGGCACCATGAGCTGAGGCATCTTAGGGGAAGGCAGGGAAGACAGAAGGCAGGCTGCAGCTCTTGTCACAGGTCAGAGAAATTAGAAACTTCTCAGCATGTGGGGAAGGAGGAAGGAGGGGGAAGGTGGGTGGCAGGGTCTGTGCAGAGCTGTCAATCCTCAGGCCAGAGGTGGGTTTTTTTTTTTTAATAGAATTGCCTACTGATGGGAATTTTGGCTGTTTCCAACTCCTTGCTCTGTTCGCTGTGCTCCAATGCGCATGGTAGAGCAGGGATCTGTTTACGGTCTGTCTCATTCCTGTGGGATCTAGGCCCGGTAATGGGATTGCCAAGCCCTATGCTATTTCCATTGCCATCTGTCTTCAGAACTGCCATATCACCTTCCACAGTGGATGGGCATGTTTACAGTCTCACCAGCAGTGGATAAGTGATTTAATCTCTTCACACCCTCTCCAGCATTTGTTGTTCTATGGGTTTTTTTTGCTTTTGCTTTAATTGGGCTATGGTTATGGGTGTTAGATATAAATTTATTTTTAAGAGACCATTTTACTCCTGAATGTTGCTGTTGAGCTCTTTTGATCACCTATTTAACAGGATCCCTGGTGGCTCAGCCCTTAAGTTTCAGGTTACTAATGGAATGGTTGACAGTTCAAATCCACCAGTGACTTCAAGGAGAAAGATGAGTAGTCCAGTCTGCTTTGATAAACATTGCAACCTTGAAAACCTGTTGGGGTAGTAGTTTGGCTCAGTCCTGTACTATCACCGTGCATCAGAATCATGGTGAGCCCAGTTGCTATATTGTAATTAACACTACAATTGGGATGTGCTAAGAAAATAAACTTGATTTTATCTATAACACATCTGGCTGTTTGGTGTGTGTGTGTGTGTCTACTATCACTCCATCTAGAAACAAAAAAGTCTCTAGGTCTAAATATTGTCCAATCCATTCATTTAAATTCAATCTTTCAGGAGGGCTTTCCTATTGTTGTTTTTTGACCCTCACTGTGGCCTTCTCTAGCCAGGCCTAGAGGCATACTCTCACTCCCTGGGCTCAGCACACTGAAGTCCACAGCTGTAGTGACCCATAGTCCATTATTTTAGTGCAGGAATTGCTTTGGGTGGGTGGTGTACTTGCTGCTTCATTAGACCTCTGGTCTGCTCCCCGTGTGCTCCTGAGGCCAGCGATGCACCAGTGTTCATGCCCAAAGCAGCCCTTTCCACAGACCCATGAGGATGTAGCCCTGGCTCAGGCTTCATCCTGGCTTGGAGCCACATCCCCAGAGACCGAACCCCACGCAGTACCTGGGTCTTATGGCTGTGCCTTTGCAGCAAGGTCAGGGGCAGCACAAGAACTGGCCCCATCGTGTCTTGAACATGTGTTCTCAGGGTTTCTGCGCTCAGCTAACGTGGCAGAAGGGAAGCCAGTGAGTGGACATCAGGACACCCTGTGCTGGGCAATGCCTTTCCCTGTCTTCTGCCCCAGTTTCCCTCAGGTCCCTAAAGGGCAGTTTGTCTCCAGGTCAGTTTTGCAGGGAAGACTTGGATGTGCTAAAAGGAAGATCGGGCACATGGAAACATCTTAAACCGTAGTTCTTTCCTTGTTGTAAGGATGGTGTGTCGGGCACTGTCCTGAGTCCGCCTGTCACAGCGAGCTGTGTGTTCTTACGCTCCTTTTGGCACCGTTCTCGTCTCCTGCTGGCTGCCCCAGAGCAAGAGTCAGGGAGACCGAACGGGAGCAGAGAAAAGCTCATCTGTGTAATTTAACATACATTGCGTACCACACAATAAGGTTTGCATGTGCCTTTGTAGTCACTGGGGACTTCTGCTGGGGACTTTGTGATCTCAGACAAGAATGGATTACCCAAAAAGCTAGGGGCACATAGGCCTCCGTATGAAATGAAAATCTGACACCTCAACATGTGAAACTGTTACTTACTTTTTAGTAAGTAAACACAGAATAATCCGGTGCCTACCTTGGCTTTGGATAATCCGATAGAGAATGGCCACTGCCATTGAGTGATGCTAACTCACAGTGACTCTATAGACAGACTAGAGCTCCCCCTGTGTTGGTTTCAGACACTGTAACTCTTTAGAGGCATAAAAAGCCTCATCTTTCTCTCAATGAGGTTGGGGGTTTTGAACTGCTCACCTTGTGGTTAGCAGCCCAACCTGTAACCTACGAGGCCACCACCAGAGAATGACACAGCTCTTTGCGACCAGAACGGCATTTACATCAATAATGAGACTTGTTAGAATCATTAGGGACAGTTTTGTAGAACAAGTCGTGTGTCTTAATATTCTTGCCTAAGAATATCTTGAGCATAAAGAATCTATAAGAATTAAGTTAAGAGAAATACAACCTATTAGTTTGAAAAGCAACCTTCAATTACCCTCAGGATTTTTTCTCCTAGACTAAAGCTGGAAATTCTCTTTTTAATTATTGTGTGTATCCACATGCTTCCCGTTCTGCAATCTTGACTTATGTGGCTGCAATGTGTGCCTGTCTGCCCAGCTCTCGTTCTAGAAGTCCAAAGTGACATTGTCTCGGGAGCCAAGCTTGCTGTGCATAAACCTGTAGCAAATTCTGGAGAAGAGAGGGAAATTATAGACCCAGAGGAAACGCAAATGCGAAAAAATGCTTCGGCCAGGGAAAATGCTTCTGGTGAGATTCTGTAAGTAATCAGCGGGGCCAGAAGAGCTACAGAGTTGCTGTTTGAACTCAGCTCATTAGCCCTGTAACGGCGCAGAGCCCACGCCGGGACAGCAAGGCCCGTGTGCGGAACTAACGTCAGGTGAAGAGCGAGGGTTTAATTAGTTTCCTGGCAAAAAGGATCCAAGTGGAGCTTCAATGTTCTTCTTTCAGCAATTTTGTGTTAATGGTATGATTTTAAAAAGACAAGAAGCTTGACATTTTAGAGCGTGACTTGAGGCCGTCCTCACGTCTTGCTCCATAAATGTTGACTTTAGGGGTGGGGAGGGGTCAAGCTTCTTCCCTGGTCTGGGTCCAGGTTATTTACCGGTTATTATGCATGCACCAGTCTTTCACATGTACCATTGTGACGGCTTCCTGTTTGGGGTCCCCACTTCCATAATCTCTCATCAGTTTTAAATGTTTATCTATCTAAAAGCCATTAAATTCGTGGAATTCTCGTATGTTTTTTCTCCAGACAAGAAAAAAAAAAAACAAACCACAGTGTAGTCTGGAATAAAGCCTTTCTTTCCCTGCTCCAGGACTGACTTTGACCCTGGTTTACATCCCTTCTCCCTGCTATTCTTTTCCATCCGGTCACCTCGACCCCAGCTCAGGCTCAGTCCCAAAAGCTGCTCCCTGATCATGGCACACCTGCTTCCTCTCTGAGAAGGAGCCCTGGTGGGGCAGTGGGTAAGCACTCAGAGCCATCTGAAAGGTTGGTGGTTTGAAAACACCAGCTGCTCCGCGGGGTGGATGTGTCTGCTGCCATCGAGACCTGTAGCCTTGGAAACTCGGTGGGGCAGCCCCACGCTGTCCTGCAGGTTTGCTGTGAGCCAGAGTGAACTCTTACGGCAAGGGGCTTGTATCGGGGTTTGGGCAGGTTCCTGAGGTTGTCTCCGCTTGCAGTGCTCTGCTGACCCCAGTGCTCTCTTTTGCAAATGATTCTTCATCTCTGAAATCCACCATGACAATGACTGGCCTTAACAGTCTTCCCAGCCCAAGAACCCCTTGAGGGCAAGGCCTGTGTTAGTCTGGGTAGACTAGAGAAACAAATTCCTAGAGACACTGGTGTAGAATAAAGAGCTTTATCTACAAGACCAATTGACTATTGAGAAAACATCCCAGCCCAGTCTAGATCAAGTCCATAAGTGTGGTATTAGCCCAAATGTGCAGTACCAGTCTATAAATTCCTCTTCAGACTCATCCAACACATGCAATGATGTCGAATGCAGGCAAACCACAGGCCAATAGGTGTAAAGTCTTGTGGATCCAGTGGTGGTAGAGGCATCTTAGCACTGGCAAGGGTCTCCACGTGGTTCCTTCAGCTCTGAGGCTCTGACCGCCATCAGCCTGTCTCCATGGGGCTTGTCAACAAGAATGTCTCTCTGGGAGTAAGTGTGTTTCCAGCCTCCAGCAAGCTATTTATCTCCTTAGTGCCTCCAGATGAGGTCATCAAACTATGATCTGATTGACCGGCTGGACTCCACCCCTTTACTCTTAATCCTCTCCAATTGACAACAGATTATATAACTACCATAAGGCCTCTACCACTCACACCCCATGAAGAGCAGAGGTCCCGAGCTTTATGATTAAATGATTGGATGAGAGTCAAATGATAAAACAAAAAAAAATAGACTGTGTAGTACTGTGAAATATTAACTTATATATCATTGTTATGAACTATTCCTAAGAGATTGGTCTTATGCTAAATTCAGAGACCTTCAACTTTTGGAAACCAATTTTCTTTCTGTGATAGGAAAGTGATATTTGTGCACACGCATACACACACAGACACCCCAGAAATCATCTTTCAGGGAGTATATGATTTGACCCATCTGGTATCTTATTTAATGTCTAGGGAATATAGCCCCAACTTTCCCAACATCTCCCCCAATACACTGTTTTGCCTTCCAATCTTCTAAAGACTGTATCATCTAGCCCCTTCCTTACATTATTAGAGTATACATCATGGGGGAGGAGCAGTGGGTATGTGTTGGGGTGGGGGGACAAAATCAGAAAGTAAAACAAAACAAACCCATGGAGAGCAAAGATCTCATAGATTTCATCAAGACCCAGAGGTTTAAATGATTCAGTCCGCACACACCACAATGTAGAAATCTGCATGTCCAAAGCAGGCTCTGTAACTGTCTCATAATGCAGTTATAATGCACGCTCACTTGTTTCTTACCTGTCTCCTGACCTGTAGAAGATCAACTCCATAAGACCTGAGAATGTACCTGCATTTGTCATCACCGAGTCTGCCCTCTGGCACTATTACACGATCACTAGTATACCATTGCGCCTCTCACCACAGCTCTACGTCTGTCCTATCCCAAACAGCCCACTGCCTAGTGAGTGGATTCCCACTCACTGCGACCCGATGGGAAAGTAGAACCGCTCCTTCGGGGATTTGAGACAGTGAATCTTTACAGGAGCCTCATTTTCCCCCAAAGAGCAGTCAGTGTGTTTAAACCCTGACTTGAGTTAGCCTAATACATAACCCACTAAGTCACCACAATTCCTTGGGCCTGTCATATACCAAATGGGAAGTAAATTTTAGTTGAAAGAATGATTAGATAAATAATGAATTATCAAATAAGTGAAATCATTAAGAAAAATCAATTAATATAGAGGATGGATTTTTAATGACCCACGATTCTAAAATTGATTTGACAATATTTCTTTTGTCAGGACCCCAATAGCTAACCCAATACTCCAGTCGATGCATCAATTCTAAGTGAGGAAATTAAACGTTTGGTTTTAGAGATAAATCTCATTTGCACCTTTCTAAGTATATTAAAAATAAAGACATCATTTTGGTTTTTGGCTTTACCTTTGTTCCTTCCAAGAAATGGGATTGAGGGGAAGCCATGTTTCTGGTTCAGAACACAAGATGGCACTGTTGCATTTTAACTGAAAGATATTTGACTCGTGAAGCGGCTGTGTCCCTCCGTTGTTATCCAACCTTTTCATAGATGCGTTAAGACTTTTGTTACATTTGAAAAATGTGCGGTCAGCTCTGCTAACCCAGGGAATTGTCCCTGAAGATTTTTTTGTAATTTGATATCGCTTGTAATTACATAACAGCATCACAAGTACTGTGGCGATCCCGGTCTCCCACGGAGAACTTTATTTACACATATGCCTGTTCAGAGTGCTGAAATATGCTGGCTGTGGTCCCTGTATCCTTACCTTGCCTCGGGCCAGGCAGACCTCAGATTGTGTCCGTTCCCGCTGAAGGGAACTGTACCCACACAGGGGCCACGGAGCTTATTGCATGTAAATCCACGTAGTGGCTGCAGTTTCCTTCTTCCTTTTAATCAGAAGCGCAGACCCTGTCTCCACGATTCACTCTTAGTATTACCTCTGAATGTCTTAGCATATTGTTCTCTATCAAGCGTTGGTTCTTATGTGCCAAGGCTGCTGGGTTTTCCTTAATTTCTCAATTGAGAGTGGAAAAAAATCGTTAATTAGTATTCCTTACTACTGTCTAAAGAGCAGTTTATGAAACCCAGTAACCGAGACTGTGGCCTTCCCGATAGAATTGTCACCGATTTTCGTGAAGCAGTCAGAGCAAGTCTTACAACCTGTTCACTCCTTCTTTATTAAACCACCGAGTACTCGTTGTCTCTGTATTTTTGAAATACAGTACATGGCCCTACTTTTTCAGAGTAGACACCAGGAAAATGAATGCTACTTATGATGTAAGAATTGTATCTGTAGCCTTCCATTCCAAGATCCAAAGATATATTAGTAGGATGTAGGTTTCTAACGTGGAAATAATCACTTACTGATCAGAATGCACTCAGAGAAGATTCTCTGAAACCAAACCAGAATTCTCGCTCAGACCTGTGTTTGCTTCTGAACCTTGATAGAGATGCACACGCCAGAGCCCACCTCCGGCTGAAGGCTTGTCACTCACTTTTCAAGTATGCCTGGCAGAAATCTACTCCCGACTTTCAGGAGAAAGACTCTTTTCCAACGACAGTGGAAGAAGGGCTCTTCGAAAACATGGAACCTTCGAAGAAAGCCAGGTAAAATGCTGCACGTTTAGAGATTTGTTAGAGATTTCTACCTGGTCTGTGATTCACTTACAGAAATATTCCCGGGAGCTAGCACTGCTCTCGGCCTCTGGGTTATTCCAGCATACACATTCTGTCTTTCCTATGCTTCGGATAAAGGGGTTTTCACGTATTGGGGAGAAAGACCTTGTCTTCTTAGCTAGTTCGTATACAGTGCAATCTCTTGTCCACTCGGGTGTCTTTTCTATTAAACTCTGAGCTTATCTGGGCCTGTCCCTTGAGAGTTTACACTGAGCTTGAACAAGTGCTTAAATGAACTTCCAAGTAAACATGCAAAATACCCTGATGACTTTGAAAAAGAAAAATTTTATTGTATTTTCCTTTTGTTTTAATTTTAATTTGGGGGCTGGTATCAGAAGGACTGACAGAATATATTGTACTGCTTAGTCTGCTGTAAACTTTTACATATTTGCTTAATATTAAAGCACTTTCTCGAAGCTGTGAATTAAGTGATTTTGGCACTTCAACATTTAGCATTAGTCCATATGTACAGTAATAGATATTTATAGATTAAATGCTAACACATTTTAATAGTTAATAAGTTTAATAAGTTGCTTTGTACTTTCCAATCCTCAAGTAAATGAATGTTTAAAGTTAACTTATCAGTTTATCATTTGTAGAACCATTCTATTCTCTGTATAGTTAGGGGGGACTGAAGAACTTGAAGAATATTCTATTTGCCAGGAATATTGTGCAAAGGTTCTAGCAAGACCCATCCTTTAAGCAGAATTCACTGTTTTCCTCTGCTTTTCTCTGCTTGCTGTCTTGATTTTTTAAGACTAATATTACAAAGTTGGTGGTGTTAAAAAACAGAAAAAGTATTGATCACAATTTTTGTGGGTACAAATTAAGAGTTTGGGCCGTGTTGATTCCTTTTGAAGGCTTAGCTAGGGGAATTGTTCTGTTATCTCCCCTGGAATGGTGCTAAACTCTAAACTAAACTCGCTATTGAAACAATACAAATCTTAGAGACCATATAGGATAGGGTAGAATTGCCTCTGTCAGTTTCCAACTCTGTATGTGGCTGGCTCTATGGGAACTCTATAGAAAGCCTCCATTTTCTTCTGCAGAACAGCTGGAGGTTTTGAACTGCTAACCTTGCAGTTAGCAGCCCAATGCATAACCACTACTCCACCAGGAAGTTGCAGATAATCTCTTGCCCTGTTGGGGGAGTCATCACCTGCTCTCTTTCCCCTGTATGAATGGCTTTGCTTTTGCACTGTCTTTGTCTGGTACAAGACACCACTCAGAGCGATGAGGACTAGGACCCACCCTACACCATTGCAACATCATCAGCTGCATTTCCCCAAAGGCCACATTCAACCAGTTCAAGGGTTCTGACTTTAGCATGTCTCTTGAAGGAACAGAATTCAATCCATGGCACCCATCTCTCATGTTCTTACTACTATTGCTTCTCCTTCGCTGCTCCTCCTCCTCCTTCTCTTCTTTCTCTAATTGCTTCTTCAGTGGAATTCTTTTGTTTTCCTCTGCTGATAAGTTTCTGATACGATCTTTGGATAAACATTTATACACTCACCCTTCCATTATTACAGCAGTTTGGAAGCACAGCACTAATGATATTTCTGCCATGTGGGGGATGACGCTTTACTGACATGTTAGTGTGATTCCCACTGGCTTTCTTGCCAATAGCATTTATAGGCTACACTACGTCAAGTGCATGGGGCAGTTTTCTGCCACTAACAAGCTTTTCTTTATCTCATCCATTCACCAAGGCCTGGTAAGCTGCCGAAACTTTGCTATCAGCAATTTGAATACAGAGATGGGCAGATTATAAGCCTCGCTGCTCCTCAGCTTGTCCTGGGGGTTCCAGGTCCCCACCTCTGTTCTGGCACTGATGTGGTTTTAGTGGTGAAGGCATCTGATGAGAGTCATCAATTCTGGATACACAAGGAAGACAGCAGGTAAGCACATTTATTTGGGGCTTAGTATTTACAAAACTAGGAGCATTGGTGGCCCAGTGGTTATGTGTTCAGCTGCTAAATGCAAGGTTAGCAGTTCAAAACCACCAGTCACTCCACAGGAGAAAGATGGGTCTTTCCACTCCCATGAGGAATTACTGCCTTGGAAACCCACAGGGGCAGTTCTATCCTGTCCACTAGAGTGACTCTGGGTCATCATTGACTCAATGGCCGTGAGGATGGTGTGGGTTTTGGAATATATAAAACTGAGCGGGAGTGTAAGGGGCCTAGCATGGTTCCCATAGAGCAGGCTGGCATATATTTGAAAGCTTTACATTGTATTTAACTTGGCAGATTTCCCCTCCCCTCATCTTTGCCAAGCAAGAGAAAGAGTGACATCAAATGTAGATGTTCAGTAGACAGCACACAATCCATTCACCATCAGATTCAGATAAGAACTGTGTGGTCTGACTGACTGAGTGCATAGTTTTCCCTGGCCATCGAGGTTAGGGTACTCATTGAATTGTATTTTTATGATATGAAATAATTGAAAGTGAATTTTAAAGGGTCCCCGTTTTTTAAATTTTGCCAGGTACCTCATTAACTTAACCTCCCAGACCCATATCTGCCTCCTTCATAAAACAGCCAACCAATGTAGCTTTCACCCACACAGCAAAAATGAATGCTCACATTAGTAAATTTACCAACTGCATTCAATGCCTGGCTTCGATGAGCTCCAGACTCAAACCAGTCACTATCAAAAGGTTATTTCTGAAATAATCAGAGTCTGGGTATAATAAGTGGTTATGAAAAGATTCCTGTTACCTTTGTTGGGTGTAAAAATGTTGTAGTTTTCTTTTTTTTTAATTTTTGATCAGTTGAATATAGGTTGTATGATTTACAGATGAATTTAAAAGAAACCTCAGATTTTCATAAAATACTCTAAGAAGAACACTTTTAAAAAATTTTGAATGTTAGGGAAATGACTGAGAGATGAATGGCAGAATGTTGCTTGTTGTAGTCCACGGTGGCCCATTATACTAGTCTCTCTGTTTTCATGCATGTTCAGACATTTCTTTAACCTAAAAAAGAGAAAGGGTGAAACAAAACCTTCTCTATTGTTAAGATTGACTTCCTTCCAGTTCTCTGGCAGCGTTCTCTGGGGCCAGGAGTTCTCCAGGGGCCTCTTTATTCTTTTGAAATATTATACAAAATGCTGTGTGTTTGTGAACCAGAGTAAAAAATATGTATATTTTTCCTGGGGAAGAGCAGTGGTTTTCATTGGCTTCTCAGTGTGTTGTGCAAAAAGGCTTATGAATGGCTGCTTTGAGGAAGCTAGCAGAAACTTCAGCAGGGGCAGCAGCAGGCCCCGTGCCGCCTGCCTCTGCTCAGGGCCTGCGATGAGCAGCAAGCAACCCTTGCTGGGCTTGTTTTGGAGAAGGTAGAAAATGCCAACCGTGTGACCTACCTGGTGAGTGTGTTTCTTTGCCTTTGTCCTGCGGAGCCTTTTGTCCCGGAGAATGGCTTGCTCCATAGGACGAAAATGTGTTCCTTCAGGCACCCATGGTGCTTAGGAGCTGATACCCTTGGAGAGAACCAAGCAACCAAACCCCTGCCCTTCTAGAGCTGCCGTCCTGGTGCTCCCTGTCTCTTCAGTTCCCGGAAGTCCGCCACGCTTCTTCCTTACCCGCCCACGTACACACTTACCTTGTTCACGCAAGAGCCAACCAAGGTTGCCTTTCATCCACAGTCAGAATGAATTCTTTTCATTTATTTTCATAGACTGCAGCTTTCTGCACCATAGTAGAGGCCCCAACCTCAGTGTAAATTAGACGTAGAGTTTAGGAACAGGGTACGGGGGTGGGGTGGACATACACCGGGAATGAGAGCCAAGGCAAAGCCAGGCACCGTGACTGTGACCCAGGTACAAGAATTTGGTCGTTGGAGAAGACTTGCTCTGGGCTCTTCTCAACATCTCTCACTGTTTCGGCTCTTTTTCTCCCTGCTCTGTCTTTCGTCCTGACTCCTGTGGAGAACGCAGTAGGGTGAGGGAGGGGTCTGGAAGTAAAATGGAAAGAGCCGTTTGCTCTGGGCTGTGAGCAGCACTGCTTTGGGAAATCTAACCCCATGGGTAGCGCAAAGGAGGAGCGAGGCCACCTCTTCCCACCGCCTCCCCCTTACCGGCACACTCTGCAATGTGGTCACCCGGAAGCCCCTTCATGTCCAGCTTCAGCAGCAGAGAGGGGCAGTTGGTGGGAGATGGTGGCATTAATTGCTGCTGGGCCACAAACTTGAGTCCAGGGAAACAGAGAGAGCAGCCCAGGTGGCCTGTGGGGCAGGGTGTGCTCCTGAGCATGCGTGTCACCAGAAACTCTTGGGGGAGGGAGGCTTTGCAGAGGTTCTGACGACTCGGTACAAGCGACATCCAAAGTGAACAATGGGCTCAAACATACCCATAATTGTGAGGATGACGCAGGACCAGGCACTGCCTTGTTGTCTTCGACCCAGCGTCACTCTGAGTTGAACTGACTCGAAGGCACCTGAGGACGATGACAAGATTCAGGGTAATCTGTGTCCATGGTGACCAAGCACCTGGGCTTGCTTCCTCGTTTTCCCTTGGCGTTTTGCTTTGTGCTCTGCGTGTAATTGGAAATCGTTTGTCCTGATAATTGGGCGAGGCCAGAGCTACCTAAGGTTGCTCTACAAAACAAGCCTGCAGAGTATCTCCTTCCCATGAAGGAGCGTCTTTCTTCCTCTGTTTTGCCCTGGCAGTACATTAGTGCCTAGGGAGGCCGCTCAGAATGGGTGTCGATAGTGTGTAGACAGCAGGGCGGGTCAACATTAAGGAGGGTACCGATGGCCAATCATGGCTTAACACCCAGCAACCGTCACTGTGACCATCTCTGTGTCTTGCTGTCAGCCATGCTTTCTAATCCTGTGGACCTTGGCTTACCTTTTTAGTTTGGTCTTCTATTTAAAATAGGAATTCTGACATCTGAAACAATTATCAGCAAAATCTCTTAAGGGAAATAATGATGTGGGAATAAGGTGCGACTGGGAGAGCACACAGTCTATACTAGAAGTTCGAGCACCGAAAAAGGAGGCACTGGAAAGTCAAGAGGAAAGGGCCAAAGACGCACACATTTGGTTCCAGCCATACAGAGGGATGGTCCAAGCCAACTATTGGGATCATCTGCCATCTCCTCTGTTTACATGTCACAACACCTGAATGAATCATTTGATCTGTTAAAGGAAGTATAAGAAAGTACTCAGGTTATTTATGTATTTTTGAATCCATCACAGGACTCAAATTCATAGAGGAAAAAAATACGTATGTACAGTGTCCTGGAATTTGGAACTGAAAGAGATCTTGGAAATCTCCTAGTCACTGTCACTTGATTACCAAACCCAGACTCATCGAACTCGCTGCCATCAAGTCGATGCCGATTCATCGTGGCCCTAAAGGGCAAGACAGAACTGCCCCTGTGGGTTTCTGAGACTAGCTCTTTATGGGAGTAGAAGGTGCCATCTTTCTCCCACGGAGCAGCCGGTGGTTTCAAACTCCTGACCTTTTGGTTAGCAGTCCAGTGTGTAAGCTCTATGCCACCAGGCTCCTCACTCGATTGCAGAGTTGGGTAAACTGAGGTTTGAAGGGACTAAGTGGCTTGTAGGCAGTCCAAGAGTGCGGTAGTGAACAAGATATTGCTGGGTTACAGAGTAAATCTCCACCCTCCTTCTCGGCACACGGGAGCATTGAATGCAAGTCCATACACTTGGGCTTTTTGCAGGATGCACACGCTCATCCACTCCTCCTCCACGGCAGGCACCGGGGACTGTCCTGTTCAAACTGGGAAAGTAAAGGCAGCAGTGGAGAGGTGGCGCACAGGAAGCATTGGGGACGTCACGGTGTTTATTCTAGGCAGCAAAGGAACAAAGGAAGCTGCAGGGCTGATCCTGGTGTCTCAGTCCAGGTCATTGCAGGAAATCCAGCAAGGCTTCATTCCTTGAATAATATCATTGCATGCCAATAAAAATGCTAGACTCATGCAACGCAGCTTGCCAGGCCTGCAGAGATGCACAATGCAGAGGACTGGCTCTTGTGCAAAATGGCCTTGATAAATGCCCCAGAGGAGCTCTGTGGAACGGAATTCGCATTCTGGATTTAAACTACCGCCTCGCTGACACGTCATAGAAGAAATACATGATAAAATGAGGAGTGACTCGCTTACAGCATTCCAAGTAATATGAAAACTCCGCTCCTTTGTTTTCCTGTACTTCCTCATTTCCCCAATGGACCTCAATTGTTTTATGTTCAAGATGCGCAAGTTTAATATGTGGGCTCCCCCCACCCTCAGTTTGGGAAGGAGAACGCGTTCATTGAAATGTGTGTGTGGGCGGGAACTCAGTGAGCCTACCTTGTTGCCTGAGTCTTGCAAGCATTCTTTGACAAGCGGGTCTGGTCACAGGACTCTGGTGCTACCTCAGTGGGAAGCGTTTGGTGTGCCTCCTTTCCTGGGCTCCAGCTCTCCCAGGTTGCAGAGCCCTGTTTTTGTAATGGAGCCCCTGCTTCCTCCCCACACTCCTCCCGTATTACCCATGCAGGCCGGGCCATCCTCTCCATGGATGGGCCACTGCTGTTCAGGAAGGGAAACATGTTGGCAGAAGAATTGGCTTTTCTATACCAACAACAGTGTGGACTGCTCAGGTCTACTTTTTTGGGTTTAGTTTTATTTTTCATTTTAAGTAATACAAGGAAAGTATGGTGGGGGAGGGGTGCTCAGTAATTTTCATTTTATTTTTCAGTCCAAGGAGCTTCATATTAGCTCTCATACCAGATCATTTAAAGATATTCTGCATACATTGTAAGCTTTGAAATACAGCTCCCTTTGGGTGGGGGAAAGAGAATTTGAGGTCAAGCTACTAAACACTGACAGCCACTAATCACAGTGGCTGGGATGGGGGCTCAAGCACAGGGACAGCTGTGAGGACGGTGGGGGCTCGGCAGGGGCTCCTGCTGTGGTGCATGCGGTCGATATGGGTCTGAAGGGACACCGTGGCACTTCGCAACCACAGCCTGGCCCTGTGCTGTGTTTCCTCTGCACTGGCAGAGCAGCAGCGCCATGAAGGGTGCGCCATGACACCACTTTTACAGATGAGGAAACCGAGCCGCCCAGTCTATAAGGAAAGCTACTAGAAGCAGATTCAAGCTTCAAAGAGAAGCTGTGTGGCTCCAGAACCCACGCTCTTGGTCACTCGGCCACATGGCCTCTTGTAATACAAGCAGTGAAGAAGATGTATTCCTGTGAGTCCAACCAGGAGGTAGAAACCACACAGATTAAAGAGGGAGAATTTCATATCAGCAGTGATCAAACTGTGATAAGGGCATGCTTGTCAAACATGAGAACTCTATATGGTTCTCTAGAGCTGAGAGAGTATACCTAAAGATGGACGAATGTACACGTGGGATGCCCCCCGCCCCCACAAGGTGGAGTTCAGATCACATGGGAGGCAGAGAAATGCCTACCGTATATACTCGAATATAAGCCAACCCGAGTATAAGCTGAGGTACCTAATTATTACCTGGGAAACCAGAAAAACTGATTGACTCGAGTATAAGCCTAGGGTAGAAAATGCAGAAGCTATTGGTGAGTTTCAATAATCAAAACAAATGAAAATAAAATTACTAAAAATGGAGACATCAGTGAGGTAATGTATTTAAATATTTATTTTAAATAAAAACATAAATAAAAGCATAACAAGTCATTTAACACTAGTAAACCAGCACAGTAAGTGGAAAATAGGTTCAACAAAAACAATAAGGTATCAACAATGAAACCTTAAGAGTACTCTTCCTTGAGCTCAGTCAGCAACCAAGCTAAAATGTAAAGAGTTAAAATCCTTCAACACTGGATTCCTCATCATCATCCGTATCCCAATGCAGAACTTCAGCTGATGTGAGGTCATCATAGATGCTGTCCTCACTGAGATCACCATCATCACCATCACTGCTGTCATTTCCGTACAAAGCGCAGTCTTCACTGCCATCCACAGCATTACTAAGACTACCTTTCTGGAAGGCACATGGCACCATGTCTTCTGGAATGTCTTCCCATGCATCTGGAAACCACTTTGCTATTAACTCTATGTCAGGCTTCATGAGATTTCCTCCTTTTGTTAGTGGACTTGACCAGGTGACATCCATTCATGCTACATCCTTCGCACCCGATCTTTAAAGGGCTTATTCAAAGATACACGTCATAGGACGGCTCTGATTGGTTAGATGTGAGTAAACAAACATTCAAGCCCTGCAGTGTCAGAGGGGCTTTGAATGAACAGCTGAGAAACGGCAATCACCCGCTCCTCCCGTTACCTCGGCGGTAGGAGGGGCTCCAGTGAGATGTTACACCTCGCTGGGGTACCACTGACCTGTGTATAAGCCGAATCTCAGTTTTTCAGCACTTTTTTTTTGTGCTGGACAAGGAGGAATAATGCTCTGAAATGCATGGTGCTGGTGGGGCCAGGGCATCGGATGTGCAAAGGACCTGGGGCCTGGATACAGCAGGTCTGGAGCGCATGGGAGGGTAGCCATAGTGGGAAGGCCATGAGGAGGTGATTTCCAGGAGAGGTCAGGAGAGGGCTCCAAGCGTACTGGGGACCTGTGTGTTCTAGGCACCGGGCTGGGCAGAGCATCTTCAGAGACCTTCAGGCCCAACTGCTTACCAGCTCTGCAACAGCTGGAAACAGCAGGAAAACCCCTTCCTCCTTCAGTGTTCCCCCAAACTCTCTACCAAGAAAGCTCAGTATTTCAATCCTGAAAGAGGAGAAATGCTTACAGAATGGACTTCCGTAATCACAGACCATGCATTGTAGATGGATTTGGAGTTGAGAGGCAACTCCTGGGTAGTTGGCACAGAAATGTATCTAATTTGCTCATGCTACTTTGTAATGTGACTCATCCTGTGTTTCCAAGGACCTTTCACCTGGCAAGTAACCCAGACCTTGTGCTGGCAGTGTCTATGACTAAGGCTGCAAATGAAGGTGGCAGCCGCCCGGTTGTTGTTCAGGTAAGACGTGACTAGGCTGAAGAGCAACCCCAGCCCCGACTACATGGAATTCAAATAAAACCCATGCTTTCTTGTTGCGGACGAAGAAAATGGATCTCATGCAATCCCATCTTGATTGCGAATGTCATTGCTAAAACATTTACACTTGTCAGCTTGGATTTCAAATTGCACATGTGTTCCTGTAGCTATTAATTTAAGTTAATCCAACAGATGGTAGTTGCAGGCTTGTGATGTGCCAGGCTTGATGCTGGGTACTGAGATCCAGTGGTGAGAACGGCAAATCACCCCAGCCGGCATGGATCTCACAGTCCCCGCCGGGGGGTGGGGGGGTGAGATGGCACTGCGGGAGGGCAGGCAGGTGAGTTAGAGTCATGATTTTTAAATCGGATGACCAGAAGCACTTGCATGTCCCCCTAGTTGGTGACTGGAAGAAGGGACATATGGTCCAGGAAGGTGTGAGTTTATCATGATTAATTATTCTAAAAGACCCATTTCAAATACAGTCTTATAAATATGTATTAGCATCAAAATAAATTTTGAAGACTTCAGAGAATCCTGGTTTTGATAACCATTTTGTACAAAGATGTATGGAGTTCCTTTTTCAGATTTTCCCATCATCTTCAATTACTTCTAACCCTATTACAAGAATACATGGTCTCCCCCCCCCACCCCCCCACCCGCCCCCTGCACCTTGTGGAGAGGAGATACATTGTTAGAAAGTCCCAGTTCTGCCGATATTTTCTGTATCCTCCACAGTACTTAGCATCTTGTTGTTGAAAGGAATACGCTGTTTCCAAATAGCATGTGTTTGATTCCCTGCTTTCAATAGAAGTGAGGTGACTTCTTTTGCAAGCCCCAAATCCAAAATTGGGTCATAAAATCTGGACACATATCAAAGATTCATTAAGCCTTTCGTCCTGATGATAAACCTAGAGGGGAAGTTTCTTGCAGCAGTCACGGGATATGTAGGATTACCTTCTTCTTGGTCAGGTGCCTTTCAGCCCAGACCACATGGAGAGAAAAATCTCATCTGGATTCACATGTAGCATTTTAAGGAGTTTCATACAATTTACAGATACAGTATCTGCCTTTCAAGGTCCTATTTTATATGAAATGAGTTTGCTCTAAAGACAGTTTTTATGATTTTTCAAGGTTTTGTTTCTGTTTCCTCTTCTGATGTCTAATTTTTATTTTTTGAACCATTCAATTTAGGAGAAAATAGTAAAAACCACATGAGACCAAGGCATGTGATCTCAGTGCTATGACATCCCTCCTTGCATTTTTGAGTTCCCAGCCCTCTGAGAGACACGTTTCTTGTCTGACCCATTAAATCAGTTCTTCAGACTCATTTACTTTTCTTCGTTACTATTAATCTTGCACTTGGTAAAGTAGGTGTTATTAATTATAAAGTTCCTTGCAGTGTCATGATACGTTTAGCTGGAATTAATCTGCTGGTTCAGATTCTGTTCAATTGAAGCTGTTCATTTCTATGCGTATACTTGAGCCCAGTTTGATAATTAGAATAAATATGCCATTTCTATTACATATCAAGCTTGGTTGCATTCATATGTTTTAAAGAAGCAAAACAAAAAGCCAACGTCCTTCATCATTAATGGAATGTGAATTAAAATATCAAGGAACTATTTTTTCTCTATTAAACTGATGGTATTTTGAGAGGTGTGAGATAAATAGATCATTGCACAAACAATTGGTGGAAGTGTCAACTAGAAAAAAAACTTTCTTGAAAGCATTTTTATATGATAGATCATAATCTTTCAAAAATGGTCATTTTTTAATCAGTCACGGTGCTTCTAGAAACCATAAACATTCGGTTACATAATCATTCAGTGTTGTTTTGCTCAGAATAGGGAAGGTTTGAGAAAAACCTATATGCTTAACTATTGGGAATTAGTAAAATACAATTTCACAGAGATAAAATAATGTATATATATATATATATATATACAGTGTATATATATATATATATACACACACACTATTTTATCTCTGTGAAATTAAAGGCATGTCATGAAATAATTGTTAAGACAAAAGAAATGCATTTACTAAATTGTAAGCATTTTGTATTTCTCTTTTGGCAAATCTAAGAAAATATGTGTATTTAAAAATACAATGGAGATTATTTATATGATACCCAAAATGTCAGGAATAGTTATCATTGGATACTGGACTTGTGAATACAATGTGGACAGTATCTTTGCTCTCATTGAGAAATTGCTTTGTAAATGCCTGTAATGAAAGATATTACTTGTAGAGGCATCTAATAGTCCACTGTCTCTCTCTGACTTCATATTCTACCTGTTGCCCCAGAGATATAAGCCATACGGCAATGGGAGCGCCAATCAAAAATGGCGTTATGTGGAAGACACGAAAGCCTTCGTGGCTTTCCATGGTCCTGCCTTGGATAGGGAAGTCACCGCAGCACACTCTGCTGGCGTCTGCACGTCCTCGGTGATAAAGGACAAAAGCATCGCCCAACCAGTAAGTTGTTCCTTTCTGCCAACGAGAAAAGAAAGATGGTGTAAAAATGAAAAACAGAGTTCTGATGGAAGAGGGGAAAGAAAGAAAAATGGAGTAAAATAGAATAGTTTAATAAAGAGGGTTTTTTTCCTAGAAAGCTTAGTGTTAAAATAAGTTGAACACTCATTTTTGAGCAAAAGTCACACAGACCACGAATCGGGTTAGGAAAGGACAGGGGACGATGCACGTGACTGTGCTGCTTAGATTGTTTCCGTAGCTCTCTATCACTGGCACAGCTTCAGCCGAGCACTTCAGCAGCACCTCCCCGCGGAAGTACATGCACTTCCGCTGCACTGCCCAGGTGTGCCTGCCAACTGCAAGGGACTCCGCCCCAGAACTTGTATCAAAATTCAAGTAACTGTAAGGGACTTTATATTATGTTACACTCAGCATATGGTGGAGTATGTATATATTCCTAATGACTAAAGGAAATAATTTAGCAAGTTCAGTTCTTTAGTTCTTATTAGGAAGGAAGTACTTGTCTCAAACTTCACAAATACCTTCGAATCACTCTGGGTTAGTGGGTCAAGCCACCATGCGGTCGTTTGGCGGTTTCCAACTGCTGACCCTGCAATGAGCAGTCCAACGCATAACTGCTAGGCCGCCCTGCTATGGGGCCTTCATTCCCCAACTCTGCGGAAAACTCTGCAGTTGTGCAAATGTGCTAGGCCATTGTGCACTTTTCTGCCTTGAGCCACACTGCCCGCTTCCTGCCCCTTCCTCCTTCATCTGTGAATGTCTCTTAGTTAGTTAAAGGGGCTTTAGTTGAGTTGAGTTAAAGGGACTTTAGGTTCACCAGTCAGAGCAGTCAAAGGCTGCTGAGGAAACCTCCAAAGGCCGTATGAACCAACTTCAAAAAGTCCCCACTGTACCAGGACAGAACAATAGATAAATGAAGCCAGCTATTGAATACATAGGTCTGTCTGCATTCACATTTTCACATGGCTACTAGCAGCCCATGGGTCATAACTGGAGATTGTGGTTGTTAGGTGTGGCTGGGTCTGTTTCTACTTGTAGCTGCCCTGTGCACAGAACAGCAGAGCAAACCACTGCAGAGGACAACGCCGCCCTACCCCCACCATTGTCCTTTTGTTGGAACCTATTGTCCTAGTCACCCGGTCAATCCATCTCCTTGAGGGTCTTCTTAGGCAGTGATCCTCGACTTTGCCATGAATGATGTCTTCCTCCAGGGACGAGTCCCTCCCACTTAACATGCCCAAAGGATGTGAGCTGATGTGTCACCATCCCTTGTTCTCAAGACCCTCCCGACTGTGCTTTCACCAGGATAGATCTGTTCCCTCTCCTGGCAGCCTACGGAATATGAAATATTCTTTCCCACGATTGTAACTCAAACACATCAGTTTTTCTTTATTTTCCTTATTCATTGTCCAGCTTTCAAATGCATACAAGGCCATTGAAAATGCCAGGGCTTGGGTCAGGTGCATGGTGCATCATAACCTTAAAGTGCAAGCTTTGCTCTTTAACCTTTAAAGAGGTCTTTATGCAGCAAATGATTCAGGGAAAATATATCATTTGATATCTTAACTGCTGCATAGAAGTGTTGATTGTGTATCCAACTAAAACATAAGGACACTGGTATGCAACTTTCCATAAATGAATGGATGCAGGCAATGAGCAAGTCTCTGGGAAGGGCAAACAGTTAAGCACTCAACTACCGGTCAAAAGGTCAACTGTTCAAACCCACCTGAGGTGCCTCAGAACACAGGTCACAGTGCTAATCTGGACACCTGGGGTCATCCTGGTGAGAATCAGCCCCACAACACTGAACAACAGCATCTATAACACACGCAGTGCATGTCAGCAGTGAAAAGAAGCACAGCAGGTGGGTGTCCTCTGATGTCAGCACACAATCCCACTGATGAAATGGTCCAGCTTAAAAAAAAATCTAAGCCGAATTTTTAATCACATCTCTCATTCCAATCGTGAATCCACTGGAAGCGTAGTGGACAGGTGAACGTGTGAAAGGACCTGAGCGCAAACAGGCCGCTACAACCTGAAGGGAAGATGAGCGGCAACAAATAAGTTGCAAGAAAAAAAATGGAGATGAAAGGAAGCAAGAGACATGTAAACCAATTATGATGTAGAGACCTGAATTCTGGGTCAAACATTGTAGGGGGGAGGGGATAGGAAAAATTGAATACTGACTAAGTTATTATATTAAGGTGTTATCATTGTTAACTTTCAGGTGTGATACCGTAGCTTCGGTGAAAATTAGAGGGGTGTCCTTTACAGACAAATCCTGCTTTATTTAAGAATGAAACTATATGATGTAGAACTAACTTCAAGATAAATCTGGCTCCAGAGGAAAGCGGGCAGGGCTACAAATGAGTGAGACCAGTAACTGCTGATTTGGTTGAAGATGGTGAAGGGGTCATGGCATTTTCTCCTTGTTTCGTGTGCGATGAGCATCTCCAGTGACTGGTTCATTTGTGCTTTTATTGAGGGATATGAGGCAAGGGGCTTGCAGGGGAAGGAGAGGAGGGAGAACTCAGAATGGTAGGTTGCAGAATTTGAGGTGAGTTAGGAGGGTGGTGGCATGCAAGTCGCGGCCCCTGGCCTGGGGATCTCCGTGGGCACCACGCTGTTGTGCTTATAAGTATTCAAGCCTTTAAGCAGCGGAAATTTCCTAGTTAAAATGTTCTGTTAGAAATCATTTTGAAAACATTTTACAGTGCGTTCCTCTCATAGCATGTCCAGAACTCCATTGAACCAAGTCAGGACCATCAATATGCTGGCTAAACCACCGTCCCTGCAAGGAAGCCTGTCTCCAGACCTGATGTGCCATTAACTTTAGAATGGCCTTGCTTCCAGCCTTTTTCACGTGGCAGGCCTTGTAAATATATTTTTTATTTGGGGGGGAGGGGGGAGAATAAATATAATTAAGAAACAAAATAATACATTCATGTTGATATTGCCTTTTAAAGTGATCAAGGTGCTTTTTCAGCATTGCAAAACGCTCCACGAACATGCCCCGCTTTTAAGACGTGCGTGTGCGAAGACGTCTTTGTCTCCCCCCTTTAGGGATATTATTACCTCTCACCTGGTGGAAAGAGCAAAATGATGCTCTGCTTGGCTTGCGGTGGATCCATGAGAGCAGCGAAGGGGCTCAAACAATTGCCACCAGGGGTCTCCTTCCGCTGCACCTCAAGCTCCAAGACCCAGAAGCCCTTCTCACTAGGGCCCTTCAAGGTCATCAGCGTGGCCAAGGTGCGTAAAGATCGGTGCTCTGTTAATGCATGTCTGGTAACAGTTTGGAGACTTGGACGCATTCATGATCCGCCTTGCACTCAAGTTCATCTCGGCTAATCCAATTTATCTTCCTCTGATGTCCCTTTACCATTTTACCTGCATCGATTTCCTTTTCCCCATTGTAATTTAAAATACATTTTCTATTAATCGTTCAATACACCCTTTGAAGTTAATTGGGCACTTCTGCTGCTTTCCTCATCTCCTGACACCTTTCCCTGCTCCCTGTGCTGCTTTCCCATGAGGAAGTGACTGCACATCTTAACTTGGTGGAGGAGCTTTTTTTGGGGGGGGGCCTCTACCCACAGAGCAACCCCCTTTTTACTAGTATAAAAAACACTGCAGGGAGAATTTGACATGTTGTTGCCAATGACTGCTCAGGGTGGGTGCCCAGACCATGCATCCATGTCGAATACTATTTATAGCTCACAGAGAACTCTCTGCATTCTCTTGTGCTCATAATTTAAACTGGCTCCATTTAAAACATGCTGCCTTTCAAGTTGAGAAGTGAGCCGAGCTAGGGGACCCATACACGTCTGTAGGAAACCGAGTGCTCAGCCACCGAGTCCAGTCTGACTCATGGTGACCTGATAGGGCAGGTTCAAACAGCCCTGGTGGGTCTCTACGACTATAACTCTTTACAGGCGTAGAAAGTCTTCTCTTTCTCCCAAAGAGCAACTGGTGGTTTCGACCTGCTGACCTCGCAGCAGCTCAGTGCATAATCACTATGCCACCAGGGCTCCTCTCAAAAGGGGTCCTTCCTCAGAGGTGGTAAACTTTGCCTCCCCCATTCCTAGATCACTACTCTCCACCCCCACGGTAGCAGATTACAAGGAGTATCCACAGACACCATCACTCCTGAGAAGAGACGTCAACCCACTGGGGAGACCCGAAGGGTTTGGCTGTGTTTTAGGACTGAAGGCCTACAGTGCTAGGAGGTGGCATGAGCTGATCGGAAAGGGGCTTTCATACATAGGCATCTCAGACAGAAAAGAATGCCCTTTAGCACAGCATTGGGGTAGGGTGGTTGACACTCATTCCCATGTGGTTAAGGCTACCCGAATCCCTTGCATTTGCATCAAGATCTGTCACTGCAGAGCGGTGTCATCTTAAAGTTAAGGGCTTATCTGTAATGACAGTGTCCCAGTTCTTCAACCCCAAGTTCTCACTGACCCTGTCACCCTTTGTCCTTGTATCCTGTCACAGGGGACATTCAAGAGAAAACCAGAGAAATGTAAGTCCAGTCATCTAGGAATTCAGTGGCAGGGCTGGGAATAAAAGTGGGGATTCTGACCCAATGTCCTGCCCTCTCCAGCATCCAATATCTTAGCATAGGATGGGAACGTTTTAAAAATGTAGACATTAAACACATGCACACAGGCATTTACTAAATAAAAAGACTAACACGTAGAAACTTTTTAACAGCTCATGAAATGTATGATTTCTTCTTCTTAAAATCAGGCTGATTTATCTTCTAACAAGGCTGAGGAAACACGACGTTATTACGAAGGATTCCAATTATCTTTACGGATGCAGACATGCTCATGGGCTGTGTCTCATGGTGGAGTGGCAATGCCTCACCAGAAGGCAGTGAAAATAATTGCGTACAAAAATGGGAACGGATATCATGATGGGAAGTTAATTGAGGCTGGAACTGTCCCCATGGTAAGGGATTATCACTTAAATGCTTGTGTCCTCACTGATAATGATAATGGTTATTCTTCTGCAAAAAAAGTAAGCAGCGGGATTGAGTGATAAGTATCTGTGGCCTGTCTCACTAATTTAAGCTGATGAGACCAAGATCTTTGCTTTCTCAACAATTTCTTTCTGACTGTGTCTCCTTGGGACATACAGTTCTAGAAAAAAGGGCATCCAGAAAATGGGTTTTAGATTTGACTCGGAGCAAGGATCAGTAAGAGAAGGGGCAGAGAGACGATAAACAGAATTACTTCGTCTCCTAAAGGACGGGAGTCCTGTTTCTGCCTTCTTTCCTGTCCCAGCTTCAAGCTGGCTGCTGTCTGAGTAGGAAGACATCTCACCTTATGCTCCAGCTGCAGAATCAAGTGTACATTTGTTGTTAGGATGTTTTCCTTCATTTTCAAATTGGACAAGCAGGTTGTGGTGGGAGCGGCTATTTGGTCTCTCTCTTAGAGCTGGCTCCCCAAAGGGGCAGGAGAACCAGAAGGCTTCGTGTTTTTCTCCATTTCTTGGTGATTGTCTGGTCGACACATTTTGGCCAAGGACTTTCCTACTACAATGTTCAATATAATAGAGAGTTGTTTGGGGGACTTCCTTACAGACGTGTACCACACACATACCCATTGTCCTAGGGATGTAGTTTTGCTTTAAGAGATGTACCACAAGTGGGTTTCTTGCCATGTAGGAGACCAGAAGTCTGAGTTCAGGGGACGAGCTCTCAGGGGAAATGTTCTCCCTTGCTCTGTTCTGGAGAAAGGTCCCTGTCTCTTTTCCGGCAGCTTCTATTTCTATATCTAGTTGCCTTGGTGACCATATGTCTTGTTTGCTTGTTTATTGGCTCACTTAACCCGCTCTTTAACATCTCAAAAGAGATAGACTTAAAATGAACAAACAAACAAAATAACTCATTGCAACAATTCTGAATCATATTGACCTTATTCAAATACTGCTTTATTAACATAACACAGAAAACCCATTCCGGTTGGGATTGTAACCACAGGTGTAAAACCAAAGCCCACTGCTCTCCAGTTGATCAGACAGTGAGACGGAGATGAGCCACTCCTTGGGGATGCCAGGTACATCTTTGCGGTAGAGGCGGCTGCCTCTCCTGGGAGTCCCTGGTGGCTTCAAAAGCCAGCCCTGTTGTCAGCAGCCCAGTGCTCAACCTGTGCTATTGCCAGGGCCCCTTCCACAATGCTCAACCCGTCTACTCCCTCCCCAACCCCCAAACAAGCAAACAAAAAACCCCGATTCCAACTCATTAGTTTTCTAAGGCTGTCAATCTTCACAGGAGTAGAAAACCTCGTCTTTCTCCAGAGAAATGGCTCCTGGGTTTGACCCACTGACCTGATGATTAATAGTCCACTAGAGCTCCTTTCTACAGGCTTAATGATTAGGATTTAGAGCACACGTCTTTAAGGGATACAATGAAATCGGTAACACCCATTTACTTACCTTTGTTGTACAAATAAATATTTATTAAGACATTGTTGTTCAATAGACTAAATCGACCGATAGAGATTAGCCAATCCGAGATTCAGCCTCAACTCCACAGCTGGCTTTGGAAGCCTTGGGCATAAATATTAACCATCCAGCCTGTTTTTCAATCTGTGAAATGGAAGTAATAATAAGTGTCACTACTTGGCTTGAAATTTAGGTACTTATTCATTTTAAAACAGTTCATAAAGATGACGTACTATGGCAATTTTATACTGTATAATGTAACAAAATTGAAAGTAGATTTCTAAATTGAATATCTCTTAAAAAATACTCTGACATTAAAATATGTCAGCAGTTATGTTAAAATTCTGGAGTCGGGAATTCTCCCAGTTGGATTGGACTAATGTTTGCAGATTAGGTAAACCAATGTAATATCCAAAATTGTTTCTGATAAGAGATTAAGATTAGTAGCGATGGTATTGTTTGCATTTAACAGGCGGAAATAGCACACATGGGAAACTAAATGCGTACCTTATTTGCAAAAAATGCAGCGCCCACCCCATTCTTTACTTCTTATTTTCTCAAAGGATTTTTTCCCCACATTTATATAATGAGAAGCACTCTATACTTATTCCCAGTGCTGCCACGGTTTCCTCCCAGGTCCTTACGGTCTGCATTGTCTAGCTTCTTACAGAATGTACAGAACAACTTGGTCTTCCCAGAACAGCCTGCAAAATGTATACAAAAGATGGAACCCCAGTCCTTACTTTGCGAGACTTGGCTTTATGGGCTCTTAAGGAATACTTTTCCCAAAGAGATTCTAAGGATCAGCCGAACCATGAGGCTCCTGTTGGAACAGAAGAGTCAACTGTGAAAAGTATGGAAGCTTGGTAACATTCTATAGGAATGAGCTGGGTCTATTTCTATTTGATCATACCAAAGTTCACTGTAACTCCCTCCCCTGTTTCTTCTAGGATTTCCAAATCATGTGCAACTACTTCAGTACATAACCCCAAGGGTTTCAATGGGAGATTCTCATGTTATGCTCATCTTGCAAAGATAAGAAAAATGAAAAGTCAATGAACTTTTAATAAATATCATCTCTTGCCTAAGTCTTGTGTAAATTTTGGGTTTCAGCACTAAATTAAAGCAATAAATTATAGAGAATTAATAAAATAGTTGTAACACATTGGCTACCTAATGAAACATGAACAGCATTTTTTCTTAAACTCAAAACCAACTTAGGAAAGTGGGGCAGGATCCATTGTGATTTATTTTTCTATCCTTGGAATCAAAAGTATTCACTTCATACTTCTAACCCATCTTCACTGCTCCTAGGCTCTCCTAGAAATACCACTGCGTACCCTTCGGTGGGGGCATAGTGATATCAGGTGATCATGATCTCTTTCCATCTCTTTGTGCTTCCCTGGGCTGTATGCACTTGAGAACAGGGCACTTTGTGAAATGGAAGGTTGTCTCGGTCATAGTGATTTCGTAGCATTATGTCAGTGATGCAAGACTCCATTATAGTATGACGTAGAAGCTAAGAACGTGGCTTTTAGAGCAGAATAAAACTAATCACTGGAAAGCCAATTCCGACCCATATTAGAGGCAAACTGGGCTCACCCTGATTCAGACCCTAGGTCACCTTCCATGCGGGAGCCCATAGTTTAGTTCTTGACCAGGCACCTCATGTACAGCCACCTCCTCTCTGTCAATGGAGGCTTGCATGTTGTCTTAATGCCAAGCAACTTTCAGCAAAGTGTCCCAACTAACATGAACCAGGAAGAAAGGCCGAAGATCTGCTTCTGAAAATCAGCCTATATGAAAAGCTCTGGGATTACAACAATCTGATCCTCAACTGGAGACGAGGCAGCCACTTAGCCGACTGACTGTACATGGATGGAGTCGCCAACTCAGTGGCAGCTAACAACAACTTCATGATGAATACGATTTGCTTTGTGTGAGGTTTTAAAAAATACTCACGCAAACATTTAGTGACCAGCTGATCACTAAAGAATATAGTTGGCATCATAAAACATCTGATTTTTAGTTGCTGGGGGATTATAATCTCAAACCCTCTATTTTCAAATTCTGTTCCAAAATACTGTTATTCATACATGGTGGCTGACAGTGTCTAGCTGTCCCTTTACCTCTGCATCCTAAAGGTTATTCTTGAATCTAATGGAGACATGAGATGGTGGAGTTATGGCATCAGGGAATACTTAAAAATGTTAAGAAATTGTGATTTGAAGCACGGTATCATATTTATCATTGAGACAGTATGAAACGGTGGCCGTGCATGTGCACTGACTGTGAGCTACCTGTGCCACACCTCGTCTTAGCTTATCTGTAAGAGTCATGGTGGTCGAGCTGACCTGAGTGTTGGTTTGAGAGTGACATAACATGATGTATATAGCTGTCTTAGTAAAACGTCCAGCACAAAGTAAGTCCTCAATACATCTTAGTTTCAATGTATTTCAGGATGCTATTAATATTACAAATAACTCTTTTCTGAGGCATTTCTCTCAGGTCTCAAGACCAGGAAAAATGCATCTTCTGAGAAACTTGCCCTTGTATTTGGATATGTCAATCTTGACATTGTGCTTTCCTCTTTGCTTTGCCCACTAGAAAGCGCAGAACTCAAATAGTGCTTACGCATGTAACAACAATGTGTAGTACTACTTAGTAAGAGATTAATTAGATGTTTGTCCAATAAAATGGGCCAAGCATGATTTCCATGAAATACCATATGTACTCTAGTATAAGCCGAGTTTTTCAGCACATTTTTAATGCCGTTTTGGGGGTAAACTCGGTTGATATTTGAGTCGGCTTATACTCAGGTATACACGGTACTTCACTTTTATTTTCGTTCTGTTGAATCTTCTCAATAGCAGACTGGGATAACTACTGATGTCCAGTTAGAAGATGAGGACCTTGAGGCATTTGATCCACAGCTTTCATCTCTCCCTCTGTCTCTTCGCAATTTGACTTGATGTCATCCATCTCTTTATTTTACTCCCTTCTTATGGTAGATTTGTTTCTTTTTGGTAAGCTATCTCAAATTTCTTTCAGAATCAAACAAGGTGTAAGAAAGAAATTGGCAAGCAGGTTACTAAAAATCCTTTGGCTGCATAAGAATTTTCTGACTAACTGCGTGTATCAGCATCTGGTTTGGGTTTAAGTCGAGTTGTTAATGGAGAATAAAATATGTTGAGTACATAACCTAATTTGGTAAATAACTTTATTTCTCAGTCCTTGTGTGCTGCTAAGTGTGTCATTTGTTTTCAGAAAACCAGAGAACAAAAGTGAAAAACAAAGCCTTTCCCAGGTCTTTGACCCCGGACAGCTTAAAGGGCAGAGAGGAGCCTTTGTTCGCCCTCGCCCTCAGAACTCCTGTTGCCGTCTGGGTGTCTTGTGGTGAACCATTTATACCTCTGCATGGTAAGCCTGCTGCTGCTGCTGTTGTAGCTTTTACTTCTTTTAAGCAAGCAGATGAAGAGAGGAGAAAAAATTAAATTTGCTACTACAAAAAATGAATTTAATGTAGATATGTCAACATAATACCGCATTAATTCCTACAAGCGGAGGTTCATCAATTCACATATGCACGTGGATAGCAATATCTTCTATATTTGCACAATTGGCTGGGCTTTTTTTCCCTTACTGGAATGGAGTATTTTGCTTGGGAAAATGTCTAATTTGGTTGATGAAGAGAGCCTTGGTCTAGAAGATTGAGAATAATGGTATACATTAGAAAATAACAAATGAGTTTAATTCACACTGAGGACGACCTGTCTGCACATTTTCATTTTTAAGAATTGCACCCTTTAGGCAGTAGGTGGATTTTTAAAAAATGAATGATTCCAAGCAAGGCTTTCATCACTTCTAAATAGTTTATGGAAGTGGCACATGAAATATGAGTATTGCATATGGTAAATCTAGACAATAAAACAGCACTGTTCTCCCCCCCCCCACTTATAAAGCAATGCCTCCAGCCTTGTCATCTTTCAAGCAAGCTTGCTTTTAATGACCCTTACCTTTTAATTACTTGCTTCTAATTGAATCTATCTCGTGGAGCAGAAAGTTCTTTATAAATTATTAGCTTGCATGATAAATTACTGTTGATAAAAGATGGTAAGATAAATATCATGCATTTCTATTGTTCTAGCTTTGCAGAAAGCAGAAAAATCGGAGAAGCCAAACTGGATTAAAAAGGGCAACGTTTTGGCTGATCTACATGCTATGAAACACAAAATGAGGCAGTTAAAAGGTCAGTATGAACTAAATCAAGCATTATCAAGTTTAATTCTAACTGTAATCCCAATTTGCTGGTAGCTATTTTCTACTGTTAGATACCAGGTATTTAACTAATGAGTGCTAATATAAATATTGTGTTACAAAAGACACTTCAACAACTTTAAAGCCTAAGGTTATCTTTCTTGATATTTAACTTACATTTATACATTTCATTATCAAGTTAATATCACATGCCTTTTAGATATGTATTAAAATGCTTGCCTGCCCATATCTGGACCATCTCACCATTTGATTGACTTTGAGATAATCCCTGAACTGACGGTTTATGGTATCTGGGATTAATTTTTAAACATACCTACTATCATTTCTTTGATATTGCTGGGGAAGAATGTAAAGGAAGAAAGTAATATAATCCTGGAAATAATATAGTCTCCAAAGGGCAGTGTTACTTTCTCAAAAGGGCTTCGTTTTGTTATCCAGCTTAAAGTATGCTACTTGTAGTCCAAGCACTCACTTTGCAGTACACGTCTTATACTTTCATTCTGTCACATAATCTTAGGTTCCTGACGTCATACTTTCCCAATGGCAAAAGCTGCGTGTACAGGAGCCAGGTCTGACATCCTCTGGCTTCCCTGTTACTCACAGTACAGAAATCCAGCATGCCTCCACCCTCCACCCCACCCTTCTTTACACAGCCTGACACCAACCCTTCCTCCCTGGCCTCTCTACTTCTGTGCTGGATTCAGCAATTCCCTGGAATGGCTACACAGAGCTCACAAGCCATATTCACAAGTAAGGAGTGGTGGTGGTGTATTAGGGACATTGGGAGGTTTCCACAAGCCCGGGTCAGAAAGTAGTTTAAGGACGCTGCTACCCAAACCTAGAATCAGAAAACCGTTAGTCAGTGGTCCACATCAGTGCCTCTGCTCGGTCCATAGTCATGTCTCGCTCCAGTCCTGCGCCACTCAGCCTCCAAGAGCAAGGACGCCTGCTGCCGTTCTGCCTCACGATCTCCTAGTGTGGAGACGCTGCTCCTCTCTTCCAGCTCACGGTCTCCTTGCCGTGGCCTCTGTGCTTCCGGCCTCAGCCTTAGCCACATCACACAGTGATCTCCGACATGCTTTCTTTCAATGGTCCTTGTTGTTCTCTCTTTACCTGCTGAGACAGCCCATCCTTCTAGGCAGAGGAGTGGCAATTAACGCGGACCAGTCCCCTCTATTAGTGTTACACACGTCTGATTTGTATCGCCCACTTGGTCATTTGGTGGGAATTACAGAGGCGTGTGTGTTGTTGTTGCCAGGTTCCGTTGAGTCAGTTCCACCTCCTAGGGACGCTGTGTGCAACAGAGCAAACTAGTGCCCGGCCTCAGCCCTCCTCACGGCTGTTCTTATGCCTGACTCCATCGCCGCATCCGCAGGCCCGTCCAGCTCATCAGGGCTCTTTCATGAAATTTCCCTCCACCACACCAATAAAGTGATACCAAATGACTCTTTGGGCAGCAACAGTGCAATTAATGACAATTAATCCTGAATGCACTGTGCAAAACTCTAGTTTGAAATAGACATCGTGATCCAGTTCTGACCAAGAGCTTGGTTGCATCGAAGTGAAAAGTTGTATGTCACTTCTACTCACCTCCACTCCTCCGACTAGACCTTTTCACAGACATGTCCATGAGCATATGCCTCACAACATGACTATCTCATGCCCACAGTGATGCCTTCCCCCAGATATTTCCATTCAGCAACCTAGGAGACATCCTTTACATCCCCTGCCCCCTGCTCTTTCTCACCTTACTGTTTCAGATCTATTTATTTTAGTCTCAAATGAGTTTGGAACCTCTCAATCCTGTCATTAACCTAGTTCAAGCTACTCGACCTCCCCCTTGGATTGCAACACTCACTTCCAACTGGTCTCTCTCTCCTCTCTTGATGGTGGTCTCCATCCTTTGCCGAATGTTGGTATTTTTCAACAACTAGAATTATCCTGTAGACATTCCAATGATGCAAAAATCATGTATCATGTAGACAATTTTTCTACATTATAAATATCGTCCTGTAGAAATGCAAAAGCTGCTGATGGTACGCCGGGTCTAAAACCTTTCGATGGCCCCTGTTCTCTTTAGAACAAAGCGGTGACCTGACATCTGTAGCCTAGAGCAGCTTCTCTCTTGCCTCCCCTCCCCACCCCACTCCACACATCTGGACTTTCATTTTCGTCCTTGGGACATAACAAAAGCTTACCTCTGAACTCTTGTCTCCGCTTGCTTGTCTCTGCCTAGAACTTATTCAGCTACCCTCCTGGATTGCTTCTACTCACCACGTGCTTTTCCGTGTACTGGTTACACCTTTCCAGTTCACAATCCAACTCTGTGGTAGTGTGACTCTCAAACAGAACGCCAAAAACCAAACCCAAACAGACAAATAACCTTGAACTCACTGCCAGCAATTCTGTTCTGACTCAGAGACACCCTTTAAGACAGGGTAGAATCATCACTAGGGATTTCAGAAACTATAACTCTTTATAGGAGCAGAAAGCTTCAGATTTCCTGGTGGAGTAGTTGGTGAATTTGAACTACTGACCTGCGGTTCGCAGCCCAGCACATTTCCCGCTCTGCCTCCTGGCTCTGTCCCATCTTAAAGTTCCACTCTGGGTAGCACTCAGCCCCTTACTGTCGTCATCTAGTCATCTGGCTTTCCCTTGCGGCGTATGATACATTCTCCTCTTTGCTCTCTGAAAAGGTGTAGAATTTCTGGATTAAGGAATGAATAGATTTTCAACTACTTACTTCAATGAGCAGTCTAAACTCTATTCCTATATCACATGAAATTTCTAGAAAATAACATATTAGAAATAGTACCTGGCATAGCTGTATTTTATGAATTCTGATTTCATGTCATGTCTCAGCTTTGATTACCCCTAAGTCATAAACAGGTATAAAATCCATGTGGTATTATCTAAATCACTCTGAAAAGCAATGTTTGCGGGGTTATTCAGTGTCCATTAGAGGAAGATTCACTGAAGTCGTTTCTCTTAGAAGTTAGTGCTAGGATAAATCTTGTCTCCACTGACAAAGTGTATATTTTCTGGTATTAAATATAAATTGAACAGCTGCTGAGAAAGATCTTTTTTGAGCTGCTGGAGTGATGTGATCAGGTAACTGTGGTCCGTTACCTGATAGATAGCTCAGTTAACTGTTCTCTCTATTGGATCATGAACTCCTTGTGGGCTGAATGAAAGAGGAGGTATGGAAGGTAGGAGTAGTTGCTGAATCAATTCAAGTTATCATAGCCACTGACACATACAACAAATATTTATTAAGCATATACTATGTGAAAAACGCTGTGCTAAGTTCACCTTACCTTTCATTTGTAAGGGATGGCTACGACAGGGGAATAGAGCTATGTACATATATTTATTTATGAAATACTGCTGTAGCAGATGGGTATTAGGCCTCCACTCATGTACTCCCTCAAAGCAAGATCAATTTGTTCTACTAACATGGCACTTAGTGATGTCCACCTTCCCTGACATGTTTGGTGAAGACAAAGCAGGTGCATACGCAAATGTGGTGAAGAAAGCTGATGGTGCCCAGTTATCGATAAATTTAGCATCTGGGATCTTGAAGGCTTGAAGATAAACAAACAACCATCTAACTGAGAAGCAACAAAACCCACATGGAAGAAGCACACCAGCCTAGGTGATCATGAGATGTCTATGGGATCAGGTATCAGTCAACAAAGACCCAAAACAAAACAAAGCAAAACAAAAAGCTTATCAATGGGAATGGGGATGGGGGGGCAGAGTGGAGACCCAAAACCCATCTGTAGACAATTGGACATCCACTCACAGAAGGGGCACAGGGAAGGGACAAGCTAGCCACAGTGCAGTGTAGCACCAATGAAACACACAACCTTCCTCTAGCTCTTTAATGCTCCTCCCCCACTCCCGTGACCCCAAGTCTATCTTGCAGATAAGAGCTTGCAACACAGGGAATCCAGAGCAGATAAATCCCTCAGGACCAATAAGAGGAGCTGCAATACTAGGAGGGTAAAGTGGGGGGAGTAAAGGGGAACCAATCATAATGATCGATGTGGCTCCCATCCCAGGGGGATGGACAGCAGAAAAGTGGGTGAAATGAGACAGCAGTTGGTGAGAGACATGAAGAAAAAAATAAGAATAATTGATAAATTGTCAAGGGGGCATGGGGAAGGGAGGATGGAAGAGGGAGGGAGGAAAATGAAGAGCTGATGCCAGGGGCTCAAGTAGAAAGAAAATGTTTTGAAAAAGATCATGACAACATATCTACTGATGTGTTTGACAAAATGGACATGTGTGTGGATTGTGATAAGAGCTGTGAGAGCCCCCAATAAAATGAAATTAAAATAAAAATTTTTAATGTTTTTAATGAAATTAAAAGTTAAAACAAACAAACTAGTAATTACAGGGTTGTTTTGATTAAGTAATCAATTACAAATATCTACTGCATTGCCTGTCACCTAATAAATGCTCAGTAAACCTTGGTGTGAGAACCCTTGAAAAGGGAGCTCATCTCCCTAACTGGGGTTTTAACACTGAATAAATCCAACTCAGGAATAACAGACCAAGGGAAGACGCCGGCCTTTGCTACCTAGATGGCAACCCTGGTGTGTTTTGTTTCCTTTGCGAGCTAAAAGTGTCCTAAATGAATCCCCTCGCCTGAGGCAGATTTATCCTTTCACGCCCAGCGGCTGCTGCATCTTTGGGCCCTCCCATTAAGGCAGGGTGGGGAGGGCAGTTATTCAGGTGAGACGCCGAGAATGAAAGACAGCAGAGCAGTTGGGCTTTCTAGCTCATGGGTGAAAAAGGATAAAATTAGGCCAAGACTCCTCCCAGCTTCCAACCAGCGGAATCACTTCCAATACCAGTGGCACTCTACCCTCTTGAAAGGAAACAGTAGGAGCAGAGAAGAGACCGTCTCCAACAGAAAGGAATATGTGGGGAAATGTAATAAGAAAATAAATAATTTAGTGAATATATTTTAGTTGGTTTCAATTTCTGTTATCCTACCTCCATAAGTAATAATTTGCTATAAAAAATTCCCCCAAACTAAAAGCTTTTCTGATGACGCGTCTCTTTAAGTCAATTAGAGTGCAAATGTGTTCCTTTTCGTAAGCCCATTAGAAGCAAGTTGCCAAAGAGCACGTAATGCATGATGCTTTTCCTCCAACCTAAATTCAGTCCCTGGCTCTAAGCAGTATAAATCATAAATGCTTACCAAATTATCTTTGGTTAAACTAAAACATTCGTGTTCAAAATGCATTATAAGTAAACTAGTTAATGAAACTGGCTTAAGAACTTGTCTTCCATAAATTAATGCTATCTTACTTTATGAATAGAATTGGGAAAAACGATATTTAGTATAAATTTATGCTGCTTTTGAGAGCTGCTGTGTTTTCCTCCAAGGTTTGCTTTGAGTGATGTTGTCACTGCAACCTTCAGTTGATTGATTCAATTATACTTTCTCCTTCGCCATAAATTGCATCTGAATGCTAGTTGTTATTAACTCGAAGCAGCCTGATGTACAATAGAACAAAACACCGCCTGGTGCCGTCCCGTCCCCACAATTGTTGTCTCGGTTGAACCCTGTTGCTGTCACTGTATCCCTCTCTCTTTGAAGGTCAACCTCTTCTTCGCTGGCCCTCTGCTTGACCAAGACGGATGTCCTTTTCTAGGGACTGCCTTAGTAGACTTACAGAATACTGGGGTTCGGCCGGGGGTGGGGTGGGGGGAGTGATCAGTAATTTTCATGACTGTTATTTTTATTGCTGGTGTAGTTCCAAAATTTGAGCCATAAGCATTCAAGTGTATTATCCTCAGTAAGTACAGTACTATCTTTCGCAGAATTTTGTTCCTAGCTGTAGACTAAAAATCTGGACGGTAAGCGTGTCTCGACAAAAATGATTCAGAATCAGTTAGATGGGTTTTGTTTTTTTCTCTTTTGTTGACAACAAAATTGAGACGCGACTTCATTTTGGTATTCTGTTATTTCACCAACCTCGGTGTTATTTTCTCAAAGAAGGTTTCTTTGACCCATCACATTCGATGGGGTGCGATCTCTGTGGCATTCTCTCAGAGTCCCTGGTGCAACACAATGACAAGCAATGTTTCGTGTAATCATTTGGCTTATGCTTTGCCTTGGCCACCAAACTTCTTGAGGCAAGAACTTGATCTTGACCACGTGTTTGGCTTTGCATCATCCAGCACACTGCTGACAACATAGCTGTCGGTCACTCTAGTTTTCTGGAAGACATGCATAAGCTAAAGCATTATGTTTTTGCACAAGAAATCTAAAGGTCAACTCGAGGCTCAAAGCTGAGTAAACTCTTTAAGTCAGTTTCCAAGTGTAGCTTCTTGTAAAGCTGTTTTAAATGGTCTAGTTGAAAGAATGTGCACATTTAAATCATCAGGCTTATTAGTGTATGCGTGTGACTCGTGAAAATGCAGTATTCTAATAAATATGTTTTCTTACCACAGCTTCCCAACACCATAAAGGGCACAGCCATGGGGTCAGAAACTAATCGTGCTTGCGGGGTATTATTAGATAGAAAGAGAGAGAGAGAGAAAAAGGGCTCCTCTCTCTTGAGTTAATATTATTTTAGAAATACTTAATCCCCAGGCCACTAAGCTAATTGTGGGGAAAGGCTTATTATGAGCAAAGAGAACAAAACATATGTTCCAAGACGGAAGGAGATGATGGGGACTATATAGGTCATGAATTCTATTTGACTAAATTACTGCTGAACCTGGTCATGGATGAGAGACTGGGGCGAAAGGCAAGCCAGCCTGGTGTCTTTCTTTCCATCTGTAGAGCGTGTGTATCCTGACTGTTTAAAGCCTCAAGCTGCCCATGAAGGGGTATTGTGAAATATTATTGCCTTAGGTATCTTTGCTTTTACGACATGTTTAGTATTTTAGCCTGTGCTCCTGAGTGGGCTGATTTATGCATCAAGCACCAAACCAATTTATTTGAAATTCGAAAGCCCATCATCAGAAACAACATCTCTGGCGGCTTCTTTCCCCAGGCCGCCGCATAGCAGCATGCCAGCCAGCCATCATGGTTCCCACGCAAAGCCCCGTGCAGCCAGTGGTGGTAGCAGGAGGCTGGACTGAGCAGACTCAAGAGGAAATGAGACTGATGGAGCGTATCAGACATACGGAGGTACGTTTTCAGGCCTCCAGACATGAAGGCTCTGCCTCTCTTATAAGCCTTTTAAAGTGCAAAATGGAGTTTTACAATTATGCTATTAACATATTCTCAGCATCTGGTCAGTTATGACCACATAAGCATATGCCAACCATTGAGTTGGCATTTATCTAAAAGACAGCCAGCTCCTATGACCGTATGTTTTGTCTGAATGGAGACCAGGAATTATGACCCGAGCAGAGAAGAGAAAAAGGCCCAGTGGATCCGTCCTCAGGCGTTACAATGAGTGCGGTCCAGTTGAGCCTTATGGCTTCATTGCTCGTCTCTCCTAAGGGTGTTTCTCAGTACGGAAGGAGATCAAGCAGCAAATACTAATGGCAACGGAGACCTTCAGAAGTAGGGGATTCAAAGAGGGGCTTCAGCCCAATTGGTCATTCTGTCAGGACCTGCCAGATACAAATTAGTCACAGAAAGGTCGGCGGTGGGGGAGGATTGGGGACAAAGACCAGGGAGAACTTTTTTGCTTTGTGGAAGTTTTTCGTCAAAATGATATGTTCGTATTTCAGAGGGTTTCTCAAATTGGTGCAATGTGCTCCATCTGATTCGGAGTACGCCCAAGTCAAGGTTACTCGAGAGGGGGGAAATGACATCGCTAGAAATACGACTTCTTCCCAAGCAGAAAGGATAAATCACTGGCTAGGGAATGAATGCAAAGCATTGAACTCATACATGCTTGAAGTGGGATGAAAGGCTGCCTGGCAGGGATCCGGCAATGTTTAAGGGGTGCTACTGTACTAAAAAGACAGTGTGAGCAAGGACTCAAACACCAGGCATGCCCACTCCCTGAAGCACTTCCTAGTTAATGGAAATGATGTTGTGATTCTAATCAAGCACTCATCTGTTAGATGCAGAGACGACTCAGTAGGAGGAACACCATGTACACGTTCAGAACCATCTCTCCATTCATCTCTGCAAACGATGAGAGAAAGTTCAGCACTGTGCCAAAATAAGTGCTTCATTAACCTCCCTTTGATGTGTATTGCTGTTGCCTTTCATGAGTGCTCACATGGAAGCAAGGAGAATTTGCATAAGAGTTAGTGAAAGAGAGGCTGACGCCCTTCATGGTGGCTTGCTGAAATGTTTCGATATAATTTTCAATTGCAAGATTTTTCTCTCTTTCACTCCCCACCACCACACACACACACACACACACACACATACCAAAGAGACAGATCTTAAAATATGGAATTCTCTGCGTTTTCTTTAACAGGTACACCTTTCCAAAGTCCAAGAGCTACAATCCAGAAGAGAGCCTCTGATTCCCAGAAGACGTCCAACCAAGCCGAGCAGCCTGTACACGCAACCCGACGCCAAGCGCGTGTGGGTGTATCTAAACGGAGGCAGACCCCGAGACGGCAGTTATGCCAGGGGCAGAAATATTTCAGAGGTAAATCTGTTGCAGAAAGAGAGTGTTGAGCAGACCTCTGCCATTTCTAGAGTGTTGTTCGACACCATCAAATCAGCTTGCATCGTAGTAACCACATGTACAACGGAGCCCAACATGGCCTGATCCTCCCTGCGCTGCTTTCACAAATACTGTGCGGCCTGGGCCTGAGCACATTGTCATCGGCGCTGCCCGACCACCTGGTTGAGGCCTTTCTTTTTCGTTGACGCTCTACTTCATCACACATGATGTCCTTCTTCAGGGACTGGTCAATCCTGGTAACATACTCAAAGCATGGGAAGATCTAAGAAGCATGCTGGCTATACTTCTTCCTAGACAGAATTGTCTATTTTTCTGGCAGTTTATGGTACTTACAAGAGTCTTTGACAACACCAAAATTCAAAAGCATCAGTTTGGCAGTGGATCATTTTGATCCTCTTTGTTTCCAGCGTTTGCCCTTCAAACATCAGTGATTATCAATGCACCCTGATTGAATATTTGATTAATTTTGCATTGAATCAATTGGTAGAATTCTTCAATTTTTTTCATCATCATCTGTAGTGATTGGTATGTAAATTTGAAAAGTAGTTATATTAGTCGGTCTTTCTTGTAGGTCTATAGATACTATCGCAGACAGCATTTTACTTTAAGATAGATCTTGAAATATTCTTTTTGACAAAGAATGTGACACTAATCTTATTGAATTTGTCATTTCCACCATAGAACAGATTATGATGATCTCAATCAGAAGGGGCAATACAAATCCATTTCAGCTCACTAGTGCCTGGGATATCGATCTGCTTAAACATTCCATTTCATTTTTTACCACTTCCTCTTTTCCTAGATTCATACTTGATATATTCCACATTAGGGTTCTTAATGAATTAATTATCAGTGGATGCTTGCAGCTACTTCTTGAGTCATACCCTGTCATCCAATGAAGGTCCAAAAGCTGAGTTCCATCTATGTCATGAAGATCTACTCTACTTTGAGATGGAAGCACTTCCCTTGTCTTATTTTCAGTGCCTTCCAATTTGAAGGACTCGTCTTCTGACACTATCAGATAACATTCTATCATTAATCATGAGGTTTTCAATGATGCAATTTTTCATAAATAGCCCATCTCTTGCTTCCTCCTAGTCTGTTCTTAGTGTGGACGCTCCACTGAAGCCTGTTCTCCCTGGGCAATCCTAATTGAAATAATGGTGGTATCGCTTCCAACATCACAGTAAGCCCTAAGCCACCACAGTACCTCACGGGAGCAAAGTGGGCATTAGTGACTTTCAGTGTTGTTCCGTGCCTTCGAGTTAGTGCCCATTCATAGCAACCCCATGCACAACAAAACAAAGCACTTCCATGTCCTGTGCCATCCTCTCAATTGTCGTTACGTTTGAACCCATTGTCATAGACACTGTGTTGGCACGTCTTGTCAAGGGTCGCCCTCTTTTTCACTGCCCTTCTGCTTTACCAAGTGAGATGTTCTTGGATAGGGATGCTGATCATCTAACCACAGTACGTGAGATGAAGTCTCACCATCCTTTCTTCTAAGGAGCATTCTGGATGCGTTTCTTCAAAGACAGAGCTGCTTGTTCTTTTGGGAGTCATGGTACTTTCCATAGTTTTGCCAGCACCATAATTCAAATGCATGAATTCTTCTTTGGTTTTCCTTATTCAGGTCCAACTTTCTCATACAGAGGAGGCACTTGGAAATGTCATAATCTACCAAACACGACTAAAAAAACAAAACAAAGACAACCCCCGATTGCCATGGAGGGAAGCCATGGTTTTCTGACACTGTAACTCTTTACAGGAGTAGAAAGTCCCATCTTTCTCTCACAGAGCAGCTGGTGGTTTCGAACTGCTGGCCTTCTGGTTAATAGCCCAAAGTGTATCTACTATGCCACCAGGGCACTGTAGGTCAGGAAAATTACCTTACTTATATGAACATCATTTTCTCCTATGTACAATAGAAAATATAGTTTATTATGGGGTGGGCATGATGATTAAATAAGATAGTGTGTTGTCTGTATGAAAGTATAGAGTCAGATGCTTCCTGTAGCATGTACGTATGAATCCGAAAATGCCACTTAGCCAGCAGACAATAATGATAAGAGTACCTATCAACCAAATAGCAAGATCAAAATCTGTAATTTAAATACTTTTTCCGACTCATTTTCAACACAGTTTAGAAAAAAACTTCCCCCATCATGAATGATGTGCTATGAACCTTCAAGGTATGGAAAATAATGGTACTCATTATTACACCTGGAGTGCTAGAAATCTGGCCTAATTAGTAAAGTTAAAACATTGACTAAGAATGAACACAGTCAATTTATTTATTGTTTGAAATTCCAGCAGTAAATCCCCAGACATGAATATGTTGCCTTAATCTTTAAATAAAAACATTGACTGATTGCCATTGAGTCGATTCTGACTTAGCTGAGCCTGCGTGTATAGGAGTGAAACTTGCTCCATTGGATTTCCAATGGCTGGTTTACTAGATTTCCAGGTCTTTCTTTCGTGGGTCCTCTGGAAGAACTGGTTATACCAAGCTTTAGGTTAGCAGCCAAGCACCATCTAAGGGCCCAATTAAAATAACCAATTGATCATCTATTCTTTTAAAATTTTGGTTTTAGTGATATTTTTAATACTAGTTGAGCTTTTTCATTTCCTGGACTGTTTTCTGGGATGAGAAAAATCACATGAGGGGAAAGGGGAGGTAAGATGGTATCACAGACTCAATTAGAAAAGTCTACGGAAGGTAGAGAGTAACAAGAACACTATATTGTATTTTATTTAATGTTTTATTGTGATAGTTCACAGCAAGTGTCTATTGGTTTTCTACTCAATAATTCACACACATTTTGACCCCAAACCGCTGGCAATCCACAGTGTATCAGCCCTCTTCCCACGCCCTCCCAGTGTCTCCTGGCCCCTTAATCCTTCTTTCCCATCCTTTCCTGCCCTGCCTTCTGAGCTTTATCTCTGTATGTTGGACAGTGTTCTCTGGAGAAACAAAACCAGGACGTGTATAATTATATATAAATATATATCATAAGAAATAAATAGCTAATTAAAGAGCAGTACAAATGGCTCAGTATAACTCACTTCTGTGAGACAGCTAATACACTGGCAGTTCTTCAAGTCTTGAGGGCCACCAGGTGCAAGTCAAGGAAGCAGACAGCTGAGTCCTCTGTAGAACAATTCAGGCTACCTGGCTACAGGCAGCAACCAGCAGAGCAGGTCACTAACAGTCAGCCAGATGACAGGCTCCGACAGTCCCTAGCTGAAGTGAGGTATACTCTAGTAGCATGGCAAGGCAGGTCTTGAAGGAACCTGAAACTAAAGCAACACCATCCACGGGCTAGATGTCCCCCAGGTAGTGTCGCTTACAAATTGAGGCAGAGAACAAGCTAAGGCAGTCGCTCACTGGTCTGATCATCAAAGAGCAAGAGACAAGAAAGGTGAGGCTCGCTGATCCATTTATCTCTCTGCCCTTCAATTAATCCCAAATGTGTTTGTTGGCCAGGTTGGCACAATAAACCTACCTATCACACCCTGGGCCAATGCTGAGCTCCTATGGTGGGTTGTTCTAAGGCATATGTACCTTCCTGCTGTTGGATGGATTCTATGCTGGAGATTGGCTCAAGAGTACAAACAATGAGGGATACCCTCTTGAGAGAGTCTTTGAAGAACTGTGAAAGCAATCAATCATGTCTGAAACATTAACAGCCAATTTGCTATACTTGAGAAATAAGAGTGTGTGTTTGGGGGAGGGATGCAGAGAATATAGATTCAAATCTAGATATACAAGAAAAGAAACTATAAACACCTGGCGCAGCAGTGGGATGAGGGTTGAGCTGTGGTATTTCAAAAGAGAGAAGAATTTCCTTAGGGGGGAAAAAAGAATTTCCTAGAAAAGACAACCTTACAAAGCTGAAATGTTTCTTCCTTGTTGACTTCATTAGGAAATACAGAATTCATGTTGTAGAGACTAAGTCCTAAAATTCACTTAACCATTGTAATTAGAACTGATAAAATAGTGAAAGAATATGAAAGTGATTCATCTGCAGAAAAAGAGGAGAGTTGGGAAAATGAAGGAAAACGGGCCGTTGAACTTAGGATAGCAAACGCAATAATGCAGACAAATATTATATTTATTTGTTATGGGGGGAGTGAATCTTGATTTATGAGACTGTGTGTGGCATAAAAAATAATAAATATTATCCCATTTTTACAATAAACTTAGTTTCTGAAGGGCACTTGACTGGATTCTGTGGCACATCCTTACTTAAGTATACAAATGATTGTGTAAACATTATAGTGCTTTGTAAGCCACTGGTTACCATCAGTAATAAGTAATAGCAGGAGCAGTCAGAGGAATAAAGTATCACGTCGTCTCTGGTCTCCTTCAATTAATATTTTAAATTGGCAAAGCTTTATAAATAGTTCCACTATTTACTAGAGTTTGTAGAGAAATGAGCACTCTCGTGTTAAAATAAGTACAAATTTTGGAGGACAGTTTGCCTTTATATAGCATAAGTTAATGAGTTTATATAAAGGTTGAAAAGACTATTTTATCACGAAGCTGTTTATAACAGATAAATTAGAGTCAATTAATGGTCATCAAAGGGATTTGGTTAAAACAAAAAACCGCTTAACAGTTGGATGTGGTATTGTAACTCAAAATCAACTTTTAGGAAAAGGGACAATGAGGTTGCTCCAAGTACTGTAAGTGAAAGAAGCAGGATCTAAAACAGAGTTGGGTTTCAGAAAAACACAGGTCCACACACACGGAAAGCAAGATTGGGAAGGATTTCTTTTTGGATGAACGGATCATAGTGATTTTTATTTTTAGTTCTATCTTGTACATTTTCTATTGTTCCATTATTTTTACTGATGAACACAGTTCTCTTTTGTACGTAAAACGTACTTGATAAAGAAGAGGCTACTCATTTTAGGGAATTGCTAACAGCATGTGATAAAGGCCAGATTAGGAGTGTAGGCAGGAAGTTCAGTAGAAGTTCAGAGAAGTGAACCCTGGGGTGACAGCGAAAGGCTCCACAGAGAAGTCAATCAGGACCCCTGATGGAATGTAAAAAAATGGGTCAAGTTCAACATCTCAGGCAGAAAAATCATTAGCAAAGACGAGGGACACCACGCTCAGTGGGGCCAGAGTTGGAAGTCATAATGCAGATCTGACTGATGGTGGTTGGGCTGAGAAAAGGGGAGAAACGGTTGGGGAGACGTACTTGACCCACCGTCTGTCTCACAGGAGAAAGCAGTATTTTTAGTAAAGCAGCGTGGTTTGTAGAAAGATACTTAGGGAGTACCTAGGAGGCTCTATACATATTATTTCTTCCTTTGCTTTATTTGATTCCTTCACCCGCCCTTTCCTTATCTCTTCCCTTTTCTTGTCACACGGTCTATGTTGCCTTGAGGGACCTATATGGGATTCTTTGTGATCAGTTCGAAATGTCCCCACTCAGACAATCTGGCGGTAAAGCAAACCTCTGGAAGGGACTGTGTGGGGAAGAAACAGGCAGCAGGAAGAGGGTTCGCATTTCACTGGGGCAGTCTGGCTAAGGACCCAAACTCCAACCAAGAGCAGAGTTTCAATGAGTGGTCTTTAGCCAGAAGAATGAGAAACAGAGCGTGTTTCAGAGTGCTTTGAGCTTCTGTAATGAAACCCCCAGATGGTATTCGAGCCCCAGCCAGTGTTGACGTCCCTCAACTTCTATCTGTCATCAGCCCACTGAGGCAGTTCTCTCTCCAGCGTTAGCGGTTCATTCTTCAGGGCCAAAATTTTTGTTCTGGTTTACGGTTGCCTGGGCCCCTCCTTCACCGGGACTGAAGTGTTTGTCTTCTCCTACCCCGACAGCATCTCTGTGCTTCCACAGAAACTCAGAACCAATGGGCAACTTTTCCATTTGGGAACACTTCTGAATGTGTGCGTGGAAGCAGAAAGAGTGGGCAGTCCATGTGATTTGTAGGCAAGTCCATCCTGCACCTGCAGCACGTATGTCTGTGATGGCCAAGTGTCTGAGGAGGCATGGTCTCTGACAACTAAACTGTCCGTAGACAGACGGTCGGCCAAGAATTATTCACAGATTGTGTTCTTTCAACAGCAGCTTGGGGTCCTACAAGAATCACACATATTTAATGTCTGTTACCCTCGCTAAAGAAGATATTTGAGTATATTTACATATATTTGTGAAGCTGAGAATTAAGAATAGCTTTAAATATACAATGGTGTGGAGATCTTACAGAACAGAATTGTTCCAAATATGCTTCCTTTCAAATTTATTTATTTTATTACTTTTACAAACTCAATGGCTTCATCTCACATAAATGCATCTTCCAGTGGGAAAACAGGTAAATAAATATAGATTTAAGTCTCGCTTTGCATTTAGTGCATGTTTTAAATAATGTTCATTTTTTATTACAAGACAAGAATGTCATGCCTGTAGGGAAATAGGGAAACTATGTTAAGAATTGCATTTTTGTGGGACCCTTTCAAATTACACAAGATCCTACCAGAGGCTTCTATCCATCTTTCTAGGAGAGCTCAGAGAATAGCTACCCACTCAGGGTGCTTTGAAATAGACGATACAGGAGTTGTGGTGACATAGCCGTTACGCATTGGGTTGCTAACACCAAGGTCAGCAGTTCAAAACCGACAGCCACCCCACTGGGGAGACAGACTGGGGTTTCTACTACTCTGATAAAGAGTTACAGTTGCAGATGCTCACAAGGGCAGTTCTGCCAGGTCCTGTAGGATCCCTATGAATCAGCACTGACTCAATGATATGAGTGCTAAGTAAAATTTAGGAGGTGAAAATCACAAAAGAAAGTATTATGAATCTATTGCAATCTGTACTTTCTAAATGTCTTCTTTTTGGTGAGTATAACACTTGATTTTTCTATTATTTGTATAAAATGTGTTAATTTCTAACTATAAAATAACATATTTGTTGCATTAAAATTAGAAAAGATATAAAAGTATTAAGAAGGAAATGAAAGTTCTATCATTCACAAATAACTAGAGTTTATATCATTTTAGTATGTATATATACTTATATACATATGTATGTATTAGCATAATAATATTTCATAACTGTACAGAGATCCTAGAAATATACTATACATAAATATACATTTCCTGAGGGGTTTATCTTTCCTGGTTTCCATGTGTTGAGAGCTCTTATCTGTACCAGTGTACATGCTCCTATCTAGCTGGATTTGTAAGGTAGAACTGGGGTCATGATAGTGGGGGGAGGAAGCATTAAAGAACCAGAGGAATGTTGTGTGTTTCATTGGTGCTATACTGTACCCTGGCTGGCTTGTCCCTTCCTTGTGACCCTTCTGTGAGGGGATGTTCAATTGTCTACAGATGGGCTTTGGGTCTCCACTCCATGCCCTCTCATTCACATTAATATGATTGTTTGTTTGGGGGTCTTCTGATGCTTGATACCTGATCCCATGGACAACTCGTGATCACACAGGCTGGTGTGCTTCTTCCACGTGGCTTTGTTGCTTCTCTGCTAGATGGCCACCACTCAGGAACAGTAATGGATGTAGCGATGCCATGAGAGGAGGGGAAGGTGAGGGAGAAGGGGAAGGAATGGGGAACCGTTAAAATTAATCAATGAATAACAACCCCCCTCAATGGACAAACAACAGAAATGTGGATGAAGGGGGACAGCAGATGGTGTAAGATATGAAAATAATAAAAATGTATAATTTATCAAGGGGTCATGGGGTTGGGAGGATAAGGAAGAGAGGGAAAAAAGAGGAGTTGATAACAAGGGCTCAAGTAGAAAGAAAAGGTTTTGAAAATGATGGCAACATATGTACAAATGTGCTTGATACAATTGGTACTGATTTACCATAAGAGATGGAAGAGCCCCAATAAGATGATTTAATAATATATATATTTGATATAAGTATATGGACAATACACATAGATGTCTAATATCTCCACACTGTTATGAATTTATACCATTGTGATAATTGTAGATAGTTTCCATTATTCTTCTCTTAGAATTTCCCTATATTACTTCACATTCTTTAAAAAAATCATTTCAATGACATCATCATATTCTGCCACATAGACTATAATTTATTCATTTAGTTTTCAATTTTTTGATATGCAAGTTGTTTTCAATTTTTGTTGTTATAAAGAATGTTCCAGTGAATATATTTATACATAAACCTTTGTGTAATTTTCTAGTTATTTCCCCTGAATGAATTCCAAATTCTAGAATTGCTAAGTTAAATTATATAAATATGTATGAGGAGTTGATCTATTTTCAGATAGTTATCTAGGAATGTTCCCGGAGTTCATGTTCCCACAAGAGTGGAATGAGAGGACCCACCTACCTATTTATAATGCAGTTATTTGATAATAGATAATGTTATGTCTGCATTTTAATTTACATGTCTTTGATTACTTTGTAAATTTATTTTGATGTGTTTTTCTTTGGTTTATCATTTATTAAGTTGTCTGTAAATTCCTTGTTAAACTGCTATTTTTTTCTTTTTTACATTTTATTAGGGGCTCATTCAACTCTTATCACAATCCATACATATACATACATCAATTGTATAAAGCACATCCGTACATTCTTTGCCCTAATCATTATCAAAGCATTTGCTCTCCACTTAAGCCCTTTGCATCAGGTCCTCTTTTTTTTGTTTTCCTCCCTCCCTGCTCCCCCCTCCCTCATGAGCCTTTGATAATCCACAGATTGTTATTTTGTCATATCTTGCCCTATCCGGAGTCTCCCTTCCCCCTCTTCTCTGCCGTCCATCTCCCAGGGAGGAGGTCACATGTGGATCCTTGTAATCAGTTCCCCCTTCATTTTTTCTACTGGAAGTTTTTCACATAGGTTTATGAAAGTTTCCTTGAAAAAAGATATGATAAGTTCCAATTCACCACTGTATTTATACAATTACAAAATATACCGAAGCTATACCCAGTCCCAGTGCTTTTAATGCTTAATGGTCATTCAATTATTCTTTTAATTCTTAAATTATTTTGTCCTTCCTTTTTTATGTTTTAAACAGTATGGAACATTTTTCTTGTGTACAATTTGAGCAAAGCAATTTTCCTACTATATTCGTTGGCATAAAAGTGAATTCTGTACTCTGAATTTAGACTTCTAGCCTCCAACATGTGAGAAAATAAATAGATCTTTGTTAAAGCTACCCACTTGTGATATTTCTGTGATAGGAGCAGTAGATAACCAAGGAATATTGATTCCGACTTCCCCATGCATTGTTGTAATTTCCTAAGAATTTGCACCTCTTACAATATACTATATTTGTGCAGATATATAGTATTCTTTTGTATCCACAAGTTTTACCATTTTGTCCTTCAGTAAAATTTTATAGTTTTTAGTAAGGTCTTTCATCCTTAAATATTTCCCCCCTAGTTGCTTTTTAAGTTGAAATGCCTTTCTCCATACTATAGTTTCTAAATATCTATTTTTGGTGAGTATAATCTTATTGATGTTTTGAATTTATTTTTGTATTTGGTCACTTTAGTAAGCCTTATTTATGCTATTATTTTTTCTTTGTTTTACATATGTAGTCTAAGAATGAAATAATGAGATGACTTAACTATTCCTTTACATAATAAAATAAATATTTACAAAAATATTTTTCTTATTTTAAATTATGTTTTATTGTACTGTTATCATGTAAATAGATGCTTTCAAAGGAGAAAACCCTATTTTACCCTCATGAGTGACAAGAAAAGTAGAATGATTTATTTTTATCTTGGCTCTCTCTTTTGGAGGTATTATACATTATTTTTATTTTATTTTTTTACATCTATGATGATTTATTTAATTTATTTTTCCTGTATTTTTTGACAACTCTAACTATAGTTATTCCATGTGTTAATGCTCTTAAAGTTGAGTTTTCATCATGTTATGTAATTTTTCCCAGTGTCAAGGAAGTTGACATTTCTTATGATCTGAAATATAGGTGGATGGTAGATGTTTTTATTTATGTGAGAATATTTTTGTTTCCATTTAACCACTAATGATAACTTGACTGGATACAGAATTCCTGTATTTAAGCCTAAAAACTTTGTGGAATTTGATCCATTTTCTTTCGACTTCTATACTGTAGAAAAATCTAAGTATAATTGGATTTTATCCTAATGTTTGACATTCATTTTGTTAGCTGGTTATATTTAAAGTTTGGTAACTTTTCCTCCTTGTCTTATCCTAGGATAGCCTATTTTGGGATAGTAAAATTTTCATCTGGTGTTTAGAGCAATTGCTTAAGTTGAACTTATGTTTGATTCTTCTTCAATAATACCAATAATGCACAGGGCTCTTTTTTTTTTTTTTTTTTTGAGCGGGAAGTGCACTTCCGAGCTAGGGTTCTTATCTGATATGACATTCTAGACATTTAACTTTCCTCTCTAATAAATTTTATCTCTTGTCCTTTAATATTGAATTCATTTTATGCAATATTGAGTCTTCATTTTCTTCTTTTGAGACAGATTTTCACTGTACTATTGAGCCTTTTCTTGCCTACATTTCTCCTTTTCTGATCTAGTTTTTAACCTCCACTTGAAACTCTAGTCCTCTCTTACTAACTCTGGGGCCTTTGCTTATGATTTCTAACCTGTCTATTCTTTTTTATCTTCATCAAAGAGTGATGAGTGGAGAATCATAATTCTTTCCCTAGAATGAAAAGAGGTTGTCCTTGAAAGCTTTATGAATAATACCTTACACATAGAATTATTAAGTCAATAAATTTTACCTGTTATGATAATCATCATTTCTGCTTACTTCTCAGCAACTTGAGATTAGTTCCATAAGCATCACATAGTCATTGCTGCTGTTGACTGCGCTATTTATACATCCTTGCGCAGAAGTAAACATTGGACAATAGGTGGAATAGGTCACTTCTCTTTAGTTCTCCTAAATGTCTACTTAGGTGCTTTCAGAATTATCTTTTTGTATGTTGAAGGATTGGTTCATGTCCATATTATTTGATAAAATTGCCATTGACTATCGGTTATTACTTCATGCTACACAAGAGAACATATTCTCTTGGATAATTTCAAGTCATTTAAAGTGATTGTCTTACTCCTAGTGTGCAAAATAGCCGGCACTCACTGAACTGTGTTGTGCCATTACCCATGCTGCAAAGCAGCTGTTGATCATAGAGTAGCTAAAGCTGATGGAAGAAGTGATGATGTGAATGCTCTGAAGGGAAATTTCTGAAATTCAGAAATTGCATGAGCCAAAAAAAGAGAAAATAAAGCATTATAAATATTCTAGCAGCAAAATATTGGATGAGACAGGAAACATCAAAATAAGTCACAGTACCAGAAATAATTGATTGACAACCATTTCAAGAGATACCATATGAAGAAAAACTGATGCTATTGAAGGAAGAACTCTAAACTCCACTGCAGACATTCATTGAAAACAAAACTCCAGGAATTGATGAAATACCAATTGAAATGGTTCAACAAATGGATTCAGTACTGGAAGAACTGAAAAAAAAATGAAAGACAGTTATCTTGCCAATCTACTGGGAAAGATCCATATTTGTGCCCATTACCAAGAAAGGTGACTCAACATAATGCAGAAATTATCAAAGAATATCATTAATATCACATGCAAGTAAAATTCTGCAGAAAATAATTCCACAACTGTGTGTATGTAGGGGGGCGGTTGTTTACTCCTTAGGCAAATAGGACAGGACTACCACCTTGAACAGTTCATGGCCCCTGGGAGATTGCTGAGGGCTCAGCCATGGGAGCTGATGAGGCAGTGGCCAGTCTGTTTCTTCATCTGAGATAAACAGACACTTGCCTCCTGTTCCCTGGCTACAGCTGCAGAAGGCAGAAGTCTGCAAACTCATAAGTTGCTTCAGGTTCCTATTTTTGTCATCCTATCTTGTCTGTGGATAACTTGGCTGACGTGCTAATGCTTCTTTGTAAACCTGTTTGTGTACTCCTGTCACGTGGGTGCAGGCCGAGTGCAGGGAATGTATTTAAACCTGACTCTAATAAAGTTTGAGACCCTGGAGTGTCTGTACTGCAGGGACCACTGCATCCTACCTTTGGCTACCCCTTTTGTATATAAGTTTTCTCCTGCAGATCAGATTCTTTCAAACCCGTTCTATTTGTAGGATAAGAGTGGGTATCTACATTAATTAACGCAGGACTACAGTGATAGGGAGCTGAAAGAATTTCTAGGCAGATTCAGAAGAGGATATGGTGCAAGGGATATCATTGCTGACACCAGATGGATCTTGGCTGAAAGCAAAGAAGACTAGAAAGATATTTGCTTGTGTTTTATTGACTACGCAAAGCTTTTGACTGTGTAAAACACGACAAACTATGGATAGCATCGAGAAGAATGAAAAGTCCAGAACGCTTCCTCGTGCTCAAGCCAAACCTGTACAAAGACCAAGAGGCAGTTGCTCCAACAAGAAAGGTGTGTGTGAAGGTTGTAACCTTTCACCATATTTATCCAATTTATATGACGTGCAAATAATCTGCGAAGCTAAATCAGTGTTTTCTAAAGTGAGCCATAGCAATGGGATGATCCAAAGGCACAATCAGACACCTACACTGTATCCTGGATATAGTACAAAAGTTTTTAACTGCCAGGGGGCACTAAGTAAATTTTTCTGCAAAAGGGTTAGTAGATCAAATAGGTTTGTGAACCTATGAGCAACACTATGGGAAGGACATGGCATCAGGATTGGAGAGGGCTTATTAACACACATGATATGCAGATGACGCAACTTTGCTGAAAGCCAAAAGGACTTGAAGTAAGTAGTGACAAAAATCAAAGATTACAGCTTTCAGCATGGATTGCAACAGTGTAAAGAAAATCAAAATCCTCACAGCTGGACCAATAGATCACATTATGATAATTGTAGAAAAGACTAAACTTGTCCAAGATTGCACTTTCCTTGGTTCCACCATCCATGCTCACGGAAGCAACAGTCAGGAAATCACAGAATATGTCATTGGGCAAAAAGACCTTTTCAAAATGGTAAAAAGCAAAGATGTCACTCTGAGGAATAAGGTGGGCCTGATCCAAATCATTGTCTTTTTATTGCTTCATATATGTGTGAAATTTGGACAGCCAATAAGAAGAACTAATGGATCTAAATTGTGATATTGGTGAAGAATAATGAAAATATCAAGGGCTGTCAGAAGAACCCCCAGATCGGGAAGGAACACAGCCAGAATGCTCCTTATATGTGAAGACGGTGCAGCTCCATCTCATGTGTTTTGGGGAACCCCTTCCCTGGAAAAGGACATTGTGATTGCTAGGGTAGAGAGTGGGTCGCTGATCAAGAGGAAGCCCCTCCACCAGGGGGATTGCTACAGTGGCTGCCACGGCGGGCTGAAGTTGAGGCTGATGCAGGTCTAGGCACTGTTTCACCGTGTTGCACCTAGGTTGGTAGAAGTCAGACTGATTGGATGGTACCTAAAAACAGCAACAATAATCCCTCTTGTCCTTTCGCTCCATATTACTAATTCTTTTCCCAGATACAGAGTGTCATCGTGGGTCCTATTTTGTCCTCTGCCACGCTGCACTAATGTGACTTTTAGTCCCTAAATAGATCTTCAAAAAAGAAATACCGATAGTGGTTTGGGCCTGGTGTCTAATTGGCTCCTATATTTTGGATGGCCCTCTGATAGGTAAAAGCCATGCAGGGAGGTATATTGAAATCTCTGGCTTTCTTCCTGTGTGCATCCAGCCTTTTGTCACGTAAGATGCGCACGGTGATGAAAATGCTCTGGGTAGTTCGGCAGCTTGTTGACTAATCTTTCGCGTCCTGTTGACACTTTGCATCTGTAGATGTGTTCTTTTGAGTATTTAATGGGAGAATGAACGGAAATCGACTAAGGCCTCGCCAGACAGTTTTAAGTTTTGCCAGATAAAACACAAAAATGATTTTCTGATCATAGATCCAGGGGTCGGTCTCAGTCTCAAACTTTCATTTCATACTTGAGGAAGCTGTTTCTTCGGGAAGTGGCTGGACTTATAGAAGACCCCACAAGAGGCCAAACCTCGTGTCTCCCGCCTCGCACGGGTGCTTTTATCATTCTCGTTCCTGGATAGTCCGAAATATTTCAGTAAATGGGACAACTCCGCCTCCTCAATGCAGAGTTCTTACACGGAGGATTGAAAAAGTGTGCTCCACCTGAGTATACGCAGCAACCTGTCTATTTGTCATCATGTTTATACTGCATTCAGTGATGTTCACCATGGGGTGCAGCCAGCACCGCTGTCCTGTCAGGGGTCGTCATGATTTGTGACAGAAGCTTCAATCCCCCGTAAGCTCCTACATATGACATCTTCTTTCTTATACGGCAAGAGACACGTGTCACATAAGAAGTCAGGAACTACAAGGAGAACTCTCTCAAAGAGCACGGACGTCCTCGTTATTTAATCGCATCAGGGAACAGTCTGTGCCCTTCTTCCTATCCCCCTCTATGCATAGTCCCAGTTTCATGTCAAGAAATACTCAAGTCGGGATAATAGGGCTCATCAATGGGTTGATTCTTTCATACTTAATTTGTGCTATTCACATTCAAATATGGCTGCCTTTGGTGTTTCAGCTGCTAGATGATTGCTCGTCTCAACTGAAAATGCCTCACCCAGCCAAAGTGCTGTACACCTCTCATGGAGAGCCCGTTCAGGCCTGGGAAGACGTCGAGCGGGACATGGTCCTCTGTGTGGCCACTGGATGCGGCTTTGTAACCCAAAAAGGTATGGCTAGAGTCTTCTTTCACAGCAAATTTTTGAAGGAGTAAAACACTCAGGACTGTTGTTCAAGAGCCTAAATACTAAATTTTATATTCCATTATGCTTAATTTTTAAAATAACTTTTCCTCCACCCACATTTTTCTTCTCCCATATGTCCAAAATTAAATTTGTGTATTTATGCACTAGAACCCCGTTGTTCACACTGTCTGATCTAAAGAATTCAACCTTAGTTCAGTTCGTCTTGAACTTTACCCAAGGAGCTTATTTGCATAACTGCTAACAAGACCTCATTTCCCCAAGGAAAGCAAGGATCCGCTGGCTTGCTACTTGCAATTACTTACCCCTCAATGTTTTGGTAATTGTAACTGTATAATATTAAGATTTATTTTCTTTAGGAATAAGTAAGTATATGCTGCTTATTCTTTGATCATTTTGTGTGATAAATAGCAGAAATTTAAAAGAACATATATTTGTTATTGAACTGACTCTTGACCCTTACTCTATTTATATTGAAGAAGTTTACCCCCTTTCTGTAAGTAGTTGTGCATTAGCAATGACTTGATTTTCAGTAAATTTTAAAGAATATTGATATCATTTTAAAGGAGAGTAAAAGATTCAGAAGTAAATTGCCTGGCATCCCTAAGGTGATAATACTATATTATTTCTTTTAAGAAGTCAAAATAAAATTATTTTCTCCATATTACATATAAAAGAGGCAATTCCATAAAAGAGGTAGCCCAATCTTGAGCATACTTTGAGGAGTCTGGGTGGCATAATGGGGTAAATGTTAGTATGCTAATTGTAAGGTCAGAAGTTCAAAACCACCGTTGGAGAAAAGTGAGGATTTCTACTCCTGTAAAAATTTACCATCTTGGAGCCCCTTACATAAGGGTCTTGAGGAGGAGATGAGCCAGTCAGGGTACGTGCGATGTAGTAACGATGAAAAATACAACTTTCCTCTAGTTCCTAAATGCCTCCTCCCTGCCCCCCACCCCCACTATCATGATCCCAATTCTACCTTGCAAGTCTGGCTAGACCAGAGGGTGTACACTGGTACAGATAGGAACTGGAAACACAGGGAATCCAGGGCACATGATCCTTTCAGGACCAGTGGTGTGAGTGGTGACACTGGGAGGGTGGAAGGAGGGTGGGTTGGAAAGGGGGAACCGATTACAAGGATCTGCATGTGACCTTCTCCCTGGGGGATGGACAACAGAAAAGTGGGCGAAGGGAGATGTCGGACAGGGCAAGATATGGCAAAATAATAATTTATAAATTATCAAGGGTTCATGAGGGAGGGGAAGAGGGGAGGAAAAGGGAAAATGAGGACCTGATGCCAGGGGCTTAAGTGGAGAGCAAATGTTTGAGAATGATGAGGTCAATGAATGTACACATTTGCCTTACACAATTGATGTATGTATGGACTGTGATAAGAGTTGTAAGAGCCCCTAATTTAAAAAAAAAGGTTAATTGATGAAAAAAAAAGCAACTTTACCTTAAAAAAAAAAAAGTACAGTCTTGGAAACCCATAAGGGCAGTTCTACTGTTTCTTGTAGAATCTACTGTGTCCTGATAATCAACTTAATGGCAGTCCATTTGGGGTTTGATTTTAATCATGCCTTTGTGTTTAGCCCAGATGGTACTAAATTATAAAAAGGAATACCCGCAAATAGAAAGAAAATAGGTTGTTCGATGTCAAGCACTTTTCTTAGAGATGCAACAACTATTCCCCCAATACCACCTACTCCGAGGGAGAAAGTCTGAGTTTTGTTCACGATTACCCATCACCACAATCCTTGAAACAGGGCACCACTATTGGATTTCTTATCAACCAGTATTCACACTCACTCACTGCTATCAAGTCGGGACTGACTCACGGTGACCCCGTGGAACTGCACCCGTGAGGTTCTGAGACTGTAACTATTTATGAGAGTAGAAAGTTTCTTTTTTCACCTGTGGAGAGGGCTGATGGTTTCGGACTGCTGACCTTGTCCGACACCACCAGGGTTCCTAAGTATCAATCGGTACTGGTTGCTAGTTTTCAATGTTCCCCAAATGTATGGCCAATTCAAGAATGATAATCCATGGCGTCTTCTCTGAAAAGTTTCAGCATAGTAAGGAACATGAACACACTTGAAATGACTGCTACACAATTCCGTACGAAGCAAACTATTGGTGTGGTGAGTGACACCTTTCCATTCCCAGCTCTCACATCCTTTGTCACTCATTCATGTGTTTTGGAAAGTCCACCATTGCTTGGACACCATTCTCCCGTCTCATTGCGTTCATTTGGCCGATCTGATAACTAAAGCTAGAGCATGTTTCCGGCAACCTAGCCAAAGGGTATCCCCAACACAGACAGAAATGTCGGCAGCCTTCCCTGAAGCAAGCCTGCCACCAATAAAAACTGTGAAGGGAAGAAAGAAAGCTGGAAATGCAAATATCATTCACCCTACTCTAGTCTTCTACGTAACAAGGCTTTATAGACAAGCGATTATCTTGTACCCTCAGTCTATAGCCACATGATTATGATGTACTGATTTATTTCCTTATGATAGTAGACCCCCCTTATTATCTTCATAAAAAGTATTAATTGCCTTCCCCATGTCTGCATTCTTTCCAACAAGTGATATATGCTCTGGAATATCTGTTGGGCAGCACTGTCTACTTCAGTTGCTCTTTAGAAACTGATGTGACTAGGTGGTTTGCCATTTCAGTGTTTTCTTTGAGAGGACCTTTAGAACTCACCATTCTGCAGAAATACGAATATTCAGTGTTCCTTGAAAAGGTTGAGAGTGAAGTGTGGCTAGCGCATGTAGACTTATAAAAGGACGTTTAGTTCATTGACCATTTCATCCTTCCATTCATGACGTTTCGGTGACCTATTCACTTCATCATGTAGGAAGAAAATAAGATGGTCCATGTGTGTCAGTGCCAGCGTCCCATAGTCACTTCTGTTATGTATGTAATGTAATACAAAACCATTTCGCATGAGGAGGGTCGTCATCAAAGACCGACAACCAATTGTGAAAAAGAAATGTGGCAAACAAACCTAATGCTGTTAGACTAGATCCTTTCACACAAGACCCATCCGAATTAAAGGAGTCCCTTTTGCCATTTGCCATCAACTCTGAGCAGTTCTCGCTGCTGTGTTTGTCATCTTCCCGGGGGGTTCATTTTTTCAGACCACTCTTGGGTTAGTTTTCCTCCCAGGCTTTGTTACATGCCTGGAAGGAAGCCCTCCCTAGCAACTACCATGCTCTAGAAATCCAAAGAATTCCAACACATCTCTGAGATGATAAGCGAGTCAATGTGTAATGAGAGGCCCAGAGTGGGAGCCAAATCTTGCTGAAGGAGCTTCAAGTTTTTCATTGTCCTGGACTTCTAATTATTTTCTATAAATGCATTGACTTTTTCTCTCTCTCTCTCTCATATATATATATATATATATATATGCAGAATTAAAGCAACTGATGGAGGTCAGAGCAAATTATGCCAGAATCCGAAGGCAGGAGGGCCCTGAAGCCACAGACATCGTGGTGTCTCCACCGTCCAAACAGCTATCTCTGGTATGCAATTCATTCCTGGAAAAGCCTTTAAATTTCCTGCTACATTCCAACGTTATAGCTTCTGTGTACGTAGTCATCCTCGTATGCTTGGTGCAGAATAATTATTAATGGTTTAATTCCGCGCAGTCTTTTTAAAAGCTATTACCTTATACATTTTGCGTAGTTGGCATTTGATGCCTCACATCTGTTCCTGGAAAACCAATAAAAGGAGGCAAAGTAATGCCATTAAGGTAACTATCTTATCTGCATTTTCTTACAGGAAAAGAAACATGGAAACTGCTAGTAATTATAGAAAGTTAATTTAGTGGGATCAAGTTGCTCAAGTATGTAATATCTGATAACAAAATTCTTTCACCACCTAACACCAATTTGATCCCAAGGAACTTTTTTTTTGGTCTGGTTGGCCAAGTTGCCTTATTTTTAAAACCTCGGTGTTCAAATCCTACATTTACTGAGTGGAAATGAAGTGTCTGGTGGCCACAAAATGCCACGTGAATCACTCTTTACTTCTTTAATTTCTGTAGTAATGCGGTAGCACCCTTTGTGAGACATGATTAGATGTTGTTCATGGGCGAGAAGCTGGAAAATTCCTGACATATCTGTCAGTAAGAAAAAGCCCTAGACCGTGTCCCTCAATGTGGAGACTTGGGGGGGAGAAGATAATATATTATTTGTAGAAGAAAGTCTGAAGGGATTTTTATTTTTTGCTAAGAGGCTGAGAGTAAGTAAGCCTTTGCAATCTTGGGTAGCAGTCTGACAGGAAGAGAAGAATTTCCCCATTAGGCTCTGCCTGGGGTGGAGAAAGAATCCTTTTTGTTTTTAAAATCCTTGACACATCAAAATTTGGCTTCTCTTCCTTGTGGAAATTTTTCAGAGAAATGCTCTTCCCCTCTCTCTTATTCTGCAAGCAACTCACAGCTCTTTCTGAATATAAATTGTACCCTGGCTAGGTGTGTACTGAATGGCTTAGCCTAGCTCGCTCCTCTCTCACCCACTTTAATGCAGGGAGGCAGTAGATCACTTCTGCTCCCGGTCTGCACATCAGGACGACTGCACGGATACATCCTGGTGCCTGGCACAGCACTAAAAGCAAAGCAGGTGGAGGTGGAATTTCATAGCCCGTTACAGCAACAGCAGTTTGCCCCTGTGCAGACATGGCTCTGTGTACTTGTGCAATGTGAGAAATGTGAAATACACTGAAGCAACTATATGACATGCAGGGCACAAAGACTGTGTGCAAACCTAATTCTCCTTTTTTTCTCAAACAAGAAGGATGAAGGGCATCTTCCCAGTCAGAAAGTGGACCGGCAGGATCCACTGTGTTTCTCTTTACAAAGGATTTGGCCACATTCCCTCAGTAGACATGGCTTTGCTTTCTTCTTCAAAATTCCTGGAAAACAAAGCATTTCTCTAGGTGAAAAGGTCCCTATCACTTTGCTGCTGGAGCAAACCTGATTTGCTATGAAAATAGTCTCATTTCACCCTGGATCAAATGTGCAAATTCTTGTGAAGTTCTTCGTTCTTGTCTGTGACTATGCCTGAAGCGAAAATTGGTAATATCACACAACACTTTATTAAGCACCACGAGACATACGGCAAAAGTCTTAACTGAACTTTTCCATTAGTAGTAAATGGGATTTTCGATGTAATATAACAGTCATCAACACATCACATTTTACCGGCAAGGCAGCCACACAAGGGCTTGCCCAGGGTATCAAGGAAGTCCATAGCCACTGTTAACACAGACGAAGAATATCCCTGCTCTTTCCTTATTTCCTGTTTAGTTGGCTGCCAGGTGGGTTGGGAGCGGTTCTCTACCATCAGAGGGAACTATAGCCTAAAACTCTTACAATTCTGCTCAACCCACCTAGGCTTTTAATAAGCCCAGTAATTTCCTTTGGGGAGATGTTTATCACATTTGAATCAGCTTCATATATGTATATATATATATATATATATATATATATATATATATATATATATGGCAGATTTCAATTTTTTTCTATCAACTGAAAACCACTTATTATTAAGTACTAAAGCCACCATCTCTTAGCCCATGGCCTCCTCCAGAAATTTATTTCCTGCTGGTTCACAAACACCCTTAAGGTGATCCAGATGTTAATCAACAGTGTACCAGCATTTGTGATTATCCTCGGGAGAACTGGAGTTTTCTGCCCACCTCTAGCATTTTTCTGCCTGATTAGGTGTTGGAGCGAAGTTGCCTGCTTCGAATAACTCAACTACAATGTGTGTGTTTGTGTGCACGCGTGTGTCTCTGAAAGTCAGACAAACATTGTGAGAATACCTGACAGAATTTATCAATAAGGAACATTTTGATCTGGCTGCTCTCCTGGCCGTGAAAGAAAGAACAGCTAAAGCCATGACGGAGCTACAGAGATGCAGAGGGAAGCTTTGTAGACGTCCTCAAAGTTCGCAGGAAGCACATAGGAATTACCATTTTTTTCTTGACCAGGACTAATAATGAATACTGTTTTCCTGATCAAGAAGATAAAGTAAAACAAAGACAAAAGAAAAACACAGAGTGGGCCCCCTTTGCCCGGAAATCATGCAGCAGCCTGGCCAGTGACTGCCGCAGTGTTTCCCAGCTAACCTGCAATAAAAGCCCAGGTACATCGAGTGGCATCCAGATGCCTGTGATTCACCAAGGCAGCACATTGTTCTGGCATCATTTAGAAAGGAGTGAGTTAACCAGCCAACCAACCAACCAACCAACCAACCAACCAACCAACCAGCCAGCCAGCCAGCCAGCCAGCCAGCCAGCCAGCCAGCCAGCCAACAAACCAACCAACCAACCAACCAACCAACCAACCAACCAACCAACCAACCAAACGTGTGTTATTGTAGGGCATCAGAAAATCGGGTGCAAATGGAATTTAGACCCCGTACTAATCCTCAGGTGTTTTCCTTAGACCACGGGCTCTGGTCTGGCTGCGTGGCTCCGACTCCCACCTCTCTCCCCTCCCACAACCAGGCACAGAGAAATGAAGAGCGGCAACTTGTTGCTAGCATAACCAGCTCGATTCCAGCATCAATGGCGTGGTTTGGGGTTGCTGCGCCATAAAGTGACTGTAAAGCAACATCCACCATGGCCTCTCGGGAAAGTGCTGATGAGAGCAAGTGGCCCGGCCTTGTAACTGTGGCTATGAGTGCCTGCTGTCAACTGTCGTATTTCTAGCTCTGCAAGTCCGTAACACGAAACTGTTATCAATAGGCTGTCACCCCGTGTGCCATATGTGCACGCAGAAATCTGAGCATCGAGGAAGTGCTTGTGCCCATGATGTCGCTGAGGGTGCTGGGGGAGGAAAAAAGGGACGGGGCTAAAAGGGGGATTTGTTTTGTGAGCAAAGCGATCGTTTTGAATAGAAGGACCCACTGCTCACTGTTTGCTGTCAACCTGCCTCCCAGCCTGGGGGCAAATACATAGGGACTGCAAAAAGGTTTCTGTGCAAATTCCATTTTCTTTCATTCCATTTTCCCACAAATGTTTTGAAGCCTCCTCCTAGTAGGCTCAGTCACCTCGCTGAACTGGTTGCTGCTGTTGAGTTGGACCCAGGCACACTGGAATCTGACTGATTCTGGGGTGCTGGGTGTCCAGGAAGAGAACTGTAGATGACAGGGATTAAGAGTGGATTTTTAGCTCAGGTGCGATGCTCAGGAATGTCAGACCAACTGAGCTGGTCAGTCCGTCGGTCTCTCTAGGCACTGTGCTTTGAAGGAAGTCGTCCCAAGGCATGGGGTCCTTACATAACTGCAGGATATTACTGTGGGGACTCCCAGAACTTCTAGGGGTAATGCCGCCCCAAATAGAATACTTGATGGTATGAATTTCTACTTTCATTTCAGGCACTTGCTCCCATCTCTCCTTCTCACCTCAGTCCCCCTGGCTTTTCTCTTCCCACCTCTCCCTTAAAGCAATCCTCGCTGGAGCACTCTGGACCGGCAAAGACTTCTTCCCTAACACGATTCTTCAAGTTCAGTGTGTGCAAGCAACACCTGTGGGGCGTGATCAACTGCGTGTGTCCAGGCTCCACCCCAGAGATTGTGATTCCACTGGTCAGAGATGGATCAGGGAATCCCTAGAGATTGTGATTCCATTGGTCAGAGATGGAGCAGGGAATCCACATGGTGACAGGCCCTGGGGAAGAAAAATGGTGCTGGAGCACCTGTGAGAAGCTGCCCCATGGGCTGCGCGCCTATCAAAGAAAGCAGTATACTCTTAGCTGGGCACAACCCAAAGATATCTGCCAGTTGCCTACCATTTACCTTTCTGGGCAAAAGGCATTTGCTGGGCATAGAAGGCTTTGAGTCGAATCTGTACTCTCATGTTCTCTTATCACCATTTACTTAAGAAATGATAGAAAGGTTTCTAGATTGGGGTTAACCACCCAAATACTATGAAGATCCAGACACAGGGAGGCTGAACAAGTGAGTTTGAGGAGCTGAAGCTGCCCATGTTAATTAAGTTGCCTTCAGTGCTGATCAAATCTTGCTGTTTTAAAGGTCACATGAATAATGTGTACACACATCAAGGAACAGATTAAATTTGAGGGTGGGGGAAATAACCAACTCTCTGGCATTTTCTTGTGTGTTTGTATGCATACAAAAAGAGAGCACTTGGAGTAAGGACCAGGCTCTTACCAGTTGAGGACCTATGTACTTACTTTTGGAGAACACTTCTCCCAGGCTTCCTCTCTGTCTAGTTGATATGTAAGCCTGAGTCCTTCTTTCCCTGGGAGATGCTTCTGGGATGTGAAATGCTGCTGAACATGAGATAGTCAATCACAAATGTTCTTGGGAAAAATTTATTCATATAACTATAGACAGAGACAGCAGCCATTGTTCTAGGGGTGCTGACCAGACAATGGTGAATGGGATCGGGGTGGTCTCTGGCCCTGTGGGGCTCATTGGTAGCACGTACAGCAAGGGAGGGGGAAGGGAGGGTGCACTCAAAGTGAATAAGATCACCATTGGCAATTAGATAATGAAAAAGTGTGGTGGGACCTTATGAAGGAAATCAAATTGAGTCAGAAAACATTTGGGTTGAAGGGATGACCTATTAATGCATGGCATACTTCCAGGAAGTGACATATAGGGAATGTGAGAACGAATGAGCCACTCTGACAGGAAAAACCTGGGTGAATGCTGAAGCAAGGGACAGAGTCTCAGAGAAAGGTGGCAATCCGGAAACAAATCATACTAACTGTGCTGAAAGAAGGCTGGGGGCTAAAATAGCACTGCTCAGTATCCGTACAGTGAGAGCCACAGGTGTAATTTTAGATTTTCGAGTAGTCACAGTTTCAGACAAAGTAGAAAGAACAACAGAAATACATTTCAACATATACCTTATCCAATGTATCCTAAATTTTATCATTTCTGAATAGACTCGGTATAAAAGTTATTAAGGAGGGTTTTTTGGTGAAATGTTTATTTTTTGTTTGTTCTTAGGCTTTGCTATCTATTGTATATGTTTATGCTTAAGACACCTATCCATTTTGCCTAGCTGTATTCCAAGTGCTTGATAGCCACGCCCTTTCTTCTAAAACCTAATTTGCTTTTATGTTCAAAATAAAACAAAAAAGCCAGGCAGAGCTATACGTGCTGGGCCCAACACAGTAGGTGTGGTGACTTAGACAGAGTTGATCAGTAGGTGGGAGGAGCAGACATGAGAAGAGGTGAGCACAAGCGAGATTGTGGAGGGTCATAGGCTATGGTAAGGAATTTGGATTTTTATTTGAAAGTGCCGGGGGACCCATTTAGCACACTAATACAAAAGTTGAATGAGACATACAAAACCCAAAAGGAAGAACAGGCTCATCATATCTTAAACAGAAAGAACTAAGCCAACAACAACAAAAAGCTTTGAGTGTAATATTGAAAGGTCCTGTGGGCAAAATACTGAATGATGAAGGAATCACAAAAGGAGGATGGAAAGAATCACTGTACCAAAAAGAGCAAGTTGATGTTCCTCCATCTCAGGAGGTACACATGAGCAAGAACCAATGGAATTGAAAGTAGAAGTTCAAGCTGTACTGAAGGCATTAGCCAAAAACAAAGCTCCAGGGATTGATGAAATAGCAATGGAAAAATTTCCACAAGCTGATAAAGCACTGGAAATACTCACTTATCTTTGGCAAGAAATTAGGAAGACAGCTGTTTGGCCAACTGACTGGAAGAGATATATATTTATATCCATTCCAAAGAAAGATGACCCATCAGAATACTCAAACTATAGAGCAATATCATTGATATCACATGCAAGCAAAATTTTGCTGAAGATCATCCAACATTGCCAGGAAGCTGATAGAGGTTCTGGCCTAATTCAGAAGAGAACGTGGTACAAGGGATATATCACTGCTGATGCCAGATGGACCTTGGCTCAAAGCAGAGAATAACAGCAAGATGCTTACTTGCGTTTCTCTGACTATGCCAAGACAGTCAACTGTGCGGATCACAACTTACTGTGGACAGCCTTGAGAAGAATGGGAATTCCAGAACATTTCATGGCGATCATGTGGAACTTGTTCATGGATCGAGAGGCAGTTATGTGAACAGAACAAGGGAATACTGTGTGGCTTAAAATCAGGAATGGTGTATGTCAGGGCTGTATCCTCTCACCATACTTATTCAATCTGTATGCTGAGAAAATCATCAGAGAAGCTGGATTATATGAAGAAGAATTTGACATCAGGATTGGAGGAAGACATTAACAACTTGTGATATGCAAATGCTATTTTAGCTCTTACTTGTTAAAAGTCAGGAGGACATGAAGCATTCCTGGATGAAGATCAAGGATTGGGAAGACCAAATCTGCACAACTGGACCAATAGGTAACATTATGATCAATGGAGGAAAGATGGAAATTGTCAAGGATCTTGTCTTGCTTGCATTCACAATCATTGCTTATCGAAGTAGCAGTCAAGAGCTCCAAAGATGACTTGCACAAGACCTCTTTAAAGTGTTGAGAAGTGAGGATGTTACATTGAGGGCTAAAGTGTACCTGACCCAAGGCATTGCCTTTTCAATTGCCTCATATGCATGTAAAAGTTAGACATTGAATGAGGAAGACTGAAGTCGGTGCATTTGCATTACGGCGCTGGCAAAGAACATGGAAAGTACCATGGATGGCCAAAAGAACAAAGAAGTACATCCAGAGTGCTCTTTAGAGGCAGGAATGGTGAGACTTACATATATCGGACATGGTGTCAAAAGAGATCAGTCCTTCAAGAAGAGCATCATGCTTGGTAGAGTGTTGGGGCAGCACGAAAAGAGGAAAGTTCTGAACAAGGTGACTCGACACAGCGGCTGCCTGCACCTGTGGACTCAAGTACAGGAAGCCTGGTGAGCTTGGCACAAGACCAGACAGTGGGAAGTTCTGCTGGATATAGAATCGCTATGAGTCGGAACCAGCTCGATGGCAACTAAGAGCAACAGACATTACAATTTGCGATGAGCTGTTTCCGAGTTAAGATCCAGAGACAGAGACACAGCCAGGTTGCTTCTAGGGATGAAGATTTGTTGTATTTTTAAGGAAGTGAGAAAACATGGGGAAGTCCGTCAAACTGGCTTCACGGTGTTTCTGTTCCACATACACACCAGCCTGTTGCAGTGGCGGCCTTCTTCGCCAGCCATTCCTGTGCTTGGCTTCCTTGCGCAGTTACATGATTTACCCTGAGGATTTTCTTCTTCGCCAGGGGCCACTCTGATCTACGCTAGGTCATGACTGCCTCCTCATGGCTTCTGCTCCTTCTAGCTTCTGTTTCCTGCCTTCTCTTATGTTTTTTGAGGGGGGGTGGGTGGGTTTCAGAATCACTCTGTTAGATGAGTTCCTTTCCTTGTGTCTTCCAGTGGAACGTTGAGGGCTGGAGGCCCTGTTGTAGTTGCTCTCTTTTCTCGTTATGTTAATAACCTCGTAAGGCTTATGTGATCCCAAGCAAGGCTCCTCTGCTTCTTACTGACACTGTCTTATTTTAGGTTCTTGCCATCACGCTCTCAGATACGACCCGTCATTTTCTCATTAGTCACGTTACCCCTACCTTGTCCTTGCTCAACTTTGTCCCAGTTGCAACCAGAATGATCTTTCTAGAATGGATATCATAGCACATCCTTCCTTGTTTAAGAGTTTTCAGTGTGCTTCTATTGTCCTCAGGATAAAGTACAAATCCTTCCACATGAAATCCAAAGTTTTGGGAGGGTGGGCCCCTTCCAGCTCTCCAGCCTTGGGCTCAACCCTGTGCTCCCGGAGCTCCACGCTCCACCCTTCCTAGATGTTCCCACAGCATTCCCGAACTGTTCTGTGCTGTGCGGACACACCTTTGCACATCCTCGCCCCATTGACCACTTCCTTGACCACTCCTCACGCTGGACGGTGTCAGGGACGTCCTTCCCTGCACCCCCTCTGCGGGCTCAACCATAGACTTACCACTCAAATGCACCACCACCCAGTCTATTCTGACCCACAGAGACAGACTATTTTTCCAGTAGCCTGAAACCTCCTGGAAACTCAGGCCAGGTTTGTTTATTCTTGAATTCCCAGTGTTTAAATATTCCTTACTATACAGCAGCCATTCTTGAATATAAAATTTAAGCTACTATGTTGGTTCATGTTCTTCCTCTCTTTTTAAAAAAATGATTTGAATGACCTTATATAGACATATATACTGGATCAGAGGCTGGCTTTTGGGTAAAATTTTATTTTCCTTTCTGACAAGCCTAAGAACATCACATTACCTTCTTATAAAACAAGTAATACATTTGGTGATAAGAGAGCACAGCCCGACATCTCGTTTATCAAAAGACAAATCAATACAATGTTGGTGGTGAGTCCTACTTTAGCAACTATAACTTTCAAAAGACTTCTGAAATCTGGTTGACGAAGGAGCACCCTTCTCGAATTAGAGTCCAGACAGACCCTACACGGCTTGACTGCCTCTGCCGTGGCTGCCTGGCTCGTGGGGGAAGACATGTCACCCCTTTTCAGAAGTGTGGTGATTTGTGAGTGAGAAGGGAGAGCCTGCTCTGTGAACCACATGCCCCCCGGTGAAGGCAGGCTACAGAAAGATGAATGGTATTATGAGGCAGACATCTGAATGTTTCCTATTAAATTAGTCCCACAGAGCACGCAGAATTCTCATTCCATAAATCAAAAAGCAAAGTAAACTCACTTTCAGGTTAGATGGCTGTGACTTTGGCCTGTGGAGTCACAGATAATCAGAGAACAGTTAAACATTTGTCTGAAAAAGTCATCATGTTCAACTTCCTTACTCGGTGGCACAGAGGTGACCCAGACTAGTCTCTGCTGCCAGAAGGAGCATGTCAATGGGAGCCAGCAAAGTTAAGAGATTTCCCAACAAGAGCCACTGCCCCTCCTTCCCTCTGCCCACTTTAAAGTTGCCAAGAGCTCTTTCAGGGTCTTCTAGGTCCCAGGGCCTGAGATGAGCACACTTCATCCCCTACAAACAGTGGATGGGAAGGAAGCGCTGATGTGCCCTTTCCTACACTTAAACGACTTCTAGTCATCGTGCCCGTTTTAAATCCACCTTCACCCTGACACCAGAAAGAGACTCAGCGTTTCAAGCCTGTCCATCCCTTGGTTCTTATCCTACCCACAAGAAAGATTTCAGGTAAGGGATAAAATTCAGCCCAGAGTCCGAGCCCAGGCTGTAACAGAAAGAATACATTTATTAAAGAGGGATGCTTTGGAAAAGAAGTCCAACGGACCCTTTGCTAGTGCCAAAGGTTTGGCAGAATGTAAGGCTGAACCTTGTGTTGTGTGGAAGGTGGACCTCCTCCCCCAGCCTGGTTTGCTGGCCGGTCTGCTGTTACTGGCTGGTCCTCGGGAGTGTACCTCCTCTTTCTGGGTTGGTGAATTCCAGCACCCCAGACGTGATGCTGTGCTCTTATGGGGTTATGTGAATATCTTGTCTTTCTCCCCTGCTCATTTCATGATTTCCAATATCTTTTTCCATTGAGAAGACCTCTTCCATTGATCAGGGCCTCTTCCATGAATAAGGGAATGTGTTTTACTCTTCCGCTTCACTTTCCCTTTCGCTGCAGGGATACGTGTGGAAATATGTCTACGCCTCTCCTTTGAATTCAGATTCCAGCCAGATGCCTTCTATTATCACCTTTCTCCCTTGCCAGCCTCTGACAGCTGACAACCTTGACTTGGTCTAAGCACTGGAGATGTAGGAAAGACCTTAATTGTACCAAAGCCACACTCTCTTCAGTGGCAAGGATTTACTCTGAGGATGTTCTGCATGTCCATGGGTTTATTCAGGTTTTCGCATTCTTGTGCTGACAGTCTGGGTGATAAGAACACGGGTAAAGACTGGTATTCAAGACAACTTCGGACTCTGTGCTAACAGAGCTGCTACTTCCTTATCTATGGCACAAGAAGGGTGCACTCTTCCATTTCCAAAGTTATACCCAGCTTTAAAAATCCAGTCCTGCAGTTTCTGTACGCTAGCAATAAGAAATCCAAACTGAAAATCAGGGAAGCAACTCCATTTACAGTAGAAGCTAAAATAATCAAGTACCAATGATTAAGTCTAAACAGGGGCACGGAGAGCTTACACAGTGAAGATTATAGAACATTGCTGAAAGAGATTGAAGAAAACACGTAAATGGACAGCTCTTCTCTGTCTTGGATTAGAAGACAATATTGTTAAGACGTCGATTCTACCCAAAACCATCTATAGATCCAGCACAATCCCTATCTAAATTCCAACAGCCTTCTTTACAAGAATGGAAAAAACAACCCTTAGCTGAATTCAGGATGGCAAGGGGCGCCTGCCAGTTAGAGCACTATTGAAGGAGAGAAGGCAGTAGGATGACTCACAGTCCTTGGCTTTACAACACGTTGTACAGCGACATGATATGGTGTGATCAAGACAATGTGGTATTGGTATAAAACAGGCATGTAGACCCATGAAATCGAATTAGGATCCAGGAAAAAACAAAACGCAGACCATATGCTCAACTGACATGACAATGGTGCTATATCGAATAGGGAAAGAAGAGTCTCCTCAAAAAGCAATATTGGGGAAACTGGATTTCCCTAAGCAGAAAAGTGAAACAGGATCCATGCCTCACATCATACACCAGAAAAATTCAAAGTGGATTAAGAACCTAACTTTACAAACAAAAACCATTAAATTCTTAGAAGACACTGCAAGGGCAACACTGTCAGGCCTCACTTTTAATAATAGATTATCTAATACAATAACAAAAGCACAAATAGCAAACGGTACAATAAACGAATGGAACTGCATAAAAATTAACAGCCTTGTTCATTAAAAGACTTTACAGAAAAAGTGAAAAGAAAAGCTACCGTTTTGAGAATAGCTTCCGAAACCGTGTATCCAATAAGGATCTCATAACCAAAATATATATAAAACATTGGCAACCTCGCAGCAAAAACACAAATGGAAAAGGAATAAAGACGAAGACTAAGATGGACAAGGAGCTTGTATAAACATATTACCCAAGAGGATCCTTCGGTGGTTGCCAAAGACATAAAAGGTTCCCAGTATCATTAGCCATGGAAGAGATGCAAATCAAAACCAGAGTGATTAACCCTTTCACTCCTGATAGGATGGCTAAGATTAAAAACCAAACAACACCCTCCAAAATAGCAAGCGCTCACGAAGATGTAAAGAAATCGGAACCCTATCCCTGGCAGGGATGCAAAATGGTCCCACTGTTGTGGGAAACAGTGGTGGTTCTGAAAAAAAAACCTAGAAATAGAAACTACCTATGACCATCTTGGGCCTATGCTCAAAGACTGAAGACAGACACTCTAAAGGCTTGTCCTCCAGTACGCACTGGACACTATTCAGATCAGTCAAAAGTTACAAACAACCATCAACAGCTGAACAGATAAGTAAACTGCTGAGCCATGCAGCAGGAAAGGACTCAGCCGGGAGCAGAGACCAAGTCTTGATGCATGCTGCGCTTCGGGTAGAGCTTGAAGACCGATTGAGATACATCAGTCACAGAAGGACCCTCATTTGAAAAGACAAGGAAAAGTGACTGCATAAAGACCACAGTGTATTAGTGATTACTGGAAATGGGAAGGAGGAGGAAAGTAGGAGTCAATGGTGGTGGAAAACTCGCTGTAAGGGTGGGTTTGTACAGCCATTATTGTAATTGCTGTCAGTAAGTTGTCAGAGGTTGACCTGGGAAAAGCTGTGCGAGATCTTTAGAACCACCCTAAGGGTAGCTGCCGAGACTGTCTATGTACAATCACGAATCTCAGGGCTTTGGGTTCCATGGTTTGGAATTTTAATTGTCATGGTTTCGGGGGACAACCTGTTAACTGTCTTAATAATATGTTGAGTGTCTGGAGCCCTAAAAGCTTGCAAGCACCCAGCCAAGGCATGGCCATTGGTTCTCTATTTGCCTAGAAGTGACAGAGGAAGGAGAATCATGAACAGGAAGTTGTTTACTGTGTAACTCACTGCTTCCATAAACAATGGCCTCCTTTGGGATGAGTAGAAGAACTGATCTAGCATTATTAAACATTTTGATCAAATATGCTCTAGAAGAATCTTGGGCAGGAGGAAGGGAAATGCAGAATAGAGTGTCCAATTGCCATGGATTTCAGATTCATGGAGTCATGGGGGCTGGGCCAACACCTGAAGTTAATTCCCAGAGGTCAGCTTTAAAACCTAAACCAAAACTATCCCCTGATGTCTTTTAAAACCAAATGATAGTTCAACTACTCAAAGAGGTCTGCTTTGAACATTCTACTCTTTTCAAAATGAGCTACATGGAATCAGAGTGACCAGAGCAAGTCAAAAGATTAGACAAGAATGTGGGTGGGCAGTGAATTTATGTGAATTGGGGATGAACAAGTCCCAAAAGGTGAGCATGGTGGCATAAGTCAATGGAATCAACACCACTAGGCTGTGCATACAGAAACCGCTGAATGGGGGTATGCTTTGCTGTGTATATTCTCAAATAACAAAAGCAATATGGGGCTTTTTTATTTTAAAAACTCTTATTCTGATTCAATAGCAGGACATGACTAGGCATCAATAGTGTGACAGTCATAATTCCAGCTGTTCCCTGGATGCCTGCCTCCCTGCTGGGAGTTGAGTTTGCCTTGCCTAACTTAGCTATCAGTAGGGAGATCCTTCAAGACACACAATCACTCCTTGAATATATCCAGAAGACCCACTTTTAGAATTACCTACTCAATACAAACATCAATATGTGGCATTCGCTAGCAAATAAAACTTACTAAGAATTTCTAGGGTGGTGCAGGGGCAAAATCATGGGTTAGCCAAGCTGAATTCAAAGTCCAGTTCTGCCAATATTGGTTGGTGGCTTTGGTCAAGAAAACTCAACCTCTCAGAAACTCGAGCACCCCATTTTATAAAATGGGGGGAGGGTGTGGAGTAGAACTAGAAGAAATATCAGTTTCACAGGGTGGTCACAAAGGAACCAGGATGGAGTAGTGGTGATGCCTTAAGCTGCTAAATGCAAGGTTAGCCGTTCAAAACCACCAGCCACTTCTCAGGAGAAAGTAGAGGTTTTCTATTTTCATAAAGAGTCGCAGTCTCAGGGACAGTTCTTTCCTGTCCTATGGGGTCGCTATGAGTCAGTATCGACTCAACGGCAGTGAGGGGTTTTGTTGTTGTGTGTTTCTTTTTTTTTGGGGGGGGGGTAAGAGATAATAAAGACCAATTGCTTTCAAGTCAATTCAGACTCATAATAACCCCATGCACATCAGTAAGGCTACACTCAATGGCTGACTTTTTTGGAAGCAGATTGACAAGCCTTTCTTCTGAGACCACTCTGAGTTGACTTTAACCTCCAACATTTCAGTTCACAGTCAGGTGTTTTCTCTGAGTGCCAATGTCTGCTATTAAAGATCACATCTTTTTTTCTTTTTCCTTTTTTTCTGGAAAGCATGCCTCTCTCTCTCCTTTATGCCTTCCTAACACTGAAGTTTGATTTTAATGGAAAAACTATTTAAAAAAAACTATTATCCCATGAGGTAAAGTGAATGCACTCAACTGTAAAAGGAAGACTGATCGATCAATTTCAGTTAAACCTTGCTTGTCTTGACACTTTGCAGCTGAGGAATGTGTTTTTATTGCCTGGCCAGATAGTTCAGATTTCCGGTCAGTCTTAGTAAAGACCCCTTTTATAACATTGATAAAATTTTATCACAGAGCTATGAAAAAAAATTAGATTTCATAACTCACATCAGGCTGTGAAGGGGACACCTCTATAAATTTTACAAAGCTTATCAAGGTTTAACGCACCTCTTCTGATAGAGTGTTTTAAAAGAAAACCAAAAAACATTTATACTGAATTGTGTGTGTGTGCGTGTGCGTGTGTGTAAAGAAGTGTGTTTCATTTTCTCTCTCTCTCTCTCTACCTTACAGGAAAGAAAACTTACTTTATCGACTTGTATACAGAAGACTGCGACAAACAAAACCCATTGTTTTGATGGCAGACAGCTCTCCGAATTGAGGCAAATTGACTTCTAGAAAAACAAATCTGCATTTTTAATGCCAAAATTTAGTTCAGTCCCACAATTTTAGTCCCCACATTTATCTTTTAATACAATCTGGATTTTTTTCAAAGACAGATTGAGCTGCCAAATCACCTATAACCTATCTGTAAATTCATAGGGAGATAATGCCAAAGCCAAGGGCAAGTGTCTAGCCACAGGGATTCTGTGTTCCGGTGAAGGCAATCTTGTATACATTTTCTGGTTTTCCTACTCTGTAGAGGGGCCTAAAACATCCAGGCCTACAGAAGTGCATATTTCCGTCTTGTGAGCATCTTTTATCTTTCCAGCTAGTTGGCAAGTGCCTGGAGGGCAGAGAACCTCATCTCTATTTAATAAGACAGGGCTCTGCCCACAAGCCCCGATACGGTTATTGCGTTCCTTCAGGCCGACTGTCCCAGCAACAAAATGGGAGCATCAGCTATAACCATCTTTGTCCACTCAGGCCCTGGGCCACCAGACAGAGGGAATAGGAGATCTGCTTCAGAGAATCCCATTTTCGTCAGCTGCTGATGATCACAATCATCAGGGGGAAATTGAGTTGAGTTTATAGTTAGTCTTTTCTGCTTGTCAGTTGCAAGAAACACTTCTCAAAATTGTGCAACTGAAACAAATGTTGTGAGATGAACTAGGCATTGTGTAGTTCCTAAAACATAACTTTGATGATTATACATTTGGGTTTTGAATGCCAACTTTGAAGAAACATTCAAAGATGATGTGAAATGGCTTACAAATGAATTGACAACATTTAAAAACCTCCATAAAGTAGAAGTTCTGTCTGTTTAGTTCATGAACTCATTTTGGAATCTATTGACTGCCATAAACTCACAATATATACACATTTTTTAAATGTTGTCTTTTTTTCCATACCATTTCATGGGGTTTATGGATCTACCTTGAAAACATCTATGAGCTTTCCAAATGTTAAACAAAACAACTTCTGATAGAAAAAAATAGTTATGGAATCCAAAATCCTTATAGCTTATGGGACAAAGTATCCAAAGGAGCTCTCCAATGAAAGATTTCACTAGAGAGGCACAGGGGATAGAGACCGCACTGGGGATGCTGACAGAAGGTGACTTCCACATGACTGTCTGTCAAACTTTGTGCTTCAGCAGACACTGATGTTTTTTAAAGAAAAATATCCCTGTAGTTAGTTTAATAACAAAATAACAATTTTCATTAGCCTGCCCTGACACACATCGATATATCTAAAAGGCTAAAGCTCTTGCTAATTTACTTTGTGGAGCTTTAATACACTTTGGTGAGAGATGCAACTCTTTTGCTTTATGCCCATGAAAATTACAGTTTTGCTTTAAATCATGTGGTTTCATCTGCCTGTGCTACAATGTACACTGTTGTTTTCTTTATTGCCTTAGCTTTTATCAATTGTTGATTTTGTCAGATTTCCTAATGTTTCTGTGATTGTGTTGTGGTAATTAATATTTGTGATTATCAATACAGTAATGTTTTCTAAGAATGAAATGGTAATTAAAGGGAAAGCTGGAGAACTTTTTAAAGACTTCTAGTCAGTGGCTTACAGTAATGTGATAGCGACTAATGTAGGAAAACATTACAAAAGAACTTTACTTTCAGTACTCATATAATCTAAGACACGTTACATTGAGCTAATATACAAATGTGGCTTATCTATGATTTTCTATTTATCTGTGATTCTCGATAATGCTATTCTATGATTAAACTTCACTACGATTAAACTAAACTATTCTATGATTAAGCTTCACTACGATTAAACTAAACTAAGGATTGTGTATGGCTTGGTGTGGGAGGAGCCCCATGAGTTGGGGGTGAGCACCAGAGTTTCCTCCCTAATGGACACCAGGTAGGCGAAGCCCATTCTAATTTCAATTATGTAATACGGTACCTTGTTATATCGACAATAAACCATGAATATTTCTTACCCCTTTAATGTGATTTCTGCATCTATGGATCTTAAGTAAGCTACGAGAAGGAAAATGCAAACTTTCTCAAACAGTTTGTGAATGTGGGGCATTCCTTGGAGAAAAAAATCTTCATTGCCTGGAAGGAAAAAGAGCTAATTATGTCTCCATTTCTTACAGTCACAAAAGCCACTTTGCTTCCAACTCTTCCCAGCAGAAGGGAAGATGCAGGCTGCTTCCCTTTTGTCTGTCAGGAGATCCGGGGATGCTGACAGCCAGGGCAGTAAAGAGCTAAAATCAGACAGAAGTGTAACCTTGGTTTCTGGGCTCTAACAGGACATCGCTGCTTCCAAATGTAGAAAAATTGGGGCACATAGCTCCTCACTGAAAGGCTGACAATTAGAATCCACCTAGAGGTACCTCCAAAGAAAGGAGTGACCGTCCCTTTCCAACTGCTCGGAGCCACTGACAGCCTGGTGGAGCCTAGTTCTACTCCCCCACGCACGGGAGCTGCCATCCTGAAATCCATTCACTGACAACTCACAGACTAGTTTCCTGTTGGAAAGTCCTCCAGCCTCCACTGTTGCCCTTTCAAGACTTTTGTCTCTCAGGGGGGTTTTCCTTCAAACTTTCTGATTATTTTATTCCAAATTATGTTACAACTAGACTCAGTGCTTCCTGAACTCTCGGAAATCATAGGTCTTATTTTGAAATCTCCTTAGAACTGCTACACTTCAGTGTGAAAAGATACTGGATTGAGTCACTATAGTTGAACACCATGTATGTGGACCTGCACATTCTTAGATTTCCTGTTGCCAGGAGTCCTCGGATGAAATTGGGTCCTAACACGTTATTACCGGACTTGGAAAGACTGCTCAGGTGTGTGTCTTTCCCAGAGATCAGCCGGGTGTCTGGCGCACCGTAGAGGTTCATTCAATCTCTTAGCTATTCAGTGAAGAGTTGAGTTCAAGCCTGGCTTTGCCCACTGCTACCCATGAGAACCATCTATGTTCCTCTCTTGAAAGGACAATAACAATGTCTCGCTCCAGCCCCGCAAAATTGTTTTCAGTCAGATGAGCGAAAGCATGGAAAAGCACTTCTTTCTTAATAAAGAAATAGCCTTCAAAATTAGGCCTCTGTTCTCATGCTGGTAAAAGAAGAAGAAGAAGTAAATACCATTGGGTTATCCTGGGGGAATAAACAAGCCCACAGATGTAGAATCTGAAATAAGGCATTGTCTTGTATAGGAACTTCAATGCTGAAAGGATGGAGCGCCTGCCGGCAGCAACCCCTGCCCCAGGCCTCGCATCACAGTTCTGAGCTGTGCTTTGCTTTCTCCCTTTCTTTTCTTTCCTTGACTCGCCAGGACCAGCTGCCTTACCTGCCAGCAGAGGGGGCTGGGAGGTCACAGGGCACTCAGGTAAGTGCAAGGACAGGGACCTTCTGTCCCATAACAAAGGAAGGGGGCCATAACTGTAGTTGAAAATTAGCAAAAAATACTTTAATGGGGTGCTGACAGCATATGTCTATAGGGTTTGGGATTCCTTAAGAACTTGAGAAGTTAGGTGCACTCCAAGCCCAGAGGATATTGTGCATTCTTTCCCTTCTGTGATGCCGGACTGCGTTCAGTGCTGAGGACGTAGTGAAAGACGTGGCAGCATCTTGGCCCTGCGGGACTGGAGCCTCCCAGGGAAGACAGAAACAAGCCACTTGCCAGCCAGGGGACTGCTTCCCAGCGACCGGTGTGCCTCAGAGGAGGATCATGCGCTAGATCAGCAGGTCTCAACCTTCCTCAGACCGTGCCCCTTGGGCACAGTTCCTCATGTTGTGGTGACCCCCAACCATAACATTATTTTCATTGCTACTCCCTGTCATTTTGCTACTGTTATGAATCGGGCGACTCCTGTGAAAGGGCCGTTAAACCACCCCCATCCCCCCCAACGGTCGCGACCCACAGATTGAGAACTGCTGTTTAAGAGTTTCCACGGGAATAATAATAAGAATTTATCGCATAATTAGGATTAAATGGATAAAAATATATAAAAACAAAGACCTAACGTTACCTGCCACATTTTAAGGGTTCAATACGTACTAGCTATTTTTTTAAATTCATATCCTATCTATTTTCCTCATTTGAAAAGTAAAACAAAAACGTCATGAAGGCAAGGACCTTTGGCCTTGTGCACGATGGGGTTGTTGTGAGGGACTATTGAGTTGGCTACACCTCTTAGCAACCCTCTGCCTAACAGAATGCAGCACCGCCCAGTCTTTGCCATCCCCTCAACGATGACCTTGCCATCCCCTCAATGATGACCTTGAGTCCATTGTGGCAGCCTCTGCGACCATCCATCGATCCCGGGTCTTCCTCTTTGTTGTTGCCCCTCAACTTCACCAGCATGATGTCTTTCTGCAGGGCCTGCTTCTCTCATGAGAGCGTGTCTGAAGTATGGGAGACAAAGGCTTGCCGTCCTTGCTTCTAAGGAGCATTTTGACTGTAGTTCTTCAAAGATATATTTGTGTGTTCTTTTGGCATTCCATGGTGCTTTCAATATTCTTGGTCAGCACCGTAATTCAAATGCATGGATTCATCATCGGTCATTTTTATTCAATGTCCAACTTGTACATGCATATGAGGCAAGTTCAACTTTCCCAACTCTTGAAAGAGGTCTTGTGCAGTAGATTTCCCCAATGCAATGGACTATTTCTTGGCTGCTGTGTCCATGAACATTGATTGTGGATCCAAGCGAGACAAAATTCTTCACAATTTCAACCTTCTCTGTTTATCATGATGTTACCTATGAGTCCAGCTGAGAGGACTTTGATTTTTCTTGACCTTGAGTTGTCATCCACACTGAAGGCCTCAATCCCTGATCTTCATCAGCAAGTGCTTCAAGGTCTCCCCACTGTCCCCAAGCACGGTTGTGCTATCTATATATCACAGATTGTTCATAAGCCTTTCTCCAGCCCTGAAGCTGCATTCTTCCACATATAAACCAGATTCTCTGATTATGTGCTCAGGATGCAGAATGAAGAAGTATTATTCCTCATGTTATCTCTGATTTCTAAAGCCCCACTTGAGGCATAACAGGTGTTCCATATGTATTTGTTGAAAAAATAAAGGTATGATCGAATGGTTCCTGGAAGAGTTTCAGGAGGCTTCTAAGTGGACTCGAACCATAAACCTTTCCTTTCCTAAGCTAAACACATTAACTGCTTGTATTACCTGGGAAGTCCATTAAAGGGAGAAATGAATTAAAAAGCAAACAAAGAAATGGGTAAGAAAATAACTACTGAATAGTACTATGAAGGAAAGAAAACTGAGGAAACTGATAGAAAGCAACGGGACAAGTTAGTATTCCTACGTAGGAGGAGAGAGTGAATAAAGAAGGATGCTGTTCTCCCCGAGGAGCAGGGTGACCTGGAGAGAGTCACTGATTTCATTGAAGGCTCTCCAATAATAGATATTCTGGCTTCTGACAGAGGCAAAACATAGCCCTATTGGGATGTACCTAGAGTTAAGAAACTAGGGGGGATGGGGGTCATCCAGCAGGTTAGAGTGAAGGTGTGCGAACTCATAAATGCTAGCTAAGAAACGGCCCTCTGTGTATCAGTCATAATGTTTTACATGCACGAACCGGTTTACCTCTTGCAGCTACCATCTCCACTTTGCACACCAGGAAACCCTGGCATCACGCTCCAGTAACCAGCTAGGAGGCGGCAGTGGTTCCTGATGCTAACGGCACTGGCCCCAAATCGCTACACAAGGGGTTACCCATGTGTTCACTCCACACCTGTTTATTGAGCCCCCTCTCGGGACTGGATTTACACCTGAACATGGGAATCGGGCTGGACCAGGCAGCATTGTGTCCCATCGTGCGCGGGTTTCCCATGCGTCAGAGGGCAACTCAAAGGCAGCTGACAACCACCAACCCCACAAGGTGCCAAGTACTTGTTAGGTTAAGTTCTCTCCGGCATTTTCCCTGCTTTGTGTCCGGAGCAGACGCAGGCACAGAGGAGAGAAAAGAGCAGATGACTACACATAGCGCCCTCTTTGTTCCTTTGATTGAACTTAAGAGCAGCAACTTTCTTGGGGCTACCGTTCTCTGAACTTATGGAATCTCTTTGTTTGAACTTGTGCAAATATAAAACTTATCTTTTCTTTGTTCCTGGAACTGTCAGAATCACAAAGCATTTGGTTTAGATTAAACCCCCTTGACCGAGGCTTTATAATTCACCTCTGACACAGAAGGTCCCGTCACCCGTTACCTTATCTAACCTAAAAACATATTACAGTAACAGAGTACACTAGGTGGGTGGAGGCAGGGCTGCGGGTAGAGAAGGGCACTCGGGTTTAGCAGTCCCGTGCACGCAGCAGGGTGGTGGCATTTTAGAATGGAGAGGAGTGGATTCATAAAGTCCAATCAGCAAGCATGTGTGAACATTTATACAAGACTTTTTTTTGCCTGAATCTAAATTATAGCGATTTTAATAGCTCCAGTAATTAGACAAGCATCCAGTCAACCCCATTATGTTCCTGTGTAATATCACGCTCCCTCGGGTCTAGCTGGGCTCCCTGCATGGGCCTCTTTCCTCTCTCTGCGACCACAGGGAGGCAGTTGGCTTGTGAAAGAGCCCACTGTTCATATTGTTTTTGTTCCCTCCAGCCCGAGGTTGGATTTGCTTTCTCAGGGGTTTCAGCAGTGCATTCTCCGTAGAAGCAAAAGACAGAGTGGTCTGGCCATTCATTTGCGTTCCCAAAAGGACCCTGTGTCAGCAGGGCTGGGGGGCAGGGCCTCGCATGGTGCAGGGCACCTGGCAAACACTTCAAACGTGTTTACAGCGGAGTCTGTTTACAAAACACTCCCTGGTTCAATTCTTATTACGTGACCTTTCAGGATGCAAAACACAATGCCTGGCTGCCCACTCAGAAATCATGGACTCTTCTCTTGACATCTCCATCTCCAAGGCCACATTTGTCTCACATTGTTGCTGTTGGTTCTCCCGTCTCTGAAGCAATATTGCAGTTCATCGGCCTGGATAAGCCCCCTGTAAGTGCCCACAGTGATGTGTTGAGATATGTTACACATCTTGGGTCCATCTTATTATTTCCTCCAGAATGGAAAGGAAAAACAACAAAAAAATTGGGGGAGGGGGGGTGGTGATTTGAAATTAAGAACAGGATGGGCTGTCTGAAATAAGGCAGCGCTTCCAATCATGACACTGACGTGCGTAGATGTATTTTCTAGAGGTGGGTAGAAAGCAGCTTCATCATGGTTTTTTTTAATGAAGATATTTTTTAAAAATCATGAAAAGAAAGACCACTGCTGTTTCGTATTTTAAAGTCACCTTTTTCCTATTCAGCCAACAATATATATATATATTTCATATATTTTATATATATATGAAAACCCTGTAATTACTGTATCTTCACAGGGATCTGGGTGTTGTTCCCAATTCTAGAAGTCTGTGAAGTTTGCCTGGACAAAACACCAACCACACCCACAACAACATAAATCAAATGTCGAAGTCACTCTCATAATTGAATTCACTTTAATTGGCAAACTGGTATTCTCTGCATAGAGGCAAACAGAAAGAGCAGTGTAAACAATGTGGAGGGATTTGAATGTCAGCACTATTTTCCCAGACTGTATCTAGAATCTCTCTCTACAAAACAGGGTATAGAGCCTAATGAGTTGAAGTAGTGTTAATGATCTCTTACAATTTATAACTCAAATAAATCTGGTTTTTACAATGCATGTCGTGTTTAGGCTCTGGTGACTGAAAATGTTCAACAATTTTGTGTAAACAAGTAAAGACGAAGGGCGCGCACGCGCGTGTGTGTGTGTGTGTGTGTGTGTGTGTGTGTGTGTAGTATGGGCAGTTTTCTGTAGAGGAGACTGGCTAATTCATCCAGGAGGGGTGCTAGCCACTCCTTAGGAGAAAGCGTAGCCTGGGAGTTGCTGGCTATTCAGCATGTGCTTCTGGTCAAGATTGATTCCAGATGTGGCAAGTAAATCCTAGAAAGCGTTCTGAGATTGGATGAAAATGAAAAATCCTACAGGCCATTTGAGTGTTGGTGACAGAGGAGGCAGGTATTTCAGGAAACCAGTGAACTCTCTGAGGGCTTAGACTAGATTCTCAACCTGTGGGTTGTGACCCTTTCACAGGAGTTGCCAGATTCATAATAGTAGCAAAATTACAGTGATGAGGTAGCAACAAAATAATGTTATGCTTGGAGGAGTCACCACAACACGAGGAGCTGTATGAAAGGGTCGCGGTGTGAAGAAGGTTGAGAACCACTGGAAGAGATTATTTTGTCCAATAGCCATTTGATGGGCAGGAAAGGCCCAGCAGGGAGAACATGGCTGCCCATAGCCTGGAGGAACTCCAAGAGCCAGAGGAACGTGGAATCCTGACATTGCTAACACAGCAACCACCTGGAATTGAGACACAGCTGCTCTGTAAATGAGCTGAATGTAAGTCTTTTCCAGGACCTCGTGCATAATTGCTCAGTTCATATTGCCCAACTTCCTGTTATCTGATCTGTTGGGATGATTTCACTATTAGAAGGAAAATGGAGTAAATGCCATTATGTGGAAGTCAACGGGGAAAATAGCGGTCGTGCTGCTATCAGGGGACATTGAGCTGGTTCCAATCCCATGGCCCTATGTACAATAGAAAGAAACACACCGGTGCTGCGCCAACCTCTCAGTTATCCCCAGGTTTGAGCCCATGGTTGTGGCCTCTGTGTCCGTCTGTCTTGTTGGGGGCCTTTCTCTTTTTTATTGCCCCCACCCTGGTACCAAGCATGCTGTCTTGCAGCAGCCGGTCTCTCCTGAGGCGGTGGGCTGTGATGTCTAGGGAAACAGAACCACTGACCTTGTCTACGTATGAGAGGGAGCTTTGGATCAAGAAGAAACCTTACGTCAAGGCGTCCCCGGCCACGCTATCTGAAGTGCAACGTGCCTGATGTTGTCCAGAGCCCTCTTCAGACTCGCATAGCTGCCAGCCACTCAGAACGATGAAGCAGGATGCAAGAAACCACAGTCTGGTGGGTGCAGAGTGGGTCCAAGGTCAGAGTGGGTCCAAGGTCAGAGTGGGTCCAAGATGCTGAGTGCATGCTTCCTTTTTGGTTTTCTAACTTTGGGTTTTATACTTTATCATTATACTATTTTACTTTGTCGTTTCAAGATGCCCCTTGGAATTTTCTATTCAGCTCTCTGATTTCACCATTTCTTCCACTTGCCTTTGCTTCTCTGATTAAGAGCAAGTTTCAGAATCTCTTCTTACATTAACTTTAATCTTTTCTGTCTGTTTGCTTTCCTAATGAGTCATCTTCTTTTTTTTTTAAGTCATTTTATTAGGGGCTCATACAACTGTTATCACAATGCATACATACATCAATTGTGTAAAGCACATCTGTACATTGATTGCCCTCATCATTCTCAAAATATTTGCTCTCCACTTAAGCCCCTGGCATCAGTTCCTCATTTTCCCCCTCCCTCCCTGCTCCCCTCTCCCTTATGAACCCTTAATAACTTATAAATTATTATTTTGTCATATCTTGCACTGTCCGATGTGAGTCATCTTCTTGATGCCATTCCACAGTATCATTAATGTTAATACATCAACTCCCTGCTTGAGATGTTCTCAAAATTCAGATGGGAAAGACTCAAAGATATATTTTGGCTCTCATGGACTTGTTTTAATTTTCTTCAGCTTCTCTATGAACTTACATATGTAGTCAGCCTTGAACCTCATTTTAGCTAATGATATTGAGATTTTCCATCATCTCTTCCCACAGATGTAGTCAATTTGAATTCTATATATTCTATCTGGAGAAGTCCATGTGTATAGTCACTCTTTATGTTGTTGGAAAGGTATTTTCTATGAACAAGTCATTGGTCTTGAAAAATTCTATCATCATGTGAGCTCTCTAGCTTTGTTTCTCTCACCAAGACCATATTTCCAACTACCATTCTTTCCTCCTTGTTTCCAGCTTTTGCATTCTAATCACTAATAATTATCAATGTATCTTGATTGCATGTTTGGTCAATTTTCCATCAAAGACATCAGTAGAATGCTTCAATTTCTTCAACACTAACCTAAGTGGTTGGTGGATAAATTGGATAGTAGTTATATTAATTCGATTTCCTTGCTTCAGATAGACACAATCCTATCACAGACAGCATTGTACTTCAAGCTAGAATTTGACATGTCCTTTTTGATGATGAGTACAATGCCATTCCTCTTGATTGTATCATTCCCAACATAGTAAACGATATCATTCTCTGATTCACAATGGCCAATACCGATCGATTTCAGCTCACTAACAAATAGGACAGGGTTCTTCATGCAACCCACTTCATTTTTGACAACTTCCTTTTTTCAGTTTTATTGGCACATAATCCACATCATACAATTCCTTATTTCAATCATATCAAGAAGAATTGTATAAATAAGTTCTAAGTATTCGATTTTTGCATCTGTTTCTTCTCATTCTGAGTCGTGTTCCATCAGCAAATGAAAGTCCTCGTGGCTTTACTTCCAAAGGCTTTATTCTTGAGTGGTTGGAGTTAAAACTTGAATAATAGTTGTATTAGAGTTGACTCAACTTTGAGAAGGCGGGTGTATCTTCCTCAGTCACATTGTGAGTGCGTCTGGCCTGAGGGCTCATCTTCTGGCACACGCTCTCTGACAGTGATCTGCTTGTGTTTATTTGGCCTTCAGGATGTGACAATGTTTGGATGCTGTTGTTCATAAGGTGTTCAGTAACTAATTCTTCCAAAGTAGACAGCCTTTTCATTCTCTAATCTGTGCTTAGTTTGGAAATTATGCTGAAACCTGTTCCCCTGGAGTGACCTTCCTGGTATTTGAAATACCACTGACAGAGCTTCCAGCCTTCCAGCAGCATCCAAGTCACCACAACAAACTGATGGACTAGTGTTGGGGGCGCAATGGTAGAATGGTAATATGCCTTGATTTAAACATTGGCTCTGCCCCTTCCTGACTTGATTTAGGCAAGATCTGGTGGTGGAATGGGTTATGATTGGATCTGCTAACCACAAGGTCAGTAGTTTGAAACCACCAGTAGTTTCTTAGTAGAAAGATGAGGTGTTGTGCTCCTGTAAAGATATAGAGATGTGATGAGTTGAAAATTGACCTTGTAGCAATGAGTGAGTGATTAGTGAGACAGTGGTTATTCCATGATGGAGACCTTGGTTGCCATGCAGGCCACCTGGATTTAATCCCTGGCCACAGCACCTCATGTGCAGGCCACCACCCATCTTTCCAGGCAAGCACGTGTAGTTTCATCATGCTAAAGGCTTCAGTAAAGCTCCTGGACTAAGAGGAACTCTTTTGAAATTCAGCCAGTGAAAGCCCTATGAATCACAATGGTCCAATTTAACACACATTGTGGGGAGGATGCAGGATAAGCATGCTTTTGTTCCGTTGTGATGAGCTTGCCATGAGTTGGGGCCAATATATTTGTATGTATTAGCTTGATATAGGTATATATTTTAGAATTGTCATGAAATTCAATGAAGTTTCATATATAAAACATTTAATGCAATGCTTGATAACAGGATGAGTGATCAGTAAATATTATTACTGATAACACAATAATTATTATTAGTTTAAAATTGAGGATTGATCCATGAGGTAATACATAATCCCAGCATGGAGAGTTTACTCTGTAGCAGTTAGTCATTTTATAATTTATAAGATATTCATATATTTTATTGATACCTGCGATCTTGAGTTGATGGCAGTTGAGTGGATTTGGGGGTTATCTTCAATTTTAACATTGGTATTAGCAAACAACAGGAATCTACTATTGTAAACTTAAACAACCCAGAAATTATTGGATTGGAAATGGTGGGGGGAAGAGGGGTATGGCTCATGGAATTTAAGGCATGCCAAGCATTGGAAATGGAAAAGAACCTGTGTTAGGCCAGGTCATCCAAAGAAGCAAAGCTCGTGACACTCATCTATGTATGAGAAAGAACTCCATATCAAGAAGTAAATTAGATATCAAAAAGGTATCCCAGCCCAGGCCAACCCAAGTCCCCAACTCTGACACTAATCCATAAGTCCCTCTTCAAACTCCTGTAGACACATGCAATGCTGCTGAATGCAGGAAGATCACAGGCCGGTGGGTGGAGAGTCCGGTGAATCCAAGGTCAATGGAAGTATGGCAGAGCTCCAACAGTTCCCGGTTCAAGGGAAGAGTCCCAGGAGGCAGGAAAGTGAAAGGGCAGAGAGAAAAGCAGGGTCCCAATTCCTCCAGTTATTAGCAGGTCACACCCTCAAAGAGGCCGCATTAGTCTGTGGCCTGATTGACAAGTTGGATTCCTCCCCCACATTTTCATACATCTTTAAGTTAATATAAAGTCATCCTACTATCACAAAACTCAAGAAACAAGAGATAAGAAGCAAAATGGAAACACAGCAACCTTCTGGTATGTAGGGCAATTGGGCAAGTGAATGACTTCCCATCATTTCCTTTAGTTACATGTCAGTTGTCCAAAATCTAGTATCAGGAATGGAGATTGTGCTTGATTACCAGGCTCAGTTTATATGCTCAACACTGGTAACGCAATATGAACCTGGGATACTATGTGGTCATGATAGCTAGGTTTATTGTGCCAACCTGGCCAATAGGAATATGTAGGATTAATAGGTTGCAGTTTGATTGGAGGGCAAAGAGATAAATGGCTCTGCATGGCCTGCCCACCCCCCACCCCCTCTCTTGCTCTCTAGTGATTGGACCAGCATGTAGCTGCTTTAGCCAGTTCTCTGCCTCGGCGTGTGAGTTATACCACCTGTGGGACAGCCAGCCCCATGGCTCATGCCGCCAGAGCTTGAGGTGCCTTTGAGACTGGCATTGAAAAGAAGGCATTGGCCAGATCAGTAGCTCATACCAAGTACCAGGAGAAGTATTAATTTGCTCAAACATGAAATCACATCTGGAACAGCAGCTGCAATTGGAGTCACCAAGATTACGATAATCCACAGTCATTCTCCAGGAGCCGTCTGTTTTTTTTTAACAGACCAAACAGGTGAGTTAAACGGGGATGTGGTGGGAATCACCACCCCTGCATCTTTCAAGTCTTTGATGGTGACACTGATCTCTGCAATCCCTCCAGGAATGCGGTACTGCTTTTGGTTTAATATTTTCCTAGGTAATGGCAATTCTAATGGTGTCCACTTGGCCTTTCCTACCATGATAGCCCTTATTCCACATTTCAGGGATCCAATATGGGGGTTCTGCCAGTTACTAAGTATGTCTATTCCAATGATGCATTCTGGAACTGGGGAAATAACCACAGGATGGGTCCGGGGGCCCACTGGACCCATAGTGAGGCGTACTTGAGCTAAAACTCCATTGATAACTTCACCTCCATAAGCCCCCACTCTGACTGACAGGCCTTCAAAACACTTTGGGTCTCCTGGAATTAGTGTCAGCTCAAGCTCAGAGCCAGTATCCAGTAATCCCCCCAAAAGTTTGATTATGTCCTTTCCCCCAAAGAACAGTCACTCTGTGAAAGGCCGCAGGTCCCTTTGGGGAAGACTGAAAGAAAAACTAACAGTATAGACCTTCAGTGATGTAGCAGGGTCCTCCTTCGAAGGGGCCCGGCCTTCCCCTCATTCAAGGGGTTGTGGGTCTGTAAATTGGTTCAGGTCTGGGAATTGATTGAGGGATCGTGCCTCTATTCTGTTGCTCACCTGATCTAGCATTCTTCCACCTGTGTAGATCGCCTAAATATTTAGTAGGTTACCCATGTATTTCACTCCTAGGGACACCGTGGCTAAGTAGCCAATGCCAGGAGTGCACACCAGACAGGTTGCTTTGATTACTACGGAAACCTTGCTGTCCATTATGATAACCACGCCCACCCTGTCTCTCTTGATTCAATGCTGACACCTGCCCTCTCACACCACGGGGACCAATCAGCCCCACTATGGACAAATGGAGTTCGCTTAGGGCAGTGCCCACTGTTAATCCTGGTGCACATAAAATAGCAATCACAGGGGTCTTCAGCGATGCTGGGGCCCATTTCACAAACTTGTTCCTTATGGTTGTGGTAAAGGGTATGTCCTCAGGACACCCCCTTTTGGGGGCTATGGGGTTATCCTGAGAGATCCATTCCAACATACCAATTTCCCTAAGCTTTTGGATGCCTTCTTCTACAGAATACCAAGGTAGGTCAGGTGCCTCAAATTGGTCTTATCTAGACCATCTGGCAGCCCATGCTTCAGGGAACCAACCAAATTAGCAATTAGGTTCTCTCTTCACCTCTCTTGCTGAAACATTGAAGGAGGAAGCTGTGCTTACGGGCCCCGTATCAAGAACTCAGACCGGTCTAATGTTACATTCCTTGCACCAGTATCCCACACCCTTAGTAACCATTCCCAGGGATATTCCCCAGGCTTCTGCTTGTATGTCTTAGAAAACTTGAGCAGATCTTTACAAGTACAGTACACTTTTTCCTGAGTCATCATCTGAAGCTCACCTTTAGGAACTTTCTGAGACAATTCTAGTTACAGGTCTAGAGGAAATGTTGGGTGGTGGGAGTGTTTCCTGGGGGCTCTCAGCACTATCTTGCAAGGCATCTCCCCCAGGCAATGCTAGAGATGCAGCCACGCCTGGCATTTTAGCTTGAACAGTTTGGTTAGTCTGCTCAGGCGTGGGTTGTTTAACTGATAGTTAATCCCCTCAGGTGGGACGGTTGGCTCTATTGACTGGAGGGGCTCAATGTCCTCCTCTTCTGGATCATCAGCCCATATGTTCCCATCCCATGTTTCAGGGTCCCAATTCTTTCTAATTAACGCCCTTATTTTAATATCAGACATGGTTCTAGACCTGCAATTCAGCTGACACATGGCTTAAAACAAGTGGCTTAAAACACATGGCTTAAAACAAGATGAAAATTCTGTGGACTACATTACACATATAATTCAGCTACTCGTATGATGAGACTCTGGATTTGGTCCTCGGCAATGTCAACTCTATTCCTAGAGAAGACTCTCCTTTGTAGCACGTGCAGGAGCTTTCAGGTCTGTTATTCGGCACTTGAGATGCACCTCTGAGGTTCGGAGATTATCCCTTTCCTTGATCACATCTTCTACTGTAAGGAGGACCAGCCAGCCAGCTTCCCTGTGCTTGTCATCCTGATAAAACTGCTGGAAAATATCAAACACACGATTCCCCAGAGCCTCTCCTCTCACCAGCACTTCATCTGTTGGTGGTGATACTGTGAATATTTGCTTGGTGACTTCACACCATGGATTAACAGCACCCACTCCAGTAAGAGTGGCAGACTCATCCATGCCCTGTGATTAAAGTAAATGGTAAACTACAGCAAGCCAATCCTGACAGGATGTCTAATGACCCAGGCCCCCAGGAATAAATGTCTGGGTCACCCCACCAGGCAAAGAACCATGGCCAGCTGAGGTGCTGGCTGAGGGCAAAGGCAATACAGACTGGGTAGTAGAAGAAGGTAGTTCTACCTATCAGTTATGACCATTTGATCAATTGCAAAAATATGGTTTGTGATGGTCAGTTTATCTCTTTTGTATGTGCTCATTGAATATCTTTCCTTTGTTCATGTATGTAATAGATACAATTAGATTTAGTGTGTTTTCATTTATGTGTATGATAGATATTTGATATTAGGTGTAAGTGTGTTTTCATTAATGTCTGGAAATGACATATGGCTAAAGAATTGTGTGCAGGTGCCAAATTGGCAAAGGGTGAACTGTGTTAGGCAGGTTTATTGTACCAGCCTGGCCAATAGGAACCTGTGGGATTAATAGGTCACAGTTTGATTGGAGGGCAAAGAAATAGATGGGTCCGCATGGCCTGCCCCCTCTCTCGCTTGCCCTCTAGTGATTGGACTAGTGTGCAGCTGCTTTAGCTAGTTCTCTGCCTCAATTTGTGAGCTACACTTTGTGGGACAGCCAACCCATGGATCGTGTCCCTAGAGCTTGAGGTTCCTTCGAAACCTGTTTTGCCACGCTACTGGTGTGTACATCGCTTGAGCCTGAGGCTGTTGGATCCTGTTGTCTTGCATTGCTTGAGTTCGCGATCCCATCCAGTGCTGCTTCGCTAAGCTCCTGAGCTGCCTACTGTTGGTGATCCGCCCTGCTGTTTGCTGCCTGTGGCCGGACTGCCTGCATTGCCTTATGCAAGACTCAACTGTCTGCTTCCTTGACCTTGAACCCAGCAGCCCTCATGAGTGAGTGGAAGGACGTCAAGTAAATTAACTGTACCACAGAAGCGAGTTGACTTAAGCCCTCTGCACTGGGTTAATTAGCTGTTATATTCCTTCCTGCTGTATACATTCATAAGTGTCCTGGTTTTGTTTCTCTAGAGAACCCTGCCTAGTACAGTGGTCAAATCTCATAAATGTCTATCCTTTCATAGCCAACCTTCTGTAATGTCTTCCACAGAATTTTCATTTTGTTTTAAGCCATGCATTCAGAAGATATTCATGTTGCACAAATCACACTCCAAGAGCTACAGAATATTTAAAGGCAAACTTCAGTTTTTCCTGAGTGGGTTTGAAAGGAAAGCAGTACTCACACGCTAACTCCCACCTGCCCTTCTCCAAGACTTTACTGATAGGTTGCCAGTCAGGAAACAATACTCTGGGAGACTACTGGCAGGCACAACTTATACTCACACCAAAAGGACCAGTAAATGATACCCACGATCACTGCCTACACTAGTGCAGGTTATCGACTACACGGGAATGCCCCGATGAGAAAGCAAGTGGAGCTGAAATTCAGTAACTGCTTCCAAAAGCAAATCCATGTGGACCATCATGTCAAGTCCCGTTTCTGTGGTTCTGCTTCAGGAAGCAGGTATGCCATTTTCTAATTTGTACAAAGATGCCTCGAAGGCTGAAATGCACATCAGGAAGAAGGAAGAAGACAAAGAAGAAAGCGGGGATAGATTTCCTTCAACTCCTCCATCACCTCTGTCCTATTTCTCCCCATGCATTTCCCCTAGAACCAGAAATTCTCAGGAGTGGAGATTTGAAAGGCCTTCTAACTCAAGTGTACATTCAGCGTTGACATGTGACCTTCTCTCTCACATAGCTTCCTTGACAACTAGTCACTCAAGATATAAACATTGCTATTCTACTCTCAGAAAGTTCTGAGAATTTTCATTTTCATAACAAGGGGTACCCCCAAAAAAGAACAGATGTGATGTGAGGGTGATAGTGTATTTGGAATTCGTTCCATCAGACTGTGAATCAAGCTTTCTTTCTATGTAGAGGTTCTGAAAAGATTGCGTAACAGTACACAACAAAAAAAGGCCTGATTTATGGCAGACGGGGGACTGGTGTTGCCACCATGAGAATGTACCAGCTCACGTAGTCATCTCAGTGTGCCAGGGTTTTGTTTGTTTGGGTTTTTTGGGGGGGGGTTTGCAAAAAAAACAGCATGCCTCTCTTGATCCATGCACCTTATTTGTCTGACGTTTTTCTGTGTGATTTCTTTTTGTTTCCACGAATGAAGAGGAATATGGAAGGACAGCATTTTAATGATGATATAGAAGAGGTGAAGGAAAAAAGGAGGGAGGTGCTGTCAACATCTAAACAGATGAGTTTGCAAAATGTTTTCTAAAATGGAATCACAGATTTGACAAATGTATTAAGTGTAAGGGAGAGTACTTTGAAGGTGGGGACTGGTTCATGACCACTCCTCTCACTGTCAGAACGAACCAGCTCTGAAGCAGGGGCCAAAGAGAACGCTCAGGATCATCAGAAGAAGGATACGTTCAAGATCTCGATCTGAAGTGGCCAAGGCCCAAACCAGAGACACTGGAGATGGTGACAAGGAGCTCTCATAGGGGAGCAGCACCAAGATGATGGGACTGTGTGGCAGAGCCACGGGCTGGCTTCCTGGCCCACAGAAGCAGAAGCCAAGGGACCACATGGGCTGAGGCACTCAAGACTGAAAAGAGACTTGACTGCTGGCTGACGTGAGGTGTTGCTGTCAACCAATAACTGTACCCGATTGTTTTCTGACTCTAGCTTCCCTCGTAGGTTTCCTTAATCATGGGTATTATCTGAGTTCTGTGGGGCCATCGCAACAAAGGATGGTACCCAGCACACGAGTGCCATTCCATGAAGGAAGGTTTGATGCTGGAATAGAACAGGGTACAGGGTGACAGAGGCTGGCGGCGTGTCTGACCTCTGCTTCTTGGCCAGAGGAGGCCAGAGATGGGCACCCTGTGCTATTTACTGCAGTTTAGTCCAAAGTTCCGTTTTCCCTCTCCTGTGTCCTATCATAGCCCTTTTATAATGTGTCATCTAGACCAGCAAGCAATGCAAGTCTCATCTAAATCTTACCAGAGCACTAAATATTACTAATCGTAAAAGTCCTGACAATAACAGCCATATGAGCAAAATTGAAAACTTGCTGCTTGTCAAGTCACCTTACCTATGATATTTAATGTGTTCCGTATAACCAACATTTCAGAGTCTGTTAGCCGCCTTTTACAGGTGACGAAACTGAGGCTATAAAAACTTAATTTATTCACCCAAAGTTCCCACTACTAGGAAGTGTGGTTGTGAGGGGCTTCAGACATGGGATGGAATGTTTCGTCCACTTTACTGTATTCTTCTTAATTCAGTTAAGAAGCATATTAGTTATTTTGGTGGTGGTGGTGGTGGTGGTTTTGATTTTCTTCTGACATTCTTCCTAACCTGCTCTCACCAAGATTTCACCAACTTTTAACACAACGTTTGATCCTAGGCAGTGCCATGACATTCCCTACTGGACCAATCCACTTGTATGAAACATTTTGATAGGGATTGTCCTGCTGGATCCCAAGATGGAGGTGGAATCAAAAGTTAGGGAAGGTGTGGGAGAGAAGGGACTGTTGTGCTGTGTGATTGTTGTGCCTACACGTTTACTCAAAGCGCTAGGTTACTGTTTAGATGTTGTGCTAGTCCCCGAATCTGGTGTCAATTTAAGGATGAAGAGTGTAGGGGTGGAGTCTAGGCTGTCAATCTCTGGAGATACCCAGTGAGACTTCTGTGTGGGCATGGCCTTCTCCTGAGAATTCTGGAAAATCTAGTTACTTCCTCCTTGAAGGCAGAAGACACCTCTCTCTCTGCTACTCCTTGGGAGACATTGCAGAAGACAACCACATGGATGCACCCAGACCTCGGAAGTCGGAGAAGCCACAGAGAGACCCCCGCCAGCACTGAGATGCCTACAATGCCACTGGACCCAACGACTTTCTACCCACTGGCCTGTGATCGTCCTGCATTTGGCTTCATTGCATGTGTCTTGTGAGTCTGAAGAGGACTTTATAGAATAGTATTGGACGTATGGGCTAATATCAGACTTATGTCCTTGGACTGGACTGGGTTGGGATGTTTTCTCAATGTTCAATTCCTCTTGTATATAAAGATCTCCCTTACACATATCTGTGTCCATGGATTTGTTTCTCTAGTCTACCCAGACTAACACAGATGTGTTGGACGGCTTGGGAATTTTTATCATGTTTTCAGGAAAGGGGTTTAGAAAGGCCCAGGGGAGTTACCATCACTCCTTCAACCCCCGGCAGTAGATCAGGAAGAAGTTCGGTGCAGCCCTTACTTGCCCCCCCTCCCCGCCCCCGAGTTGCTGCTGCTTTTGACTCACTCAGTCCTGGGGCCTTCTCGGAATGGGAGTGTGTGGGCTCAATTCTACACATTTCACACACTGCACAGAAGATGACCAATTTCCAGACAAACCAAGGTGAATACGAAGAATTCTCCCCAAACCATGAGTGCAGGTTGGTGCAATTTCCGCTGCAGTAAAGATCAAACTGCTTCAGTAAATTAATTTCCATAGATGAAATGGTTCCTCTGCAATTCTAGAATTCAAAAGCATTGGTAAGCTCTGATCCCCTTGCCAGCATTTTCTTCGACGTTTAGTAAGAGACAAAGATTGCTGCAGAGAGGACATGGGTGAAATCCTGACACGAGGCTAATTTCAAACGAGATGTAAGACTACAGTGTGGCCTGAACTAGGACCCTTTTGCTTTCTGAGGGCAGGGGTTCTGTCTGGTTGGCTCCTCATTCCATCTCGGCTCAGCTCTGGGCTCCACGTACGGTCCACTTCCATTGCTACAGAGTTGAGTCAGATTCATAGTAACCCACTGAGACAGAGTAGAACTGTTTCTTTGGGTTTCTGAATGACAAATTTTCACAGATTTATCTTTACAACCTCGTCTTTCTCCCACAGAGCCACTGGAGGATTCGAACCGCTGACTTTCTGGCTGGCAGACCAATGCTGAATTGATCGCTCCACAGGCATTTCTTTTCAGCACACAGGAGACCGTAAGCATCCTTTGAACATCAGCTTTCTCCAAACAAACAGTTGCATTAAAGGTATGTGGTCCTATAAAGGCTTGTGAAGCCTAACCTGTCTTTTAAGTAATTTACCTTGAATTCTGAAATCTGTTTTCTCTCTCTTAAAATTGTTAATCGCCTTAGAGAAACAGGCACCTTTAATTTTCCATCAACTTCTCTTCCGACTGCCACCAGTGATAACTCAAAGGCATCCCCTTGGACAGGCACGTTCTCTAATACACTCCTGTGAAACCCTCCCTAACGGTGCTTAAGGAGAATTCCAAAGTTTGGTCCCTTTAAAGCTGGCCCTGTGCTGAACAGATGACACTACCTTTTTAAGCTTGCAGTGTTTTCTAGCTAGGGACATTTGTCGCCGAGCTCTCACATTTGAGAAAGAAACTGTTTATCCTTACCTTGTCGGGCTGCCCGTTACCTTTTGCTTGCAATATGGCCCACTAGGTGGCGTGTCAACACATCAAAAGCTTGCTCTGTGCTTTGGGGCAGAATCCACTAGGCTGTTTTTTTGTTGTTGTTGTTGTTGTTTTGGGATGGTTGGTCCATACTTTATTTATTTTTTAAAAAACAATTTATTAGGAGCTCATACAACTCTTATCACAGTCCATACATATACATACATCAATTGTATAAAGCACATCCATACATTCCCTGCCCCAATCATTCTCAAAGCATTTGCTCTCCACTTAAGCCCTTTGCATCAGGTCCTCTTTTTTTTCCCCTCCCTCCCCACTCCCCCCTCCCTCATGTGCCCTTGGTAATTTATACATTGTTATTTTGTCATATCTTGCCCTATCCGGAGTCTCCCTTCCCCTGCTTCTCTGCCGTCCCTCTCCCAGGGAAGAGGTCACATGTGGATCCTTGTAATCAGTTCCCCCTTTCCAACCCACTCACCCTCCACTCTCCCAGCACTATGCTGTTTTTTAAAACTAGGTTTTCAATTACCTTGGTTGCAATATGATTGAAGCTCTCAGCAACTGTGGGCTGAGAGATTCTGAAGTGAGGGAACCGAGTTCTTGTATTGGATGAAAGAAGTTCAAATAGGAGCCTGCTGCTCTTCTGCTGGAACGCTGTTTGGCCCCAGCACACCTGTCAGGTAGCACTCGTGGACATAAGGTGCAATTGGAAAAAGGTATAAACCAGCAAAAAAATGGACACTAATGGTAACTGAAGAACAATGAACAGCCTATCGATCTAGTGCCATGGGGGTCAGATTTGGAAGCATGAGAGGCCTTCCAGCCCCCAGCACTCGTGGGCTCCCGGGCCGTGGGGGTCCAAAGGAAACTCCCAGTACCACTTAGAGCCGACACCTCTGCAAATGCTTATTTCCCAGCTGGGCCCTTTACCCCATTCAGAAAACTCACCATCTGACCTAGAGAATGTTGGAAAAGCCTGTCGTCTTTCAAGGGTCATGAAAATAACCTTCGCTTCATAGCTGGATACTGCGTGAGGGAACCCCGTGATGTCTCGGAGAGCAGAGATCTGACAGCACTAGGTTGGTTCTGCAGGTCTCCCTCCCGAATTTCCTGCCTTTCCGCGGTGCACTCCGACCACCTTCCTGGCTCCCCTTTTCCTGGAAAACACTTGAGTTTCCCTTCCCGGACAGGTTTCCACCTTCTACGCCATGAAGGAAAATGGCTTTGGTGGTTCTTCCTGGAGTTACCATTCTCATTAATAAGATCATTCAGCTCAAAATGTTTGGGGCATTGAGATCCTGGTTCTCCATGAATTCTTCCTGGGAGATTGATCTTCCCTGTGTGCTCCCATAAACCAAACCAAAGCCACTGCCCTCTGGGGGATTCCAACTCACAGAGACCCCTCAGGCCAGAGGAGAACCCCTGCCTGGGGTTTGCACAGCTTCCATCGTCTGGAAGCAGACGGCCACCTTTGTCGACCCCATCCCTGACATCGCATCCCTGACACGTCGGTTCGCAGCTGAGCTCTCAAACCACTGCTGCACCGGGGCTCCTGGGGGTCCCCACAGCCCTTTCTCTCTCTCATCCCCCCCCCACAGGCTCCAGCTTCTCCTTGGATACTTGTCCCCCCTCTAGATGGTAAGCTCTATGGGGCTGTGATCTCCTCGATGCTGTCGGTTGCCCTCCAGCTGGGGAGTCCGGGTAGGGGCCAGGGTGCAACTGTGCCCTAGGGATTTCAAGACCTTTCAGAAAGAGATAACCAGGCCTGTCCTGGAAGGTACTTCGGGTCGGCTTCGAACCACCAACCTTTTGGCTAGGAGTTGAGTGTTAAACCATCTGTGCCACTCTGGGGGCTCACCATACCCTCAGGGTTGTGCATCACAGGGACTGGTGTCCATGGAATATTTGCTGAACTAATGAATTTCAGTAGAAGACAAAACAGTGATTGACCTCTAAATGAAAATCCTCACAGTGCTGGCAATGACTGCCTGATAACACACAGTTCAAAGCTGTTCCTCCCCTCCCTTGTCCTCCTACAGATCCCCATCTCTCTGAGGAGGATGAGTCTGACCTTTTGCATTAAGTCACCAGCCAAAGCAAATAACTCCCAATGGCTGCCATTCAAAGCGCAATACCTTCGATTAAATTAGCATGTACTGACTACCGGTGGATCTGGAGCCCCAAGCTCTACTGGAAATAGTTGGCATTCTGCCTTCCCCGGGGTTGCCCCCAAATGCACATGATCCGTCAAAGTGCTCTCCTCTTCCTTTCACTAGATAGGGAGAGTTGAGTGCATGGGAAACATTCATATACCATGGATATAAACTGTGAAAAACAAAGGGTTTTCAGAATTTTATCACAAAACACCATCTTGCAAACAGGGCTGGAGCCTCTGCCCCAGGCCAGGAGGTTTCTAAATGAGTCTCTGTAGCAGAGAGGTCAAGATCGGAGGCTCTGGAGCTGTCTTGGACTCCCCAGCTCCCCCACTTCCTGCCACGAGACCTTGTGTATGTTACTTAACATCATCCCACAAAGCCATATATTTTTTAATGGGAAAACGTAGCTATCTTATAAGATCTCCAGAAGAATTACATAAAGTGATATGTATATGTTCTTGGCAGAGTGGCCCAGAGCTGGAGATTATTATTATTACTATTTACCTGCATGGCTTTTCTTAGGAGCCTTTCATCCATAAAGACTATTGATGAGGAGTATTCCAAGTGAATTTTCCATAGATTCACACATATATCTTTTGGTCTGTCCATCAGGTTAAGGCATCATGGCTAAACATGATTAGGAGTAAGCCCTAAGCCTACATCAGCTTCATGTATTTAAATCAGGAGCTAAAGAATGACTGTCCACTTCCCCTTTTTACTTTGGACAAGCTGTCTCTCTACGGGGTCCCCGATTAGGTGTCTACTTTTCGCCTTCTGCTTCTGTCCATCCAAGCAGGAGTTCATAGCCCAGTGCTAGCTCTTCTTCCTCCATGGATCCCTAGGGATGCTGACAGGGTGGAGGGAAAGATGAAAGACAAATATCCATCACTGGAAAGAAAGGTGACAGTGGTGAGGGTCAGCAGGGAGTTACGTATGACAGTGGGGTTCAGGGGAAGCAGGGCTGGTCCAGCGTGCTCACTGGGTGCCATGGAAACTGCGAGATGCTCCTGAGGGTACAGGACAAGGGAAGCCTTGTGCTTAAGGGAGTCTGGAAGCTTAGAGGAAGAGGAAAGTAAAGCCACTGGAGGTTCAGGCTCCATTCCAGTAGTAACAAGGGGCTCAACAGACTGCAGACTGAAACATCTCAAAGGGCACCAATTGTAAAAAAGCCACCCTCCTGCCTGCATATGGATCCTTCATGCTGAAGGAAGAAAGCGGGAGTGGCAATTAATGCTTCATTACTGAGAACGAGGAAGACTCCCACAGTCCAATGTTGGAATCCCGGTAACCCTCGAAGACTCCAAGTGTCTAATTCTCCACCATTAAACCTCCCTCAAAGTGTCAAGTTTCTCAGCTGCAAAATCAAGATGAGCATATCAACTTTTCAGGCTCATTGTGGGGGTCAGGTATTTTGAATGTTCGGCGTGATTGGGAATATACACCAATGGTGGTTTGTAGAGACAAACTAACCAATCACATTATGGGAAAGAGGAGGGCTCCCAGGTAGACCTAGAATTGTTGCTTGCACTGAGAGAGACACTGAGCTTCCCTTGGCAGGTGCAAGGCCAAACCTCAACTACACACACCCTTTCCTTTGCAAAGTGGTGTTCCTGTCGGCCAAGATCAGTTACATAGGTGCCGGTGGCATTTGCCAGCTTCCCTGCCGCTAGCTCTCTCCCACGTGTGAATCTGCATAGCTGGTTTACTGCGTGGAGCCTACAAGAGGATTTCTCGGCAACAAAAGAGACAAATAACTTTGTGCACACTATCAAGAAGACTGCTTTGTGGGTACTAGCAAGACAGATTGCACAGCAAATTGGTGAAGGCCACACGGCGTGTCAGAATGTATGTACAGTAATGGAAAGGTATTGCTTGCACATTTTCAGCATCTGGGCAATCTCCCCGCACACAATGGCATCAAGGGATAAACTGCACCATAAAGGACGGATTCCTGCTGCATCCAGAACAAATGTCATGCGCGCGCCCTGAGGAGCGCGGGAAGAGAATCAACTACTCTAACGGTTTCCAAGGGAGCTGAGGTTCCCGCTTTCCATGACTCCGAGACAAGAGAGGAGCTTTGTAAAAACAGCCTGTTTTCACAGTTCCCGGTTTTAATTGGACTCAGCCTTACAGTCTACTCATAGACGTCCTTGGATGCCCTCGTGGAGACAGATGCATTGCTTCCTCACCTGGGTGCTTCATGAGGACTTGCAGAGGTCCCAGATCGCTCCCTCGCTGTTCCCCAACCCCAGCTCCCATGGGTCAAGTCATCAGTTTCCCCCATGTCTCCCATGTGGCTGTGTCGTGCTGCCACAGCGTGAAAGAGGAGGTCAACTTACGCGGCAGAAGACCCAGGGAAGACCCAGGGAAGCCTTTGCTTCACGTTGTGGACTTCTTCCTTCGGTGTCCTTGGTTTGAGCTGGTGTGGGTGTGCTTTGATTTGATTTCAGATCAGAGACTGAGCTTCTCACAGAAGAATGAAGTGACAGAGGGACTGCTGATCTTTAACCCCAGCCCATTGATGGCTGTTGTCATCACTGCTGGGGGCTGCCCTAAACCAGAACACTTTGTCTCTCTGTCCATTGTGGGCTTGCCCTCCCAGTCAGCCTTCACAGGATGCTGGATGTAGCCATTTACTCAGGGGATGGATCCGTCCACCTGGGGCAGAAGCTGGATCGGGAAGGCAGGTCATGCATGTGGAGCGATAATCAGTCAGGAAAGATGAGGGAAAATGAGAATAACAATAACAAGGGTTAAATGCAGTTCATATCTACTGAATAGCTATTCTCTCCCTTCCCAGATTGAAATATATATACATGAGGTTAGTCATTTTGTATAAGGCAGTAAGGCAGAGAGAACTCTGGTTTAGTCCCTGACTATGAATCAAGAGTCTGAGAACGTGACTACTATTTTTGCTGCCCTGGAGTGAACCTGAAACCGGCGGGCCTTTAGGAGTTTCCTTAAACCAGCTGCCCGGGAGTCCACTCTGACTCTTTCAATCACTTATTGTGTTGGAAGTAGTTGCTTGGCCTCTCTTCTGAGTGGCATTCGGAAGCTGGCCATATTAAACACGCGCACCAGCCAGGGACTCCCGAAGCATCACTCCACTCATTGCTGGGAGTCACTTTCCGCTCACAGCACCCCTAAAGGACAGAATAGGCGTTCCCACAGGCTTTCCAATGCTCTAAATCTCTGCAAACTCAGACTGCCAAATCTCTCCTACTGAGTGGCTATTCAGTTTGAACTGCCAACCATTGGGTTGAGAGCCCTTCACCCACACTTGGTTGGCTTCATGAAAACATCTGATAATAATAAGTGTTGGCAGGGATGTGGACAGATTGTAACTCTCATCCATTGCTGGTGGGAATTTAAAACAACATAGTCACTGTGGAAAAGTCTAGCACAGTGGTTCTTAACCTGTGGGTTGTGACCCCTTTGGGGGTTGAATGACCCTTTCACAGGGGCCGCCCAATTCATAACATTAGCAAAATGACAGTTATGAAGTAGCAATGAAAATCATGTTATGGTTGGGGGTCACCACCACATGAGGCACTGTATTAATGGGTCACAGCATGAGGAAGGTGGAGAACCACTGACTTAACCACTATGTCACTGGACTCCTTAAAATGTCACTAAGCCCCCAGGAGACTGCCTACATCGATGTGGCAGTTGACACCATGCTTTTCCAAATTTTCACCAACCTTCAAGGCTCTACACAGAGTTCCAACCCATCGTTATTGAGTAAATTTCAATAAGAGTAGCCATGTAGGATAGAGGATTTCCAAGGTCGTAGTCCTTATTGGAGAAACCCAGGTTCAAATTGACCGGCTGCTCCTTGGGAGAAAGATGAGGCTGTCTGCTCCTGTCCAGATTTACAGCCTTGCAAACCCTCCGCAGTAGTGTTGTTGAGTCCGAGTTTATGAGCATGCGTTTTCTGATCATCTTTAGAGAAACAGAGTGTCACCGTTTTCTCCATGGGTCCACACCATTCCCCTTTGAGTTAACTGCTGAGTGCTTCACCACTGTGCCACCTCTCTCAAATGCCTTCCTCCATGGCTTTATGAATTCCCATAATCCTCTTCGTAAGAATCATTTCATGTCAATTAGCTCCAGAAATCGTCAGCATCAAGCTATTGCCATTCACTTCTAATTAGAAACTGAGCTTAAAAAAAGAAAAAAGAAAAGAAACTGAGCTTAGAGATGATAAGCAGTTCACCTAAGATAGTATTTCTCTTAAGTTACAGAGCTAGGGTGGCTTAGCAAGGAGGCCTGGTTCAAAACTTTCCCCATTAAGGGAGAGAGGGAACAGACCTCAATCTGGTGCACCAAGCCTTGAGGGAAACATGCCGGCAGGAAACAGTGAGAGGTCAGAGAGGTCTGCGGGCCAGCCCCAATGCCAGCTACATCAACCCCCTCCCAGAAGCATGTACCACAGAGGACAGCGCTGAAGGTGCAACCCTGGGAGGGTGCAAGGTCCACCCAGACCACATGGGAGCAAACTAAGAGGGAGGGAAGGAAGGAGGAGAGAGAGAGAGAGAGAGAGAGAGAGAGAGAGAGAGAGCATCCTGGCCCACCAAGTATCTAGGATGACATTCCCGCTTGGAGCAGCCAGTGCACAGAGGCCTGGATGGCCGGCTCCACCATGAGATACAATGCTCCCTTACTGACCCACAGTGCTATGGGAGGCAACTTTGGGGACAGTGCTGGAATTGTGCCTGGGCTGCCCCTCCCCAACCCCACCAGGGAGTAACATGAGGGAGTGCAACACAACAAGGGGAGCAACGTAACAAAGTCCCCAAGGAATTCTGAAAATAGTTTTTAGACCAGGGGTGGTGGTGGGAGGGGGAAGGGCAGAGCGTGGCATCACATCAGGAAACATAAAGGTCAGCAAACAGACCTGGAACTATTAATTGGCTATTTTCTATTTTGTTTTTTCTTTTTTCCTTTATGTCTGTTTATATAAGATAGGCAGGATAAACAAGGGAACAACAAGAAATCTAAAATCTATGGCAAGGAGGGGGTAGAATGCCTGGTGGGGTTCGATCAAGTGCGATGTAGCCGAGAAGAAATAAAGAGAACTGAATGAAGGTTGAACATGATAATGGAACAGTTGGAAAGTAAAAGAAAAGAATGAGGATCCAAAGACATTTATAGTGGTCTAAACATAGGCTTGTGTATATATATCTATAGATATATATATCTATAGATATATATACACACATTATATATATAAATATATAATGATAGGGATACAGATCTATGTACATAGATTTTTATGTTAACTATTAAGGTCACAGATGGACATTGGGTCTTTATTAAAGTACTCCTTCAATGCAAGATCATGTTTTTCTAATATCCTGGTATTCTGTGACATGATCGCTGAAGACAAAATGGATAGCAACTGTATAAAAAAGCTGATGGTGCCTGGCTATTAGAAGATACAGCATTTGGGGTCTTAAAGACTTGAAGGGGTCTTAAAGGCTTAAAGTTAAACAAGTGGCCATCTAGCTGGGAAGCAACAACACCCACATGGAAGAAGCACATCAGGTTTGGACGGGTTCAGATATCAGGCATCAGAAGACCCAAAACAAACAACCATTTCAATGTGAACAAGGGAGATCCAAATGGAGATCCAAAGCCCATCTGTAGACAATTGGACATCCCCTCACAGATGGGTCATAAGGAAGGGACAAGCCAGCCACGGTGCAGTATAGTGCCAATGAAACACACAACATTCCTCTAGTTCTTTAATGCTTCCTTCCCCCTCCGGCCCCCCCACTATCACAAACCCAGTATTATCTTACAAATCTGGGTATACCAGAGCATTTACACTGGTACATATGGCTCTTGACACATAGAATCCAGGAGATATAAGCCCCTCGGGAACAATAATGGGATTAGCGATTCCATGAGGGTAGAGGGAAGGTGGGGAGGAAATGGGGAGAAAGGGGGAACTAATCCCAATGATTGATACATAAACCATCCCTCTTGCAACAACAGAAATATGGTGGTTTCAAACTGCTGACCTTGAGGATCACAGCCCAACATATAACCACTACATGACTATGGTTCTAGATCTAGGTCACAGAACCTGTAAAACGGAGTATTTCAGGGCAGGAGGATGGTTTGTAGAGTGGATGGTCCTGTGGGGCTGGGACCAAGGGTCAGGAGTAGAACTAGGTGGAGAGTTCGAGGACCAGAGATAAATGTGCCGGATAGCATGGCTGAGATGAGACGCTTTGGTGCGTACACACCAAAACAAAACAAAACCCGCTTCATTCTTAATATTTTTGATGATGAGGCTGGAATTCTGAATTCGGGGTCTACAGTCTGTTGACTGGAGGGAGATCCATCTCAGCCTCTGCAGCCCCGCCTTCCCTTCATCTTCATATAGCGTTTGTCTTCCTCGCTGTGCTCTCCTCTGTTATAACTTGCTTTTTATATTATTCAGACATTATCACATTTAGGATACACCCAACACTGATATAGTCTTCTTATGATAACAAGAAAAATCCTATTCTCAAATGGGATTACAGCCACAGCTAGGTCTACTACCATTGAGTTGATTCTGACTCATAGGACAGGGTAGAAATGTCCGTGTAGTTTCCTGAGGTGGAACATTTTTATAGGAGTAGAAAGTCTCATCTCTCCCATGGAGCAGCTCGTGTTTTCAAACTGTTGACCTTGTTTAGAACGTATAATGCACTATGCTACGAAGACTCAGCCTTATAGCTTTCCTACAGAGAGGCTGCTGGGTTCAAACTTCTGACCCTGGGATGAGCAGCTCAATGAGTAACCCGCTACATCACCAGGACTCCGTATCCACTGGGTAGAATTCTCACACATACTTTGAGAGGACACAGTTCAATCCACAATGGATATTATAGCCTTTTCCTGCAGGGCAAGGGGGCAGCTGGAAGGGTGTGGCGCACAGGGAGTTTTTGTTGCTACTGATAGTCTCTTCCTTAAACTGTTTGTTTCCTATGTAACATAAAACGGACTGTCATCTAGTCAATGCTGACTCAGAGAGACCCAGCACGACAGGGTAGATAGAACTGTCCCTGTGGGTTTCTAAGGCTGTTACTTTTTACTGGAGTAGAAAGCCCTGTATTTTCCCTCAGTAGTGGTTGGTGGTTTCAAACTGCAGACCTTGTGATTATCAGATCTCATTGCTTCCTACATAGGTGTCTAAAATGATTATTTTTAATATTCATATATGTAATAGGCATTCTTTTGCATATACAATGGGGTCTCAAAAACTTCGTGTAAAAAATATGGTCATCTTTTCGTTCTGTTTTCCATAACAGAGGCCAGGGTTGTCAGCCTTCCTTGCAGTCAAATGTCCTTTCATCCTTTCCAGTTGCCTTTGGCTTTGGAACAGCATGAGCTTATAGTGTGGACCCACTTATATGTGAGTCCTAGTTATTCCTTTATGTATTTTTTTGGTAACTATTTCAGTGTGAGTCAACATGGCCGAGCCAGGATTCTCAGTAGTTTGGCATTTAAGGCCTAGAAATCGCCCATAATGTCATTTAACACAAAGTAATCTACTCCATAATGGGATCTTCATTGAGAAGCCAGTCAGTTGTAAGAACCAAAAAGAAAGAACATGCTCAGCACATCTTAAACTCAAAGGACTACAGAAGAAACTCAAATCTCAAGTTTCAATATTAAAAGATTCTATGGGCAAAATAGACAAAAAATGATTGATGAAGGAAGCACTGAATGATGAAGGAAGCATCAAAAGAAGGTGGAAAAAATACACAGTCACTGTACCAAAACGAACTGGTTGACATTTCACCATCCCAAGACATAGCATACGAGCAAGAACAAGTAGCACTGAAGGAGGAAGTTCAAGCTGCACTGAAAGCATGAGGCAAAAGTAAGTTCAGGAACTGATGGAATACCAATTGAACTGTTTCAAGAAGCCGATGAAGTGCTAGAAGTGCTCATTCATCTATGCCAGGATATTAGAAGACAGCTAGTTGGCCAACTGACTAAAAGAGATCCATATTTGTACCTAGTTGAAAGAAAGGTGATCCAACACAATGCTCAAATTATAGAACGATACCGTTAATATCACATGCAAGTAACATTTTTCTGAAGATTATCCTCCAATGGCTGTAGTACCACATTGACAGAGAGCTGCCAGAGGTCAAAGTCAGATTCAGAAGAGGACCTGGAACAAGGGATATGGGTCTTGGCTGAAAGAAAATAATGGATGTGTTTTGGATATGCTACTTGTGCTTTGTTGACTATGTAAAGCCATTCAATTGTGTCGAATAGAACAAACTATGGACAACCTTTGAAAGAATGGGAATTCAAGAACTCTTCATTGTGCTCCTGAGGAACCTGTACATGGACAAAGAGGCAGTGAGGAACCTGTACATGGACAAAGAGGCAGTTATGCAAAAAGGATAGGGCATGGTTTAAAATCAGGAAAGATGTGTCAGGGTTGCATCCTCTTACCGTACTTATTCACTTTGTTACACTGAGCAAATAATTAGGGAAATTGGGTCAGATAAAGAAGACCAGGCTATCAGGATGGGAGAGAGGTTTGTTAATGTCTTCACTATGCAGATGACACAGCCTTGCTTGCTGAACGTGAAGAGGACTTGAAGCACTTGCTGTTGAAGAGCAAGGAGAGCGGCCTTCAATGTGCATTACATCTGACTGTAAATAAAACCCAAAATCCTCACAAGTGGACCAATAGGCAACATCATGATAAATGATTCATGTTATCAAGGATTTTGTCTTACTTGAATCTACAATCAATGCACAGGGAAGCAACAGTCAAGAGCTGAAAACAAGGCATTTCATTGTGTAAATCTGCTGCATAAAAACCTCTTTGAAATGTTGAAAAGCAAGCACATTACTTTGAGGACTAATGTGAGCCTGATTCAAGCCACAGTATTTCAATTGCCTCATATGCATGTGAAAGTTGGATACTGAATAAGAAAGGCCAAAGAAGAATTGATGCGTGGGAATTGTGGTCCTGGTAAAGAATATTGCAAGTATTGTGAACTGCCAAAACAAACAAACAAATCTGTAATGGGAGAAGTACAGTAGAATACGCCTTAGAAGTGAGTATGACAAGACTTCTTCATCTCATGAACATTGGACGTGTCAGAAGAGACTGGTCCCTGGGAAAGGATATCGTGCTTGGTGAAGTAGAGGGGCAGAGATAATGAGGAAGGCCCTCGACAAGATGGATTGAGATCGTGGTTGGCTTTTGTAATGGGCTCAAATGTAAGAAGAATTGGAGGATGGTAACTCTAGTACATAGGGTCGCTATGAGTTGGAGTGGACTCAAATGCGCCTCCCAACAACAGATATGTAGACATAGATCACTCAATACTCATTGCCTTTGAGTCAATGTGACTCATAGTGATCCGACAGGACAGAAACCCTTTCTAAACCCTTTCTAAAACAGAAACCCTTCACAGTAATAGGAAACTTCTCCCTCAGAGTGGCTGATGAATTTGAACTGCTGGCCTTGCACTTAGCAGCCCAATGTGCAACCACTCCACCACTAAGACTCCTGATACATAGATATGCATATGGATATAGCTGATAGATGTGATAGGTTGATGGTGCCAACTAGGCCTACATAGGAATATGTGGGTGTGGCCTTCTCATGAGGATTCTGGAAATTCCCTCTCTTCCTCCCTGGAGGTGGCTTGTGCTCTCTCTCTCTCTCTCATTTCACATTCTGTTAACAAGCCACATGGAGCCACGCTGATGGCAGCCAGAGCCCTGGAGATGCTTCCACTGCCTTTGGATCCCCAGGACTTTCCACCCACCGGTCTGTGATCTTCCTGCATTCAGTATCATTATATGTATTGGGTGAGTCTGATGAGGAATTCATGGGCTTATATAGAATTTATAGAATTGATCTGGACTTGGTTGGGATGTTTTATTGATGCATAATTACTTCTTGATACAAAGTTCTCTCTTGCACATATATGAATGTCAATGAATTTGAATTTGTTTTTCTAGTCAACTCAGACGAACACAATATATAGATATAAAAAACCAGTTATATACATGTGTGTATCATTAGTTTTACCTCTCTAGAGAACCAACCCTCATATATGTGGTAAATTCAATGGCTGTGAATTTGTCCTTAAAATGCCATGTAATTTTACTAAAGAGACAAACTGCTGGCAAGACTTGAGCTCATCACAATAGCGACAGGAAAAAAAATCCATGTGAAGGTGACTACACAGTTCAAACTCCTTTAGTTCAAAGGCACACTGAAATTTATATTTTTCAAAATAATTTCAACACAATATAACTACAAATGCAGAGGCAAATTTAAGGTCCAAGGAGCACACTCAGAGAAGAAACATTACTTCCTTCTTGCACAGCTCAGTGTGGGAGTCCGAGGGTGGTGGTAGCAGTTTTAAAGGATGCTGCAGAGACAAGTAGAGCAGAGCAAAGTCCCTGATACAGACAGTTCAACGCCTGAGAGATCTTTGATTCTAGAGAAACCGTGGGAAATTAAATATGCTTTGGACCATTGAGTGTGGGAAATAATTTTAGCTACTGATTCTCAATAAATGCAGAAGTCAGCCCATACAAAAATAAATACATAAAAGGATGCTACTGAAAGTCTTCAGGAGCCCTCGTGGTGTAGTGGCTGTGCTGTGGACGGCTAACCACAGCGCAGCAGTTCGAAACCCGTAGTTCACGCTCAGGGGAAAGACGAGGCTTCCGGTACAGTGGAACTCCGGTGCTAGCCTGCAGCAGGATTTGGCATAGTCAGAATTCGACATGAAATGTCCAGAAAATTTTTCATCGGAGCTCAAACAAAACATCGGAATCTGACCCCGACACACATGGTTTTGTAAACAAAAGCAGTTCACGTTTCAGTCATTAGGAATTAGTTGGCGTTGTTAGTATGGGTCATTTAAACCTTTTGTGGCTGTGTGCCACGCATTTTGCTGTAATTTTCTTAGTTTTTGCGGCTTTTTTGCACTGTTTTCAAATAAGAAACATGGGTCCTAAGAAAGAGTTTTTTGAAAAAATTATCTTGATAAGGTACTGGTTAACCGTGTTTTTTATATTGTTGATAATATTTTAGTAAACTCTTTTAGAAAATAGTTAAGGAAATGCCAACAGCAGGCCACATTAGACAGATTTTTTTTTTTTAACAAAGCCAGACAGGTCTTAGTGAAAAAAGGCAAAGAAGGGGAAAAACTCCCGAAAAGCAGCGACCAGTTGATTTGATGGAAGAGGATCCCCGTCCAAACAATGCCTCTCTCCCTCCCTCCTCTCCACATCCGCGTCCACACATCCAGATCCTCACCCATCTCCAGGTATGGGCCATACTAGTAGTTGTTAAAAACTTTTTTAAAAAACATTTTATTAGGGACTCATACAACTCTTATCACAATCCACACATATACATACATCAATTGTATAAAGCACATCTGCACATTCCCCGCCCCAATCATTCTCAAAGCATTTGCTCTCCACTCAAGCCCTCTGTATCATGTCCTCTCTTTTTCCCTCCCTCCCTGCTCCCCCCGTTAAAAACTTTTTTTAATGTGTGTTTCTTATTTAAAGTATATTATTTAACTCTGAACTTACTTACTTTGAAATTTCTGATGGATTAATCCATTTTCAGTTATTTCTTTTGGGAAAAATTGATTCAGAACTCAACTCCACCGCATCTCAACACTCCTTTTAGAATGGATTAGCATTGAGGTCCAGAGTTCTACTGTACCTTAAAGAGATAGTTTCCCAAATCCATGATAGAAGAGTTCTACTCTGACCTATAATGTTTCTATGAAATGGAATCAACTTGATGGCAGTGAGATTTTGGGTATGTCTTCATGAATTTTATCACATATTTAATTTAGAATAAAGTGGCATGAACCTTTCCTTAAAGTAAGACTATCAACTCCACCCCAGGGCTTAGCGTTCCAATCTTGGCTTGACAAACTAAAGTTCTGGGCCACCATCTGTACCCACCCAGCCCTCTTCCCACTCTGCCTTGCAAAATTGTTCTTTTTCAAAGTTTAAGTTTTTAATCCTTCTGGGCAAGGCTTCACTAATTAAAGCCCAAACAACCTTCAAAGAAAATGAGCATTTGGGGGCACTGGGCACCATTCCATGGCTGAGTCCACTGTTTTTAATTTCTTAACCTTCAGAAGGACTGCTTTGTTTAATTCGGAGCTTCCATACGTGAACTTTATGCATGTTGGGTCTCTTCCCTCCCCTTTGGCTTGAGTTTAACTCATCACAATCATTCTAACAAAATTCCACCTTTTTTTGAGTTCACATGATTTGATTTTTTTTTGGTAAATACTCAGCACATGTCAATCCCTCAGCTCACCAGCCACTTGTAGTTATTTTGGATGCATAATTTCAAGTTTAAAAAGTACAGCAGCATTGTGGGTGCTATGTGAAAAGAGCAATGAATTATTGAGAAAAGCAAAAGGGATTTGGAAAGTGACCCTTGATGCTCTTGGTGTTAGACTGGGTTCTCTATAGGAGTAAAGCCAGTGACATATATTTGAGAGAGACTTATTATCAAGAAATTGGTTCACACAATTATAGGAGAGTGGGAAATCCAGCCCAGTTCCAGTCTGTGAGTCAGATGTTAAACTAGAGGCTTTTCCTGACTCCCGTAGCTGCTGGGGGTTGATGAATGAGGAAATAGGAAGATGGAGCAGGAAGATCACAGCTGGTGGATGAAGACGTCGATGAATCCAAGCTGGGCAGGTCAGATGGCAGGCTCTGGTGACTCCTAGGGCTGGCAGTCAGTAGGTCAGGCCATTGGCTCAAGTTCAAAGAATTGGAGGTTGCGATGCCCCTTGAAATAGCCCAAGTCTATGTTTATTTTCAGTTGGCCACACCCTCTAGGGAAACATCAGCGAGGCTGTTGTCTGAGTAAGAGATTGCAGCCCACCCTAATCGCCCCTCAGCTGCTTGACTACACACATCAGATCCCATCGTGGGTTGATTACGTTATTTTAGATCGTATCCTAGGGGCGAACCGCCTGAGCACTGAGAATACTGGCCCAGCCAAATCGACCCAGATCTCAACTAGCACACTATATTGGGATCTTTCAAGGGGTATCAGAATTCATGGGTAAGATGTTTAATTTCCCTGGTCATATCTGGAAAACACAAGCAGAAACACTAGAGAGAGAGAAGGCTATTTCTCTAGCGGCAAAGTCAAGCTGGGTCATGGTGAGCTCTAAACTTTGGATGCTTGCTTGGGGGATGGCAGTGTCGGGTGGTGGTGGGGTAGGACAGAGGGGAGACCCAATCCTGAGGTAGCCTGCTCTCTTCACGGGTTAAATGCATTGCATTTTGATCATGCAAGGCTGTTTCCTCTGTGACAAGCCTTAACTATTTTTTTTTTACCTTTGATGGATAGCTTTTTCATTCAAAGATTTTTCCATTGTTGAAAGTTAAATTGGTCTTAAAAGTAATTGCCATGGCCCTGCTTAGTAAATCAATACAATAAAAGGAAATGTGCCCATCATGTAGATCTTTGTCTCCTTAAATCATAAGTCGCATGTGGGGCACGAATTAACAGACTTCAAAACAATGTAGCAGTTTTGTCTCTCCTCAGCTCATGATCAGTTAAAATCAAAGCCTCCTTAATGAACGCTCAGCGTTTTTGCGGGTTTTCGATGTAGGTATCAGTTGTGTCTTTGAACGCCATTGATTGTCTGCTACAGAACAGATTGATACCTTCCCCTCCCCCTTCAGGAAATCCTCAGTCAAGGTTAGTCTGGTGCCTTGGAGGCTTGTGGGGAGTTAGTACCTTTTCCTCACACTTGGTAGCTGCCTATATTAATTACCCGCCGGTACAGGGCACAGTGGTCAGGACTAAGGTTAACATCTGAATTGACTCCGAATAAGGGGCTTTAGTGGATTGCATACCCTATTTTGACCTTGAAAATAAACGGTGTCATCTAAAGATCAGCTAAAGCTGGGCCACTTCGTGTGAATGTTTGAATTAAAATTGTTCAAGCCTTTACCATACCAGACAATGGAAACCCATTAGCAAATGCCACACTCCCCGACTCACCCAATGTCTGTGGGACTGTGGTAGTTACATAATCTGTTGACAGTTTGAGACTTAAGAGTGAAGGGGTGGAGTTTAGACTGCCAATCAGGTTGCGGCTTGATGACCTCATTTGGAGGCACAACAGAGATAAATAGCTCACTCCCTCTGAGGGATGCTTCCTAATAAGACGCATGGAGCTATGCTAGAGCCCTGGAGCTGAAGGAGCCAAGTGGAGACCCCTGTCAGCACTGAGATGCTTCTACCGCCACTGGATCCATAAGACTTTCCACTCACTGGCCGCGATCTTCCTATACTCGGCATTATTGCACGGCTGCAGGAGTCTGGAGAGGAATTTATAGATTGGTTTTAGACATGTGGGCTACTACTGGACTTATGGACCTGATCTGGACGGAGATGGGATGTTTTCTCAATGTTCAATTGCTCTTGTATGTAAAGCCCTGTCTTCTACACATATGAATGTCTCCCTGGATTTGTTTCTCTAGTCTACCCGGACTAACACAGGGACTTTTCAAGGGCTTACATTGATCATCATCGTTGGCCCTTACCTCCTCTGCCCTTTAAATTCTCACTTTCTTACATATTTCCTTTTTCTTCAATGCAATATAGAAGCGAGGAGTACCGATTCTGGAATCACTTGTAGCTGAGTAATTGGGGGGAAATTACTTGCCCACTCTCTGCCTTTGTCCACAAAAGGAGATAATAGGACATCTCTTCATAGGCTGCTGGTAGCATGAAACACACATAAAGCGCCCCCGAGCTGAGATGGGGAGAGAAGCGGCTCCACAGTTTGGGCAGTCGCTTTGCGTCTGGGCGGCTTTGGTTGTAGCTGGCCTGGGCGGCTTTGGTTGTAGCTGGCCTGGGCGGCTTTGGTTGTAGCTGGCCTGGGCGGCGCTGCAGACTCCTCTTCATGGCTGCCTGGGAACCTGGTGAGTCCAGGAAGGGGAAGGTAGAATTAGAAGATCTTGTGATGTTGGAGTAGGAGGATCTATTTTGGTGACTTTAGGATGCTGGTTCCATTGTAGGTGTAATTATGCAAAGCAAAGAATCCAGGAACAAATTGCAAGAGAAGGAATCAAAAATAAGGTTTTATATGAATGTACCCACCTTGATCCTGAAAGAAAACAAACCAACAGCAACAATTAAGCAGCCAAGCAAATCGGTGTACAAAGGTGAAAACGACACAGAACACTTTATGTACAATAAGAAAGCTTTCAATCAAGCAATTGAAGAATGTATTAAGTTGTACACATACGTGCACATTGCTATCAAATGCACTCTGGCCCTGCACCTACCAGAAGAATTCCAGGGAAGCATTCTTCTGTTATGTAGAACTATTCGCTCATAAGTTATTGGGTTGGAATAAAATGATAAAAACAGTTTTTAAAATGCACATAACGCGTATCCCCATACCCATTGCCCTTGAGTCCATGACCCTCCCTAGGGCTCCGGGCTATACATCTTGGAGGAGCAGATGGCCTCATCTAGTGGTCTGGCAGCTAGCAGCCCAGTGCCTCCCCTACAGCCCACCAGGCCTCCAGAGAAGAGGACAAGCGCTGAGGACACGCCCTACCTACACGCATAAGCTTTCCCTCTCTGCTCCCCATCCTCCCCAAAGGGACCACAGCCCTTTCTCTTCCACTTCCCTGATGCTGCCTGCGCAAGAACTGTTTGCTGAAGGTTCCAGGAGTCGGAGAGGTAAGGGCTTCCATTTACCTGTCTGAATTTGCAGTGAGCACCCCTCCAGGTCTTGCTGAGGACATGTGTTCAGGGGCTCGGGGGAAGACCTGAATTCAACTGTATTTTATAGAGACCATTTTATTCAATCTCAACAGGACCATGACAAATCATTTGGATGAGCAAGGTCAGTAGCATGGGACCCTAATGGTCTACAAAGGGTTTATGATCACGTCGCTAATTATAGAAAATCAAATTCAGAGGAAATTGACCACAAATTTATGATTTGGCAGCAGATCAATTTATCCCTGTAGCAGGAGCAGCTATGGAAGCAGGAAGGAGCCATGATTGGATTGTGCACACTACTGCCCTTTCACAACGTTTACAGGATTGGTTCTGGCACCCGCTGACCACCTTGCGGGGGTAGGGGTCCTGACCATGGACTCTTGGTGCTCCGATGTCCATGAAGGTCACACCCAGGGCAATCTCCAAAGACAAGATTGCCCTTCCCAGGACTGGCTAAGGGTGTCATCGTAATCGCCTTGCAAATACACCCTGCTTAACCTTTGTACAGTACTGGCGAATCGCCGGAAAGAACTCGCTAGAGACTACATGCATGAGCTTCCACTGTGAAGCAAGAGCCTGGAATTGGAGCTCTGGTCATGTTTGGGAAAGCTCAGGGTCGGTGCAAGAGGAAGGCCCTCCGTGAGATGGAGTGACAGTGGCTGCAGCAAAGGCAGCAAGCAGACGAGGAGGAGGGTGGCCCAGGGATGGGTAATGCTTCCTCCTGTTAACACAGGGGCACATGAGTCAAAGCCAACTCCATGGCATCTACCAACAACATCAAGCCATGCTCCCTGGCCATCTCCTCTTCGGTGCATCCTGACTCTTGCTAGCATCCTCCAGCCTCCTTCTTCATGGTCCCCTCTCACCCCTTCCTTCTCCTGTTCCTTCTAGCAAGCCCCCTCTGAACTTTGCTGGTAGATGAAAGAATGGGAGTTTGGAGGGTCCCATTTAGGGACAGAAAAACACTTCAGGCCCTCTTGGTGCATCTCCATTCGTGGCAAGATGTAACAAAACTGTGATCACAAGTTCGGTGATAGCCATAGGTTCTGTGAATTGTTCTAACCCCGGGGAGCAGTGGGAACCAACAGGTAAAAAGTGAGGGGGGGTGGTCAGTGGGACTCCTGCTTACAGCTGGTATGCTGACGTCTCTGACAGAACCCCCAGATTTTCAGCCAGCAGGTCAGAAGTGCAAATGGCACAAGATGTCCCAAGCTTGCAGCTGCTGTCTGGAGTCTTGGGCAGACTTGACCGTCTGGAAGACAGTGCCCTTTAACTTGGGAGGTCTGACCTGGCTCCCAGAAGCCAGGGTCCGAGGGAAAAGTGCTGCAGTTGGTGTCAGAGAAGGGAGAGCTGAGGTTTGGTTTACTCCTGGGCAGTCTGTGGAGCTTCTTTTCAGAAGAGTGAAGTACTCGACTCCCACTTGGGGCTGCAAATTGCCAACTCCGACGTGAGACTCCTGGTTCACCACAGCCACCACCTCACTCCACTTTGTGACTGTTACCATTCTGAGCTCATTTGCATTTGTTTCCTTGTCCTCCCTGTGGCTGACCTAAGCGTGTACCCTTCATTTGTTTGAGTTAAATAAATTAGCAAAACATCCCTTTACATGATTCAGGGGAGAATTCAGGAGACCCTTCCTGAACCAGGCCCCGTGGTGCCCTGATAACAAAAGACAGAAAATTCCCTGCACGGCGGCATCTTCAACAGCTGCTTGCCCTGGCTGCTGTCAAGTGAACTGAACGGAACGACCCGCTACAATTTCTCAGGTCATTTCTTCTGAACGCTCTACAGCAGTCTGAATCCTCTCTAAACACGTCCGTGACCCAGCTTTGGGCACAGCTAAAGAGTCTGTGGTCAGACTCCTGACAGGTCTGCTTAAGACGTTTCCAGTGCAGTTCCTCAACTCACTGCAGCAGGATGCTAACCGGCCTCCCCATCAGCACTTCTCGCTGCTTCCAGTCATCTTGGATTCAACAGATGGAATAAACGCCGATCTTATTACAGCCCTAACCTGTTCAAGACCCTACAGAGACTCCTGCTGCTGTTTGTACCCAATCTACCCTGTTCAGTCTAGTATACCAGAACCTTCATCAACTATTTTGTCCTTGAATGAAACATCTCCAGCCTTACCTGAGATTGGTCCTGCACAGGCCCTTCTGGTGCAGGCAAACCAATCTGTTTGCACTTCTGGGCCTCTGTTCAGGCTTCACCTGGTAGACTCTAGCCCTGCTCTCCCTCCTATCTACCCAGACCATTTTCCCAATGTCCTTCCATCATGGACTAATTTGATAAATACTGCCTATTCTCTCCACTGCCAAGGAGTCAACTGTGACTGTCGGGGACCCTGTGACATTCTCATCTGATGTATCACTCGGTGGACTCAAATATCTAACCTTTCAGTTAGTATCTGGTCACATTAAACATGTATACCAGTGAGGGACACCAGGAGCTCCACTACATCCATTGCCATCGAGTCAATTTGAGTCATAACAACCTTAAAGGGGAGTAGAGCTGCCCACAGGGTTTCCAAGGCTCTAAATCTGTGCAAAAGCAGCCTGGTGGGCGTGAGCTCTCTACCCTGTAGTTAGTCACCCAAGGCCTGACCCACAGACCCCCAGGCTCCTGTAAGAAGTACCATGTCCTGGACATAGCTCAGTTTACATACTTCGTTCAAAGAGAGCAACTCTGCACCAGTGCTGTCTAGACGTCCACTGTCTTCTCTTGAATTCATAATAGAACATCTTTCTCGAAAATAAAGCACCAGGTAACCCCCACCTGTCAACTGGTGTTGACAAGAAACCTATTTACCATACTTCTCCTAAGGAGTCATCAGAAATGGGAATGGTTAGCAAAAGACCTAGAGCCAAGAAGAGGATCCTGATGTTACTTTTCTACATTTCCTACCTCAAGTGTGGGGTTCCAAGTCTGGCACAAGAAGCTCACGAACCATTGAATCAGATCATCTTCAATGTTAGTAACTACTTCCCACAGCTTTTCAAAGGTGACCCCAACTCTGTTTTGACCTAGAGGCAAGTTTCTCTAGTGACAAAACTACAAAGGCAACTTGGCGAAATAGAGGAGGGACTCTGGGGAAAGATTTGTCTAAAATGGAATCACTGCCCACCCACCCCTTACTCGACACGTAACATTGGGCAGATTACTTCGCCTTAGTATTATGATGTGTAGAATGGAATTGATGATGTAATAACAACAATAGTAACAAAGACGACGAGCAACAGTACGGTTATTATACACCCACGATAACCGTGATATTTCCAATGCCAAGTACTATGAGGGGACTTTAAAAAGTTCATGGGAAAATTCCATGGTCTTTTAATCCCACTTTTGCACAAACTTTTTGAAGCTCATTGATATGTATATTTTCTCTCCAATGCTTGATTTAACCCCACAGCATCTATATTGTTTTCACAAATGACAAAATTGAGGTTCAGAGAAATCAAATTACTTTCCCAAAATCAAGCAGACAGAATAAGGCAAATAGGAATTCCACATGCCCCTTCTCCAAAATTCCTAACCTCCGCAACAAACCCATGTACACACACACCATGGCTCTAACTGGCTCCAAGGCATATACCGTATATACTCGTGGATAAGCCTAGATTTCAGCACATTTTTAATGCAGTTTTGTGGTAAAATTAGGTGCCTCGGCTGGTATTCAGGTTGGCTTATACTCGAGTATATACAGTATGTTCCCCACTGCACATCACTGGAGAGATACGACAAAAAAGTTCACAGACAAACATGGAATTAAAAGATAATGGCATTTCTTCACAACTTTTTTGCAGCTCCTTCCTAAGTAAGGCCTATAAAAGGTGTTCAACAATATAATTTCTCACCTCGATTTCCCTTGCATAACAACATGGTGAACAAAACTTTTCCATCCTTATCTAGTGCAGTCGATCTCTTGTAGTCTCACTTTCCACTTTCTACTCCGAGTCTCGGGATTTTGTTTTTGGAATCTTTGCTGGAGTAGAAAGTCTCATCCTTCTGTGGAGGAGCAGCAGGTGGGTTGCAACTGCTGACGTTGAAGTTCGCAGCCCAACACATAATCCCCTATGCCACCAAGGCTCCCTAAATGTTTTGTTGTTGTCATCATTGTCGTCAGGTGCTATGGAATCAGCTCCTCTCGTAACAACTCCATGTAACACTCAAGAAATACTGTCCTCTCATGTGCCAGCTTCACAATTTTGATGTTGGAGCCCCTTGTGGCCGTCTCTGTGTCGCTCCATCTCAAAGAGAGCGTTCCTCTCTTTCCCTGATCTTCTACTTGGTCAAACCTGATGTCCTTTTCCAAGGACTGCTCACTCCTGACATGTCCAAAGTACTTGAGTGGAAGTCCTCCTCACTGAAGGTTTCATGAGCATTCTGGCTTTGTGTCCTCGAAGACGTATCTGTCCTCCCGGCAGTACAAGAGACGTTCAATATGCTTTGCTCACACCAGAATTCAACTGCTTCCATTATTTTCCAGTGTTCCTCATTCACTGCCCAGCTTTCCCATGCAAATGAGAGGGTTGAAAATATGATTTGATCCAGACACACTTAAATCCTCACAGTGACGCCTTTGCTTTTCCACACTTTAAAGAGAGCTTGTGACGCACACTTGCCAAATACAACACATCCTTTGATTCCATGATTACGGCTTCTATGAATGTTGATTGTGGATACAATTGAAATCTTTAAAAAACTTTGGGCTCTTCTCTATTTATCATAATATTGGCCCAGTTTTGAGGGTTTTGCTTTTTTACCTTGAGTTGGAATGCACTCTGAAGTGTAAAGTCTTTAATCTGCTTCAGTAAGTACCTCAGATAGCGTTTAGCAATCAAGATGGTCTCTTCTGCATATCACAGGTTGTTAATGAACCTCCCACCAATCCCCATGCAATGTGTGTCATCATCTAGTCCAGTGCATCTTATGATGTGCTAAGCATGGAGGTTGAATAAGTATGTTAGCAGACTGCAATCATAATAAACACCTTTCTTGATTTAAGTCCTTTTGTTCTGTATAAACTGCCTCTTGGTCTATGTACAGGTTCTGTATGAGCCCAATTAAGTGTTCTGAAACCCCCATTTTTTGCAATGGGACTTTGTTATGGTCCACACCATAGGATGCCTTTACATAGTCAATAAAAGCCAAGAACAATGGTCTCTGGGAGTCTGTGCTTTTAGTCAGGAACCATATAAGTCAGCAATGATCATCCTCTTTCTATATCCTCCTCTGCATCTGTTTTGAATTTCTGGCCACTCCCAGTCAATGTATGCTGCAACTGTTTTGGAAAAAGTTAACTTGCATGTGATAGTAAAAATATTGTTCAATAATTTTCACATTCTTTTGGTTCACCTCTCTTTGCAATAGGCACACATATGAAACTCTTCCAGGTGGTAACAGTCTTCCAAATCGCTTGGCATCAATAGTGAGTCTTTCTAGAGTGGCATCAGCTCTCTGAAACATTACAATTGCTACATTGTCAATTCCTGGAGCCATGTTTTTGCTAATGCCTTTAGTACAACTTTGACATCTTCCTTCAAAACCATCAATTTTTAATCACATGCTTCCTCTTGAAATGTTGCCCATCGGGCAATTCTTTTTGGTACAGCGACTTTGTGCATTCCTTCCATATTCTATTCTTCCAGAATCACTCATATTTTGACCATAGAATCCTTCAGTATTTCAATGGGATGGTTGATTTTTTTCTTCAAATATTTCAGCTTGAGATATATTTTTAATTAATTTATTTATATTAAATACTTTTATTGGGGGCTCTTACATCTCTTATCACAATCCATACATTCAGCCAGTGTGTCAAGCACATTTGCACATATGCCGCCATCATCATTTTCACAGCATTCTCTTCCCACTTGAGACCCTGATATCAGCTTCCCTCTCCCTCCCCCACCTGCCCTCTCTCATGAACCCTTCCTTGATAAGTTGTAGATTATGACTTTCATATCTTATATTGTCCTCTGTCACCCCTCACCCACTTTTCTGTTGTTCTTCCGCATGGGGAGGGGTTATATGTCGATCCTTGTGATAGATTCCCCCTCCCCCCCCCACCCTCCCCTAATCTTCCTGGTATCTCTACTCTCATTCTTGGCCCAGAGGGGTTTATCTATCCTGGATTCCCTGTGTTTTGAGCTCTTATCTATAGCAGTATGCATGTTCTGGTCTAATCTGATTTGTAAGGTAGAATTGAGGTCATGATAGTGGGGTGAAGGAAGCATCAAGAACTAAGGGAAAGTTGTGTGCTTTATCAGTGCTATACTGCACCCTGACTGGCTCATCTCTTCCTTGTGACCCTTCTGTGAGGGGATGTCCAATTGTCTACAGATGGGCTCTGGGTCTCCACTCCATGTCCCCCACCCCTTTTACATTGGCTATGATTTTGTTCTGGGTCTTAGATGCCTGATACCTGATCCCATCAACACCTCATGATCGCACTGGCTGGTGTGCTTCTTCCATGTGGGCTTTGTTGCTTCTGAGCTAGATGGCCGCTTGTTTATCTTCAAGTCTTTAAGACTCCAGATGCTGTATCTTCTAATAGCCGGGCACCATCAACTTTCTTTACCACATTTGCTTATGCACCCATTTTGTCTTCAGCAATTGTGATGGGAAGGTGAGCATCACAGAATGCCAGATTATTAGAACAAAGTGTTTTTGTGTTGAGGGAGTACTTGAGTGGAGGCCCAATGTCCATCTGCAACCTTAAATCTTAACATATAGATATGAGTACATAGTTGTATTCCCCTTTCATTTTATATATATATTTACTTATGCACATACCTGTACTGTATTTAGACCTACATAAATGTCCTTTGTCTCCTGGTTCTTTCCTCTATTTCCTTTAGCTTTCCTCTTGTCCCACCATCCTGTTCAGCCTTCATTCAGGTTTAGTAATTCCTCACTGCTACATTGCCCTTAATTAAGCCCCACCAGGTATCCTATGCTCTTCCCTCTATTGATTTTATTTCACTTGTTACCTTGTACCTGGATAGGTCCCCCCCTTCTCCCACCTCCCCTTCTCCCATATCCCCCTGGAACCATGGGTCCCATTCTTTTCATCTCCAAATGATTTATCCCGCCTATCTTCTCCAGATAGACATGCAGGCACCTTAATAAGTGCAAAAACCAGGCAAAGCCAAGTAAAACTATAAAGAAAGTCGAGACCAACAAAACAATAACAACAGAAAACAACAAAAAGAAGGCCACTGACAAAAATGGAAAAGCTATAAACAGTTCAAGGTCTGTTTGTTGGCCTCTACAAGTGTCCTCCAGTCGAGTCTGATGGGGTGCCACACTCTGTCTTCAAAGACTATTTTTGGTATTCCCCAGATTTCATCACTTTGCTCCCCTTCGCCCTCTGTTGCATGCCCTAGTGTTTTGCCCCAGGGTGATGGGGTCCGATTGTGGACAGTTCCCGCACTGTGTCTCCAGCGTTGTCCCCCGCAGCACCATGGTTTAGTGAGGATGTCATGTCTCGTGGTGGGGCCAGCCTTGTGGTCCTCTCTGTGCATTGTCTGCTCCAAGCAGGAACATCATCCTAGGGCTTGGTGGGCCAGGATGTCGTCCCCTCCTCTCCATCCCTTTTCATTTCTCCCGTGTGCTCTAATCAGACAGGCCCCTCTCCCCAAGCTGTAGCCCTTGTGCTGTCTGCTGAAGTGGGGGTGTCTTTTGAGGGGGGTGGTTTTGGGGGTATCCACATAGGTAGGATTGAGGCAGACCCCACAGACCTCTCTATTGGTTCCCTGGTACATGATGGTATGTTGTATTCACGTCTTGGCACATCAGATTGAAGCCTGGCCTCTCTCTCCCTCTCCTGTGGAGATATAAACAATACTATCCCCTTGGGTGGGTTAGTGCCCTGCTCCTCCCCTACCCATGTCTCTCTCTCTCTCTCTCTCTCTCTCTCTCTCTCTCTCTCTCTCTCTCTCTCTCTCCCCTCTTTCTTTCCCCCTTCTATTTAGTTGGCTGCCGTATATATCCCTGGATTGGGTTTGGCCCCTGTCATAGTTGTTGGACCTCACTGCAGAGATATATGTATATAGGAGTTTTGCCCCTATGCCTTGTTTTTGTTTTTAAGCTAACCTCAGTGGACTCATGTTGTACTTGTCCTTTTGTGCTTGGGTTACTTCTCTTAGCATGATTTCCTCCAGTTCTTCCCATGTGGCAATTGCTTCATGCGTTCATCACTGCTCTTTAGGGATGCGTAGTGCTCCACTGTATGAATGTACCACAGTTTTTTGAACCATTCATCTGTTGATGAAAATTTGGTTGTTTCTAACTCCTTGCAATTGTGAACTGTTCTGTGATGAACATTGGAGCACAGATGTCTGGCCTTGGTTTGTTTCTTGCCTCTTCTGGGTATATGCCCAATAGGGGGACTGCTGGGTCATATGGTAGCTCAATTTCCATCTGTTTTAGATTTTTCCAGATCGATTTCTGTAGTGGCTGTACATACCTACAGGTCCACCAGCAGTGGATGAGAGCTCTTATCTCCCCACAGCCCCTCCAACACTTGTAACTTTCTGATTTTTTGAATTGGGCTATATTTGAGGGTGTTAGGTAGTATCTCACAGTTGTTTTAATTTGCATTTCTCTTATGGCTAATGATTGGGAACATTTTCTCATATGTTTATTGGCCATTTGGATTTCTGCCCCTGTGAAACTTCTTTTTTTTTTTACATTTTATTATTTTTTAAACATTTTATTAGGGGCTCATACAACTCTTATCACAATCCATACATATACATACATCAATTGTATAAAGCACATCTGTACATTTTTTGCCCTAATCATTTTCTTTTTCTTTTCTTTTCTTTTTTTACATTTTATTAGGGGCTCATACAACTCTTATCACAATCCACACATATACATACATCAATTGTATAAAGCACTTCCGTACATTCTTTACCCTAATCACTCTCAAAGCATTTGCTCTCCATTTAAGCCCTCTGCATCAGGTCCTCTTTTTTTTTTCTCCTCCCTCCCCACTTCCCCCTCCCTCCCTGTGAAACTTCTGTTCAGGTCCTTTTCCCACCTCCATAGTGGGCTGTTAGGTTTTTTCTTTTTGAAAGTTTGCCAATATTGTAGATTTTAGTATTAAGGCCTTTGTCTGATGTGCCATTGCTAAAGAAGTTTTCCCAGTCAGTGGGCTCTCTTACTACTCTCTTGGTGAACACTTTTGATGTACACAGGTGTCTTATCTTCAGTGTATCCTAGTTGTCAAGTTGTGACTCCTCTGTATTTGTATCCTTCCCTATTTCTGATAGCCTATGTATTCCCCGTGCCAAAGTTTTCAGGTTTGTCCCAAGTCCCTCATTGATGGCCCTAATAGTTTGGGGTTTTCCCTCAAGGTCTGTGATCCACCTTGAGTTTATTCTTATGTATGGAGTGAGGTAAGGTTCTTGCTTCATTTTTCTGCAGGTAGATATCCATTTTTCCAGAACCACTTATTTAAGAGGGTATCTACTTCCCATTTGATATTTTGGGGCCCTTATCAAAAAGCAGTTGTCTGTACGCTGATGTTTTTATTTCTGGTTTTCAGCTTTTTTCCATTGGTCTGGATATCTGTAGTTATACCAGTACCACACTGGTACTGGTTTTGACCACTGTGGCTGTATAATATGTGCTAAAGTCAGGTAGAGAAAGCCCTCCCACTGTGTCCTTCTTGATTTCTCTGCTAAATCTGGGCTTCTTCTGTCTCCACATAAAGTGGGTAATCAGTTTTTCCAATTCTTTGATGAAGAATGATGGTATTCATATAAAGATAGCATTAAACTTATGTAGTGTCTTGGGCAGAACTGACATCTTTACTTTATTGAGTCTTCCTATCCACAGGCATGAGAAGTTGTTCCATTTGTTTAGGTCACTCTTGATTTCTTGTAATAGTGTTCTGTAGTTTTCCTCATACAAATCTTTTATTTTTTTTAGTCAGGTATATCTCTAGATATTTCAATTTGTGCTTGACTATTGTAAAAAGTACTATCTTTTTAATTGCCTCTTCTGTGATCTTGTCTGATATGTATAGAAATCCAATAGGCTTCTGTTTGTTGATCTTGTATTCTGCCACTCTGCCATAGTCCTCTAATGCTTCCAACATTCCACTTGTGGAGTATTGGGGATTTTTCAATATCTAGAATCATATCATCTGAAAACAATGATAGTTTTGCCTCTTCCTTCCCCAGATGAATGCCTTTGATGTCTTTTCATTGTCTTGTGTTGTTAGCTAGAACCTCCAGTACAATTTTAAATAGGAGTGAGTACAAGGGGCATCCTTGTGTGGTCCCGTTTTTCAGTGGAATTGTTTTTGTCTTTTCTCCATTGATTACCACATTGGCTGTTGGTTTTTTATATATTGCTTGTATAATATTGAGGAATTTTCCTTCCACTCCTATCTTCTTGATTGCCTTAAATAGGAATGAGTTTTCAATGTTGTCGAATGCTTTTTCTACATCTATCAATATTATCATGTAGTTCTTATAATTTTTCATGTCAATGTGGTGGATCATTCTAATGGTCTTTCATATGTTGGACCATCCCTGCATCCCTGGTATGAATCCCACTTGGTCATGGTGAATTATTTGTTTTATATGCTTTTGTATTCTATTGACCAGTATTTGTTAAGGATTTTTATATCTATGTTCATTAGGGAGATTGGTCTGTAGTTCTCAGTTCTTGTGGAATCCTTGCCCGCTTTAGGAATCAGAGTTATACTAGCTTCATGGAAAGAGTTCAAGAATTTTCCATCTTTTTCTATGTTCTGGAAGAGTTTATGTAGGATTGGTGTCAGTTCATCCCTGAATGCTTGAAAGAATTCTCCTAGGAAGCCACCTGCAGGGGATTTTTTTTTTTTTTGGTGGTAATCGCTTGATAACCTTGTCTATATCTTCTATTGCTATGGGTCTGTTAAGGCTCTTGATGTCCATCTGGGATAGCCTAGGGAGGGACTGTTTTTCCAAGTATTTGTCCATGTCTTCCAAGTTGTTGAATTTGTTACAGTATAAGCCTTCATAGTACTGTGTAATTATCCTTTTGATTTCATTAGGGTTCGTTGTAATGTCCCCTGTGTTATCCCTCATCCTTGCTATTGAAATTTGTTCCTTTCTTTGGTTAGGTTTGCCTTCTGTTTATCCTTTCAAAGAACCAACTTTTATCAGCATTATTTTTCCCCATAGTTTTCTTGTTCCCTCTCCTGTATCTCAGCTCTGATTTTTATTATTTCTTTCCTTTTGCTATTAGTAAGATTGTTCTGTTGACTCTGCTCTAATTTGTGTAAGCTTTGTGCCAGTTTATCAACTATAAGTCTCTCTTCTTTTTTCATGTATGCATGTATTGCTATCAGCCTTCCTCTGATAAATGACTTGCTGTGTCCCAAAGGTTTTGGTACGTCATATTTTCATTCTCATTGGTGTCTAGAAACGTCCTGATTTCATCTCTGATCTGGGTCAATATCCACTCCTCTTGCAAGAGATTTTTTCATCCTCCAATTGTTTGCCCTTGTTTTCTTCATTGTCCTTTTGTTGATTTCCAGCCTTGTGGCATAGTGGTCAGAGAGAGAAGTCTGTGTAATCTCTATGTGCTTGAATATACACAGGTATGTCTGTGACTATTTGTTTTTCCATAGCTGCTCTTATGATTTTTTCCTTTTCCTCATAGTTGGATAATTTAACTATTATGTGTCTTGGTGACTTCTTGGGATTCAGTCTGGGTGGTGTTCTTTCAGCCTCCTCAATGACTGCCTGTTTTCATTTATTAAGCTGATTTTCATTTTTAAGTTCTAAGAATTCCCTCACTATTTTCGCTGTTGACTTCTTTATTGTGTCTTGTGCTGGTAGTTGAATTATTCTAATATTGTTACTCTTCACAGCATCAGCCTGGGAAAATTGCTATGCACTGCCAGACTAGGGTGCTGTCAGAGGCTCCGTCCAGAACCCAGAAGCCCAGCAAAATGAATCTAAAGCATTTTAGTGTATTCTTGGATCACTTTGTGTTAAAAAAAAGTGGGGTTCGTGATAGACTGTAGTACCATGATTCTAATTTTAGTACTCTGCCTCCCCATCTCTTTCACCTTACCTCTTAATTTTCTGGTCTGGTAGCAGGAACTCCAGGTGGGTAAATCTAATCGGACACCATCTCCTTCCCTTCTTCCTTCTCCCTCAGCTTGAGATATTATGAGCATGTTATCCCTTTTTAATGTTCAAACTGCGGATCTTTGCATATTTCATTATAATATTAGATTGTCTTCTCCAACTGCTAATTGAACTTTCTGTTCAGCTCTTTAATTTTGTCATTTCTTTTTTTTAAATAAATCTTTTTATTGGGGCTCATACAACTCTTATCACAATCCATACATACATCAATTGAGCAAAGCACCCTTATACATTCGTTGCACTCGTCATTCTCAAAATTCACTTTCCACTTGGGTTCCTGGAATCAGCTCAGTTTCCTTTTTTTTCCCTCCCCCTCCCTCCCCATTCCCCCCTTCCCCTGCTCCCTTAATAGTTTATAAATAATTATTTCATCTTATCTTACACTGCCCGGTGTCTCCCCTCACCCACCTTCCCATTGCCCATCTCCCAGAGAGGAGGTTACACATAGATCTCCAAGATCGGTTCTCCCTTTCTACAACCCCTTCCCTCCCGGTGTCGCCACTCCCACTGCTGGTGTTGAGGGGTTCATCCGTCCTAGATTCCCTGTGTTTCCAGATCCCTACTGCACCGCTGTGCATCCTCTGGTCTAACCAGGTCCACAAGGTAGAATTGGGGTCATGATAATTGGGAGGGGAGGAAGCGTTCAGGAACTAGAGGAAGGTTTTGCGTTTCATTGTTGCTACACTTTGACTGCTCTACATTCAAGAGCAAGTTTCAGAGTCTCTTCTGACATCCACTTAGGTTTTCTTTCTTTTCCTTTTGTCTTTGTCGTGTCTTAATGGCACAGCATAACTCGTTTGGTTTTTGGTCATTAGAGCATCAAACATGTTCTTGAGATGTTCTCTAAAGTGATGTGGGATATGTTCAAGGTCATATTTTGGCTCTCATTGACTTTTTTTGTTTGTTTTCTTAGCTTAGACCTGAATTTGCATACAAGCAATTGATGATGTGTTCTATGGCCTTGTTTTATTGATGATATTGAGCTTTGCCATCATCTCTTCCCACAATATAGTCAATTTGATTCCTGTGTATTCCATCTCTATGCATCTCACTGTTTATGTCTTAGAAAAATGGTATAATAAGTCATTGACCTTGCAAAATTCTATCATGTGATCTCCAGTTTCATTTTTACCACCAAGGCCATATTTTTCAATGAATGACCCTTCCTCTTTGTTTCTAACTTTCGTTTTCAACATCCAGTAGCTATTAGTGCATTTTGATGGCATGTTTGATCCATTTCAGACTGAAAACATTGATAGAATTCTTCAATGTCTTCATCACTAACTTTCGTGGTTGGTACATAAATTTGAATAATGGGTGCACTGATTAGATTTCCTTAAAGGCAGAGAGATATAATCCAATCACAGACAGTATTGTACTTCCAGATAGATTTTGAAAAAAAACTTTTTTTTTTAATAAGGCAATTCCATTTCTCTGGTGTTTGTCATTTCTGACATAGTCAGCCATCGGATTATCTGACTCAAGACTGAATCTCATGGCCCATCCCTAAAGCAAGCATGAGCATACACAGGAAGACGGAGAGGGAAGGATGCTAGGAATTAGTTATCTAAAATATTATGGTACACTCATGTCTACTACATGCCACATGGCAGGCATTGCTTAAGAATTTTTATAAAGGAGGTTTCATCATTTTGAAACTTATTCCCTAGTGGGAAGATATAGTAAATAAGTAAACACAGTTTGTATTATAAGGCAGGTGGAGACATTTGCTGTAGAAAAAATTTTCAACAGGATAAGTAATGTAGTAAAATCTACGAAGACAGGTATAAGGCATCATGCAAAAAAAAAGATGTAAGTGTGTGTATGTATGTGTATATATGTGTATATGTATATATGTATGTGTATATATGTATATATATATCATATTAAATGAAGGGGGAAGTGCAGAGTGGAGACCCAAGGCCCAAGTGTCGGCCAATGGAGATCCCCTCATAGAGGGGTTTAGGAGAGGAGATGGGTTAATTAGGGTGTGAGGTAGTATCGATGAAGAACACAGCTTTCCCCCAGATCCTGGATGCTTCCTCCCCCCAACTACCATGATCCGAATTCTACCTTGCAGGGCTGGAAAGGACAGAGGCTGTACACTAGTACATATGAGGGTTGGAGGTACAGGGAATCCAGGGTGGATGATACCTTCAGGACCAAGGGTGTGAGGGACGATGCTGGGAGAGTGGAGGGTGAGTGGGTTGGAAAGGGGGAACTGATTACAAGGATCCACATGTGACCTCTTCCCTGGGAGAGGGACAGCAGAGAAGGGGGGAAGGGAGACTCCGGATAGGGCAAGATATGACAAAATAACGATGTATAAATTACCAAGGGCATATGAGGAAGGGGGGAATGGGGAGGGAGGGGAAAAAAAAAAAGAGGACCTGATGCAAGGGACTTAAGTGGAGAGCAAATGCCTTGAGAATGATTGGGGTAGGGAATGTATGGATGTGCTTTATACAATTGATGTATGTATATGTATGGATTGTGGTAAGAGTTGTTTGAGTCCCTAATAAAATGTAAAAGAAGAAAAGAGAAAAAATGATTAGGGCAAAGACTGTACAGATGTGCTTTATACAATTGATGTATGTATATGTGTGAACTGTGAAAAGAATTGTATCAGCCCCAATAAATTGTTAAAATTAAAAAAAATCTATGAAGAGGGAAGTGATCATTGCTGGTTTATGCAGAGTAGTTAATGGATGTGCCTTTGTTAATGTGATTCTTGAAAATGATTTAAAGGAATTGAAGAAACAACCCAGACAGAGATTTAGTGGGGAACATGTGCACAGAGGTAACTGCAGGAGCAAATTGAGGTAGGAGCATATTGTGAGTTTGCAGAGCTTCAGGAAAACCAGTGTGGCTGGAGCAGTGAGGACTGCAGTGTGAAGCAATGCAATCAGCGGCTGTGTTAGTGGCAAACAGCGCAGGGGAAATTGAAGCGCTTAAGACTATTGGGAGGATTTTGGCTTTTACTGTGTGTGAGATGGGAAACCATTGACAGGTATTAAGCAGATGGTGGTATAACCCAACATTTATTTAAATTACTATAATACTAAAAGTCCTGCCATCAGCATTTAAAATACCAGCAGGGCCACCCATGGTGGACAAGTTTCAGGAGAGTATCTAGGCTAAAAAAAGACAAGAAAGAAAGGTTTGGTAACCCTACATGTAAAAACCAGCCAATATAATCTCTATCGATCATGACAGAATCCTGTCCTATATCATAATGGAAGATGAGCCTCTAGGCGCCATTAAGTCCGTCCCCACTCCTCGCAGCATTGTGTACAACAGCGTGAAATGCTGCACTATCCTGCTCCGGCCTCACAATTGTCTTACGTTTGAGTCCATTGTTGCAGCCACCTTTTTAATCCACCTCTTTCAGGGTCTTCCTTTTGTTCTCTGCTCATCTACTTGCCTGACATCCTCTTCTGAATCCAGCCTCTAAGCAAAGTGACCCCAAAATGGACTTGAGTATACGAGTGATCATGAAGATGGGTAAGATTTGGTTCTATTCACATGGGATTACCATGAGAGGAAACGGATTCAACTGCAACTAACAATGATAAACATATATTAAGAGAGTCATTTTCAATTGCTGTGTGCGGCCACGGCAAGGGCAAAGAGGTCAGAAGGGGAAGTAGGAAGATGATGTAGGAGCCTATTGCAACTTTTTGGCAGGAAATTGTCAGGGGTTGTACCAGAGTGATAATATGTGGTTGGAATTGGCAAGTATTTTGAAGGGAGAACAGATGGGATTTGATATCAAATTGGATGTGTAGGCGTGGAAAGAGTGGTGTCCAGATTGAATCAAAGGGGTTTGGTGTGAGCAAATGTAGGGGTAGTGCAGCATTCTGGAAGACTGAAAGGAGAACAAGGCTTAGGGTTGGAGTTGCCATTGTTTTGAATATTTTAGGCCTTAGATAGTATGCTTTAGATGCTCAAAGAGATATTAAATCAAACACTAGTATGCGAATCTGGAGTTCCATGAAACAATATGGATTGGAAATTAAACCTTGGAAGTTGTCAGCATCAAGATGGTATTTAGTCCATGAGAATAAATAGATAGATAGATAGATAAGCTGATTGAGTTTGTTTAGACAGAGTGAAAAGACCCTGAACCTCGCATCCTCCATAGAAGGAACTGGGCAAAGTCACCATTACCAATGGCTTTGCGTGCTTATATATCTTCTCTAAAGGGCTACACTATTATAATAATTTTTCCTTGGTTTGACTTTTTGCTGACCTCCAATTTTCCTCCTTGAATAAGACTGTTGTATTTCATTTTAAACTTTGTACATGTTTTCCATACTTAACCTCATAAATATTGACACATCAGGAAGGTCAGGATAAATGGAGCTGCCAAAACAAATGCTGAGATAGCCAAGAACAGAATTCTGGTTTATCTTGGAAGGCAGGACTTCCAAGCAAGGCTTGGCTCTCAACGCAAGAGTAACTTGTCTGAGGGGAGAGAGACATACTGGCATGGTGGAGAGGGTGCTACAGCCAGTTCCTGTCCCTGTATGGACACTTAAGATGGGGCATGAGAAGGTCAGTTGGGTCAAAATGACTTCCAGGAACCGCGGTCAGCATGAGCAGTGCCCGGGCAAGCAAGGGGCTCCTCCATCCCTATTGGCCAGTTGATTAAGCAGGCATATAATCGGGCCTCTTTGAAGAGGAATGGGGATGTGGGATAAAAGAGCGGCACACCTGTTTTCACTTGACTCCAATCCTGAAATAATTTGGTGGCTCCTACAAGATTTGAAACAAATTCAATTTGAAAGGGCAGAGAGGGCAGCTTTGAATGGTTGGCTCTGTGGAGAAACGTGGGGTTTTGCTGCAGGAGATGGCTGAAGTGAGAGGTTGCATTCCCCAAATTTGGTGGCTGGAGTGGTTGTCAGGGTGGGACCGTGACTTGGACACTGTGTGCTGGAGGCTTTTCCCAGGTGACTCTAGCGACTGGCCTTTGAATGTCCGAGGAACGTTAAATGATTAAAACAAGAAGTCCAGTTGTCAAGAGGAGGGCATAGCATCCACTAGGGGCTCTGGACTCTAAGTGAAGACCCATGCCATCAGACAGGAGGCAGTGACGGAATCCTGTCCAAACCAGCACACGGAAGGTTACTGTTAGATGAACGTCTAGAAGAAGGATTGGGTCTGTCCTTCCTTATAAAAAAGAAACAGATGAGAAGGAGTTAACTGCTAGGTGACAGGAAGGTCTGGATTGGAGGTGTTTGTTTATTTCTCAAGTGGTGACCAGGATGTAGCAAGTGTTGTCAGGGGAGTTCCAGACCCAGGCCCGCCTGTGTGCCTAAGAGCCCATGTTTCATCCTCCACGGGGCGAGCGGTCGGGCAGGAAGGACGTAGACTCGGGAACGTGGACCATTAGAAGGAGAAGTTTCTCTCCCTCGTTTCTGGGCGGCAGTTGAGCTGTCCCCTTTCCCACAAACACATATTGAGCATTTCCCAGGTGCCAGGCAGTGGGCTCCTACGGTGGAATTGGCAGAGGGCCTCTAGCTTACTTACAGGTCTGTCACTTTGATCTTTGTTATAGACACGGCCAGATGTGACCAACGTACAACCTGCCTCCTGGATCAGTTGCCAGCTCCAGGTTTAACAGAGAATTTGAGAGATGTGGGGTCATTTCCTTTTAAGGTATCCATCATTAAGACCTCCTTAGCAACGGGCAGAATTTTCCTGTCTGGGACCTAGGGCGGCTGATTAAGCACGCCTGCTGGCTCAGGGTCTGGTCTTGGCTGGTTTTCAGCCTCCTCTTTATCCTCTCCACAGAAAGAAAGGTGGGAAGCTACGGTTGCGAGGCCACTTTGACCTTTGCTTTGGGATCCTTGCAGGCGGAAACGTTTCCATCAGTCCACACCGCAGAGACCTCACTAATGAGGACTTGTCAAAACCTTGGTTGATAAGGGGCGGATTCCATCGCTGTGTCAATTTCCCTTCTCACTGATGTGCTGTGGCCTTTGATAGTGCAGATCGCATGCGCGTAGGCATGCCTTTCATGCTTGTGAGCCTCATGGACAGAGGTCTACCAAGCCATCATTAATATGCACCTCAGTAGAGCCGGTGGGGCAAATGGATTGAATGGAGTCGAGGCTCTCTTTGATGTAAGCCCAGGAAACCTAGCCGGTCTATGTGCTACGATGCAGATTGCTGTCCAGAGAAAAAGAGACTCGGCGATCAAATTGTAGCCGCTTGTGTCAGTGAAATTTTGAAATGAGGACTAGTTTATGTCTTCTTAAATATTAAGGACTCTCTTTAAAGATTAACCCAGTACTGTCCTTCTCCCTCTCCTAAATCTGCTCTTCTATGGAGTTGCTAGATTGATAGGAGATTTTGGGTTGCAAAAATTACTGGAGGGCAATTCTAGATAATGAAGTGAAGACAGAGGCACCCCGGTATTTCAAAGGTTAAGTTGTGCTGCTAACCAAAAGGTGAGAGGGTTAAATCCACCCAGAGGCACTGCAGGAGAAAGGCCTGGTGATCTACTCCCAGAAAGATCACAGCCAAGAAAGCCATGTGGCCCACGGAGTCTCTGTCACATAGGATTGCTATCAGTGAACATCTACTCCATGACACACAGTAATAGACACAAGGTTTAGCAGTAGAACAAAATCCAATTTAACCCTAGATGCAGGCAGAATTAACTATTCACTACTAACTAGTAAATAACTATCCACTAACAACATCATGATAAATAGAGAAAAGATGGACCTTGCAAAGATTTCATCTTGCTTGATCCACAATCAATTCTCATAGAGGCAGGAGTCGGGAAATCCAGCGACACATTGCACGGGGTAAATCCACTGCACAAGACCTCTTTAAAGTGTTGAAAAACAAGGATGTTACTTTGGGGACTAAGGTGCAAGCCATCATATTTTCAATTGGCTCATATCCATGTGAAAGTTGGACATTTAAGAAAGACAGAAGAAGAGTCAATCCTTTTGAATTATGGTGCTAGAGAAGAATATTGGAAGTATCATGGGTTTCCAATAGAATACACTAATCAGTCTTGGAAGAGTACAACCAGAATGCTCATTAGATACAAGGTGTCAAGACTGACCAGGACTTTGGACATGTCGTCAGAAGGGACCAATCCGAGGAGAAGGACATCATGCTTGGTAATGTAGAGGGGTAGCCAAAAAGAGGAAGGCCCTTGGCAAGAAGAACTGACACAAGGACTGCAACAATGGGCTCAAACACAAAGATTGTGAGGATGGTGCGGGACGGACAATGTTTTGTTCTGGTGTGCGTCGGGTCTCTATGAGTCGAGACCAATTCAGTGTCACCTAACAAAAACCACTGCATCTGAAATAAATGTTCTCCAGCCAATTTCCCCATTCTTAAATTTTACACTCGACTGTTTGGTCCGGCTTGCCTGATGGGGTCCCTCACTGGGTAACAAGCGCAGCCCCGCACTGTGGAAGAGATGATTCTTCGTAAGGCCCTGGCAGTGCTGGTCAGCAGAGGACTGCATGCAAGCAGCCAAAGAAGCTCTCACCTCGGCTGCATCAGAGGGGCCGATGGATTGCATGGCCTTCTTGAAATCCTTCCCTTTCGGATCTGTTCAGTTGCCTCCATTGTGAGGAGGCCTATCTCCATAGGGGGGACTAGAAGGAGCAAATGAAAGACCATATTAACCTTCTCAGCTTAATTTTTAGCTGAAGATATGATTACTACTAATTTTTAGTAGGAAGATTAATTATGATTAATTAAATTTGATTAATTAAATATGAATATTCTAAGTTCTATCTGTGCTATTTTCCCTCTATCATCCACGTCTGAGCATTTTTAAATGCAAATCTGAACATGCCCTGATGACTCTCCATTGCCTATAGAATAGTCTGTGCATATTGGGACAATTTGAATGCTTGGCTCATTCCTTTGTTCAGTGGCCAATGCTGAATAACCAGCGCTCTGGGAATGAAGGACAGGAAATGTATGCATGGCTATGCATGACATAATAGATTTGTACAACTCTCTTTACAAATAATAACAAAATTTACAATCATATAAACTTCCTGCCAATCTCCAATTACAACTGATGAACAAGTGTAATACCAATATGAGGCCTGGTTGTTGTTGTTGTTTTTAATGTTAACAAGTACAATAAAGGTAAAATCCTGAAACTTTACTTTTTCCTTAATGGAATTGTAAATTTTCAATTAATGGAAGAATATTTGTTCCTCTTTCAATTGTTAGTCACAATTCAATGGCGACAGACTACAGGGGCAGTGACTTCTTCAATATGGCTCTTCTAGTCAATGCTTCTAACTCCCATCAAAGAACCTCTCCCACCATGGATCTGATAAATATGTTGGGGAAGAAATGGGTAGGATTCACCAGTGAGTAATTGCAAATAGGATTCTCTGGAGTACCATCCTGCTGTGTATGAAAAGTGACCTCTGAGAAGCAGAAGTGGGGATTTAATTACCAGCAAGACCACATCCTTTGGCCCAAGATCTCAGCACAGTGAAACCTCTTGGATCCAGATGACAGATACATTAGAGGAGCAGCAGCAGAACTTGGAACAGAGAAATGGCCGTCCCAACCCATGGCGCAAACACAGTGGTGTGCTTTTTTTGCAAGACTGGCTTGTGGAGTGGGGCACTCTTGGCCCTTAATCACTGACCCATGGAAGGAGAGCTGAACGCCTTTGGGCTGAGGCATACCGGAAGCAGGTTCCTCTGGGCCTTAATGCAGGGACGTCTATTTGCTCACTCACAAAGCTTAAGTTGAATGACCTGGTTGAGGCTTCTAGAAAATGGGTATGTTCTTGGGAATTCTGTAGCAGACTTGGCAGAATTTTGTGACATGTCCTGATAAACAACTCAACCCTGAGTCTTTCTCACTGGAATTTCAACTTTTAATTTTCTTAAGAAATCCTTTCATCAGGAATTTTGTTTCTGAGCTCTGTGTAGCCACTGCAATGCATATCAGAACCTAGAGATCAAGTAGAGAACATTGATTAGGACAACTGAAATACATGGTGCACTTTTAAAGCCAATTTGCATCATTCACAATGTCTTCATCTTTCTAGGCTTAGATAATCACCAAAAAGTTAAACCGAGCCCTGATTTGTAGCATTTGCCCATTTCTGTGGTGTAAATTCTCAGAACTGTGGCCAACGTCAAACCACCAACATAACATCATTGCATGCAAAGTCCAGACCATGGATGGTGTGTTAGTCCGAGTTGACTAGAGAAACAAATTCATAGACATATAAGTGTAGAAGAAAGAGTTTTATATAAAAGAACAATTGTATATTAAGAAAACATCCCAGCCCAGTCCAGCTCAAGTACTTAAGTCCGATATTAGCCCATATGTCTGATACTAGTTCATAGATTCCTCTTCAGACTCATGCAAAACATGCAATGGAAGATCACAAGCCAGTGGATGGAAAGTTTTGTGGATCCAGTGGTGGAGGAAGCATCTCAGCACTGTTGTGGGTCTCCACATGGCTCCTCCATCAACATTGCTCCATGTGGCTTGTCAGCAAGTGGAAGCAGAGAGAGAGTGTGCCCTGCCTCCAGGGAGGAAGACAGGAATTCCCAGAATCCTCAGAAAAAGGGCATGCCTGCACAGAAGCTTCATTGGTTATGACCTGATTTATAGGCTAGACACCACCCCTTCACTCAAGTTGACAGGAGATTATGTAACTGCCACAGATGGATAGCACACATTACATACTATTTCATAACCTCAAAAGTAGATGGTAATACAGTTTTGTCTCAGCTTTAATATAATTTCTATTTTATGTTTACACAATTTATTTTAATGGCTATGCTTAGCAGTCAGATCACAAAATTCCCGAAATTTTAATGAATGGCTCATAATTCAACCTAACTCCAGCATACTGCTGAATTTATTATTACTAATCGTTTATTAATAATTATTAAAATGAATGAACACAAGGCACTATCTGATTGGCCTGATGAATATCTTTTCCGCCCTTTCCCACCATTCACCCTCTACCCCAACCTTCAAAGTAAGAAAGGTGTTCTAGTGGATATCGATGATTTTATTATTTATTAATTACTTACCAAATCATTCACTTACTAAATTCTTGCTGCCATCGAGTGTATTCAGGCTCAGAGTGATCCGATGTAGGACAGGGTAGAGCTGCCACTGTGTGTCTCTGAGACTGTAACTATTAAAGGTAGAAAGCCTCCTCTTTTCCCCAAGGAACAGCTCGTGGTTTCAAACTGCCTACCTTGTGGTTAGAAACCCATCTTGTAATGATTGTGCCGCCAGGGCCCCTCAAAAAGGATTCACCGAGAGCCCTGATTCTCTTTTAGGGTGTTGTGCTGCCCCACTCCGTAGTTGAAGTGCATGTGGAGTTGGACCACTGCCTTATTCTGAGTGAACGTGTGACCGATGCCCGGCCACACTGATGAAGACTGGGCAGATAGATGAGTAAGCTGGGTGATCAGCCAATGAGTGTCATCTCCAGGGTGTTTTCAGGATTACTGAGAAAGAGAATTTTTTTTCCCAGTGAGAAATGCTGCATTGGAACTGCCAGTGTGCCCTGTGCCCCACTTTGGGAAAGTCAATCTGAGTAAACCACCAACAGACAAACACCGTCCAAAGGGTTGGATAAGGAGATCCTGTATTACAGCATCTGAGTACTCAAGTCAACCATTTTTTCTCTGCCTCAATTTTTTCATTCTGTAAAGTGGGTATAATATCAGTAATTATTTTAGAAAGCTATTTGAGAATTGTACTAGTTCCCTGGAGTTATCTTAACCAAATATCACAAACTGTGTGGTTTTTAGGAACAGAAATTGATTGTGTGATAGTTCTGGCAACCCAAACCCAAAGCTACATGGCTTCAGGCCATGTTTTCTCTGAAAGTTCTAGGGGGAAATCCTCTTCTTTCTCTCGGCTTCTGGAATCCTCAACTCCAGCTTCTGGCATGCACAAGTTGCAACATAGCTCTTTGCTCACATAGCTATGTTCTTTCTGTTTCTCTTCTTTCATGAGGATGCTGTCAGACTGGATTAAGACCCACCCTACTCTGGTATAACTTCATGTTACCTGATAACTTCTTCAAAGACTCTATTTCCAATCAAGATCATGTGGTTCTTGTTAAGACTTCTACATATTTTTTGAAGGACACAGTTCAATCTCGAACAGAGGGTATATGAATTAAGACATGTACATCACTTAGTGTAATGCCTGCCCTATTTAGTTCCATGAGCGGATAATCTTTTTTTTTGTTGTTGTTGTTTTCTTTTTCTGAGACCAGTTTCCACAATCAATTTCAGAACATTTTCTTTTTCTCACACTCCTTGTTCCCCTGATCTTCCTGCAATGTCCCTAGGTAATAATTAATCCTGTACCTAGCCTGGATTTCACATATAGAAAATCATACACAACACAAACAGAAAGCCCTCCCCCCCCCGACAAAAAAACTAAACAGAGAAAACCCTCAATTGAAGAAAAGCAGAATATGTTAAAAATGAAACAGCTTTAAAATTAGTCAAAAGGGAGAGCAAACGATAAGGGATAACATTTTAAGCTACCTACGTCTGCCACAACGGCCTTCACAATGCTCTGGGAAAGGAAGGCTGTTCACGTCCCTATACTATTGTCAGAGGGAATTCAATGGAGGCTTGTTCCGTGGGTGGACCCCACACATGGATTGTGGGCTTCCTCTGCCATCCACAGCCTTCTGTCAGCTGGGTGTTCATAATGGAACCTCTGATGCCATTCCCTCCTTTGGATTTGGACTTGATTACTTGCCATTGTTGGATCACACAGGTGGGTGTGCTGCTTCCATGTGGACTTAGTTGATGCCTCACTTAGAAGGCTGCTCGATAAGACCATCTTTCATTCTTTCTGGTAGACAGGCACCAGGTAGCTTGAGTTTGAGGTAACGCCCAGGTCACCTAGTGCGGTTTCCACATGGAACCCTTTTGGTGTGGCCTATGAAGGATGCAGCGCACCTCAAAAAGACAGACCCTAAAGTCCCAGCACACAGCCTGGGTCACCAGGGCTGGATAGAAACTAGATCAAAAGTGTTCAACTAGGGATAGAATATGGGACATATTCTCCCCTTGGGTTTAATATCTAAGTATTACGAAGTGGGTTTTTACCCCTTTGGGAGTTTGCTCCACCCATCAGAAGTGCAATGGCCTTCTGTGAGACAAACATGCCCCTCCCCCCATCTTAACTTGAACTTCTCACAAGGTTCACTTACCACTCTTGTAGGAGTGTCTGTTGATGTGGAATGACTCTCGCACAATGTTGTTTAGCCCTGACTACACTGTCTTCTCTTCCCTCTGCCCCCCCCTCCATCTTGAGAAACTGACCTCAGCTGAGGTGAGGATCTCTGTTAAATTGCCGCCAACCACAGATTCAGCTGTTTAACAACCAGCCACACTGTGGGAGAAAAACAGCGCTTTCTACTCTGTAAAGACGTGCAGTTTCAGAAACCCACAGGGGCAGTTCTACCCTGTCAATAGGGTTGCTGGGAGGTGACATCAACTCGATGGAGGTGAGTTTGTCCTTTTGGGACAAAGTGGGTGATATATGACTCGTGGGCCCGAGGCAGGCCCTCTACCTCCTTACTTGAGAGCCTGGATTAGGCAATTACATGGCTTGAGAGCAGAAGGCTGCTTTGAGTTGACGGTTCTCCTTACAGTAGTGGACACATACTATGTCTGTCCCTTAGTGATTCATAGACTTCACGCAGCATAAAGGTTTCCAGGTCCAACCGTGTCATGAGGTGTTTCATCACTCTTTAAGTTATATGTAGGATTCCATTGCAGGATGTACCATACTTCTACTGATGGGCATTTGGTCTGTTTCCAGCTTCTTGCTATTGTTAACTGTGCTGCAATAAGCATGGGAAAGCACACATCTGTTAGTGTCCGTCTCATTTCACTCGAGTATATGCCAGGAAAGATATTGCTGGGCTGAATGGGATTTCTATTCCCAGTGGTTTTAGGTAGCACCATAATGCTTTCCACAATGGTTATACATGTTTAAAAACCCACGGGCAGTATATGACTTCCAATCTCTCCAAACCCTCTCCAGAATTTGTTGTTATCTGCTTGTGTTTGGAATTGGGCTATTGTTGTTGGGGTAAGGTGATATCACGTCACTGTTTGATTTGCATTCCTCAATGGCAGTGATGATGAATATGTCCCCATGTATTTGTTAGCCATTTGAGTGTCCTCCCTTGTGAATTGTCTATTCGTATTCATTGCCCACGTATTAATTGGATTATTTGTTTTTTTCATATTGAGGTGTTGCAGGATTCTATAGATTTTTATAATTATTCTCTTGTTCATTATGTCATTGTTCAAGATTTTTCCCAATTCATAAGCTCTCGTTTTACTATTTTAATGAAGTTTTTGTTGTGCATACGTGTATTTTTAATATGTCCCATTTATCTCTTTTGTATGCAATGTGCAATGCTTCCTTTATTATATTTGGTAGTCCATGTATGCCACTGGCCCTTAAATTTGTTTGATTTTTTTTCAATTATGATTCTTATAGTTCTGGGGTTACACTTAGTTATCTAACCCATTTGAGTCTGGTTTTGTGTATGGAGTCAGGTATGGGTCCTATTTCACTCTTCTCCAGATAGAGATCTAATTTTTAGGCACCACTGGTTGAAAAGTATGTCGCTTACCTATTTAATGTTTTTTTGTTGAAAATCAGTAACCTAATAGTGGATGCTTTTATTTCTGAGTTTTCTATCCCATTCTTTTTGTCTGTGTCTCTATCATTGTAACAGTATCAGACTGGTTTGACTACTGTGACTGTGTAGGAGGTTTGAAAACCAGGTCATGCAAGTTCTTCTTTTTGAGTTCTTTGTTTATCCTGGGCCTCTTCATACATCATATGAAGTTGGTAATTAGTTTTTCCACTTTTGAAAAAATGAAGCTGAGATATGGATCAGAATTGTGTTTTATTTGTAGATTGCTTTAGGTAGTGTTGACATTTTCACAATATTAAAACGTCCTATCCATGAACACAGGATATTCTTCCACTTGTGTAGATCTCTTTTGGTTTCTTGCAATAATGTTCCCAAAGTCTGTTTTTCTTATAGGTCTTTGTTTCTTTTGTTAAGTTTTTTTTTTCTTCTTTTACATTTTATTAGGGACTCCAACAACTCTTACCACAATCCATACATATACATACATCAATTGTACAAAGCACACCCATACACTCCCTGTCCCAATCACTCTCAAGGCATTTGCTCTTCACCCAAGCCCCTTGCATCAGGTCCTCCTTTTTTTCCCCGCTCCCTCCCTTTTCCCCCCTCCCTCATATGCCCTTGGTAATTTATACCTCGTTATTTTGTCATATCTTGCCCTATTCGGGGTCTCCCTTCCCCCCTTCTCTGCTGTCCCTCTCCCAGGGAAGAGGTCACATGTGGCTCCTTGTAATCAGTTCCCCCTTTCCAACCCACTCACCCTCCACTCTCCCAGCATCGTCCCTCACGCCCTTGGTCCTGGAGGTATCATCCACCCTGGATTCCCTGTATCTCCAACCCTCCTATGTACCAGTGTACAGCCTCTGTCCTATCCAGCCCTGCAAGGTAGAATTCGGATCATGGTAGTTGGGGGGAGGAAGCATCCAGGATCTGGGGGAAAGCTGTGTTCTTCATCGATACTACCTCACACCCTAATTAACCCATCTCCTCTCCTAAGCCCCTCTATGAGGGGATCTCCATTGGCTGACACTTGGGCCTTGGGTCTCCACTCTGCACTTCCCCCTTCATTTAATATAATATATATATACACATACATATATACATATACACATAAATACACATACATACACACACTTATATCTTTTTTTTTTTTTGCATGATGCCTTATATCTGGTCCCTTGGGCACCTCGTGATCGCACTGGCCGGTGTGCTTCTTCCATGTGGGCTTATTTGTTTCTGAGCGAGATGGCCGCTTGTTCACCTTCAAGCCTTTAAGACCCCAGACACTATCTCTTTTGATAGCCGGGCACCATCAGCTTTCTTCACCACATTTGTTTATGCACCCATTTGTCTTCAGCAATCCTATCATGGAGGTGTGCAGTCAATGATATGATTTTTTGTTCTTTGATGCCTGGTAACTGATCCCTTTGGGACCACTCGATCACACAGGCTGATGTGTTCTTCCATGTGGACTTTGTTGCTTCTGAGCTAGATGGCCGCTTGTTTATCTTCAAGCCTTTAAGACCCCAGTCACTATCTCTTTTGATAGCCGGGCACCATCAGCTTTCTTCACCACATTTACTTGTTCACCCATGTTGGCTCCAGCTGTTGTGTCGGGAGAGTGAGCATCATAGAGTTCCAATTTAATAAAAGAAGGTATTCATGCATAGAGGGAGTGTTTGAGTAGAGGCCCAAGGTCCTTCTGCCACCTAAATACTTGACCTATAAATATATACACAAAGATCTATTTCCCCAACCTCCTATATATATTTGCATGTACATGTCTTTGTCTAGACCTCCATGAATGCCCTTTGACTCCTGGCTCTTTCCTCCATCTCCCTTGACCTTCCTCCTGCCCTACTACCATGCTTCATTGCCACCTGGGCTAGAGTATACCTCTTCTCTAAGCAACCTTACCCTTGATCATTTCCCACCAGGCCTGCCACTTCCCCTTCTCTACCCTTTGGGGTCCCATGTTTTTCCCTTGTCCCTGGGTTTGTTAACACCACTTCCCTACCCCCCCTACCCCCCACCCCAAGTCCCCCCGGAACTGTCGGTCCCGTTGTTTTTCATCCAGATACTTCATCCAGCCTGTCCTATTCAGACAGACCTGTGGAGTCACTAACATGCACGAAAACTAGACAGAGGAACACAAAGCAACAGTATATAACCAGACAACAAAACAACCAAAACAAACCACTGAAAAAGAACAGAACAAAACAGTTCACAAGAGAAAAGCTTGTAGTTAGTTCAGGGATCTTTGCTGGCCCTTAGGAGCGTTTTCCAGTCCAGTCTGTTGGGGCACCACGCCCTGGCCCCAAAGTCCACTTTCAGCATTCCCTGGGGACTTTGCCACTCCATTCCCTTGCTGTTCCGCTGCACTCCCCCAGTGCATTGCCTCGGTGTGGTGGGATCAGGTCAGGTGCAATTCCCACACTGTGTCTCCGGTGCTGTCCCCTGTATCGCCCTTAGTCACTGAGGGGCATCATGTCTCATAGTAGGGCCAGCCATGTTGTTCTCTCTGTGGACTGGCTGCTCTACTCAGGAACATCATCATCATGGCCTGGTGGGCCAGGCTGTGCTCCACTCTCTCCTCCTGCCCCTTCATCTGCTCCCGTGTGCTCTGATCAAATATGTCCATCTCCCATAGCTGCAGGGTCAATGTCGTCCTTTGGAACAAGTTCTTTTCGGGGGAGGGGCAGGAATCCACTTAATTTATGGTGCTGGGGCCTGCCTCCCAGACCTCTCCACCGGTTCCGTCCTCCACGCCGGGAGAATGCATTCACACCTTGCGACACTGGGTTGAAGTCTGGTCCCACTTTCCCTGTGGAGATATAAACAATACCCTCCCCTTGGGTGGATTAATGCCCCATTTCTGTCATGCTGATTGTACTTACCTCAGGGGACTCATGTTGTACCTGTCCCTTTGGGACTGGCTTACCTCGCTTAGCATAATTCCTTCCAGCTCTTCCCATGAAATAACGTGTTTCATGTGCTCATCGGTGCTTTTCAGTGCTGCATAATACTCCATTGTGTGTATGTGCCAAAGTTTGCTAATCCACTCGTCTATCGATGGAAACTTAGGCTGTTTCCAAGTCTTTGCTATTGTGAATTGTGCCGCAATAAACATTGGAGCGCATATGACTGGTCGTGTTTTATTTGCTGCTTCAACCGGGTATATGCCCAGTAGAGGGATGGCTGGGTCGTAAGGTAGATCAATTTCCATTTTCTTTAGGTATCGCCAGATTGCTTTCCACAGTACAAATCTGCACGACCACCAGCAGTGGAGGAGGGTTCCTATTTCACCACAGCCCCTCCAACACTTGTTGCTCTCTGATTTACTGATCTGGGCTAGCCTCAGGGGTGTTAGGTGGTATCTCATGGTTGTTTTGATTTGCATTTCTCTTATGGCAAGGGACTTCGAGCACTTTCTCATATATTTATTGGCCATATTGATCTCCTCTCTAGTGAAAGTTCTTCTCATTTCTTTTGCCCACTTCCTTAGGGGGTTAACTGTTTTCCTCTTTTTGCAGGTCATGATGGTGTTGTAGATTTTAGTAATGAGCCCTTTGTCTGACGTGTCATTACTAAAAATCTTCTCCCAGTCTGTGGGTTGCCTTGTCACCCTCTTGGCAAAGTCTTTCGAGGTGCACAGGTGTTTTATTCTTATTAGATCCCATTTGTCGATTTCCAGATCACCTGTGTGTGTCCCCTTCCCTGTTGCAGTGAGCCTATGTGCTCCCTGGGCCAGTGCTCTGAGATTAGTCCCGATTCCTTCCTTAATGGTCCTGATGGTTTGGGGTTTGACTTCTAGATCTGTGATCCACCTTGAGTGTATTCTTGTGCATGGGGTGAGGTAGACGTCTTGTTTCAACTTTCTACATGTGGATATCCATTGTTTCCAGCACCACTTATTAAAGAGGGCATCTGCTTCCCACTTGACGTTTTTGGGACCCTTGTCGAAGATCAGTTGTCTATATGCTGATGATTTTACTCCTGGGCTTTCTATTCTTTTCCACTGGTCTGAGTGTCTATCATTGTGCCAGTACCATGCTGTTTTGACCACTGTAGCTGTGTAGTAGGCATTAAAATCAGGCAGGGCGAGTCCTCCAATTGTGTCCTTCTTCTTGAGGAGTTCTCTGCTAATTCTGGGTTTCTTCCCTCTCCATATGAAGTTGGTGGTCAGTTTTTCCAATTCTTTGAAGAAGGTTGATGGTAATTGGATTGGTATAGCATTGAACTTGTAGAGTGCTTTAGGAAGAACTGTCATCTTTACTATGTTCAGCCTACCTAACCATGAGCAGGGGAGCTTCATCCATTTGTGAAGGTCACTTTTGGTTTCCTGTAATAGGGTTTTATAATTATGCTTATATAGGTCTTTAGTATTTTTTGTTAAGTATATTCCTAGGTATTTCAGTTTGTTCTTGGCTACTGTGAAGGGTACTTCCCTCTTAATCGCCTCTTCCATGGCCCTGTCCGATGTGTATAGAAACCCTACCGACTTCTGTTTATTGATCTTGTATCCTGCTACCCTTCCGTATTCCTCTATTGCTGTAAGTATTCCAACTGTGGAGTTTTGGGGGTCTTCAATGTATAGGATCATGTCATCTGCAAATAACGATAGTTTCACCTCCTCCTCTCCCAACTGGATCCCTTTGATGTCCTTCCGCTGTCTTATGTTGTTAGCCAGAACCTCCAAAACGATATTGAATAGAAGAGGGGACAGGGGGCATCCTTGTCTTGTACCCTTTTTCAGTGGTATTGTTCTTGTCTTTTCTCCATTGACTATGATGTTGGCTGTTGGTCTTTCATAGATAGCTTGTATGAGCTTGAGGAACTTACCTTCCAATCCTATCTTCATGAGTGTTTTGATTAGGAATGGATGCTGGATGTTGTCAAATGCTTTTTCTGCATCTATGGATATTATCATATGGTTTTTATCCTTTTTCTTCTCGATGTGGTGTATGATATTGATGGATTTTCGGGTGTTAAACCATCCCTGCATCGCTGGGATGAATCCTACTTGGTCGTGGTGAATGATATGTTTGATGTTCCTTTGTATTCTATTGGCCAATATTTTGTTAAGGATTTTTGCATCTATGTTCATTAGAGATATTGGTCTATAATTCTCTACACTTGTGGGGTCTTTTCCCTGTTTGGGTATCAAAGTAATGCTGGCTTCGTAAAATGAGTTTGGGAGCTTGCCGTTCTTTTCTATGTTCTGGAATACTTTGTGGAGGATCGGTGTCAGCTCTTCCCTGAATGTTTGGTAAAATTCTGCTGTGTAGCCATCTGGCCCTGGGGCCTTTTTCCTTGGTAGGTTTTTGATGACACTCTCTATTTCTTCCTTCGCTATGGGTTTGTTGAGGTTCTTGATCTCTGTCTCAGATAATCTAGGGATAGATTGTTTTTCTAAATATTTATCCATGTCTTCCAGGTTTCTGAATTCATTAGAATACAAACCTTCATAGTACTTTGTGATTATCCTTTTTATCTCATTGGGGTCTGTTGTTATTGCCCCCGATTCATCTCTTATCCTGGCTATTGATGATTGTTCCTTTCTATCTTTGGTAAGCTTTGCCAGGGGAGTGTCAATTTTATTAATTCGTTCATAAAACCAGCTTCTAGTTGCGTTAATCCTTTGCATTGTTCTTTTGTCTTCCCACTGGTTTAACTCCGCCCTGATTTTTATTATTTCTTTTCTCTTGCTATTGGAGGGGTAGTTCTGTTGACTCTGTTCTAGTTGTTGGAGGTTTTGTGTTAACATATCTGTCATACACCTTTCTTCTTTTTTCATGTATGCATTCAGTGATATCAAGCTACCTCTGATAACTGCCTTTGCAGTGTCCCATAAGTTTTGATATGTTGTATGCTCGTTCTCATTAGTTTCTAGAAATTTCCTGATATCCTCTCTGATCTGGACCTTAACCCATTCATGTCGCAGGAGATCGTTGTTTATTCTCCAATTGGTGACCCTTGCTTTTCTGGGTGCCCTCCTATTAATCTCCAGCTTTATGGCATGGTGGTCTGAGAAAGACGTCTGGATAATATCTATGTGTTTGAATTTACTCAGGCTGGCCTTGTGCCCCAGCATGTGATCTATTCTTGAGAAAGATCCGTGTGGATTGGAGAAGAATGTGAAACCTTTTGCTTTTGGATGAAAGGCTCTATAGATGTCTATCAGGCCCTGTTGCCTAATTACATTGTTTAGCTCTCTGGCCTCTTTGCTGAGCTTCTTTCCCTGTGACCTGTCTTTCTCTGATAGTGGAGTGTTGAAGTCCCCCACTATTATTGTTGTTTCCGTGATTTCTTCTGTCATTTTTTTAATAGTTTGTTTGACGAAATTTGCCGCACCATTATTAGGTGCGTAAATATTCAGTATGCTTATTGCTTCCTGGTTTACTGAGCCTTTGAGCATTATGTAATGTCCCTCTTTGTCTCTTTTTATGTTTTGGATCTTGAGATCCATTTTGTCGGAGATTAAGATAGCCACTCCTGCCTTCCTGGAGTTACCATTTGCTTGGTAAACTTTCTTCCAGCCCTTTATTCTCAGCATATGCTTGTCTGCTTGCTTAAGGTGTGTCTCTTGCAGGCAGCAGATTGATGGGTTATGTTTTCTAATCCAATCCTCCAGCCTCTTTCTTTTAACATATGAATTGAGCCCATTTGTATTCAAAGTGATTATTACAATCTCTGGCTTCATGGTTGCCATATTCTGTTTTGTGTTTTGGGTCTTTGCCTATCTTCCTTCATATCAGTGTACTGCGTTTGAGTGGAGGGTTTCTATCCTGTCCTCTTTTCCATCTGAGACCGTGTTGTCCTGGTACGTGTTGCTGGCATGTTGGCTTCTAGATGGAGATGGGCTATATGGTGGTCTCCTGGAGGTTCTAGTTGGAGCTTGATCTTCTGGCCATAGTGAGTCAGCCAGTATGTTCTGCAGGGTCGGGTGACTTGCAGTATATTTTTTGAGTTCTTCCTTGTCCTGGAAGACCCTTATCTTACCCTCTATCTTAATGGATAACTTGGCAGGGTATAGGATTCTGGGGGAGGCATTTTTATCTTTCAGAATTTGGAAGATGCTGCTCCATTCTCTCCTCCTCTTCATGGTTTCAGCTGATAAGTCTGAGCATACCCTTACCTGCGCTCCTTTGTATGTGACTGTCTTCCTTTCTCTTGATGCTCGTAGAATTTTCTCTTTTTCCTCTAAGTTGGATAATTTTACAATTATATGCCTTGGCGTGTTCTTCTTGGTGTTTAGCTTAGCCGGCGTCCTCTCTGCTTCCTGTATGAGAGTCGGATTCTCCTTTGTTAGGTTGGGGAAATTTTCTTCCAGGAATTCCTTTGCTATCTTGGCGGTCGATTTGTGTGTTATGTTGTGTTCCGGTAGACCGATTATTCGAATATTATTCCTCTTCATAGCATCTGTCATTGATCTCAGGCTGTCTTCTGTTTCTTTAATTTTCCTATCTGATTGTTTTTCTCGCTTGCTTCGTTTGGTTTGAGTGTCCTCGAGTTCACTGATACGGTTCTCAGCCTCCTCAAGCCTAGATATAGCTTCTGTGACCTTTTGTGTGGCCTCTGCTACCTCCTCTGTTAGTTTCTGCAGTTCCTTTTGGTGGATAGTATTCATCCCCTCTATTGTGGACTTCATCCCCTCTATTGTGCATTTCATCCCTTCTATCGTTGCATCCTTATTTTGGTTTGCTTCTCTTAGCTCCTGTATTACTGCAAGCAGAGTTCTGAAGATTTCCTTTTGTGGCTGATCTATATCTGTTTCTTCTATGAGTGACGTTAGGTCTGTTAAAGTGCCTCGTTTTTCTGATTTTTTTGTTGGGAGTGATGTGGTCTGTTGATTTTTCCTTGATCCTTTAATAGGCCCCATGCTTCTGGGAGACAGGAGTAACCTTATTGTGTGGAGGCTCAGGCCACTGTGCCGTCTCCTGGGGTGGCTGGGGCGGGCTGCGGCAGGCTTAGGGCTGGCACTGGGGACCCAACAGGGCCCCAGGTGGTGAGAGCTGGCTGGAGCTCACTGACGGCTCCTCAGGGACTGCAAAGTCGAGACCCAGGCTCCACTGCAGGTGGAGTGTTTGATCTGCCCGGGCTGTGAGCGGGGCGCGGGGAGGCCCCTTGGATAGCTGCACAGGCAGCTGCGGGACACTGCAGGGAACAATGGTGTTCGCTCTCCGCCCTTTTGGCGCGAAACCGCGGGGGGTAATGGCGCCGGCAAAGGAGGCTGGCGCGAAACCGCAGGGGGCAATGGCGCCCTTCTTCTGCTCAGGCTCAGAGTCGCGGCTGCCGGGGTCCCCACAGCACCCTGGGGAGGGCACCTACTCTTGTGCCTTGCGCAGGGGGGGGCCCTTGGTGGGCAGACTCAGCAGCGCGGGGCGAGGCGCTCCGCGGAAGCTCAGGGTCCGGGACAGGCGCGGGTTGGGCTATGGCTCCTGTTGGCGGGAAGTGCTCAGCGCAGGGTCCCCGCCAGGAGTGGTGCTGGCGCTAGGCTGCCAGGGGCTGGCGGGGGCGGGCGGGGGTGGGAGGCCAGCGCACGGAGGGCAGGTGGAGAGGTCCGCGGCAGCGGTGCGGGTGGATGGTCCCCCGTGGGGGTCGCCAGACAACCCGCGGGTCCGCTCCCCTGAGCTTGGATGAATGGAGGGAGGGACGTGGGCCCGAGGGCAGATCGCTGCCCTGCGGGGAGAGGGGAACTGCGGGAGAGGAAAGCTTCTCTCCCAGTGGAGATGCGCGAGTGGGGAGTGGGGAGTGGGCCGCTGGAGTAGGCAGGGCAGGCAAGTGGCTCTGGGCTGGCGTCCGGTTTGGGGATGGAGCCTAAGCCGGTCGCCAGTGAGCTCACGGCAGCTTAGTGGCCAGAGATGTCCCACTAGTCCGGTCCTCTTTCACCTAGACCCCTGCTCCGGACAAATACGTGGGGTAGGACTGGGGTGCTGTCCCAGGGGGATATTTCACTCACCAGACTCTTACTATTCAGCTACCTGGTCGCCAATCCCGCTTTGTTTGGAGGAGCTCTCAGAGTATGCGGGTGTCCCTGTCGGCCATCTTCCCCGTCCTCTCTTTTGTTAAGTTTATACTTATGTATTTTTTACATTTTGTATGGCTAATGTAAATGGTATTGTTTTCTTGATGTCTTGTTCATAGTTCTTTTGACTTATCTATAGGAGTCTAATGTGATTTTGGCTTGTTTACCAAATCCCTCAATTGATTCCAATACTATTTTTGTAGAGTCCTTGGGGTTCCCTGTATATAAAGTCGTATCATATGCCAACAGTGAGAGTTGTCTTGTGATTCTGGCTAAAACTTCCAGCACTATGTTGAATGAGTGGAGGTAGGTGGCATTCTTGTCTAGTTCCTGCTTTTTTTTCATGTTTTCCCCATTGAGCATGAAGTTTGCTATTGGATTTTACTATATATGGTCTTTAATAGTAGGGAATTTTACTTCTACTTATATTGTATTGAGTGTTTCAATCAGAATGGGTTTGGATACTGTCCAATGCTTTTTATGAATCTAGTGATATAATCATGTGGTTCTTATTCTTTGTCTTGTTTCTGTAGTGGATCACATTGACCATGTTTTGAATGATAAACCACCCTTGCATCCCTGGCATAAAACCCACTTGATCATGATTTTTTTATGTTGTTGGATTCTGTTGGTCTGAATATTTTTGAGAACATTTGCGTCTATGTTCCGGGGGATATTGGTCGGTAGTTTTCTGTCTTTGTGGGCTTTGCCTCATTCTGGTGTCAGGATTATGTTCATTTCATATAATGAGTTTAGGAATTTTCTGACCCTTTCTATATTTTGTAAAAATCTGTTTAGAGTTGGTGAAAGCTCTTGAGTGAATACTTGGTAGAATTACCCTGTGAAGCCATTTGGACCTGGGCTTTTCTTGGTTGAAAATTTCTTAATGACCTTCTTTCTGTCTTCTTTTGCCATGGGTCTGTTCAGGTTTGCTACATCTGTCTGCATTGAGTTGGGTAGATGGTGCATTTCAAAGTACTTGATTATTTCTTCCATATTCTCAAACTTATTGTGTGTTACTTTCATAGTAGTGTGCTATTCTTTTTTAAATTTCATATGGACCTGTTTTGATGTTGCCATTTTCATTTTTAATTCTAGATATTTGCGTCTTGTCTTTCTTTTCCTTTGTTAGTTTGCCAGCAGTTTGTCAAAATTGTTCATCCTCTCAAAGAACCAACTTTTTGTCTTGCTGAGTTTTTCCATTGTTGGTCATCATTTCATTTATTTCTGCATGTATCTTTCTGATTTATTTTCTTCTGTTGTTAGAGGATTTATTTCTTTGTCTTTGTTGTAGTTTGTGGAAGTGTTGCAGAGGTGTTGATTTTGGATGTTTCTTCGTTTTTCGTGTGTGCATGTATTGTTATAGAGTACCCTCTAATAATAGCTTTTTGTGTCCCAAAGGTATTTCTATATTGTGTTATTGCTCCCATTTGTTACAAGGAATTTCTTAATTGCATCCTTTATTTGCTCTATTACGGAGTTGTTTTAGGTGATATGCTGCAGTCTCCATGTGCTTGCCGTTATGTTCCTATTTGTTCCATCATTGTTTTCCAGTGGTAAAGGGTGGTAATCTGAGAAAATGGATTATGGAATCTCAATATTTTTTAGTTGTGGAGGCTTCCTTTGTGGCTGGCAGGTGCTAAGTTCTAGAGGACATACATTTGCACTGGGGAAGGATGTGTGCTGCATTGTTGGGTGGAGTACTCTGTGTTTGTCTAGGAGGTTGAGCTGATTGGTTGTGTTCTTTATGTCTTCTGTTTCTCTGTTGAGTTTCTTTCCTGATGATATGTCTTTCCTTGACAGTGGACTATTGGCTGCTCTTATTGTTTAGCTGTTTATTTTTCTTTTCAACTCTATGATGATGTGATTGATATATTTAAAGGGTCTTTCATGGGTACATATATGTTTTTTAAGGTTATATATCCTGGGTGGATTGTGCCTTTAAACATTATGTAGTGCTCATTTTTGTCTCTCACGTTTTTCATGTTGAGGTCTATTTTGTCAAAGATTAATATTGCCACTCCTGTCTTTTTATGGTTGCCATTGGCTTGTTTGAAATACCTTTATTTCTCCGTCATATTTGAAAATAATTTTGCTTGATATAGGATTCTAGGTTGGCAGGGGTTTTTTTAATTTCAGAATTGTGGACAGGTCACTTCGTTGTTTTCTTACCTGCATAGCTGCTGCTAAGAAGGCCAAGCTTATTCTTACTTGTCTTACATTGTAGGTGACTGTTCTTTTTTCCAGATGCCCTCCGACTCTGTCCTTTTGCTTGATATTGGAGAGTTTGACTTTGATACATCATGATGTATTTATTTTGGCATTCTTCCATATTTAAGGTTCTCTCAACTTTCTGAAATTATTGGTCTTTCATTGTGATGTTGGGAAATTTTCTCTGATGTTTCTCATACGATTTTCTCTGTATATTTCTGTTGTTCCCTCTTGCTGCAGAATCCCCCTGAGACATAGCGTATATACCTGTGTATAAGCTGAGTTTTTCAGCACATTATTTAATGCAGTTTTTGTGGTAAAATTGGGTGCCTTGGCTGATATTCAGGTTGGCTTATACTCGTGTATATACGGTAGCTTGTTTCTCTTGATAGTGTCCCACATTATTCTCAGGCTTCTTTTTTCAGATTCCATTTCTATTTTTCTTGACTGTTTCTCTTGTCAATTGTAGCCAGAGTGATTGTCTTTAAGCTCACTGATTCTATTTTCTTTTCACTTCCATTCTATTCCTCAGGTCGTTTAGCATGTTGCCTAACTCTGTTATCTCATTTTAAAAAATATTTTGGGTTTCCTATTGCTTTAACAATTTTGGTTTATTTTTCCCATTGTTCTCATGAGTTCCCACATCTGCTAAAAGGACCTAAACATTGGTCTATGAATTATCTTTCTGGAAGTTTCAGAGACTGATTTTCCCGAGTACTCCACTAAATTTGGGTGGTTTTCCATTGTTTGTGTTTCTTTTCCTTGTTATTTTGGCTTGACTGTGGTTTGCTGCTGTTTCTTCAGCAACATCGTGCAGCTGCTATTTGTGGTGTGTAAGCTTTTACATCATTGTGGTAGTTACATAATCCGTTGTCAATTTGTGGCAGAAGAGTGAAAGAGTGGAGTTAAGCCTGTCAATCAGGTCACAGCTTGAGGAACTTACTTTGGGGTGCAATAGTGATAAATAGCTCACTGGAGGTGGAACACAGACATACTCCCTGAGAGACTTTCCAGCTGACAAGACACATGGAACTACACTAGTGCCCCGAGCTGGAGGAGCCATACATTCACAGGACTTTCCCCCCATTGGCCTATGATCTTCTTGCATTCGATGTCATTTCACGTGTTGCGTGAGTCTGAAGAGGAATTTATAGGTTGGTATCAGGCATATGGGCTAATATCAGACTTATGGACTTGATCTGGACTGGACTGGGATGTTTTCTCAATATTTAATTTCTCTTGTATGTAAAATTCTTTCTTACACATATGTCTGTGAATTTGTTTCTTTAGTCTACCAGACTAACACAGTCATGTAGGAGTATTGGCTCTCTCTAGTGACATAGGGTAATTCTAATCAGAGCCAGAAAACATACAGTAGTGAAATGGAGAAGAGAGGAGCAAGCTGTGTAAGTAGGAAAAGTGGAGAGTGAGAAGAAAACAAAGGTTAAGCGGCCATCTAGATAGAGCAAGAGATTTATAAAAACAATGGGAATGTAATTTAAAGAAGGGTAACCATAATTAATATGTTTCATGGAATTATATGGAATTAATGTTTCATGGAACAAAGAACAAAATATTCACAATTGGACCAACAGAAAACATCATGATAAGTGGAGGAAAGGTTGAAGTTATATCACACTTTGTCTTGCTTGGACCCACAATCAATGTTCATGAAAGGAGCGTTCATGAGATCAAATGATATATTGCATTAGAAAAATCTGCTGCATAGATCTCTTTAGAGTATTGAAAAGCAAGGTGGTTTCTTTGAGGACTAATATGCGCCTGACCCAAGCCATGGTATTTTCAATAGCCTCGTATGCATGTGGTAGTTGGACATTGAATAAGGAAGACCACAGAAAAATCTGTGCATTTGAATTGTGGTGCTGGAGAAGAATATTGAAACTACCATGGATTGCTAAAAGGACAAACCAATCTGACTTGAAAGAAATCCACCCCGAGCTCTCCTTAGAGGTAAGGATGGTGCGACTTTGTCTTGCCTAATTTGGATGTGTTGTTGGAATAGACCAGTCTCTGGTGAAGGACATAATGCTAAGGAGGGAGGCCCTTGACTAGATGGATTGATATGTGGCTACCAAAGTGAGCTCAGGCCTGTGAACAGTCATGGGCATGGTGCAGGACCATGCAGTGTTTCGGTTTCTTGTGCACAGGGTCGTTATGATTTGTAACCAACTTGCTGGCACCTGACAACAATGGAACTATATTTCATGAAGAAAAAGAGGAAGAGCAAAAAGTGATACTGAGTTGAGCAAGAGAAAAGTGTAAGCCAATATTGAGTCAAGAAGAGGATTCGTGTGTGTGTGTGTATGTATGTACATATATATATAATACATATATTCGGAAGAAGAATTAAAGAAGAGATAATGAAGGAAAATAGAAAATATGAATAAGGTACAAGAGGGAAGAAAAAGACAAGAAGATGAAGGGCAAAGACAATATTAATGGGCAGAGGAGAGACAAAAGAATGGGGTGCTTCTTGGATGTTGATATTGAAGTTCTGTTGCAATGGTAACGTGAATGTGGGGTGCTCTGTTCATTCAGAGAGGGGAGAAATGTCCTTTTTTTGGGTGGATGTGCCTGAATTGATAGACCTGCCTGGTTTCACTTGGGTGGAGGAATGCACACTCTCGGGACAGTGGTGTGGAACCAGAAGAGGAAGTGGGAGAGAACTAGAAATAAATATTTAAGTTTTATAATATAGCAAAGGAATTAATACTAAAGAACATCAATAAAGTAATAAATAAACCCAGCTTGTGAGTGAGGAAAACGGCTCCGTTGGTAGCAGTATTATATGCACGTGTGTGCCGGATGAGGGAGGGATGACACATGAATGGGAGAACGCTGGGAACAAAGCTGGAAAGAAGGAAGAAGAAGACATGGTGACAAGCACAGCTTGGCTACTAAAAATATATGCAGCGATGTATGCCAACCACTGCCCATGTTGTCTGTTATCCATCCACACAGAGCCCCACAGTGCAGTGAGGTCAGAGGTTGGGCTGGCTGAGTTCCCTCAGGGTCAGGAAAAGTTGGCTTTACTGGGAGAAAAAGAACTCACAGAAGCCGCTCATGCTGCTGGTTAGAGGGAACAAGGAGTCTATCAGGAGTTGTTGCTACTCTCCCACTTTCAGAAACTTTTTGGTTTTAGTTAGCTTTTAAGTTAATTTTTTTTTAAACATTTTATTAGGGGCTCATACAACTCTTATCACGATCCATACATATTCATACATCAATTGTATAAAGCACATCTGTACATTCTTTTCCCTAATCATTTTCTTTTTTTTCTCCTCTTTTCTTTTTTTTACATTTTATTAGGGGCTCATAGAACTCTTATCACAATCCATACTTATACATACATCAATTGTATAAAGCACATCCACACATTCCCTGCCCCAATCATTCTCAAAGCATTTGCTCTCCACTTAAGCCCTTTGCATCAGGTCCTCTTTTTTTCCCCCTCCCTCCCCACTCCCCCCTCCCTCATGTGCCCTTGGTAATTTATACATTGTTATTTTGTCATCTCTTGTCCTATCCGGAGTCTCCCTTCCCCCCCTTCTCTGCCGTCCATCTCCCAGGGAGGAGGTCACATGTGGATCCTTGTAATCAGTTCCCCCTTTCCAACCCACTCACCCTCCACTCTCCCAGCATCGCCCCTCACACCCTTGGTCCTGAAGGTATCATCCACCCTGAATTCCCTGTGCCTCCAGCCCCCATATGCACCAGTGTACAACCTCTGCCCTATCGAGTCCTGCAAGGTAGACTTCGGATCATGGTAGTTGGAGGGAGGAAGCATCTAGGATCTGGGGGAAAGCTGTGTTCTTCATTGGTACTACCTCGCATCCTGACTTACCCATCTCCTCTCCTAAACCCCTCTATGAGGGGATCTCCAGTGGCCGACACTTGGGCCTTGGGTCTCCACTCTGCACTTCCCCCTTCATTCAATATGGTATATATATACACACACATATACACACATATACACACATATATACACATATATCTTTTTTTTTTTTTTGCATGATGCCTTATACCTGCACCCTTTGGCACCTTGTGATCACACAGGTTGGTGTGCTTCTTCCATGTGGGCTTTTTTGCTTCTGAGCTAGATGGCCGCTTGTTCACCTTCAAGCCTTTAAGACCCCAGACACTATCTCTTTTGATAGCCGGGTACCATCAGCTTTCTTTGCCACATTTGCTTATGTACTCATTTGTCTTCAGCGATCCTATCATGGAGGTGTGCAGCCAATGATATGATTTTTTGTTCTTTGATGCCTGATAACTGATCCCTTCGGGACCACTCAATCACACAGGCTGGTGTGTTCTTCCATGTGGGCTTTGTTGCTTCTGAGCTAGATGGCCGCTTGTTTATCTTCAAGCCTTTAAGACCCCAGTCACTATCTCTTTTGATAGCCGGGCACCATCAGCTTTCTTCACCACATTTACTTGTTCACCCACTTTGGCTTCAGCAGTTGTGTCGGGAGAGTGAGCATCATAGAGTTCCAATTTAATAAAAGAAAGTATTCATGCATTGAGGGAGTGCTTGAGTAGAGGCCCAAGGTCCTTCAGCCACCTTAATACTAAACCTATAAATGTAGACACATAGATCTATTTCCCCATCTTCATATATATATTTGCATGTACATGTCTTTGTCTAGACCTCCATAAATGCCCTTTGACTCCTAGCTCTTTCCTCCATCTCCCTTGACTTTCCTCCTGCCCCACTACCATGCTCCGTCACCACCTGGGCTACAGCTATACCTCTTCTCTATGCAACCTTGCCCTTGATCATTCCCCACCAGGCCTGCCACTCCCCCCTCTCTACCATTTTGGGTCCCATGTTGTTCCCTTGTCCCTGTGTTTGTTGACACCATTTCCTTACCCCCTTACCCCACCCCCATCCCAAATCCCCCCCGGAACTGTCGGTCCCATTGTTTTCCTCCAGATAGTTCATCCAGCCTGCCCTTTTCAGACAGGAGACACTAACATGCAAGAAAACAAGACAGAGGAAAACAAAGCAACAGTATACAACCAGACAACAAAGCAACAAAAACAAATCACTGACAAAGAACAAAACAAAACACTTCACAAAAGAAAAGCTTGTAGTTAGTTCAAGGATCGTTTGTTGGCCCTTAGGAGTGTTTTCCAGTCCGGTCTCCACAGGGAAAGTGGGACCAGACTTCAACCAAGTGCCGCAAGGTGTGAATGCAATATACTGGCGTGGAGTAGGGAACCAGTGGAGAGGTCTGGGAGGCTGGCCCCAGCACCATAAATTAAGTGGATTCCTGCCCCTCCCCCGAAAAGAATGTGTTCCAAAGGACGACATTGACTCTGCAGCTCTGGGAGATGGACATATCTGATCAGAGCACACGGGAGCAGATGAAGGGGCAGGAGGAGAGAGTGGAGCACAGCCTGGCCCACCAGGCCGTGAGGATGATGTTCCAGAGTAGAGCAGCCAGTCCACAGAGAGAACAACATGGCCGGCCCCACTATGAGTAATGATGCCCCTCAGTGACTAAGGGAGATACAGGGGACAGCACCGGAGACACAGTGTGGGAATTTCACCTGACCTGATCCCACCATACCGAGGCAAAGCAGTGGGGGAGTGCAGCGGAACAGCAAGGGAATGGAGTGGCAAGGTTCCCAGGGAATGTTAAGTTGATTTTTTTCACAGCCAGATCTCCCTCCGAGTAGAACCTCTTGATCCTCCCTTGGTAATCTGGTGACCATCTCTCCCATAGTCTTCAAATTGGTTTTTAAAAATGTAAATTTCTCTGGCATTAATGACTCTCAAAAAACCTTGGTGCTATACCATAAACATACCATAAAATCCCACTGCCAACTCATAGACACCCTGTAGGACAGAATGAATAAAAAAGCTTCTTAAGGTTTCTAAGATTGTAACTATTTAAGGGACCAGACAGCTTCATCTTTCTGCTGTGGAGTAACTGGGGGCTTGAACCTCAGACCTCGCAGTTAACATTCCAATCCCTGGTGCCCCGAGGATTCCATGAAACATACCTCTCTGTGCCATCAAGTCTATTTGAACCCATAGCAACTTTATAGGGCAAAGTACAACTGAAGCTGTAATCTCTACAGGAGCAGAAAGCCTAGTTTTTTCCTCAGCAGAGCAGCTGCTAAATTCAAACTGCTGACTTTATAGTTAGCAGCCTAATAAATAACCAACTATGCCACCATAAAAAATATTAGCTGCTAGAAATTCAAATGTGGAAGTTAGTTTGGAAGAGATACAGCCAAAATTTCTCCCTGGTCTCTAAAGCATACTCATTGGTATAACTCCTTTGCTGCCTGTGAATTTTCACAATTGGAATGCCCTTCTTGAGCTGAAAATTAAGATTTGCTGAGTAATCCCACATCCTTCCCCCAAATAAACCAAAAATTTTTTTCAAAGCTATGTATTTAATTTTTTTTTTACAAAACAACCTTATCACCTTCAAGTACTCTCCATTACACTTAATACATTTGGCAAATCTGCATTCCATTCTTGGAAACATTTTTCAGTCATCTGTTTGGATGGCTGACAGCGTCACCCTTGTTTTTTAATTCACCTCTTCTAGTTAAGTCACTGTTCTTTCATGTCCCTCTTCATTCATGGAAACAGAAAGAAGTCTCACAGAGTGAGGTCAGGCAAGTAAGGTGCCCAGGAGAGGCGTGCTGCTTTTTGCCCAAAGCTGGCGCACTGAAATAGCTGTGTGAACAGATGCATTGTCATGATGGCAAAATCAGTTCCCTGTCTGTCAGAAATCAGACCTTTTCTGTTGCACACTGTTACGCAATCTTTTCAGAACCTCTAAATAGAAAGTTTGATTAACAATCTGATCTGGTGGAGCAAACTTCAAATGCATTATGAATCAACATTTTCATCAGTTCAGGAAGCTGACAGATGTCCAGAGCAGTTTTTCATCAATTGACATTTCACCTTTTTTAAAACGAGAAAACCACTCACACACTTGAATTTTTCTCATAACACTGTCTTTGCAAGCTGTGTTCAACGTCACAATGATTTGTGTGGCATTTTTCCTGAGCAGGAAACAAAATTTCACAGCTGCATGCTGTTCTCATAAATCTGCCATCATAAAAAAATGAGATTCGAGTGAAACTACTTTTATGAAAACCAGAGAGAACCTTCCCAGGTGATGCCACTGGGTGTACTAACTCAGAGCGAGTTGCTCAGTGCTTGCCTGGGGGGGGAGAGATGCTTGTGGGGAGGTGAAGAGTACCCAAAAAAGTTCCACTTTGCCCAGCACAATTCCGGTTTGAGGGGGTTACCCTCATGTATATACTGATGCATACTCATTGGGGCTTAGTTTGCTCTTGGAACATTTGGCAGAGCTGGTGTGAATTTCTTCCTGTGCCTCATCGGGAAGAGCTGGTACCCTACTCTGTTACTTCCAAGCACAGTAACATTTGGACCCCATGTAAGGATTAGCAGAGGCTCAGGTTGGAATCTTCCATCATCTCTCTTGCCTTCCCCTTTGTCTTGCAGCTATTCATCCTCTTTAATTCTGTACGCAGGCAGGGAATATGTTTGATTTGGATTAGCCAAGAGCATGCAGGAACCAAGCAGCATTATAGATGCTAGAATCTGCCCCATCCAAACTGGTCTCCAAGTTTTGCTCCCCAACTCTTCCCTCGTAGGTGCCAGTTGTGAACCTCAGGAAAGACAGTTGAGGGGCATCAATATTTGGACTCAATTGGAGTTGAGTTCTAGTGATACATTTTAATTTTATTACTGCTTCTGAAAACTTGACCCATTTTGTTCCTATAGCCTTTTGTAAGCATCCCTTTCAGCCATAATCATGCACTTATTGTAATATGCATGTATTCAGCACCTATGTGTGCGTCATGTGCATTGCTGTGTTACCAAGCAGGTTTCAGCCGAGCTTCCAGTCTAATACAGACTAGAAAGATGTAATGATCCACTTCCAGAACTGAGCCAGTGAAAGCATTGTGGATCACAGTAGTCTGACCTGCAACCAATTATGAGGCTGGTACTAGTTACAGCAGTGTTTCATTCTGTTGGTCCATTGTTCAAGGTGTTTCCATGTGTCAAGGGCTCACTGGACAGCAGCAGGTAGCAAGAATATTAACTGTGCGCCATCAACTCGGAGAGGCGCTGCATTAATGAAGAGCTCGCGCTTTAGCCTGGGAGACCCATGTATAAGTCAGCAGATGCTAAGCTTGTGATAAGCTCCTGTGTCAATGGAAGACTCCTCGTCAACTTCATAGAGGACACGATAAATTAATTGAGTTCTTAAAGAGATTATTTCACTAAATCAGGAAAATGACTGATGGGAAAAATATCCACTGCCATTGCGATAGTTACGTAATCTGTTGTCAATTTGAGACTTAGTCTGAAGTCTAGCCTGTCAATCAGGTCACAGCTTGATAACCTCGTTGGGAAGTGCCATAGAGATAAATAGCTTGCTGGAGGTGGGACACAGACACACTCCCTGGGAGGCTTTCTAGCTGGCAAGACACATGGAACTACCCTAGTGCCCTGAATTGGAGGAGCCACATAGAAATCCTGCCAGTGCTGAGATGCTTACACTACCACTGGATCCACAAGACTTTCCACCCACTGGCCTGTGATCTTCCTGTACTTGGCACCATTTCATGAATTTCATGAGTCTGAAGAGGGCTTTATACATTGGGATGGGACATATGGGCTAATATTGCATTGACTTGATCTGGACGAGGCTGGCATGTTTTCACAATATCCAGTTGCTCTTATATATGAAGCTCTTTCTTATACACATAGGAGTATCTATGAATTTGTTTCTCTAGTCTACCCAGCTTAACACAGCCATTATCATATCTAAAAATACGGAGGTTTGAACTCAGTAAAGGGAATAAAAATAAGAAATTCAGAATGACAAAAGTAAGAGATGAGTCATGATGGATCTTGTTGGAAAACATCACCAATTCAAAAGTGGGTGGGAGGGTGTTTTAGGTAACTGACATCAGTGGGGGGTAGGGGTGGGCAGGGCATGGACTTATTTGTTATGAACCTACTTTGGAGACCAGAGTGCTAGTCTAGGCAAGTCCCATGAGCATCTTAGCAGTAGAATCTTATCTAGGTCCCCAGATGAAGCTGGACTCATCTGTATGACTTTTCCTTACTTTACAACCTCTTCAGAATTTCCCCGTCCTGCTTGAAGTCTGCCAGGGGCAAGGGGCTCGGGTCCACTGGTTGGCTTTTTCTGCCTTTGGGTATTAATATAATTAGGGCCTTGAGAAGCCTCCATTCATTTCTTCTTTCATTGCTCAGATGGGGTACAAATATAACTTTTTCTTTTTGGGTAGAGTGTCAATGTTTCATTAAGTTTTCTCAATTCAACGTTTATGGAATTCTTAACATATGTAAGGATTCTTCGTACTTGGTAGTGCCTGGTTGATGTAAATGGTTAGCTTATTCAACTGCTAACCAAAAGGGTAGAGGCCACCCAGAGGTGCCTCAGTGGAAAGGCCTGGTGACTTAATTCCAAAAGGATCAGCCACTGAAAGCCCCATGGATCACAGTTCTACTTTGACACACAAAGGGCCGTCATAACAAAGAACCAATTGGATGGCAATTAGTCACTGGCATATGTGTGATACATTGTGCTACATAGTAGGTTAGAAAATGAATAAGCCCTAAATAAGTCACCACTTCCTGGAGCATGAGGGCTCAGGCTCATAAAGACACCATAATTATACATCTACGGACACATTGGTTATGGATTAATTAATATTAAGGATGAATAAAGCCTGATTTGTGGGTAAATGTGAGTAGAAGAAGCCAAAAGGCATTTAGAGTGACTTGATACTGTAAAAGTGCAAATGATGATAGTGAGAGAAAGGGAAGTGTAGACAGAGAAAACAGCAGGAGCATGTGTGGAGATGTACGGATTTTATCTGTTACTCGTGTCAGTCCATAACATGACATATGGTACAGCAGTCAAGGATGTGTCCTTTGGAGTCAGGCTATTGAGTTCCTAACCCTATTGCTTTATGTACTGAGCCATTTAATCTTGGAGATATTACCTAACCACTCTCTGATTTAGTTCTCGAGCATAAATTATGGGGTAGAACTATTACCGACTTTACAGGCTTGTTGTGAAAATTACATAAATAAAATCATGCAGAGCAATTAGAACAGTGCCTGGCACCTTGTCCCCATTGTCATTGATTGATTCAAACTAACAGTGACCTTATAAGAAAGAGTAGAACTGTCCCATAGGGTCTCCAAAGCTGTAAATCTTTATAGAAGCAGACTACTCCATCTGTCTGATGGGGTACGATCTCCAATGCTTTAGCTAGCAGTCAAGTGCTTTAACCACTGTGGCACCAGGGATCTTGGCATAAGTTCCATAAATATTATCTTGGGGGCTGTTTGACATCCCTTGAGCATGCAGTGGTTATAAATAATGGACTATAAATTCTATAGGAACTTCAAAAGCAAGTTCATCAAGCAGAAAGTGAGAGAAGGCGAAGGACTGAAATTGACCCTGGTGACCATCCCCCAGACCAGAAAGGTTGTGACCTTGGGGCAAACCTGGGTGTCTCTCTGCATAAATGACCTGTCACATCACTCCTGTTTCCCAGAGGCTTTTTTCCAGAGGTGCTTTAGAGCAGCTATCAGTTGGAGTTCCTGGCAAAGGGATGGTGGCCGAATTCCAGGAGAAGCCACAGGAAGCTGGAACTTCTAGAGGTTGGTATGTCTTTGAAGTTAAAGCCTGGGGGCATCTGTGCACTCAGGCGGAGGCCAGAGGACTCTGGGCTAAGCAAGGTCACTGCTATCCCAAGCATGGGGACGGCATGCCCTTCTGGCCCAGGGGCCAGCCTCAGTCCTGGCTTAGATCTTAGCACAGACCTCAGGAGTCGCAAAAGATCTCAGGGATCTATAACAAAGAACACGGAAACTGGAGCCAGGAGACCCTGAAAAATGTGATCATTGACAGACCAGTCACTGAAACTGAGTCTGAGTCGTCTTTTCCTCACCCGTATGAAAGTAGTTCCTTTCAAGCCCCCCAGAGGCAACTCAGAAGACAAGACGAGTTCCCTGTCTCTAAAAGATCACAATCTGGAAAAGTCTATGGAGCTCCACACGTAGGGTTCCATATGCGTTGGAATCAGGTCACCACAAATAGAAGACATAAGAATGACCCCAGCCCTGCTTCCAAGCCACCATCTACCCCAGAGGGTTACTCTGCAGATCAAAGGAGCTTCAAGGAGTCAAAGTCCCTTTGAAAGCAGAAGACCTTGCAATTCTCTGAATGCGCTGTGCCTTTGCCTGCTGCCTTTGTCCGTAATGCCTTTCTTCTAGTTTGTCACCTGCTCTTGGACACTTTGGCTTTCGTCCCTGCTTTCCCCACTCATTTCTTCCCTCACCATTCTCTCTTCCCACCTCTTTGCTTGTGTCTGAGCTGTGTCATCAATTCCTCAGAGACTTCCCTGGCTCTAAGCTTGTGCCAGGGGCCTTTTCTGGGTTTCCCCACATAGAGCCTCCTTTAATTTTATTGGCACAATACTTTCTTCCCCACTTTGTTAAAAATGCCTCTTCAATGAATTATCTCTGAATTCCCCAAGAATAGGCTTACGTCTTGGTCGTGGTAGGAGTTACAGCGCATAGCATAGTCTGAGGGTGCATATTTGAACAAATCAATGAATGAAATGACTACATTGTTGTGCAGATTGTTGTGTACTTACTACATTGTTGTGTACTTGCGTGGATATTGCATTGTTCAACTGTCAAGAGTGTGTCCATTGATCCAGACTCTGTATTCGAAGATGGGAATGCAAAGATAACTAAGGGCTTCCTTTCTCCTGCCCCGTCCCACCCCCCTGGCCCGCCCCCACTAATAGCAGAGTAGGGACAACTGGTATATAAGGGCGTCACTACCACAGAGTGCCGCTCAGTGGACTACAAGGGAGGTGCAGACCAGGTGCAATGAGCCTTCAGGATGTATTTGACATAAGGACACACTCATTGGCACCGCCATATAGTGTGTGGTGCTAAAAGAAGCCATGCTTCCTTGTGTTGGCCACTGGGGTTGAACTCTGCTCATGGAAACAAGACTGAGTTGGTGGTGAGAAGCACCTGTAGTGGGTTGGTGGGGAGAGTGCTGTCATTGTTAGAAGGAAGTGCCGAAATGAAACCAAAACATCTCTTTTATACATGGGGGAGTGGGATGGGGAAGTTCATAATGTTGTTTATTGCAGATAAGACCTAGTCGTGTGTAGCAGGGTGAGCATGCCTCTTTCTAGTCTTCCTGATCTCCTTCCTCCCCTTCCTTCCTTCCTTCCTTCCTTCCTTCCTTCCTTCCTTCCTTCCTTCCTTTCTTCCTGTCTGTCTTGGTCCTAAAATAGACTTCAGAAAACAAGGGGAGTAGGGAGACATTATTGATTTAGAAAGTCAGGGACTTGATGGCAGTGGGTTTGTTTGCTTGTTTTGGGTTTATTATGTTCTCATAGGATGGTTTTCTATTATGAAAATCTTCTAGGTCAGCCTTGCTTTCTCCACGACCTTTGGCAGCTTCTTCACCTTACTTAGCTGTAGGTGTGGGATATGCAGGAGCCATACAAGGGACCTGAGGGCCTTTTCTTTGAAGTCATAACATAACGAGCTCTGGGACTTTCAATAAGTAACTTTATCTTTCAAGCAAATTCTCCTGTAAGGTCTTTGATTCTAAGTACATTTATAACCAGACCCAAGTTTGAAGCCTGGAATCATCTTTGAAATCTCATTTCCTAATCATTACCCGCTCTACAGAACTCCTATAAGCCTCATATTGGTTTTCAGTCACACTGTCTCCTATAGTTATCCCTGTCCATCTCCAACTTTCATGTAGCATATCAACAAGGACCACATCGTGTTTACAGTTGTCACCCTAGACCAGAAAGAAAAGAAAGACAGGTGACACGCGAGAGCAAGAACAAAACCGAAAAGGAGACTCAGGAATATTTTCTGGGTCAGGACGTTGTATTAGCTTGTTTCATTTGCCTGGATTCACTGACACCTCAGAGCGCCCTCAGAGTGGTGAATTTTTATCTTCTCTATGAGGTTGTCGGGGGACATAGAGTTTCTGAGCGATGGGAAGGATTTGAATCCAGCTCTTTAAGTTTGGGGTTCTACCTGCCCAGTAAAAGAAAGAATGTGCTAGATATTAGAAACACTGCTCAGTGTTCTGGTGCCCTGGGATTTTCTCAAATTTGCATTCATGAGAGTGCTAAATTTTTATTGACTCATGCTGATGTAGTGTCTACACACTTTTTAGTCTTCTTAAAAAAAAAAATCCCAGTCTGGGGTCCTGGCTTGGATGGAAGGGTTGCATCGTTCGGGTTGTAGTCAAGCACGTGTTCACTTGACTTGCTTTTGTTTTTCATCTGACCTCTTGCTTCTGAAGTATCACATTTCATTCCCACTGTCTTTGGCCATGGAGGAACAGCTGATGAACCTCTACCTCGCCCTTCAGATTAGAGCAAAATTAGACATTAAAATATGGTCACAGATGCAAGTGCACCTGCATTTAAGTCGTCCTCCCATTTCCCAATGCTAGCCTACAGTCTCGGTTCTTATCTATATTTAAAACTGACATTGTTAAATGCATAAGCACATCTGAATTATTTATATTTAGGTTTATACAGTCTCCAGCTGCAATCGTATATTTCAATATCTTTAAATCCCACATTGCCATCTGGACTAGATTGCTGCTAAATCAAATCAGATAAACGTTACCTTTCCACTATCTCTGATTTATATCAACCATTCATTTCCAAAAGCACCGGCCTGCTAAATCCAATCTACTTTCAAAACGCTTATGAAATTAGCCCAGTTTTGAGGATTTGATATTGTTTCTCTGACGCTTCAGTTTTGAAAAAGCCATTTGGGTAGACAGCAGTCCTGCCAACAACCAAGTCCAAGAACACTAGGCTCCCTGGGTTCTTGGGCACATCTTTTAGGTCTTACTTCATCCAATCATTCTGATACTATTTTTTTCCCTCATCAAGTTATTGGGAGGCAGTTTATAGACCAGAGAAATACAGTCAAGTGTTAGGGACATTCCCTCTGTTGCAATCGGGCATTTTCCTGAGCTGGAAGAAAGCTTTAGCCAATTATTAAACGGTGGGTGGAGGAGACTGAGCTTTTAGAATTCTATCTTTGCAGTTCACTTTAAATGGATACTGCTTTTCCTAGAGAACGACGGTGGTGTAGTGATCAACCAAGCTGGCACCCATTGCTTCTCACCAGGTCTGAGATCCTCATTCTTTGGCAAAAACAACGATGACCTATTGTAGTTGTCAATGAACAGAATCAGGTCTATCTATGCCTCAAACGAAGCACGAGACCCCTTTGCATTAGGAACAGAAAAGCACGCGAGGAAGTAGGAAAGCCCATGCAGAAAATATACTAAAATAGGAAGAGATAGGAGCCCGGATGATATGCGACCATTATATTTATTCACCTACATGTATTTCCCTTCTCTCTCTCTCCTCATGCAATTCCAAATCTCAACTCATTTAGCAAGTGTAATGACTGAAACATGAAATATTTTCCCAAATGGCTCCACAGAATGGATCTGCAGTCCATCAGCAAACGGTTGGAATGATGTCATAAATGGTTCCATTTTAATCCTTCCTGGATTTTCTACATGGGGAGGGAGCAGGAGGCAGCTAGAGAAAGTGGTTTGCATATGAAATTTTAAGCCTGAATAACTGAATACAAATCCTAGATGCAGGCATGAAAACCTGTTCTTTCTCAGTATGACTAATGCTAATTTTTCTTGCACACACACACAAAAAGAACATGTCTCTCTTTAATGGTAAATTACCATTTATTGTAAATGTGCCATAGAAGGAAGCCATAAGTCATTCTTATGGGCCTATTATGATTCATTCTACTTTACCCTTAATTAAATAAAAATGTGCACTTTAGGATAATACACTTTTAGCACGAGTGTTCTTTTACTGGACTCATGCCTGCTAGATTTTACAATCACAGTTTTAGGGGCAAATACTTGACTCTCAGAGCAGATACCTCATCATAATTACTAGGTGTCCTTCATTTCTGTCTGAGACACAGGAGATGGATCTTAGCCTCTGATTTAATGGCCTCTCATTGAGGTGTGTGAAATAAAAATGTTCATCTGTACTCAAGGGAAACTGGAGCCCCTAAGTGGTGTAAATGGTTAATGTGGGTACCTCTCAAATGAAAGGCTGGCAGTTTAAGTCCACCCAAGACCCAAGATGACAGCTCTGGTGAGCCACTTCTGAAAAGGCGGAAAATGAAAGTTATTTTTGAGGAATAGAAAAACTAAACTTCTTAGAGGAGGGAAAACAAAAGATTGATAACTCCTAGAGGTTAAAAAATGAACCTTAGTCGAGGAGAGAAAAATACATAAATGAAAAGAATTAAAATAGAGAAAGGGCTAAGTAAAAGCTAAAGTTATTAAAAATATTCAAAAACATATTTCAAAGTACTTATCTCTGGGACAGGATTACACAGGTGATGTCATCTTTATGTAAGTATTGTTTCGTCTGAGACTAATAGACATTTCTGGTCATAAAAATATATTTTATATTTTTTAATTTATATCTTTCCATAAAGAGCATTCTGGTGACATGCTAACTTCCTATGAATTCATACTGACATACTTGTGTCTGCTCATCCTTTCTACTCATAGGAGGAAGCAATTTTCAATATGAATTTTTAACTGAGATGGCATTTCTGAATGTCCAAGGAAATCAACATCGGTACTGCTATCTGTCCATGGCCACACAATCTTTGTTGCAAGGCCAGAGCCCCAGGTGTAAAGTGGTAAGGGGTAGAACAACGAGACTAGGGAACAGCACAAAGGAAGCATTTAAGGGTCTGACTACAGCATCTATGGTTGTCTTTATGGTAATGTTCTTTTTTTAAAAAAAATGATTAAAGGCTGGAGCAACCATTCAAGGGCCACAGAGTGTCATTGGCAAACATAGTGAGACAACAAACTTTATTCATGGAAAACGGACAAGATACTGCCATTCCCAAGAAGAATGAATATTGAGTTTTACCAAGAAAGATGAAGTGTTTCCAGAGGAGAGAAACAGAGGGTAAATAAAGGGCAGACCAGAAAAATGATTATAAGAGTACATGTGTGCCAATTAGTAATAAATATTGTAGGAATAAAAATAGCCCTCGGCGTGAAGAAGGAAGGTTACTTAGTAATTAAGGAAATTGAGAGGCTTATTGGACATCTAAAATATAAGGAAAGGAGATAATGAAAGCATAATTGCAGATAAAAATTATAAGAGTGTCAAAAATGACTGAGGGGCGATGAAGTTGCAAATGAAATGGAAATATCAAAGCCAGGCTGATAACATATTCCTTGTGCCCTAATTGCTGTAGGAAGAAAGCAAATGGAAGAATTGATGGCAGCAGCAGGCAGGAAGGGGGCTCAGACTAGTCTTTGATAGCCGCTTGCAAGAGAGCAGATCTCAAATTGACAGCTCTGGACAAGATGAAAACCACTTTTCAAAAGTATTCATTCTCAAGATAGCCAAGTTTTTAAAAACTAGGACAGTTTGAATATTCTATCTTTTTTTTCTCCTAGATGCAATTAGATTAACTCTCATAAGAGTATTGATATTCAACCATTTGAATTGGTGATTTCTTAAGGTCCATTTCACAGCATGGTCAGGCTTACTGCTGCTTAAAGTTGCTATTAATTCATTTTGGAATCCTTTGGGATGCTTCATGCAAAACGTCACCTATGGATAAAAGGAAAACAAGTCATTTCTAGCTCCGAGGCAATTTTTTCTTTAGTATGTGTCTATTTCTCTAAGCATGACTGTGTATAATCTGTGAACTTTTGATGGGAAGCCCCATCTTTCCTGTTGGATATTCCCAGTGCACCAACACCAAAAACCTGTTTGCCCCTGAATGCTAATGGTAAGTATGTTCTCCAACAAGTCTTTGATAAATTCTAGGGGAAGCCATTTCTCTAACTGAAAACAAAGCAACAATTGGTGAACTTTTGGACTATAATCTGCCTTGTACCCTAGCACCCAATTCATTAATGATAGTGGTTCCAATATTAACAATATTTTCATGACATTCTCCTTGTATTGGAGGTTATTTAACAATAAATAAAACAATCTGCTGATATTGAGCATTATTAAATTGTCTAATTGGGCTTGATGCATATTAATAAATATTTACATGAAGGGGGACTTTTCAACATCCCTCAAAGGGTTATTCTAGAGAATAACAAGACAAGTAAATTATTTTCAACAACAGCCAAATAATTGTTATTTGATAGAGTTGTCTGATTCGCTGATAATTAAAATTATAAATGGATCTTGTTTGGCCTGAGTGATTATGTTCATGCTCTGGTGACTCTGCCCTTTAAGTACTGGAGCGTATAATTAGACCTCTCTTTGACCTTTGAATATCCTGGTGACCACATCTAGGCTGTGACATCCATGGCCTAGATAAGCTCTTAGAACCAGATGGTGTTTTCAGACAGAATTAACACAGGATCCTATTACCATTCCTTGGCTCACCCTAAACTACAGATAAAATGACTTGGGAATGCCACATCTTGGGCATATTATGCCACCCTGTCCCAGAACTTTTGTTTCCTGAAAAAAAAATTAGTGATAAAGATAGGTGAGTCAAACTATTTTTTCAGATATTTCCTTTTCTATTTCCATTGAATTGTTTTAAACTCTGTATGTGATAAATGCATATCACAGTGCCTGCTCTGTGTATGCCTGTGTGTGGTTGTTGTTTGTGACCGTGAGAATGCCTTTATGTACTGTTAGATTGAGCCACATCTTCACCAATGTTCAACTCGTGTGTATAGGTATAGCTCCTCCCCTCAAGTTTCAATCCCTTTATGTGCCTATGGTTAGAATTAAAGTATTGTATAATTATAATTTCTACTTATAAGAGGATATCTATTCTAACCCCTTTATTTTAGATACTAAAGTAGGAAAAATCCCGGAGTACATAGAGTTAGAGTTAGTGGTTAGATGTGTTACTGACAAGCCAACTGATTGGTGGATGTGAGAACCCAACTAATTGGGTTCATATATTTTGGCTCCAAATTTCTAGCATTCCCCCCAGTAGAAGACCAATAGGTGTGAAGAGAGTTTTCTTCATAAAGTTAATGCAAACTGGATAATTATTTCTATTCTAGCCCCCCACAGTATTTTCATACCAATTCTGTATAGCTCTTGGTTATTTCATTTTCTCAGAGAAGCTCAGAATAACCTGCGGAGCTTCAAGAACTTGGTATGAGAACATCTCAGGGCAATAAACAAGACAGTGGGAAGGTGTTGGTTGGTTTGGAAGGAAAGGAGGACTGATCTCAGTTGGAACCAGGGAAGTTCCACTTTGTGTCCTTTACGTGTATGTTGTTGTTCCTAGTAAGATTGCAGTTAGGATCATGATCGTGCAATTTCATCGAACTAACTAAGTACGAGTATATCATATTTCAGGAAGTTTACCTAAACTCCAGGTCTACGTAGCATAGCAGGTCAAGCATGTCTGCCCTTGAGCTGATTCCAAGTCAAAGTGACCCCGACAGGGACAGAAGACCCTCAACAGTCTGGATCAGCACAGGAGCTTCAACAATGGGCTCAAACATAAGAACAATTGTGAAGATGGTACAAGACTGGGTGGTGTTTCATATTGTTGTACATAGGGTTGCTATGAGTGAGAAACAACTCATTAGCACTTAAAAACAGCAATCAGGGTTCAAGTTCAATTCCTAGAGGACACGCTGTACACATCTGAGGAACTAGTCATGGAAAACCTTTTGGGAGGATATCTGAAGGACATTGTTAGATGCTGCAAGCCTCATGAATAACAGCAGAACCTTGTCAGAGACATTGCCAGAAGATGAGCCCTCATGTTCGGAGGCACTCAAATATGACTGTGAAAGAGCTGCCTTCTCAAAGCGAGGTTGACTATAATGGTGTGGGTGGAGAAAATCCTTGGAAACTTCATTGGTCGATGGCATGACTCAAAATTAGAAGAAACACCTGAAAATATCTATTCATAATAGAACTTTGAATGTACAAAGTGGGTGTCTAGGACATTAGAGTTCATCAAAAATGGAAAGCTGGGCATTGGGCACTGAAATGGACGGGTATTGCCATTTTTATTGCTATGGGGTTACTATGTTGAGATTGACAGATTCTAAAGGGATGTCATCACATCCATCATCAAAAAGGGCACTTCAAGATCTTCCTTGAAGCACGCTGCTGTCTGTAAGAGGATAATAGCTATCTGTATCCAAGAAAATCCAGTCAATACAATTAGTATTCAGACTGACATTCCAACTGCCAAAGCTCGTGAAGAAATTGAAGAATTTTACCAATGTCGTAAACATTTTACCAAAATCTGAACTTGACCAAATAAGTAACCAAGATGCATTGATAATTATTGACAACTGGAAAGAAAACGGTGGGAAAAAAGAGGAAGGAATTTCACTGTCATCAAGTCCAGGCAGACCCAGTGACCCTATAGGATGGGGTAGAACTGCCTATTTGAGTTTGGTTATGGGAGTAGAAAGCCCCATCTTTCTCCCTTGGAGAGGCTGGTAGCTTTGAATTACCAATCTTGCTGATCGTAGACCAACCACTATGCCACCAGGGTTCCTCAAGAGGAAGGAATCGTTGGAAAATATGACTTGGGTGAGAAAACTCAAGCCAGAGATTGCATGATAGAATTGTGGAAGACCAACAACTTCTTCATCACAAATACCTCTTTCTCAACAACACAAACAGCAACTATACAGGTGGACTTCTCAAGATGGAATACACTGAAATCAAATTGCCTGCATCTGTGGGAAGAGACAATGGAGGAGCTCAATATCAGCAGTCAAAGTGAGGCCCACAACTGAGTGTATAACATATCGTCAATTGTTCACAGGCAAGTTCAGTTTGACATGGAAGATAATTGGAACAAGTCCACAGGAACCAATAATATGATCTTGAGTACATCATACCTGAATTTTGAGAACATCTCAAGAATCCGCTTCACATATTGAAAACAAATAACAGAAGACAAGAGGAGCTGTGGGATAACATACTTTGGACTTGTTGTCAGGAGAGACCAGTCCCGGAAGTAGCCATCCTGCATGGTGAAGTACAGGACAAAGAGAGGAAGGCCCTTGATAAAGGGAATTGACCCAGTAGCTACAGCAACGGGCTCAAGCATAGGAACAGTTGTGAGGATGATGCAGGACTGGACAGTATTTTGTTCTGTTGTGCACAGAGTGGCTATGGTTGGACCCAACTTAATAGCTCTTAACAGCAATTGATTATGCAAAAGCATTCAAATATGTGAACCATAACACTATGATAACATTGAATAGAACGATGATTTCAGAATACGTCATTGTGTTCACGAGGAATATGTACATAGACCAAGAAGCAGTAATTCGAACACGACAAGGGAGTACTCTATGGTCTAAAATCAGGACAGGTGTCATGAAGGTTGTATCCTTTCACCATACCCATTCAACCTGTCCGCTGAGTAAACAAGCTGAGAGGCTGGACGGTGTGGAGGACAATGCGACATCGCCTTTGAGGAAGTATTATTAACAGTCTGCTGATGCAAGTTAAGGGAACTTGAAGCACTGACTGAGGAAGATCAAAGACTGCAGCCTTCAGTGTGAATTACATCTGTACATAAAGCAACAATCCCCACAACTGGACCAATAAGCAACATTATGATAAATGGAGAAACAACCCAAATTGTCATGGATTTGATTTTTCCTTGGATTCACAACCAACTTCCTTAGAAGCAGCAGCCAAGATGTTGAACAATGCTACAGAGGACCTCTTTCAAGTGCTGAAAACCAAATACCTGTATATCATTTTGAAGACTAAAGTGCCCCTGACCCCAAGCCTTGGTGTCTTCAATCACGTCATATGCATATAAGCATTTGAGTAATGATGTTGGTGAAGAATATCAAATATACCCTGAATTTCCAGAAGAACCAACAAACCTGTGTTGAACAAAGTCCATCCGGAATGCTCTTTACATGTAAGAATGGTGTGACTTCGTCTCCTGCAGTTTGGACATATTACCAGAAGAAGGCATTCACGCATGGTGAAGCAAAGCGTAAGCAAAAAGGAATCCCTCAAGGAGATGAACTGATGTAGCAGCTACAACAATGCACGGAAACTTAACAATCATTGTGAAATGGCACAATGCCAGGCAGCATCAAAACGCTGCTGCACATGGAGTACCTACACGACTCATGAGTACCTAGCAACAAAAGCCACACGGGCATCAAAGGAGATGGCTGATGACTAGATATGTCACAGGTGAAATATTTTTATGGTGACATGGCCTTGTTAGGCTTAGACTGTTTGTAAGTCCTAGTAGTTTAGAGAATGGAGCCCTGGTGGTGTGATGATTAGCAGCGTGCAAACACCAGCTGATCTTCGGGAGAAAGAGGAGACTCTCTACTCCCACAAAGAGTAACGGTCTTGGAAGCTCAGAGGGCCACTGGCCTGTAGGGTCTCCATGAGTTGCTATTGACTCGGTGTCAGGGGGACACACAGTAAGTTATACAGGCAAGGGGAAAAAATCAATTAAAGGTAAGTTCAAATAAGAAAGACTGAGTTGGGGTGAAATGCAGAAATAGTTTTGGTTCAGGGCAGTGGGAAGAATTTCAGTGAAGTCATGTTACTTGATTTATTCCCACTTGGAAAAAGTGAAACCAGCCTAGGACCCCTCTGGGGCAGGCAGCTATATTGCAATAAGTCAGTGACTCAATCCTCGTCTTTAATGAACTTCATTTGCTCATTGCCCTGGGAAACGAGCAATCCTTTGCTTAGTAATTTAATTGTTTTCTTTCTTCACTGTTTAAACCCAGCTCGCCGGATCTAGACAGAGAATTTATATCATGGTTTAAATTATGTCCAAGAAGTAGATGATGTCTCACTTGGACAGAGTAAACACCACAAGATAGTAGGTAAACCCCCAAAAATTCCTACACAGAGAAAACAATTCAACCCATACTGAGGATTTGTATTTTCACCCCCAGATTACTGAATCAGAAAGTACATTCAACCCATACTGAGGATTTGTATTTTTACCCCCAGATTACTGAATCAGAAGGTACATTTCAACAAGGTCCCCAGGCAGTTATTTTTTAATCATTGCATTGGGGGCTCTTATAGCTCTTATCACCATCCATCCATCCATCCATCCATCCATCCATCCATCCATCCATCCATCCATCCATTGTGTCAAGTACATTCCCCGGGCAGTTCTTAAGTAGGTTCTGATTCAGTACATTCTTGGTAGACATATAAACTCTCAGCAGGGGGCCACACTGGACTCGACTGGTTCAAATGTCTGATAGGAACCAATCCCTGGAGACTGCTCAATTGGGTTTCCCCAGTAACCAGGCTGCCCTGAAGCTGTTTTCAAACTGTAAAATCCATAAAATAAAATTTATTGCACTTTTCTGTATTTTACTAGCGATAGAAAGTTGAGATAAAATTTACTGGAGAGATGTAAAACTCTGTTAATAGGAAAATGAACTGTTTCCACAGGCACTCAGATTGGGTGTTTTGATCACTGTAGTGTATCGAGGTTTCCCCTCGCTTTTCGTATAATTGAGTGCAGGTAAATATAAACATTCCAGCAATTGTTCAGCCTTGTAGTTGAGGCTCATGGGGTTAAAGCACATCCAAGGGCTTCACTTCTGCTTCTGCTAACATTCAGAGTTCAAGAATGAACAGTTTATTGTTCTTCTGGAGGAAGCGTGGGCTTGTCAAGGATAAGGAAAAGGCCAGTACGTGTGGAGAAGTGTCTGCTACAGAAAGGAAGATGGGGAGCGGGGAGGGGAGTAATGTGAGATCATGCTAGAGGTGAAACAAGAATGTAGGCACTGCTCTGGAATTTCCCCAAACTCTTCTTGATAGACTTGAACTATTGAATTAGATGATAAATTAATTAAAACTTAATAAAACTGGAAATAAAAAGAAAAGGGAATTTTATTGGACTAGCCTTTCTAATTCTCCTGTTTCCCATCATGGGGCATTAATAAAAGAGCTAGTTCTTTCAAAATATTGTTTTAAATTACCCTCTTTAAAGTCTAACAGGAAGGAGGAGAGAGAGAGAAGAAAAGGAGGAAGTCAGGGAAGAAGAGGGACAGAGATGGAGGAAGGAACAGAGGCAGGAGGGAAGAAAGAAAGAAGAGACCGACAAGGGGGTAAATGAGGGTAGCCCGCTAGGAAGGGGCTCACTGACTGAAATTCTTTGGTGTTCTGCATTTCCCCAGCGCAGGTCCAGAGCCTTAAGCACTCTTCAGCTGAGATGTGTGCACATTCATATGTGTGTCTCCAATGCCTTAAGGCAGTGTTTCCCAAAGTGTGGAACTGCTGGCTGGTGATAGAAGAAATGATTTAGGTGGGGCAAAGATGAATTTGTCTTATGATTTATTTTATACTAATTAGAAAAACTCTGGTTTTCCATTTATAGCAGTCAAAAAATCTATTTTAAAAAATAAGCAAGCATATTTAGTAATAATAATAATAAGTCTGTTTACAAAAGAGAATTATGATACGTAAGATCACAACAGACCAGTAGAGTAGGCCTGGAATGGCAGGGCCTTGATTAGTAATTGCAGTAGAGGAACTGCCAACGCCCAGGAGGCTCCCTGGCGGTGCGGTGGTGAAGCACTTCGGTGGTAACCTGGAAGGTGATGGGGGCGTAGACCAGCTTCCCCAGGGAGAAAGACGTGGCAATCTGCTGCCTTCAAGCTTTCACTCTCGGAAGCTGCAGTTGTTCTCCTTGTCCTAGAGGCTCCCTAGGAACCAGAAGCCACCTGAAGGAAAAGGGCTCACTTTTTGAAAACATGCGTGAAAAACAAAATTATATTATCTTTGTAATTTTCCTGGTCTATTAAACACTTGACTCATTCCCTTACTCCTACGACCCCTAATGGCAAAATGGTTAAGTGCTTGGCTGCCAACTTAGAGGTCAGCGTTTTGACCCCACCAGCCCCCTGAGGGGGCAAAATACCTGTCATCCTGTTCCCATCTCGTACCTACAGCCCAGGAAAGCCTATAGATCAGCTCCACTCTGTCGAATAGGGTTGCTATGCACCAAAATCAACTTGTACGGCATACCGCAGCAACCTATCGCCATGTTTTTGTGGGATATAGAAAATGATATGTCTTCTCCATACTTTTCATTTCCCTACTTGGCCTCCAGAAGACCTTCTATTTGAGATGTCCCTCCATCTCTGTGTCTAACTCTGGCCATTGGAATAGAGCCAGGGGGTCATTCACCTCTATGAGTCTCAGCCCCTACAGCCTGCTCCTCTGGTTTCTCTCTCTACTCCACTGAGGGCTGATGGCAGGGCACTCTGCTTTCCAGGAATACATAGTCACCTGGGTAGAATGAACAGAGAGTATGGGGTAGTTCTACGTGACAGATGCAGATTATCTACATTACATGTATACATGCTAAAAATAAGTGGAGCAGGAATGTCAAGAGATTGCAGAAGAAAATGGTATTTTTTGTGTGCTTGTTATATGCCATGAATTGTGCCAAGTATTTACTCACATAACTCCTTCAGTCCTCACCACATGGAGACCCCAAGTGGCACAAATGGTTGAAGCTCAGCAAGTTGCATAAAGGTTGGTCTTTGAAAGCCCTTTGCTGGGAATGCTTCTACTCTGCACACTTGGTATCTCTGTGAGTCGATACCCACTTAATGACAACAAATAACCGCTCTCCTCACCACAATTCCATAAAGAAACTAAGAAGTCAAGCAATTTACTTAAGTTTCCTTCCTCACTATTAGACCCAATATTTAAATCCAGAAATCTTGAAATGGAGATGAATGGCGATTACTTGCGATCTGATTAGATTCAGGATTGAGGAAAAGGGTGAGTGAGGCAAAACCAAAAGACAAGGATGAGACCAAAGTTCTAGCTATTGTGCTAGGAGAAAAACTAGTAATCCTAACCATGATAGGGAACATTTTATTTCTGAAAAAAAAAGAGAAATATTTCCATTTTTATTTAAAATAAAATATTGATACGAACGAACCTTGAAAAGAATACTTTGGTATTCAAATCTGTATCTCAGAAGTGAGGTCAAGTTGAAAAATAAGAATTTGGAATCCTAACGCGAAGACCAGTCAAAATCATCTGAGAAGAGTATGCAGACTAAGTGGATGGCAATATTGATGAGAATGTTGGGAATAGCCTGCTCCAGGTGTGTGCTTGTGTGGGAGTGGAAGGAGCTGAAGAAAATAAATAAAAGCAGGTGAAAAAGGAAGAAAGAAACTATCACAGAACTAGTCCGACTACTATTTCAATTCAGAGCAATTCAAGTCAGTCAGTATCCTTCTGGTGTTTATTAAATCTAAGGGACTAAATTAAGTTCAGTGGATAATTCTGTACATAAGATTCCTAAGTATTTCCCTCTAACCAGGAAAACACCTTCCTCTGGTCCATATGAAAATAAAAGACAAACAAGAAAGTAAACTATTCAAGTCCATTAACAAGATGGCTCGGTCTCCAGGTGCCCTTTGAGACTGGAGATATAAAGGGGTACCCCTAAAAGGAAAGCCAAAACAAAACAGAAAACGCTTCACTAGGTGGAGCTATCATAGCATGCATTTTTCCCACCAGGCAAGCATCGAGCAACTCGCTCTGAGTTTGTGCATCCAGTGGGGCCGCCTGAGAAGATCTCTCTGGGTGATTTTTTTTTTCATAAAGGCAGTTTCACTTGAACCTCATTTTTTGTGATGGCCAATTTAAGAGAACAGTGCGAGCTGTGAAATTTTATTTCCTGCTCTGGAAAAATGCTGCAGAAACTGTTGTGATGTCAAAGACCATCGATGGACCATTGAAGAGATGGGGAAGTTATCTGGACTATCTTGGCGCTCAGTTCAGCAAATCATAAAGAATCTGATAGTTGTTTATTGTGCCAACCTGGCCAATGATCACATGTGGGATTAATTGAAGGGCAGAGAGCTAAATGGCTCGGTGAGCCTCGCCTTTCTTGTCTCTTGTTCTCCAATGGTCGGACCAGTGTGCAGCTGCCTTAGCCAGTTCTCTGCCTCAGCTGGCAAGGCTCACTTCCTGTGAGACCTCCCTGAGGAGAAGCTACATGGCCCTACCCCGGTGCAGCCCTGGGTGCTGGAGCAGCCATATGGAGATCCTTGCCAGCGCTGAGATGCTTACACACGCAAAGATTCAGCTTTCCTCCTGCATTCGGCGTCATTGCATGTGTTTTGTGAGATTGAGGAGGACTTTGTAAATTGGAGTAAGACATATGGGCTAATATTGGACTTAGGCGCTTGAATAGCACTGGGGTGGGGTGCTATCTTAATGTATACTTACCCTTTATATAAAACTCTCTCTTATAAAATATGAGAGTTTATGAATTTGTCTCTCCAGTCTGCTCAGCCTAACTTAGGGAAGATTTGGGAATGAGAAGGATCGCCATGAAGTTTGTGCCTTGAGTTCTGACTGACAGGAAAAAGAGCATTGACTGTAGACATGTCATGCGTTGAAAGTACAGCTCCAAAGTGACCCAGACTTTTTCCCCAAGGTCATTACTGGTGACAAAACAGGGTGCTATTCTTACCACGCTGAAAACATACATCAATCAAGGCAGTGGAAGATGCCATCATCACCTCACCCTCAAAAAAGCTGGTCAAGTAAAACCAAAGATCAAGGCGATGCTCTTGTTTTCATTTTTGGATGTGAGGGGGGTAGTGTATTTGGAGTTCATCCCACCAGGTCACACTATTCATCAAGCTTTCTATTTAGAGCAGCGGTTCTCAACCTGTGGACCACGACCCCTTTGGGGGTCGAATGACCCTTTCACAGAGGTTGCCCAATTCATAACAGTAATAAAATTACAGTTATGACGTAGCAATGAAAGTAATTTTATGGTTACTTTCTGTATTATTTTTTATGGTTACAAACTGTATTAAAGGGTCGCAGCACTAGGAAAGTTGAGAACCACTGATTTAGAGACGCTGAAAAGATTGCATAACAGTGTGCAACAAAAAAGGTCTGATTTGTGGCAGACGGGGGACTGGTTTTATAACCACAACGATGCACCTCGCCTGTCCATGCAGTTATCTCAGTGCGCCAACTTGGGGCAAAAGAAACCAGCACGCTTCTCCTGCCCCACACACCTTACTCACCTGACCTCACTCTGTGCAACCTCTTTTTGCTTCTGCAAATGAAGAGGGACATGGAAGGACAGCGATTTGACAACTGAGGGAGGTGCTGTCAGCCATGTAAACAGCTGAGTTTGACAAATGTCCCCAAGAATGGAATGGCAGATTTGACAAAGGTATTAAATGTAATGGAGAGTACTTTGAAGTGATAAAATTGTTTTGTAAAAAAAATTAAATACCTAGCTTTGAAAACAATTCTGAGTTTTTTTTGGGGGGGTTACCCCTTCGTACACAGGAGACCAGTTTGATCAAATGGATTAAATGAGTTTAAACAAGTAACTGGGCAAATCGGTGACCACCTGTTTCCAGTGAATTGTCTTAGGTTTCCCACCCCTTGGATTGGCTAAACCAACTGTTCTTATAAAAATTACTTTAGTCTATTTTTCTTTGAATAACTATTTCTAAACTTAAGGCTTGCTTTATAATATTGAAACAAATTGGAGGTGGAAGAGCGATTTCTTTTGTGAGTCTCAAGAATCATAGAATTGTAGAATCATATCCGAGTTAGAGAATCTCGGGGTCACTGGTGTCCCAGATTGCTTGCTTTTACAAATGAAGAAAACAAATCACAAGGAGCTGAAGTGACCAACTTACTCAGATGGCCAGTCACTGAGCCAGCTCTGGAATCTGTCTTCTGCTTTTACATTCAATGCTTCCTGTATCATCTTCTTCTGTTTGCCCAGACGCACAGCTAGTCAGCCAGTCTCCTGCAAGAAATATTTCTAAATATTTAGCTCTACAAATTCTGTTGACTTAACTTAAAATGTAGTCTATTTGACCCATCCCTTGGTCAAGTTAAGTCTCTAAATTTCAAGTTAGACCCTCAAAACAGACACTGGATACTTATCACCCTTGAAAAGCCAGGATATGACAATTGCCACCGAATCTTTCCTCTGGACATAAATTTTTTCCAAGATTCATAAATCGGGGATTTGTGGGTAGAAAAATGAATAGAATAGAAAATGTCTAGAGATTTTTTTTCATTTTATAGTCCCTGAACCACTGAAGTGGTGTCTTTTTCCATATGTATCAACAATAATTACTTTAGCCACGGACATGAATTATATTGATGCAGTAATAACTCATGAGCACATATTATTAGAGAATGAAAGATACATTGAATCAAGTTGTGTTGAATTAAAGGGAAAATGGCTAAAGAAATTCACTCCTGGGTGAGAGATTATATATCAAGCTGTAGCCTAAAGTGAATTTTTATAGCTTAGTTATAAACCCTTGGAAATACAGAGGCATTTAACTGTAGTTGGCATTTTTACGATTAAATCAAGGGATGCACTACCTTTAGAACCCACAGCATTTGTTCCTGTGCCACTTGCAGTTTGAGGCACATCCAGGAAAACGGTGAAGGAAACTGCACAGCAGAGGAGCACGCTCTCTTTCAGACCCATCGGTGAAGGAATGAGAAGGGCCTGGGGAAGATATGGGAACAGAAGGATGGGCATAGCAAACAAGAGAATGACAGAGACGAAAAATGAAGGAAATACGTGCCAAAAGAAAAATCTAAGACAAAATGAGAACAGTGCAGCAGCAGACGAAGGGGAAATATGAAGGGAGAGAGATTGAAACCTTTCAACTATCAAAATGATAATGGGTGGTAGCTTCAAAATACAAATCCATGAGTCAATTGGATTCCAATGAGCCGATGGAGAAGGAGGAAAGAAAGAAATGCTCTTTCGTATGACAAAATACCCACTAATCAATGTAGAAGAAATGATGAAATTAGACAGTCATCAGTTAGCAGCCATCTTAGTAAAAATGATGATGAGTTGCATTTTATCAATCTGTTTCCCAAGACCGCGTTGACGTGTTGAAAAGCAAGAATGTCCCTGTGAGAAGTACAGTGTGCCTGGCCAAAGCCCTGCCTTAGTCCTGCAGCGACATCCTCGCTCTTCAACACTTCAAAGGCTGGCTGGAGCATCCTGACCCAATGCATTATGTTGTTTGACATCTCGACTCAGCTTTGATTGTGGATTCAAGAAAAATAAAATCCTTGAGAACTTCCATCTTTTATCATTCGTTATGATACTGCTACTGGTCGAGTTGTGATGATTTTTGGTTGCTTTACATTGAGTTGTAATCCACACCGAAGACTGCAGTTTTTACTCTCACCAACAATTGCTTCAAACCCACCTCATTTTCAGCAACCCAGGTGTGGTATCTGCACACAGCAGGCTGCTAATAAGCTTTCCTCCACTCCTGATACCACATTCTTCTTCGTAGAGTGCACTGCTCAGATTATATGCTCATTGTCACAGTGAGTAAGTATGATGAAAGCATTCAACCCTGACGTAGACCTTTCTAGATTTTAAAATATGCCATATTCCCTTGTTCAGTTTGGATGACTCCTTTTGGGTCTGCATACAGGCTCCTCGTGAGCAGAATGAAATGTTCAGGAATTCCCCCTCTTCTCAATGTCTGTCATAATCCACACAGTTGAAAGCATTTGCATAGTCAGTAAAACACAGATGAACATTGCATTGCTCGCAAATAATTTAGGGGGGCTCTTCATGTCATAGTCTCAGTAACTTTCACTGACGGGGTCTTCCCTAATGGGTCTGGGGCAGAGGAGGTGGGAGAAGAAACTGGTAAGATTTAGCTGTGAGCGCTTGTGCACCCGGATGATGGTGATTGCCATCCTCCGAGGAATAAAGTGTGCGATCTCAGAAACGGGCAGAGGGAGTTCACTATCAGCAAAAGAGGAGTCAAGGGGGAAGCGTGTCCTTTGGACCTTGAGGAGGCGGTGGCTTGCAGCTCCTTGATCCTTGGGCCCCAGTGACACTAGAAGGGTGGTACAGCCAAAGCGTGAGCCAGAATGGTGGACTGTCCAGCCAACAGAGAGAGGGAATCTGAGTGTGTGAGCAGGAGGCTGGCTTGTGCAGTGGGGTGCCTCTGGCCTCATAATTTGCTGAGCTAGACTTGCTTACCCACAGAGCTAGAACTGAGTGCCTCCAGGCAGAGGCTTATGGTGGAGTGGCCTGCTCGTTGGGCATTTTTGCAATCCTGAAAATGATTTGTAATATTGGCCGAACAGGGAAGAGGCCAACAGGCCACAGGCTGAAGGCCAGAGAGCTGCCTGCCTGCGGGCAAAGCATAGAAGGGACTGTCGTGACAACACATGTCTCACCTGAAATGTCATCTGTTACATCCTTAATAAATCCTTAGTAATTAACTTAGCTATGAGTTCTGTGTGGCCATTGCCATGAATTCTTGAACCAGCTACACAAGCAAAGGGATTCTTGTTTTGAGAAGAGGATTAAGAGCGTGGAAGGTAGATGCATGTCTGTCTGCTTCCTGTCTTGGCAATCAGCTATGGCACCTGGAGTAGGTCAGATGTCGCCTCCACACCACTTTCCCAAACCTATATCTGATCGTCTCTGCTTTCAGCTAAGATCTAGCTCATGTTAGCAGAGGTGTCCTTTGTGCTGTGTGAGCTTCTGAATCTGGCTTGAACTTCCGGCAGCTCTCTGTCCATCTACCACTATAAGCACTGTTGAATAATCTTCAGCAAAATTTTACTTGCATGTGATATTCATGACATTGTTCAATGATGTCTGCATTCTAAGCAGGTGTTAATATGAATCTCTTCCATTTGATTAGCCAGGTAATTGTCCTCCAAATTGCTTGGCATGGATGCGTGCGTGATGCCATTGCATCGGCATCTGATGGAAACATCTCAGCCGGCATTCTGTCGGTGTCTACCACCTTGTTTTTGCACCCAGTCCGTCGTGCAGCTTGGACTTCTGCTTTCAATTTGGCAGGTTCTTGGTCTTATGCTGCCTCTGAAACTGGCTGACTGTTAACTAATTTTGTTTGGTCCTGTGACTGAGTATATTCTTTCCATCTCCTTTTGATGATCCTGAATCATTCAATATTTTGCCAATAGAAGCCTACAATATTTCTACTCAAAGCTTTGATTCTTTCCCCACTTCTTTCAGCTTGAGATATGCTGAACATGTTCTTCCTTTTTGGACTTACAAATTAAGCTGTTCAATGCACATTTCATCAAAATACTTTCTCATCAAGCTGCCCTTTGAAATTTTCTGTTCAATTTTTTAAAATCATCATTCCTTCCATTTGATTTAACTAGTGTTCATTCAAGAGTAAGTGTCAGGGTCTCTTCTGATATCTACTTTGGTTTTATCTTTCTTCTTTGTTTACAGAATGACTTTTGCTTTTTCGCATACGAAGTTCAGATCAGGTCTTTAGTTATCAGTGTCCCATGCATCAAACATGTTCCTGATATGGGCTCTGAATTCAGCAGGGGGCGTATTCTCAAAGTCATATTTTGGCTCTCGCCTCGTGCATTTATTTTCATTTTCTTCCCCTCAACCTGAAACTGCATATGTGTCATTGATTTTATTTTCCTTTTTGAGTTTTAAGCACTCTTTACTTATTGTAGAGAGCAATCTAATTTCTTACCTTTGCTATTTTAAATACTATTTAATTGTACTTTTTAAAGAGTGATGTGCCATGAGGATGTTCCCTTATAACCCAAAGGGTCTCTAATGCTCTCCGCTCCTCTCCCTTGATCAATTCTGATGTCCCTGAAAGGTCTTCCATGTACTGCAGAATCTTATAGCTTGGTTCATTATCACAAAGACTTTAAGTTAGGGTAGGTCAAAGCCTGCTCCCTGAACAAAGCCTTGTTCACTGACAAGTTAATGTTACATAGGTAACCTCTAACCTACTCCCAGTTCTGCTCTTCGACTCCAGCATCGTATGGAGATTCTGCAGTGGTTTGAAGCGCCCTGGCAGTTAGGCCCAATATTTCCAATTACTGAGAAATGGATTCAGGCCAGCCAGAACTTCCAATGCTTGACATGAAATAGCCACCTTATTTGAAAAGTGCTGTTTTAATCTGTGTTGTAGCACCATTGGGAGTCTTTGGCCAAGATAAATAATTAGCTTTCTAACTGGTGCAAAGACTTTGTCTTTTGCTTTACTAAGAAACTAAATCTGTGCTGAGCATATTTGTGTTTCTTAGTCATCCGACAGTGATATGAGAGTAATATATATTAACTTCATTGGACAAAGCTATGCAAACTGGGTCAATCTCAATGGAGCAAGTAATAATTTTATATAATGCTGTGCCAACCTTTGAATCATGATCTGAAATCCTAAAGATTTTGCATGTTTTACATGTTCTTCACATATTTTAAAAATTACAGTTGTGTTTCCCCTACCCTATTTATGATTGAGCAGACAAAATCACATTTGAAAGGAATGCTGTTTATGCAAACTCCATCACAAAGAGAAGTTGCTTTTTTGAGAGTGTGTAGGGGGTAGATAACTTGAGTGTGTTTTAAAGTACTTCAGTTTAGGCACTAGAAGAGTTTTTATTTGGTTTCAGTTGGCATCATGATATCTTGAGTGTATTCTAAATCTACCTACCTCCGTGGGTTTGTTTGTTTTTTTCATGAAATTTGGAGTAATAACTCTTTTCACCATTTTAGAGATTTGTTGAGGAATAGCATTTATGTGAAATCACTAAAATCTCGCACCCCAGGGAAGCCAGGAGAGAGGACTCAGACCTGCAATAGTGCTCCCTTTGCCCAGAGGACATCTATAAAGAGTTGACTTGAGTGCCTTCAGACCAGATTTACACTTCGTATCTCAACCATCCTCACCTCTCATTCCTGCCGTATTGTGCGCATTGCTTGCCTTGGGTCCTGGCCTCTGCCAGCACTTGGGTATAAGACGGTGTGGTCGCTTAAGGGTGGCCACAGACCACATTATAGAACCAGTGGTCATCAGGTCAGGCTGGCTCCTGGAAACCTCATGTGGATGAGAACAGAACTGTGTCCCCATGGCTAGTCAGTGGCTGATTTTTCATAAAGCTATCAATAAGTCTTTCTCCATGGTTCTTCTGGGTGCACTTGAGCAGGCAAGTTTTGGGTCTACGTCCTAGACCTTGGGCCTCGGGAAGAGAGCTAACAACCTTGCCCCCTGTGTGCACACAGGGGCAGGTTTTTTAAAAGAAGTGCCCCGGATCTCAACCCAGAGCCCACCGTTGTGGAGTGGATTCTGACACAGCAACCTGGGCAGGGTAGACGGGACCTAGGAATTCCATGGTTGTCATCTTTGTGGGAGCAGACTGCTCTAGCTTTCTTCCCTGCCACAATGGCTGATGAGTTCAAAGCACTCTCCCTCTGGTTCACTGCTGAGCACTTCATCACGGCACTACCAGGGCTCCTGGCTCTCAACCCGGATCGATTAAAGCAGAATCTCTAGAGGTCCAGGGTCTAGGAATGGATGCTTTTAATAAGAGCCTCTAGACAAATGTGAGATATTGTCATTTTTCATCTTTAAAAGAGCAACTGCGATGCATGCATGGATTCCTCTGGGAAATTAAACACACACACTGTGGCAGCCACGGGGAGCGTGATCTAGAAGGAGAGCAGAGCTTTTTCTTAGTCAATGGCCCCTAGATTCTTGTCCAAATGCATACTTTTCACGAGTAGAACATGGATAAAAATAGGCTTAGGAAAGTCATTTACTCCTCCTCAGTTTCTTCCTCTGTCACATGATGAGTTGGATGTTTAGAGACCCTCTTGCCCACAGGACTGAGATCGGCTGAACTGTCTCTGTTTCTTTGCCTGTAAGGACGGAAAGATTGTCCAACCCCATGATCAGTATGCACATTCACTGACGACTCTGTCTTTACTGCCTTGTTTAGTAACTACCCCCCTGCTCTTTCTGCCTTCCTGTCGCCCAGTCTCCTTTGTAATGATAATGGCATCCAGGTTTGACTCTAGGGAACTCAGGTCCAACTATGAAGTCACGTTCCAAGACCCAATCTTGACCAGTTAGGTCTTGTCTCCCTGGATTTTCCTTCTCGGACAGAGTGACTCAGGACAGAAAACAGATGACATTCACCCATCATGAAGAGCCTGTCCACTCTTGCTATAAAGACTTGGCTCTGTAGAGTCTGCCCATTTCAAAGCCGATTTTTGCAGTGCATTCTTTTACTCTATGGGTCTCCTTAAATCTGTGCAGCCACCCCCACCCCTGCGCCCCTTGTTTTTCTTTCATTGAGTCAACCACCTCTATTACTTGCAACCAAAGACATTTAATCCATCTCCCTGCAAAAGACTGCTTTCTCTGCCCCCAGCATCACACGGCAGCACCACTGAAGGGTCTGTTAGCAAAGGGGGCGAAAGAAAGCACACCTGCAGATGAATTCTCCCCTCCTAGCAGCTGATGCCTTGATTTCGCCTGCCTTTGTAATTCTTGCTCAACTCCCCTGATGCCGCCTGGCAGCTTGAAGAGTGCTGTTTCTCCACGATAAGAAGGCGTTTGCCTTCGGGAGGAGGGAGAAGATTGAATGGAAGTGCTTTATATTCACTTGAACCACAATCATTTTGCTGACACAGGGCAAGGTATTAACAGGGTTTTGCTGTTGGGGAATTAAAAGCCATTTGGCCTATCCCTTGTTCAGACGTTTCTCATTTTTAATATTGTGGTTTAAATGCAGTAACATGTGGCTACGAGAAAAATGAAAATGTGCACCCTGACCTATATGGATATTCAAATCCCTACATTATCGTGGTGTTTGGGGGATGTGCCAGTTTGCAAGGCCTCCACGTGCAAGTTTCCACTCACCCATGATATTAATCGTCCTTGATCTGCTCACACCCTCCTTCCCCAAATATGTTCTCTCCTAGATGGTCTGGGTCTCACTATTAGCTGCATTTGAGTTACCTGGAGAGTTTTTAGAATATTGATACATCACCCCACCCACACAGTTACTGATTGCTGGTGTGGGGCATGATCTGGATATCAGAATTTATAACGCTCTGGGCTGAGTCTAATGTAAAGTTAAGTTGAATGATCTGTGCTCTGCAGGAGTGGCTGGTAAATATGACCTGCTTTTAAAATCAAGTTCACTGGACTATAGCCACTTGCATTCATTGATGTATTGTCTGTGGCTATTTGATTATTACAGTGACAGTGTTGAATAATTGCTACTCAGACTGCACTGCCCACAAAGCCTAAAATATTTAGTATCTGGCTCATCACAGAAAGTTTTCAACTCCTTCTCTTGAGCTTTGGTTTTCAACGTTGAGCATGCATTGCAAACACTTGTAACGCTTATTCAAGCGCAGCTTGTTGGACCCCAACATTAGTGAGAACTGGGAGGGGATCCCAGAATTTGCACAAGTACCCTGGTGTTGCTGATCCTGATGGTCTGGGTTCAACACTCTACCGAGAGCCATGGCTCTCCGACTTTAGTGTTGCTGTTCTTATTGCTATTAGGTTGGCTCTGACTCTTAATGACCTTATCCGTAGCAGAAGGAAAAGCTGCCCAGGGGTCCGTCACGATCATTAGGATGGTTACGTTCATTATTGAGGCTATGGTGTCACCACTTTCCTTGGGGGTTTCTTTTGCCTTGGCCACCACTCTCGACTTTACAAGGGAGTCCTGGGGGCCTTGCGGGTTATGAAGACATTGAGCTACTAACTCCATGGTCAGCCGTTCAAACCCATTTAACAACCAGGACGTCCTTTTCAGAGGAGTCCTCTCTCTTTGGGCATGTGTCCAAAGGAAGTGAGCAGAGGTCTTGGCATCTCTGTTTCTGAAGAACAGCCTGGTTGTATGTCTTCTAAGGATGATGGAGTCATTGCTCCGGCAGTTTAGTACGCTCGGGATTCTTCACCAACACCTCAATTCCAGTGCCCAGATTTTTCTGACTGCCATTTGCATTTCCTCAAACCTTAATTGCCTATAAATCACTTGAGCTCTTGTCCAAGTGATGATTTTGATTCAGTTGGGCTGAAGCTTGCTTGGTATGAAATTTAGCATTTCCCACAGGTTCTTAGTTGTTGTCTTTTTAATGTAACTTTTATTGTGCATTGGGTGAAGACAAACAGAGTAAATTAGCTTTCCATTCAACATTTCATGCCCACTTTGTCTCATGCCATATTGCAATTCCCACGATGTGACATCCCTTCTTACCTAGGTTTCTGGTTTTCTTCTTTCCAAACTCTGAAATTACCTTTGGGTCAATGTGGCCTTTTCACTGTTACATAATTGGTTATTCTAAGGAGTGCATAGCTCCCAAGTGTTATTTATAGATTCAATGGTTACACATAGGGCTGCTAACCACAAAGTCAAGGGTTCAAAACCATCAGCCTCTCCACAGGAGAAAGCTGAGACTTTCTATTCCCATAAAGAGTTACAATCTCGGAAAACCACAGGGGAAGTTCTACCCTGTCCCAGAGGGTTGTGGTGAGTTGGAATTGACTTGTTATCGGCGAGTTTTTTGTTTGCCTGAAGATTGAGCACCAGGTGTGAATTCAGTCCCAGAGCTAAAGGGTTACTAAGGGCCATACTCCAAATGGTTCCACTAGTCTCTATAGAATGAACAAACCTGCTCTTTTTTTTTTTTAATGATTTTTGAGTTTTGCTCCTGATTTTCCCCACAACCTTCCAATGTGAGTCCTTTCAGAGAATATGTAGCGGTAATCACTTAGTTATTCTGGCTCAGGGTTGGGGAGGTTGATGTTCAGGTGGTCTATCCATCCATTGGACTGTCTCCATACATCTTAGATTTTCTTCCTTCTTTTCTGTGGCTAGGGAGAGACAATAACTGTATTTTAAATGGATGCTCATAAGCTTTTAAAAATTCCAGTTATGACTCAAGTAGGATATAAAGCATTCCATGTTATACCAATTGACCTGTGTCCCTGAGACTATGGGCCGGAGCCCCTAGCCCATTCCCTGAAGGTGTTTGGGTAGGACTTAGATGTTTTCATAATTTCGTCCTTGTATGGCCAACTACATTTATGGGTTAGGTAAACACATACGTAGAACTATTACCTGTGTGACCTACATGTATCACTGATTGCATTTCTTTTCGTATAATTTGAGTGACAGCCACTCATAGAGCATCATTAGTGGAGGCTAGTGTGGACCAGTATTTGCCTCTGTTGCAACTAACTCTTGCATTCTTCCCAGTATCTGTCCTTGTCTCCATAATTTTTTACTGATTTCTCTCTAATTATATATTGTCTTCTTTTCACCCAAGTGAACCTATTCATCCTCTAGTTAGTAATTCACCCTCCTTTCCCTTCCTGCCCAAGGTAGCCATCCAAGAATGTTAGTCAATCACAAAAGAACAAAATATTTTACCTAAGACAAAGTCTTCTCGTTCACCTTTCTAAGAACTAGTCTGGCTGTATTTCTTCAAACTGTTGGTGCAAATAGAGTTGGGGGGGATGTTGACAAAAAAGTAAAAATAAGTTTGAAAGTAAGGTCTGGCCAAAGAGAGAGCTGACCAGGGCAAACCAACTGAAAGGACCCTGACAATACTACCTACTTTAGGCATGTTATCAGGAGGGACCAGCTCCTGGAGGAAGGTCTCATGCCTGGTCAGCAGCACAGAGGAAGGTCCTAAAGGAGATGGGCTGACATGGTGGCCACTTCAGACTCAGAGCAGCAAGGATGGTGAGGTGGCCCAGGACAGGGCCGTGTTTTATTTTGTTGTACATAACGTCATTATGAATTGGAAGTGACTTGGTGGTACCTGACAATAAATGTTTGCTGTGTCTTGTTATAAAACTTGTTTGAGGCAATTTCTAGAAACACATAAGCTCTAAAGAGTTAAAATAAAATATCTGGGGAAATGAGTGCCAAATTTTAAGAAAATTAGAAAATGCATAGTCAATGTCAGGGGGTAATTTTAGCATATTCTTTGTAGCTCAGATAAGGAATTTAAGGTTAAAATATGAGGCAAATAGATAAGAGTTTTGGGCCTTTGTACATAAAACTTCCTAACAACTGAATATAAAAATGCAGTAGGCATTGTTAAAATCTGTAAATGTTAATATGCCTGTTTCAGAATTAGACAGCTCTAGCAGGACCCCAAATGAGGAGATATTAAAAAAAACTGAGTGATACAATGTTATAACTTAAATAAAAAGATATGTTTTGTGTATAGACATTTTTATAAAAATTGATTCCTAATTTGCTCTGTGAACTCTCACCCAAATCACAATTAAAAAGTTAAAAACAACAGAATTGATTATGCATTTAGTGAAAGCTCTGCTCCATGATCAAAATATAAAAAATTAAGACCAAGTAATTTTAAAATAAGATCAAAGAATAAAGGACACGATGTTTCTAACTAACAGCTATCTACAAAAGTGTGAAAATAAATATAATTCACAGAAAAACCTAAGAGGTGCAATGAAAACTGTGCTTAGGGGAAATGTATGGACTTCGATACCTTCATCATGAAAGCAGAGTAAACTAAATGGGAAAAGGAACAGCATATATGTTAAGAAACGTTTCTCTTTAAAAATCCTTATTAAGTTATAAAAATAGACAATATAATATCATTTACTAAAAGGTTATAAGTTGGAGTTAAAGATAAAACCTAAAATATTTAAGTGAGACCAATACAAAGAACATATACATTCAAAAGCAAATTCTTTGAAAAGGTCTAAAAATTAATAAAGCTATGTTAGCATTAGAAAGTTTCATTAAGTTAGGAAAAATACAGATCAAGAATCGATAAGGTGAGAACTTAGATGGCTGATGCAATCAGAGATGCTGAAGAGATCAAGGGGATGCCAAGGAAGGTACTGACAAATTTCTGGCAACCATCAGTGGAAAGGGGTGATTTCCTGGTTGGAAAGGGGCGATTTCCTGGTTAAGTTCTTTATACCATACTTGACCTGTGAGCTTAGTTCATATCAACTGCTAGTATTGTGGTTGCTATTATTGTCATCCTGTCAAAGGGCTGATGCATATTTCCTTCTATCAGGTCACCTTGAATCAGAGCCAGATAGAAGGTGACTCGCAGCAGGAGCATGTCACACTTAAATATCCCCACAAGTTCACCAGCCAATAAAGCTCAAACTCCCTTTTCTGAGAACATTGGCCTAAAACTATCCCGGGGAAAGGCTCATCTTTGTTATTAACAAACATTTATGAAACATACCTTCTGCCCAAGACCAATTAAGATTTAATGAAACATAGAATATGACTTCTACCTGCCAACAACTTCAATATTTAGTAGTTCATATGTACATGTTAGTAATTATTTCAGAGTCTGCAGAACCAAGAACCCAGTAGGCAGTTGAGGCAACACCGATTATCGGAGGACAGGAGGAGAGAGGTCCCTTTGGGCTGAGGGTAGAGGAATTCCCAGGACTCAAGTTGAACCCTAAAAGGTAGACTAGGTCAAAACCAATTTCTAAGAGAGAAACAGGCAGGCTAGAAAGAAAAGTAGGTGCTTAGAGGTTGGATTTTGGCTAGGTTAGCTAAAACAAAAGAGTGTGTCTTACAAGAAGCTCGGTGGCCAAGGACATTTTAAAAAGTAGGGCCGGATGATGAGGAATCTTGAATTGAAATCTAGAGTCTGAAATTTGCCATCTTGTCAATGGGTGGAGAGTTGGCGGCAGAGCAACGGCGTAGCGAACAGCAGACTTGGCAAGACTGTGCTGAGAGGAGTATGCTTAGTGGGTTTGGGGAGGTGAGCAGACTTAGCCAGGAGCAGCAGGGCAGCCTCTAGGCAGGGAGGCTATTGGTACCATTTGAAGTCCCATAACACTGTGGTGAAATTGTAAAAGGTCATTAGCCCTATTCCACAGATGGGAAAACACAGAACGGCTTGCTCTGATCCAGAGAGAAGCAGTAGCAATGTAGGCAACAGTTATACATCTCCAGTTCTACACTGCCCTACCTTGGACTTTAGAGTGATTCATTTATTGGGGGGTGCGGGGAGGTTAAGTGTTCGCCTCCTCTGGAGACAGCACCTTGGGAGAGAAAGCCTCTTTGTTAACAATACATATGAATGTATATACTATGAACTGGTCAAATTTTCCAGAGACATGGACTGGAACTTGGAGTCAGACTCTCTCGATAAACCGTAGCCTCCCCTTCTCCATCAACAGTCCCTCCTCGCTGGTCGGTACCATCTCCAGAACCAGAGAGTTAGCCTGGCAGTCGGATTTGCTCTGTGCAACATGAAGTCTCACCCACAAAAGCAGGGCACACGGCGTCTGTGAAATGTCTGAAAAGAAGTCCAGGAATTCAGTTAATTAACCACATCAGTTTCTTAACGTGATCAATTTTAATTAAACTGAATTTTAATAGAGATCTGTGTAGTCTGTAGAGACCAATTGCTAATTCTACAAAGCATGTGCTGCTTTTCAGTTCAGATTTGCTCCCATCTAATTAATATGGATAGAGCATTAAGCCTTTTTGGACTCTGGTGGTTTTCATTTCATGACTATTAATGATTTTAATGAACTGGACTAATTCAGTAGTTTTCATCCCAGTGTTTCGGGGCTTTGTTCATCACAAATTTCAGGTTTATAATTGGTTTCCAGGTCTTAACAGTGGTCATTGATCAGCTTCAGCAGTTCCTTTTACAACTCAGTAGGCGCTGGAGACTTGGTTAACCCTTTGCTCGCCATTGGTTGGGATGAACAGCCCAACACTGAAAAGCAGGATTCCTGATATAACTCCCCACCCAACACAACGACAGGGCACAGGAGGATTTGAAATGTACCTGGTGATCTTAGCCTTTGTCACACCAGCAAGATAAAGGCTTTCAATGATTTTTTTTTAAATTCTAGCCATTGGCTTATTTTTTCAGCCTTAATTTTTAGTACTACAGTAGAGAACTGCAGTAAGGAAGTATCCTTCTATTTCTGGTAAACTCGATTTCCTAGCCTCACACGAGCCCAGCCAGGAGGGCCAACAGGCATCTTTATCAGCAAGAATAAAGAACAAAGGTAATGAAGAACCAGATAGATCATGGAAAACGGAAACAGGCAGACCACGCTGGGAGATGGCACAGCCCAGGCGCACTAGCGCAGGTGAAGAAGTGAAATGGACGCATCGGATGTAGATTCCGCTTCAGTTCTGAGCCCTGCCCCCATCCTTGACGGTCCGAAAAATGAGTGATGCCGGCCCAGGTGTCCCTTCATGGATCCCCATCTTTGAACAGCAAAGGCACAACTTGCTAATATTCTGTACCTAAGTTGGTTCTTGAGCCTCTTCATTGCTGCTGGTTCATTGCTCAATTTGGAAAGCGACAGTCAGGAAAAACAGCCCCTGGAAAAGGGCTCACAAAATCTTACGTGTTTAAATATCCTATAAATAGTAGTACAAGTCTTCACTCCAGTCTAGCTTCCATAACTGTAGTTTAGAAATATCAGAAGCTATTAAAAGCCTCATTTTTGTACGCCTACCCAGAAAAGTTTCTTTTCCTCCACCACTCCAACCATTCCTCTTTGAGGAAGTCCAGGTGTATCTTTGCCAACTATTCCAAGGACTTGTTTCTGAAGTCGGAGGCGGAGTCCATTTGGAGACCGAATCCAGTTGGAATCCTTCAATATCCTGGTCAGGAAAAACTGAAAAGGTAGTTGAATGAAGCAGATATGGGAGAGCGCATTGGAAACAAAATAAATATTCATTAAGATTTTAACATCTTGAGTAAGGGGTGTTTGACCTCAGCAAGAATCTTACAAATATGGTGATTTTTATTTTTCATCCATTATTTTCAATCATAAAGGACTCAAAGACAAAATTTAACTGACAAGTCAGCATCAATGTTTGCATCAAAATTTTTAAAACCCAATAATCAAATTTTAAAAAGATGTTTTCAAGTCCAAGAGAGGTTAGGGTTAGAATTAGGGTAAAAAAAAATACAAGAGTGGAGGAAGTGCAGAGTGGAAACCCAAAGCCCATTTGTCGGCCACTGGAGATCCCCTCACAGAGGGGTCTAGAGGAGGTGATGAGTCAGGGTGCGACGTAGCACCGATGAAGAATACAGCTTTCCTCCAGTTCCTAAATGCTTCCTGCCCCCACCCCCCACTACCATGATCCGAATTCTACCTTGCAAGTCTGGATAGAGCAGAGGTTGTACACTGGTGCAGATAGGAGCTGGAGGCACAGGGAATCCAGGGTGGATGATACCTTCAGGACCAGGGGTGTGACGCGTGATACTGGGAGGGTAGAAGGTGTGTGGGTTGGAAAGGGGGAACCGATTACAATGATCTACATGTGACCTCCTCCCTGGGCGATGGACAACAGAAAAGGGGGTGAAGGGAGATGCCAGACAGGGCAAGATATGACAAAATAATAATTTATAAGTTATCAAGGGCTCATGAGGGAGGGGGAGTGGGGAGGGAGGGGAAAAAGAGGACTTGATGCAAAGGGCTTAAGTGGAGAGCAAATGCTTTGAAAATGATGAGGGCAAAGAATGTACAGATGTGCTTTACACAATTGATGTATGTATATGTATTGATTGTGATAAGAGTTGTATGAGCCCCTAATAAAGTGTTTTAAAAATACAAGAGAAAAATTATTAAGAAAGATGGAAATTATTTATTTAATAATTTTCTCTCTTTCTTGGTTTGGTAACATTGGCTGATAGGTTATGTTTCTAACCATCTGGCTCCATTTCCCTACATGTATTAAGTCCACTTCCATTGAATCAATTCAGTGAATCACAGAATCCTATTGGACAGAGTAGAACTGGTCTCTAGCGTTTCCAATGCAATGCATCTTATGTCTTATCTTTCTCCCATAGAGTTGCCGGTGACTTTGAACTGCCAACCTTGTGCAGTCCAATGGTAATCCATTACATCACCAGGATTTCTCCTCAGATATTCTAGTTAAATAAGCTGCCAATCACAATAGCGTCTCCAAGTTTATCTGTCCATCCTTTTCAGACTTGCTTTTATCCCACAGAGTCACTGAAATGCTGTCATCTCTAAAATGGTGGTCATGATGGCTTCCTTGTAGGGGCATTGTAGAGAGGGGCACACTTGGTGAGGTGCCTCAATAAATTACAGCTGTTATCACTACTCAAGTCACCGATGACCTTCTGATTGACAAATAGCGTCAAGTCCTCATTTGCCAAGCTGTCTGAAGCATTTGACACTGTCGATCCACTTCCTGAAACTCTGTCAGAAACCATTCATTTATACGTTCACTTTTGCCCACAACTGTATATGGAGCACCTGTTCTGCACGGGGTGGCGGTCGAGAAATAGCATGACAAGCATGGCAGAAGGTGCTTGCGTTCATGAAGGTTTTATCTCCCCAAATGAGAAAAATAGGGGGGGGGAAGCGAATAAAAAGCAATAGGTATCAATTTTGAGACCTTCGAATGGCTCAGGTAACAGTCTCGGGTTTGTTTCCGTGTAAACCCTTGAGCGCTCGCCATGAACCAGGCGTTTGTTGTTAAATTTGCATTTACAGATGAAGAGACACAGAGAAGTGAAAAATGTTGGCTCCACCCTTCCTACGTAATAGAGCCAAGATTTAAACCAATATGGTCTGTCCCAGAGTCCCAAATCCAATCCTATTACTGAGGCGAAAGAGAAGGGGTCACAGAAACAAGGACTTGGCATCTGGTGGTCAGGAAGGCCTTTTTATGGAGAGAATATTTGGGCAGTAACTTGAGTATTGAGAAAGAATGAGAAAAATAACAATATTCTAGTAGCAAGTAAAGCCTGGAAACCTCCGAAGTCTAAGGTACTGAGAGAAAGGAAAGTCAAGAACTCAGTAGAAAGTGAACGTGGACAGGAGGCATTGCAGTGTGTTCAAAGAGAAAAAGAAGTGAGAAAAAGGGAAACCAAGCAGCCTTTCGATGTGTGCTAGGCAGGAAAGCAAGTGCATGAGAGATAGATGGGGGGCGGGAGAAACCAGAGGAGGGCTTTTCAGATGGGAGATAATACAACGCTTGTGTCTCCTGCAGTGGTTCTAAACCTGTGAGTCGCAACCCCTTGGGGGTCGAACCACCCTTTCACAGGGTCACTCAATTCATAACAGTAGCAACACAACAGTGATGAAGTAGCCACAAAAATAATTTATAGTTGGTGGGATCACCACATGAGAAACTGTATTAAGGGTCACAGCATTAGGAAGGTTGAGAATCAATGGCGTACTCATAGGATTATCTAGCTATAATGAAACACGATAAGCAGATAAATTTCCAGGAACAAAGTTAATGCTTAGAGGAGAGAGAATAAGAATCCCCGCTGGTGTGCAGGGATGGGCCTTTACATAGAAGCAAAGGCAGTTCCTCCTTTGTACCAGACAGGGCGCTCCAGTCCACGGTGTGTGTACAGAGCAGGAAGACAGAAGGAAAGACTGGGCCTATGGTCTATGTACCAGACAGAAGCAAGACCCTGGGTATGTGAACAGGAAAGGCAAGTGAGTTCTTTCGATCCGTGTCAAAAAGGAGAAGCAAACCTTGTTGGTACAGTGAAAGGGGATACCGGCTCTCTGGGTGCATGCGCGCCTGGGACAGAATAGTTCAGGACACAAAGAAGAGAGCGTTGTCCTTATGTTTAAAGCAAACGTTTAGTGATCACAGACCATGTTCTCTCCATAACCACACACGAGTATTATTACTGTCCTTCCCGTACAGAAATGCTGAGTCTCAGAGCACATGCCTAACTGGTAAATAGCAAACCTGGAATTTGCATGAAAACTGCCTCTTCTGATGGCTGTTATTTTTACTCCGTGAGATGAAAATGTACCATCATTAGTTGAAAGTGAAAAGGGAGAGTGAAAGTTGGGATTTTGAAAACAGAGGTGAGATAATTTGAGAATAGAAAAAGCAAACCTATTAATGAGATATTGGAGGGGTTCCACGCTGGGTTGAGGGCTTTAAGATGTGAGCCATATGTTTTAAATGAAAACAGCCAGGAGAGTTTAATGGTTTAGTTTTGTGTTGTTTGTTTTGTCTATAGTTCTTGTTTAACTGCCAAAATATAGCAGTAAATTAAATCATGCTTGGGAACTTGCCAGGAGAATATGATGGAGGGGCAGACCAAGCAAGTGATAGAATTTGGAAAGCCTGTTTTATAGTAATCAACCATGAATATAAACTGATAAGGAGAGAGACCAGAAAGAGAATGAGATATATTAAAACGCAAATAGGAAGATGTGGGTATAGTAGAGTAAGTTGAAAAATGAAAGTATTTGTTCATTAAGATTTTTATATTAGAATATGGGATATTTGGCACTAATATTTTCTAAATGCAATTATCAATGATGTGAAAATCTAGGGTTGGATTATGGAAAGGGTGTGTGTAGAAAAAGTTGGTTAGGAGGAATTATGTCAAAGAACTGAAAAGCAGGTGCGTAAATGGACATTAGCAGGGATGGTGGTAGAGTAAAGAGAGAAGGGAAAAGCCGTGATCCTGGTGCTAAAATCTACAGTGATAGAGAGGTAACTAGGGGAAAGATGAGAGAGGGGAGGGCCGGGAGAGTGAGGGAGAGAAACAGATGGTGTAATCTAAGGTCGTCTGCTTCTAAAGAGCCAGGTGTTTTGCAGGTGAAGGAGAGGACAGAGGTCTAGAGACAGCGATGAGGACTAGACCGACCCCAATTCCTAATTCCAAACACAAAGGGAACTCTTTCAGATGGTCTCTATGAGGAGGCTTCAAAAAGGTCCTGGAAGATAGAATAAAGGATGACAGAATTTTTCCAGGATCTTGTCAAAATATATATTTATATAAATAAATATGTATACATGTGTATGAACATTCGGGAATGTAGGATTGATATATCTTTATCTGAGCTATGTTCTACACAACCTTCATTTTGGTAATGTCTGTCTGCATAAACATCCGTGATAACAACCCCCATAAAGCAAAAAAACTCAATGCTGATTCATTGTCACCCCTGTGGATTTCCAAACTGTAACTGTTTACAGGGACAGAAAGCCCAGTCTCTCTCCCTCTGAGCTGCTGGTGCTTTGGAACTGCCAACCATGCCTATTGCAGTCCAGTGCTTAACCACAACAGTACAGGGACTCCTGAACAACCAACAACCCCCGCTAAGACCGATGATATTCAAATCCAAGGTACAGGTAAGGCTCCTAATAACAAATGGGTGCTACTTTTTGACATGCATCAACACATGATTATTACTGCACGATTTTGTTAAAGATGCTTTTTATATCTGGAAGTGTTTCTTAGATTTTTAGCCATATAAAGGTATATAATATACTAAGACAAAACATTTGACTAGCTGACATTACATACGAATTGACCTGTTTTGATTTACATGCAAATTCAACTTCTAGACAGGAATGGAGCTCATTCATAACTAGGACTGCTTATAAACAATACAATGTTAATAGGCCATCCAAAACACATCACATCCTAGTTTACAGATATATTGTGAATGTTTAAGGGGTGCATGACTGCATAGGACAAGATTCAGTACACGCACAAATCTATAAGACAGAGTAGAACTGCCCCAGAGCGTTTCAGGGCTGTCATGTTAATGAAAGCAGACAGCAATGTAATTTTTTCCAGTGGAGCCACTGGTGGGGTTGAACCAACCACCTTTATGTTAACAGACCAGTGCTTAACCACCATGCCACTCTGTCTCTGTCTCTCTGCCTGCTCTATCTATCTATCTATCTATCTATCTATCTATCTATCTATCTATCTATCCACACGTAGACACATATAATATATAGACACATATATGTAATTCTATATTTATATATAGAATTTGACCTCAAAATTTTAGTCATACATAATGAACTACAGATATTTCCACTTCCTGACTTTAAGCCTTATTTATGGACCTTGCTCTATGGAAGATGCAGTGCTCTCTTTCACTTATCCTAAATCCCTTCTGGCATTTGGATGAATTCTGTATTTTCCTTTATGAAAACTTGCAAAGTTATTTTTCATGGTCCCTCGTGTTTGAAAGTCATTATTCTGGGAACTTGGAGAACTCGTTCAATCTGAAAACCCATGCTGTTCAGGTTGGGACTTTTCTTCATTGAGTCGTCATCTGAGGCTGTGCTTCCCTCTATCTTCTCTTCCTGTCTTTTAGTTCCGATATTGCTTGATCATCTAATTTTCTGATTTCTCTCACTCTGGTCTCCATCTCTTAGTCCTTTTGCTCTGGGGCTTGCAGTGTCATTTTTTTATGTTAATTCCTTGGTTTGGGGTTCCCTCGATAGGTGAGTAAAATAAATTTAGATTCCACTCTGCCTTTGGAAATAGGATCTTAAAGATGATTTCCCCTCCCCTCCTCCACCGATATTCTAAAGCAGCCAACAAACTTTCCTTCTGCTTCACCGAATAAGACATTCATTTTCCCAGCCCCCGTTTCATGCATAGGGACCCTTTGAGGTTCCTGGATTTCTGAGACTGCTGTCTTTGTGGAGGCGCCCTGGGGGGGCTCTGGGGAATGCACTGGAGTGTCAACTACAAAGTGTCTGTTCAAACCCACCCAGGAATGGCCCCCTGACAGAAAGACCAGACTCGCTGATCTGATGAAGATCTACAGAACACTATGGAGGGAGTCTCCTCTATCCTATAGGGGCAGTGGTTCTCAACCTTCCTCATGCCGTTCCTCATGTGGTGGTGACCCCGACCACCAAATTATTTTCATTGCTACTTCATCACTGTCATTTTGCTACTGTTATGAATCGGGCGACCCCTCTGAAAGGGTTGTTTGACCCCCAAAGGGGTTGCAACCCACAGGTTGAGAACCACTGCTCTAGGGGTTCTATGAGTTGGGATGGATTTAATGCTAGTGGTTTGTTTGTTTGTTTTCTTTCTTTTCTGCCTTTTGAGCCTAAACGTATGGGTCCATCCCCATGCTAGCTTTGAAATACCAACTTCCAAACCATCAATCCCATATCTTGGCTGATGTCCATTCAATACTATCCCCATTTTCATATTTAGGCTGTGGGTTATTTTATTTGTTTGCTTGCTTATATTGCTTCATTTCTAATATCAGGGTATTTAAATTCAGCTACATGGAATATTTTGTAGCACTAATATAGCCAAGATTCCCATGGGTTGGTGTGGGAAAACAATCCACATTCTGGTGTATCTGTTGCCTTGTTGTAGTGTGTGCCGTCATCATCACACCTGCGGCAGATCCTCCTGAGACAGCTATAACAAGCTTCTCTTTGCTGCAAGTCACTACTCCCTTCTCCTTCCTATTGTTGGAGTTATTGACATAACGGACAACCTCCTTTGGTGCATCACAACTTTCAAGATTAAGGTCATTAGTCAGGTCACCATCAAGACCTTTGAAAGCGTAATTCCAATCTTGCCTGCTTTAAGTCTCACTGCTGATCCTCCTTCATATCCCAGGTATCCATCACTCAGCTTTTAAGCTCCCATTCACAACTTTGATCCCTACGGGACACCCTTCTTGCTAGGTGTAGCCAGGGTGAATGCGGTTTCACAAAGATGTTGCTGCCCTTGCCCTTGTTAGAGACTATGGAGTCGGTTCCAGCTCCAAATCCCTGCAGTCTCTGAATATTAATTTAGAAGGTTAAAAAAAGGAAATTACAAAGCTAATTAAGTTGAGGATTTTAAATGGGGAAAAATATCCTGGATGTTGAAAACCTCCTGCCATCGTGTCAATTCTGACTTACAGCCACACTCTGAAACAGAGAGAAACTGCTGCTGAGGGTTTGGGAGACTGTAAATCTTTACAAGAAGAATTCAGGGAAAGGGATTTTGACGACCGAAGAGAAAGTAACCGACACAATGGCAGGAGAAGAGAATGGTAAAATTCAGACCGGGGATTCCAAGCCCTGGAATGTGAGAGGCCTGCAGAGTGGAAAAGGCAGGTAAAAGACCTTCCTCTAGAGCTTCCAGAAGGAACGAACACAATTAATACCTTAACATCAACCCGTGGACTCTGATTCCACACTTTTGTCCTTCAGCACTGGAAGCGAGTGAATGTGTGGTGCTTTAAATCACTGAGATGGGGGTAATTTGTTGAACCATCCATAGGAAATGAATCCATTAGGGACCGCTCGAGGCAGCGTTCTTGTCATAGCCTCGGTTTCACTTCCTTCATTCCAGCGCACCTGAACAATCTCGGCTCTACTCTAGTACTTCTTTCTCGTAACCATGTTGGATTTTTAAAAATGTATATGTTTTAAATTTTGAAATACTTATAGACTCATAGGAATCAGAAAGCATCAAACCTTGGCTCACACCCCTCTCCTCGTGTCCTTCAATCCTGACATCTTATGTAGATGTGCTACAATATCTAACCCAGGAACATGACCATGGTCACCAGGTTATGAATGTTCAACTTACAGGCACTTGTACTTGCTCTTTAATGGTACATGAATTCGGCCTCACTTTGAAATGTTTCAGAAAAAAAGCGTTCACCACAATCACCATCACTTTTCACATGTGCGATTTTTAAGTCATCGAAAAGACGTCAAGCCTTTTCTTTCCTTTGCCACACTATTGTATTAGGACGCAATCCAGCTATCATGCCATTTGATAGCTCAGTCATATCAAGCAATGTTGTACAAGTGCTACCACAATCAGTTTCAAAACATTTTCTTCCTTCTTTCCTTCTTGATATCCGTTCCCCGTAACTCGCCACCTCCCCTGCTGTACCCTCAGGAACCCTTAATCTAGTTCTTGTTTCTATAGATTCACCCATCCTGGGGTTCATAAAGCCTTCTCATACATTTGTATCTTTAGACTGAGCTCCTGAAGCTCCTCACACGAGGCACTGAGAATAAGATGGCTTATTAGTGGAGCCTTGGAATGCATGCTCATCTAGGACCGCAGCTGGAAAATGAAACATTTCTTTTCTATTTGGCAATTTAGAGTCAACTTTATGTTTTATTTCTGAGCGAGGCTACCTTTGTGCATTTTAAATTCACATAACTCATTCTATGAGACAGGAAAGTTCAGCCTCAGGGCACCAAAGGTGAAGTTATCTGATCCTCTGAAGAACACCAGGGGGAAGCGTGTCAACCTGGACTCAACCCACGGCCAATCTTGTCCTGCAGATCAGCTGGGGGGACCCTCACAGACCGTAAGGGGGAGAGGAATGACATTCATTATGTGCCTGCTGTGTGCTATACTGGCTGCTTTATGCACATGATCTCTTTTCACCTTCCCTATAATCTGGTATTGCAGGTCATATTAGTGCTCAATGATATAAAGAAGGAAGCTCAGAGACTAAAGGAGCTGTCCAAATCAGAAAATTATTAAATAAGAAAGCTAGACTCTGTCCCACTTTGACTTCTAAACGCCGAATTTTTCATCTTCAGGTGATGAATATCAGGAAAATAAGGATTTTCACCTTGACTCGACTTTGGAGTCACTTGGGTACTTTCTCAGACTCTCTAGGGGTGAGGCCTAGGTATCTGTACTTTTGGAAAGCTCCCCCAGTGGTTCCAGGGTACAGCTAGTTTGAGAATAAAGAAGGTTGCTCAAAATGTTTTGAAGGTGAGACTTCCCAGATAGTTTAATTGAAGAACAGGAAGGATCCTGTGCATAATAATATCTCCCCTAGCGGCTTTACAACATACCACCATTTTTATCACCTGCATCATTGGTAAAGTTATCTGTTCTGAATAAGGTCACTGTTAAAATGCAAATCAGTCACCTAATAGGGGAAATGCATTAACATACTATTGTCCTAGCCTAGATTACATGATTCTGTCTTAGTTAACATTTCTAATCTCCACACAAGCCCTGTTCATTAAGTTTACAGCAGATGCAGACCTGGGGGCGCTTGTCTATTTGTTAGAACTTCAGATAAAGCTGGTTCCCTGTTTTCCTAGGTTTCCCGGACATGTCTCCTGAGAAGGAAACATGGGACTCCAGGAGAAGATTAATGTGAGGTCCTCAGTACAGGTTCAAATATCAACAGCACCAAAATATCATTTCAAAATAATGCAATGTGAAAATTTAAACCTGATTCTAGCAGTTCTAATATATAGAGGGGTTTGTTGTGGTTTTTTTTTAAGCTTGTGGGAAAATGGAGTTAAAAGCTCATGAACTTTTTCTATCAACTTTTTGAAGCAGTGGCACATAAAATAAGCACTCGCTAACCACCTGGTCAACAGTTCAAACCCACACACCATTCTTTGGGAGAAGGGCAAGACTGGCTGTTCCCACAGACACTCGCAGCCGTGGACTTCTCTGTAGGGCCTCTATGGGTCAGGGTTGAGTAGATGGCACTGAGTTTGTTGTTGTTGTTGTGATTGCTGTTGATTATACTTCAAACTGTTTTTGAACTGAACAATATGAACTGGCTGATAATGAGATCTTAGGCTACATCCAGGTCAACACACTGTTATTTATACAATATTTAAATAATATTGTAGAAGAACTATGGCTTTCGTTACACAGGAAAACTAAATAGGGGCCAGATGAGGAAGAGAAAGTAGAAGATGAAAGAACTGAAATCCATATTAAATGGAAAAAATATCCAACACATATGTCACATTTTGTGTAGCACTTTCCCTGCTGATCCCTCTAAGTGTGACTAGAATTTTCTTCTGATTGATGCATCAACTTTGTTTATTTCTTGTATCACCTATAACATTGGAGTAGTGCTAGTGGTGAGTAGGTTTTTATTTCCAGATAAACTGATATTCTCTTAGGGTCAGAGATTGTGTCTTACTCTTCATTTCTCAGTTATTCCCATAGTTATATTACTAAATCACTTGTGACACTTTATGTCGACTCCATTTTCTTGATAGTTTTTACTTCAAAGTTACCAAGAGAAAGAGTATAGTAGACAGAAGCTCAGTATTGGCCTAACAAGGATGGGATAGCTACCCTGGGTGAGAGGAGTTTCAGCTAGGTCATTGTATTTCAACACAAATTCCTGTGTGTTGTTGTTGTTGTTCTTGTTGTTAGTGCCATCAAGTCCATTCTGAACCACAGCACCCCTGCGTCCATTCTGACCCACAGCGACCCTATGCCCAACACTGTCCAGTCCTGTGCCTGCCTCACAAGTGCTCCTAAGCTTGAGCCCATTGCTGCAGCCACTGTGTCCTTCCATCTCCTTGAGGGCCTTCCTCTCTCTCACTGCTGCTCTGCTTTACTGAGCAAGACGCCCTTCTCCAAGGACTGGTCCTTGCTGACAACAAGTTCCAACTGATCCATATATTCGTATAATTGATGATTGGTTTAATAGTTTCTAAGTTAAAGGTAGAGTCATAAAGGTATAGCATCAAAGACAGTGTATTTTTATTGCTTTTAATAGAGAGCTAAAGAATTGTTGCTATTGTTTTTGGTGCCCTTGAAGGCTGCCAACACATTGCAGTCCTGTGTAAAATGGAAGGAAGCGCTGCTCAGTCCTGCAAGATGCTAAACGGTTATGCTTGAGCACTTGGTGCAGTTGCCGTGCCTCTCCACCCTCCCCCCCCCCCAAGGGTCTTCCTCTTTTTCGCTGACTCTCTCATTTACCAAGAGTGATTCCTTTCCCAAAGACTGGTCTTGACTCCCAAGGAGCATTCTGGCTCTACATCTTCCAAGATATTTGATTCATGGTATTTTCAATGTTAATCACCAACACCATAATTCAAATACACAAATTCTTCTTCTGGCTTCCTTAGTCATTTCCCAAAGGAGGCGTTGTTAATGACTAACTGCACTGGACACGTGGGGAAATGAGCATCTCCAAGCCTGATATCCTAAAGAAAATAATATATGTCTATACATATAAATAGAAATAAAGAAAAAATATTTCCTTGGAATTTCCCAGGCTAAACCAGATATGGCCATGTGAGGTTTTCTACCTCTGCTTACTCCTATCCTAGTTCCATTTTCTTTCAATGGTCCAGCGAGAAGAAGGGAGTATTAGTGAAGTTTGCCTAACTCTCTGCCAGCTTCCCCTTTGAGCAATTGCTGGAATAGTTTCCATGGGGAAAGAATCAAGGAACAGAACAGAATTTTCCACTCTTTCCTGGTGCTGGCGAGACAACGAAAAATAGTTGTACTCAAGACCTGCTAGTTGGGAAGAGCCAGGAAGCACATCAGAATATCAACTGGGAAGCCCAAAGGAAAAAACTCCGGGAGGATGGACAAACCACAATTACGAGGAAGTCTGATAAACTACTCAACCTCAAGTCAGCACGGTGTCTCTTTGGGCTCATGATTAGCCACCACTCCATCTGCTTACCAAAGGGTAGAATAAATACTTTGAGGAAGGATGTAACATTATCAAGCACCTCTAATATTTATTATAAATAGTGATTAATTCTCAGTAAAAAAGTATTTTCTTGTGATAAACAACAGAATCAAGAGGAAAACTGATAACAAAAATAGATCTGTAGATTCCCCGTTTTGCAGTGATATTGGAAATGGACATTGCTGTGATGAGTATGTTCAAGAAAAATAAAATATTTTACAAAATACCTTGCATTTTTCTTTACCATAAAAAGTATCAAGTAAGAAGTGTAATAACTGAAATTAAGTATTTAATTGATGGCTTTTTGCATCAGATTAGACATAGTGAAAATTTTGGGCAGTAAATTGGAAGACAAATCAGTAAAAAATATTCTGGCTGGACCACAGAGAGCAAGAATAAAAAAATACAGGAAAGAACACAGATACCTAATGAAAGACAGGAGAGAAAGAAAGTGAAAGAAAAACATCTGAAAAGCAAAATACAGCCATCGTGTCCCCAAACTGTAAGGTCACCAGAAGCCCTGTTATGCTCAAGGAGCAGAAGAAAGAATGGCAAAAAACCATCATCTACGTTCATGATAGGAAGCCTCGGTCACAGCAACGAGGAACTCTCAGAAGCAATTAGAAATAGATTCTCTTAAAATAATAACAATTAAGGGGGGTGACAAATGACTTCTGAAAAAATACAAGTTAAAAAGTAACAGAATGACAACGTGAAAGTATTGAAAGAAAAATGTAACGCTTAAGATATGTGCAGTAAACATACTCTTCAAAACTGAAGATGAAATATAGACATCTCTACATAAACACTGAGTTTATCATCAAGAAGCCTACCTGGAAGCACAGATGGAAAATGAAAAAGAACATGTGAAAATTTAAAAACTGAGAAGCAATAAAAAGGGTAAACATCTGCCTAAATATAAATAAATATGACTATAGATGAACATTGATCATACAACACTATCTAATAATTGGGGGAAATAAAACATACATTGGCTTAAAATGCACAATAATAATAAAACCAAAAGGGAGTTAACATCAGAAAATGTGAATGCAAGTAAATGAGGTTAAAGTTTTAAAAGAGTCCCTGTATTAACTAGGAAATACTAAAAATATTCATTTAAATTAGATGTTAGTAAATCAGATCTTCATGGGAGTATAAAATAAGCCTTTATGTTTAATTGGTTATATGTAACCAACCCATCTATAAGTGATATGCCATGGAATAATGTATTTGATTTATCAAAAAAAAACTCAAGAAAGGAGATGAAAAAGAAAAGAAAGGTTAGATAACCCCCACTCTAAATATATATATATATTAACCCAAGTATTAGGTGCTCTGAAAAGTACAATATAAGTACCAAAATTATCTGATTTGATAAAACCATATTATTCTGGAGTTTTTACACATTAAGTCAAAGGCCCCCCCAAAGTTTTCATGAAAATGATAGGAAAGGACCTGCATGCAAAACATGTGAAATCATAGCCTGAACGGATTTAGAAAACACTGGCCGAGACGCTGCTTTCCTCTCTTGGGCCACGATGTTGCGACCCAAGGCAGTGCAGAGGCAGCAAGTCCCGTAGAACAAGGACCCCGGCCTTCAGATCCCCAGCTCTGCCATTTATACAACATAATAAAACGCAAATTGGCTTCCACGTCAGGATGCTTTGTTCATCTGAGACGAGCCCATTCATGGTCTGCTATGTTGGATACAAGAGAACCCTACGAATCTATTTCTGAAATGGTGTTCTCAGTGGAAGCTGGACGAGACTTTTGATTCGTGCAGCATGATTTGTAATCGCTGCTGCCTCACCCGGAGGATGAATGCGTGGCGAGTGAGAGATCTCTTCTCCTGCTTCTGCTCCTTCTGTCTCCACCCCCACCCCGCCCCCGCCCTCTTCCCGCTTCACGCTCTTCTCCATCAAAGATTTATGACCAGAGAAAAGATAAAAGAAAAACAAATGCAAACTCTATGCCAAGAGAGTCTTCTTGACTATATTTCAGCTCTGCTGACAAATTGCCTGATAAAGTTCACCTGGCTTAGTCAACAAATCAGATGGGAAAATTTAACCCATTACCCACCAGTATCACTTCGGGGCAGACAGGTTTTGTCACACATTATGATGTAGCCGATTTCTCTATAAGGACATGTTTAAATTAATTGTGGCAGGTGAGGTGTTCAGTGCAATTATCCACTTGAAGCATTCCCAGAAATCCTGCTTTCTCTCTAAAGCCAGAACAAAAAGTGTGGGCCGCCCTCGCCCCTAACTTGGTCTCTGCCATTGTCTGTTCCCTTGCCTTCCTCTGCATACTCTCACAGCCCTGACCAGTAGCCTTAGATTTGCCCCGTTTCTGTGTTCGTCAGAATCAGAGGAGAAAACCTATTGATCGCTTTAAGCTTTACAATGAGGCTCTGCGATTAGCCAAGCTTACTCACTGATATAGCGGAGTAAGTCCAAGATTTCTTCGAAGTATGTAAATTATAACAGTCACTCTTCCCTGAGACATAAGCTTGCCTACCTACACATCTACTTCCTGTGATTTTCCTCACTAATAGCATATTATTGGTGTTGTTAGTTGCCATTGAGTTAGCTCCTCCTCATACCCAACCTATGCACAAAGAACTCAAGCACTGCCTGGTCTAGCACTGTCCTCACCATCGTTGTTAGCTCTGAGCCCATTGTAGCCGCAACTCTCAGTCCATCTCCTGGATGGTGTCAGTCCATCTCCTCCTCTTGTTTGGTTGGCCCTCCTCTTGACAAAGTGCGATGTCTCTCTCCAAGGACCGGTCTCTCCCAATACAGTGTCCAAATACAGGAACCCAGCCTTGCCAGAAGCCCAGTTCAGGAGCAGATTGGTTGTGCAGTCCCCAGTACTTTGAGTATTCTTTCTGTCCATGGTACTTTCGATAGTCACAGGACAATTCAACACTCCAGCACCATATTTCAAATACACCAATTCTTCTGCGGTCTTTCTATTCGTGGTCCAACTTTCACAGGCATATGAGGCGATTAAAAATGCCATGCTTTGGATCAGGTGCACCATAGTCCTCAAACAGACATCCTTGCTCTTCAACACTTACAAGAGGTCTTGTGCAGCAGCTGTGGTTTCCTGACTGCTGCTTCCACGAGCATTAACTGGGGATCCAAGCAAGGGGAAATACTGGACAATGGCGATCTCTTCTCCCTTCATCCTGATATTGCCTGTTGGTCCAGTTGTGAGAATTGTGTTTCCTTGACTTGGAGCTCTAAACCATAGTGAAGTCTGTAGCCCTAGGTCTTCATCAGCAAGTACTTCATTTAGTTAACACTTATTTCATCTATTATTTCACACTTTTATACCTATATACTGGTTCATTCTTGATTTATTAACGATTGAGTACTTATGCACCCAGAAGGTATGAGGGTGCAGAGGTTTCAGTGTTGGGATTCGAACTGCAAAGTCAGCAGTTTGAACTAAGCAGCCACTTCATGGGAGAAAGATGAAGCAGTGTGCTTCTGTAAAGATTCACAGCCTCGGAAACCCTATGAAGCAGTTTTACTGGGCTTGATTTTTTTATTTTGATGGTGATCTACCTGTTCAGAATTGAATTGTGTACCTCAACAATATGTATTGAAATCTTGGTCCTAAATATCATTGCTGATGCCGCATGACTCTTGTCTGAAAGCAGAGAATACTAGAAAGTGGCTCACTTGTGTTTTGCTGGTGATGCAAAGCCATTCAACTGGGTGGATCATAGTGAACTGTGGATGGCATTGAGGGGCGTGAGAATCCCAGCACACTTCACTGTGCTCATGTGGAACCTGTCCACGGATCAGGAGACAGTGTTGCTAACAGAATAAGGGAATGTTGCATGAGTTAAAAGTCAAGAAAGGTGGGCAACTGAGTTGTAGCCTCTCCTCATACTTATTCAATCTGTACGTAGAGCAAATAATCAGGGACTTTGGCTTATATAAAGAAGAAGGTGACATCATGACTGGAGGAATAGCCTGAGATATGCAGATGACACAACCTTGCTTGCTGAAAGTGAGGAGGACCTGAAGCACTTGCTGATGAATCCAGCCTTCTGGATGGATTACCACTCAATGTAAAGAAAAGCAAATTCTCATAACTGGACCAATAGGTAACATAGAAAAGACTGAAGTTGCTAAGGATTTTGTCTTGCTTGGATCCACAAGCAATACTCCCAGAAGCAGTGGTCAAGAGATCAAATGACGCAGTGCATTGTGTAGGTCTGTTGAACAAGACCTCTTTAAAGTGTTGAGAAGGAGGGATATGACTTTGAAGACTAAGATGAACCTAACCCACACTGTGGCATTTTCAATTGCCTAACATGCCTGTGGCAGTTGAACATTGAATAAGGAAGACCTAAGAATAGTGAAAGTACCATGGGCTGCCAAAAGAACAAACACATCTGTCTTGTAAGAAGTACAGCAATCAGAATGTTTCTTAGAGGCGGGGATGGCAAGATTTTGTCTCATGCACTTGGGACATGTTATCAGCAAAGACCATTCCTTGGAGAAGGATATCATGCTTGGTAGCAGAGAAGAGCAAGAAAAAAGAGGAAGACCCTGGACAAGGTGGATTGACATTGTGGCAGCCACAATGGGCTCACACATAGCGACACTTGTCACTGTGAGGGTGGTGTGGGACCGGGCATTGTTTCCTTCTCTAGTACGTAGTACTGCTATGAGTTGAAATGAACTAGACGATACCTAAAAACAACAACAAATATGATCCTGTTTGATAATAGGGTTTCCATTTTGTTTTAATTAAATCACACCTAAGTGGGTGTACATTGTAAATGAGAAAGATGGGAGAACACACACAGGGAGAAGAGAAAGACAGATGACAGAGACTGATTCATCAACAAGGATTGTGGGCAACTACTAGACGCTAACGTAGGCAAGGAAGAACCTTCCCCTAAAGTCATTCCCTGAATTCAGACTTACAGCTTCCGGAACGATGAGAGAGAATAAATATCTCTTCTGTAAAACCATTCACTTGTGATCTTTGTGTTATAGCAACATTGTCACCAAAACAGTTCCCTAAACTTTGCACTGTGTTATTTGCTCCTTGTAACAACTCTGAGACACTACTGCCCTTACCACCTTATCAATGGAAAGGCTAAGATTTAAAAGAGATCACACAAACACTACGTATCTGCCAGCTTGGCATACTGTGTGTCACTGTGATGCTGGAAGCTCGGTCACTAGTATTTAAGCTAACAGAAGGGTCAGACAAAGAGAACCTGTTTCAACAGAGCTTCCAGGCTAACAGACTGTAAAGAAAGAATACGCTACTCCAGAGGAATTAGCCACTGAAATGATGGGTAGCAGCAAAACATTGCCAGTTACTGAAAACCTCATTAATAGAAGCAACACATTGTTAGAGCCAAAAATGAGCCCCTGGTGTCAGAAAGCACTAAAAATATGACTTAGGAAGAGCCGCCTTCTCAGAGTAAAGTTGGCCAGAAGAGTGTGGTCGGAGCACAGCCTGCAGGAGGAGAGCCTTCAGGACCTTTGCTTGCTGATGCCGCATGACTCCAAATGAGAAGAAACTATTGCAAGTATTGATTAATAATTGAAACTTAATATGTATGAAGTATGACTCTAGGGAAATTAGAAGTCATTAAAAATGAAATGGAACGCATAAAGATTGATATTCTAGGCATTGTGAGCTGAAATTGACTGGTATTAGCCATTTTAATCAAAAAGTCATATGGTTTCCTACGCAGCGAGTGACACACTCAACAGGAAGGGCATTGCATTTATTGTCAGAAAGGACATTTCAAGATCTATCTTGAAGTACAGTGATGGGAAGATGTCTATTGTCATACAAAGAAAATCAGTCAATACAAGTGTTATTCAAATTTGTATAGCAACCACTAAAGTTTGTGAAGAAGAAATTTAAAAATTCTACCAAAGACTTCAGTCTAAAGTTGAGCCAACATGCATTCAAGATGCATTGATAATTATGACTGATTGGAATACAAACGCTGGAAACAAAGAGGAAGGGGGGAGCAGTTGGAAAATAGGGTTGTGGTGCAATCCCACGGCATAATTTTGTAAGACCAAGGACTTGTTCACGGAGAAAATGTAAATGGAGAAAAGTTTGAGGTTGTCAAGGATTTTGTCTAGCTTCAACCCACAATTAATACTCACGGGAGCAGCGGTTGAGATCAAAGTTTGCTTAGCATCGGGTAAGTCTGCGGCACAGACCTCATTAAAAGGCTACTTTGCGGACTGAGGTTCGTCTGACCCAAGCAATGGTCTTCCCAGGAGCCTCATGTGCATGTGAAAATTGGGCATGGGATAAGGGAGACTGAAGGAAAGGAGCATTTGAACTAGAGTGTTGGTGAAGACCATAGGGAGTACCAATGACTGCCAACAGACGTTCAGGCAGAATGCTTCTTAGAGGCAAATATGATAAGACTTCATCTCAAGTCCTTTGGAAATGTTACTAGGAGAGACCAGTCCCTGGAGACATCGTGGTTGGTAAGGTGACAGGGCAGGGGAAAGAGGAGACCCTGGATAATGTGGGTGAACACAGTGGCTGGAACAATGGGCACAGATGAGAGGGGGATTCAGCAGCTGTGCACCAGTTCAGCAGAACTGAAACCTAATTTTTTGTTGAGTTTGACAAACCAGTTGTTAAAATGGCACTTGTAATCAGGGTTTTCTCAAATGTGGGTGGGTGGGTGGACAGCCACCAAATGTGGAAGTCACACATTTACATTCCTTATTATTGTTTGCCGTTCATCGTGCAACCGTGTACTCTGAGCATGTGCTCATTCTGTCCATAGGTATAAAAAATTAGACAGAACTATGCTTGAAATAGTTATTTATTTTATAAATACTTTATGTTTTTGATGAAATACTACATTTTTTTCCTAAAGGGGGAACCGATTACAGGGATCCACATATCACCTCCTCCCTGGGGGATGGACAACAGAAAGTGGGGGAAGGGAGACGCTGGACAGGGCAAGTTATGACAAAATAATAATTTCTAAATTATCAAGGATTCATGAGGGAGAAGGGAGCCAGGAGGGAGTGGGAAAGGAGGAACTGGTGCCAGGGGCTTATGTGGAGTGCAAAAGTTTTGAGAATGATGAGGGTAAGAAAGGTACAAATGTGCTTTATACAATGATGTATGGATGGATTGTGATAAGAGTTGTATGAGCCCCTAATAAATGATTTTAAAAAAAGAAATACTATACATTTTTATTCCTTTGTGTTTGTTACTTCAGTAAACAAATATAACATAAAGGAGAGAGGAGCCAAACAACCAGAGGGAGATACACTGTTATTCATTTCAGCTTTGTGTTAAGCACCAAATTCCCACAAGATATCCTGAGGGAGTTTTGCAATTCCTAAAGACCTAAAAATGTTGTCAGACCAATTGCTGTAAGTTCAGCAGAAAGGAGGTTTTCTAAGATGAACATAATCTGTTCAGAGAAGGGAAGCCGCCAAACTCTTTCTAATGCATGAGGCACAATGACTCTTGTCTAATTGGCCTACAGTGAAAGGCGGTTAAGGAAAAATGACACAGCAGCTGGTGCTCAGATCCAAGCGAAGAGTACTACAAGTGAGACTGCCAATCAAGAAGCGATGTGGAAATATCTTTAATACAAATTTATTGGGTATTGCCACGTATTATTTAGTACTTTTCCTTACTATCTTGAAACTCTCATAACATAATTTTGTGTGCCTCTTTTATTGTTCTTATTTCATGATTAACTGCGTGAAATAATCAACCGTGTTTCACTGTGTTGTTTTTATACACGTAACGTGATCATCAGGACAGCCAATCGGTTGATAAGTGATTTGCATCCCCCACTGACTCACACATAAAACCAGCTGTGCGGATGGCCCAGGCCTGGGGGTGTTCCATTCTGTTCCTCACAAGGTCAATGTGACCTAGACACCAAGCACTTCATTATATATTAAGCAACGTAGCTGAACTTAGCTGAATTGACTAGCACCCCACCCAAGGCCAGAATTCTAGACTGGATTTGTTCTATGTGCTCCTGCATCAGAACTTTCACTGTAAGAAAGGAGAAATGCCTGCGCACGGGTTGTGGTGATGGCACACAACTCATATGATATGTTCGTCATAGGTCCATGAAATTGTTCGAACATTAACCTCCACTTTTTTTAAATCCCAATTTGAGATCGGAGGCATCCGCATTCAGTTCCACTTTGAGGACCGGTAAAGAAGTTTGTCTTCACTGGCCGGTAGAACTGCCTGTCGGGAATTTTTGGCCTTGACTTCCATTCCTCCCTCTAACAGTGCCCCAACTACTTCTAAGCTCACGTCCTTTGAACGCGGCGTTCCAAACGGCACCACTTTTATGAGTACGCGCTGCCGAAGCGGGACCCTCCCCTCCCGTCTCTCAGACTCGTTTCCTAGTCCCCACAGAAGCGTTGGGTTCGTAGGTCCCAGCATGCCTTGCTCCGGAGAATGGCCGCCATCGCAGCAGGCAGGCGCACCGAGACTGTTTAACCGGCGCATGTAATCATCTCATAGTACACTCCTAATCAGGTGTTTCCAAGAGTATCGGCCTCTGCAGCAGCCTGTCAGACCCATGTTTCAGGCTGCCCTACGTTGGCAGGTAGAATTATGAACTGTTGCTGTTTTCTCTGGTTTTCAGTTCGTTATCTTTTGCCATTCTAAATCATTTAAATGATTTGCAGACGTTTTTTCTTGAGGGTGTACTTCCCCCTACTTTGCTCTTTGGTAAAATAAGACTCCTTAGGCCTTCACAGAAAAGGCCTCGTGAAAATTAAAACCACACTAAACTGACTGAATGAGAAGCAGAGATGTCCCTCCGTGACCCTTTCGTCATTCCCTGTGCATTAAGTCACCACGCATTAAGCTTAATCACTTTGGACTAATGTTCAAAAGGAACAATGGGAGCCTTGGAAGTGACACTGAATATTGACGTCCAGAGGGTAAGGAGAGGGTGCTGGCTTCTTGCGGCTGGTGAGGGACAGTCTCATACAAGGGAAATGAGGGTTGTTAGCCTCGGTGATGGCCACCGGGTCACTCCTGTCCATTGTAAAGCTCTCAGCGGTGAGGCTGTGAGGGTGTACAGCCCAAACATGAGGGGTTAAAAGGTGAAGATCATCATTAAGCACCACATTTGTCTCTAATAATTCATCCACCTCCTTTGGATCCATGCAGACGTACGTCTGTTAATATCCCAGAAAAAAATTGTAGAATTTCCCTTAAAACTCCACTATATATTTTAGTTCCCTGTAAAGATTGAGTTCTTTTCTAGCTAGTTACCATAAAAGGACTCTTAGTTGGTAACCTCAGAAACTCAAGCTGGGAGAAGAGTTGGATTCATAGAATTAATAGGAGATTAAAAGATCTTGATTCTCAAATGACAAGAACTAAGTAATTCCAGGGGCTGGAGAGCAAACGTCCCATCATAGGACTGTCTGCTTCCCAGGCCATCTCTCTAACCACATTGAGCGCAACCTCTAAAGGTTCCTTTTGACTTTGAGTTACTCCAGAGTCAAGGTTCTAAGAATAGGTAGGAGAATGGCTCCCTTGGCCATATGACTATCTCCCAGCTATATCTTTGTGGCTGTTAGCTGCCTTTCAGTTCGTTCCAGCTCCTGGTGACTCATCTCACAGAAGAAAAGGGTTTCATTGGGCTTTCAAAGCTGTGACCATTCAGAAGTAGACGGAGAGGCCTGTCTTCGAGGGTGCCTCAGTGTGTGTTCACATCACCATCCTTTTTGCTACTAGTTTAGTGCTAAGTCATTTGTGTCATTCAATGAGTCCCTTGCTCAAAAGAGATGTAATAGGCTAGATGTAACTGAGTGGGATGTGGGCAAGAACTGCCCATCCATCATACCAACATCAAAAATGATGTTCCCCCATAAAAGGAAGTTAGCAATGAGTATGGATGGATGTCAGACAGTAAAAAAAAATAGTGTGTACAACAATAGCATGTTACACCAGAATCTATCCCCTTAATATGTGATATACTAGGGGGCTTCCAAAATGCTAATGGAAAAATGAAATGAAAGATAATGGATTTTCCCCTCCAAACTTTCGGAAGCTCCTTTGAATATGATGTCTTCCAAACAACACGAGCTCTCTGTCAGACAGAGGCAGTGTAAAGACTGATCCTGTTACTCTCTAGCAATGGTGTCTGTCTGTCAGATGCTCCTTCAACTCTGGGATTCTCAGAGCATTCTCCCTTCCTGCTCTCGTTATAATGGAATTGAAGGCATAGTCTATGCAGAACTTGGCTCAGAGTTTTAGAATATTTTTTCAAGAAAGAAGATGTTTCCCAATTTGTATCTTAAACATCTAGCCCATCAAGCCTTTTAAAAAAGTCTTTGACAAAGAGTCTTTGCAATGAAGAAAAGGCACAAAAAATGTAGCAATTAATAGCCTGCTGCTTGGGCTATATTCCACAAAGAGGAAACCTGTAGGATCTGAGAGAAAGGACACCTTTCCTCGCCAGTTGTGATAAATGAGAAAGCATCCCTAAATAATTGGATGTCTCTCCCTTAGACTGAGAAATTAGATCCCCACCCCCCACCCCCACCACCATGCTTTCCTTTCTTATTTAGGATGCTGGGATGTCTCTGAATTTCACTAGTACATTTGCTTAAAATCAATACTGTCGTCATAAAGTGCCAAGTTTCTTAATTTCCTCTCATGCTAAGTTAGCAGGAAAGATCAAAGTCCTTTCGTCTCAAGACTGAACTGCTGTGGCATCTAAAAATGCCTTCAGGACTTCAGAGAGAAGCCACCACAGTTCATGGCACTTAACGTTCTTTTTATAGACCCTCAGGTCTGCGCCACGTGTTTCCTGCAGCCTGATACAGCCAGCTGTTGCATCCAGTGGCAAGTGAGACAAAGAGGTCTGCTATCACTAACCATGCTTGCTTCAAAGTGTATAACACTTTTTGCTTTTTGTTTCCTAGCAGTGTTAGTTCAGATGGACTACAGAAACAAATCCATAGAAACTCATATGTGAATAAGAGAGAGTTTTATATAAAAGATAATTGTTCAATCCAGTCCAATCCAAGCCCATAAATCCAATATTATCCCATTTGTCCAATACCAATATATAAAGTCCTCTTCAGACTCATGAAACACATGCAATGTAGCAGAATATAGAAGATCACAGGTCAGTGGGTATGAAGTCTTGTGGCTCCAGTGACATTGTAAGCATTTCAGTGCTGACAGGGGCTCCACATGACTTCTTCGGTTCTTGGGGTCTGTCAGTGTAGTGCCATGTGTCTTGTCAGTAGAGCGTCTCCAAGGGAGTGAACAGAGAGATAGTCTCTCCTGTCTCCAAGGAGGAAATACCAGAGTTTTCCCAGAATCCTCAGGGGAAGGCTGTGACCCAATTGACAGATTAGACTCCACCCCTTCCCTCTTAATCTCAAATCCCAAATTGACACCAGATTATGTAAGTACCACAGCAGAAAGAACCTTCTGACCTAAGGATATTCCTTTTTTTTTTTTTCAATTTGCAGGTCTTTGAAAAGTCATCCAATAGTAATTTCAGTTCATCAAGAATGAAATTGACACTTCAAATGGATTTTAGGACATATATCAAAGCTTCTGGTGTATATTGACACGTTGAGCCAATTTCATCAAATTCTCAGAGACCTGCCACCCACCAAACTTAACCCTTGAAAACAGCCAAATACTAACATGAGCTCTCTGACATTGTGTAAGGAGGTGTATGCAATGTTAAAAGAGGAATATACAAATATTTGGTATGAGCAAGTTGTCCATAATTGAGATACATTTTCAACATAAATGTCCAGCACAAGGGAATTGGTTAGGTGAAACGTAGCTACCTAGCTACTCACTACTCACTGCCATTGAGTCGATCTTGATCCTACAGGCCAGGATAGAGCTGCCCCTATGAATTTCTGAGACTGTAACTCTTTACAGGAATAGAAAGCTTCCTCTTTCTCCCATTGAGAGAGTTTTGAAGTCTTGTTGGGTTCTAATTGCTGACTTTACCATTGCCATCCCAATGCAAAACCACTGTGCCACCAGGGCTTCTGGGTGAAATGTGGTCAACTTTTTATTTTTAAGGAAGATAAATTATAGGTAGTAAAATGATAAAAAATATTTATCAATGTGAAAGATTCCTGGAAAGAATATCTTCAATGTGACCCCAATTCTGTAAGCATTCAAAGGCACAAACAAAAAAAGACTAGGGTGACATAGCCAAGTGGTCAGATACCTCTGTGGGCTTGTTTTTCTACAGGTGAGATTATAGTTGAGTTTTACTTTCTTTCATGTATGTCTATTTTCTAAATGTATAGCAATTCAATATTTCAATTAATATTGTGTCAATTACTGGAATCTGGTTTACGGTCAAAGCATTCAGTGTAGCTTCAACTTCTTTTAATATCATTGATTCATAAACAGAGGCCGCCTCCTATAATCTGGAATGTCAACCAGTTATTTTTGGTAAAGTGACTGTGTTTTCCTGTCATCTTCTTTTGATGCTGATGGTTTTGTTCGAAATTTTGCCCACAGAATCCGTTAATATATCAACTCAAGGACTGATTGTTTGTCTTCAGTATTTCAGCTTGAGAAATGCAGAGTTTATTCTTCTTTTAACCACGTCTTCCACATCCTGTTATATTATTTCCCTTTGTCTTCTTGAGCCGCCTTGGAAACCTTCTGTTCCCTTTATTTCACTCCGTCATTTCGTGCATCCCATTGTACTATTCTACCTTCAAAGGCAAGTTTCAGAGTTTCTTTTTATTAAATCGTTTTATTAGGGGCTCATACAACTCTTATCACAATCCATACATACATCAATTGTGTCAAGCACATCTGTACATTCATTGCCCTCATCATTCTCAAAATATTTGCTCTCCGCTTAAGCCCCTGGCATCAACTCCTCATTTTTCCCCTCCCTCCCAGAGTTTCTTCTATCTATTTGGATATTTTCTCTCTCACCTATGTTTTTAATCATCTTTTGCTTCCTTCATGTATGATGTCATTCCAACTAGTCACATGTATCTTCAGTCATTAGCATCCACTGTGTAAAGTCTATTCTTGTGATTATCTCTAAGTTTTGGTTCTCGTGGACTTGTTTAATTTTCTAAGGTTCAGCTAGAGCAATTTTGGAGCAACCTGATGGTCTGTGACACAGTTACACCTGGTCTTGTTCTGACTGATCATATGGAACGTCTCTATGACCTCTTTCCACAGAGGTGGTTTATTTGATTGCTGTGTACTCCGTCCAGTGAGATCCACTTGTGTAGTCTCCATTTTCACGGTTGAAAGGCATTTGCCATTAGTAAGCTGTTGGTCTTGCCTAATTCAGCCACGCATCTCCGGCTTTATTTCTATCACCAAGACCATATTTTTCCCAGCTGCTGCTGCTTTCTCTCCAACATTTTCATTCCACTCATCAGCAATTATCAATGCATCCTGATTGTGTGTTGGATCGATTTTAAACTGAAGAAATTGGTAAAAAAAAAAATCTCTCATTTCTTCATCTTTTGCATTAGTGGTTGGTGATTAAACTTGAATAATAGCCATCCTTTTTTTCTTATGGGCATATGACTATTATCTTATTCACTGAAAGTGCTGTAGTTCAGAAATATTTTGGATTTCTTAATGATGATTATAATTTACCTTCAGTTAGGTCCTCCATCAAGCAGTCTATTAATGCTCACATGTCTAAGCATCAATAACTCAAGCTAGTGATTTACAGTGTAAATTATTTATAATGTGATATATGGTCTGTAGTTTAATAGATGATGTTGTTTAGTGCTGTTGAGCCAGTTCTAGTTCATAGCGACCCAGTGTGCCTCAGAACAAAACACCACTTAATTCTGGGCCATCCTCACAATTATTGTTTACGCCCATCGTTGCAACTGTAACGCAATCCATTTCCTCCCCTTTGCTGGCCCTTCCTCTTAGCAAGCGCGGCCTCCTTTCCAGGGACTGCTCTCTCATGACCATACATCTAAAGTCTGTGAAATAAAGTCACGCCATCCTCTCTCTCAAGGAACAAACTCCCACCAAGACAAAATTGTTTGACCTTCTTTCAAGACAGAATTATTTGTTCTTCTTGCCATCCATGACACTTTCAATATCCATTGCCAACACTATAACTCAAGTACATTAGTTCTTCTATGGTCGTCCTTCCCTTCCTAGCTCTTTAATGACCTTTTGCTTTCTTCATGCATGATGTTCATGATGTCATTCCACAACTCCTCTGCTCTTTGGTTCTGTGTTCGACGTGTCAAATCTGTTCTTGAACCGTTCTCTCAATTTGGGTGGGATATGTTCAAGGTCATATCTGGCTTTTATGAATTTGTTTTAATTTTCTTCAACCTGAACTGACATGTCATTGATGGTCTATTCCACAATCAGCGTCTGGTCTTGTTTGGCCTGATGCTATTGCTCTACCCCTTCTCCACTTTTAAATTTCCATAGACATAATCAAGTTGATCCCTGGATGATCTACCTGGCGAGGTTCACACATATTATCACTGTTCTTGTTGCTGTAAAAGATATTTGCAAATGATAAGTCATTGGTCTTACAACACTTTATCGTGAAATCACCAGCTTCATTTCTATCACCCAGGTCATCCTTTCCAACTATGGGCACTTTCCCTTTTGTTTCCGAGTTTCACATTCCAATCACCAGTCATTGTGGTGCATCTTGATTGCCTGTTTGATCCATTTCAGACTGAAGATGTTGATAGAAGTCTTCATCATTGGCCTTGGTGTGCAATGTTGAATAACAGCTACACTAGCTGCATGCCTTTGTTGTTGTTTAGCTGTACCTATAGTGCATAAACCTTAACTCTCCACCCTGCAATGGACACTATTTTTTCCCCAGTCTAACATATTGGTGTTAGACTTTTGGTTAAAATACCTGGGGTTTAATTTTAGTTGCATCGCTTGGGTTACCACTTTTTGTGCTTTAGTTTCTGTACCTGTTACAGTAGGAAAATATCAGTGATTACCATATGGATTTGTTGTGGAGATTGACTCTGAAGTAATATATGTAAAAAGCAAGTGTTCGATAGGTAACAGTGTGCTAGCTATTGTCTGCTTGCCTCCCCTAAATGTTTTCCAGCAAGCCAGTTTTCATATGCTTCAGTCATGTCAGAGTAGAACTGTAATCCGTAGAATTTTCTTTCTTTTTTTAAATCGCAACAAAATCATAGATGTCTTTATGAAACAAAAATATCAAAATGTGAAGCTGTTGTTTCCAATATATTCTCCTTCTAAGCCTAGAGACTTGTGTGTATGTCTGTGTCTGTGTGTGTGTACTAATTGGGTGAAGTTTTATAGAGAAATGTGGTTTTCCATGCAACAATTCATAAATACTCACACTGTAGTTTAGTTCATGTAAGTGACAGTGACCGTGATCTCCACGTATCTTACTTCTCGCCTGCATAGCCTATTTCCTTTGCTCCCACTATCCTAATCCTTCTGAACTTTGTTATTGGGTATATTGCTCTTTGGATCTCAAATGGTCAATTGTTCTAAGGAGCATACACCTCCCTAGCGTTGCAATTCATCCTGTAGACCTGACTATTGTTTGGCTGAAAATTGTGCCCTGGGTGTGAGTTCAGTTACAGTTCTAAGGGCTAAGGACCATAGACTCCATCTGTCCAGTGAAGCCTGGTTTTTATATGATCATGAGTTTTATTTCACATTTTTCTCTCCTGTCCAGAATCTTCTAAATGGGACCTATCATAGCAGTTGGTAGTGGGAGCCAAGCTCCCACTAGTTCTCCTCTCAGGGTCATAGAGGCTGAGGTCAGCATGGTTCATGAGTCCACTGCACTAACTGTATTGATTTTTGATATAGTATATTTTTTCACTTTTCTCTGGTTGTACCTTAGTTGTACCTAGTCATCGACTTTTAAGACCCACCTCTACTAAAGTTGGATATAGAACATTGTCCTTGTAGATTATACTTTGCCAATTGACCTCGATGTCCCCTGAGACTATGGTCCTGAGTTCCAGAGTGTTCAATAATTAATTTTTTAGAAATTGATCACCAGGCCTGTCTTCTGAAGCATCTCTGGGTACACTTGAACCATCAACTTTTCCTTTAGCAACCCATGGCTTAGCTGTTTGCCCTTCCTATTGCTAACACTGCTGCCTCTGCTACCGCTGTTGTTAGGGGCTGTTGAGTCAATTCGGACTCCTGTGATGCAGTAGAGCCGCTTTCTCCTTCTCTATCACATCCATCCTCACATTTCTCTGTGCTGCTCTGGACTCAAAGAAATGGACCTCTATAGACTGCCTTCCCCATACTGTCTTGCCTGACGTCATGTTGATTTTGGCAGGAGACAACAGAGCAGAAAGAGATAGTTCGTCCAAGATTTATTTTCCTTCACTTGGCCCCCTCTCTTTGGATTTCTGGCAGTGACTGGCCTCCTCTATGGCTTCAGAACGAATGGCTGCAGCTGCTGGCAGGTGCTGTCTCTTCGAGAGCACATGTTTTCACTTGGCTTCTCCAGCCCCATTCCCTTTCTTTGCTTCCTGCGGTCTAGGTGACAGCTCCCTATATTTGCTAGTTTCTTGGTATCTCTCCGTGCTTTGTTAGTCCCTGTAAGCCTTTCTAAATTTCTGAAATTCATCCCTGTATTAAATGCTTTTCAGTTAACCTCTTTTAAGTAAGCCATATGCTTACTGCTTGCATCCTGACCGATACAATTGACCGTTATTAATGTATGTGCCCTTTGGCTCATAGAAGAACTACAGACAGAAGATGTTACCCAGCACGAGGGTGAACACTTTGAGCATGCGGGCACCAAGCCACTCTCAGGTCTTCTGAATTATGATTGGCACAGCTTTGCTTCACCATCGGAGACTCCTGTCGTTTGAATCTAGAAGATGAAATTTGTAGTTGCTGTTTTATTTGTACAATAGCCTATCTTCTGCTTAGAAAACATATTACATTTTGGTTCTTTTAAGATTCTTGTCAGTTTATACATTTTCTTTTTTAAAAATGGAATGAATGTTCCAGAAAACATTCCTGGTTCCATTAAATTAATATTAAGCTCAATTTTGGATTTAATTAATCACGGACTCATTCATCCATTCATTTAATCATTGAATAAAAAACTTTTGTGGAAACATTCCATTATCTTTTAATTCCATTTTCCCATAAAATGTTTAAGCCCTCATATTGTAAACAAAGGTATCCCAAGTGCTCACGGAACTTGCGGGAGTTACATAATCTCCTGTCAACTTTTAGGGTATTATGAGTGTAGGAGTGGAGTCTAGCCTGTCAATCAGGTCTTAGCCAATGATACCTCTGTGTGGGCATGCCCTTCTCCTGAGGATTCGGGAACTTTCTTTCTCTTGATTCTGCCATCAGAAAAGGCAGACCACACACTCTCTGCTTCAACTCTCCTTTTGACAAGCCACATGGAGCCATGGTGATGGCAACCAAAGCCCTGGAGATGCTTCCACCACGACTGGATCCACAGGACTTTCCACCCACTGCCCTGTGATCTTCCCAAATTCAGCCTCATTGCATGTACTATGTGAGTCCGAGAGGAATTTATACACTGATATTGGACATATGGCTTAATATCAGACATACGGACTTGATCTGGACTGGGTTGGAATATTTTCATAATATGCAATTGCTCTTTGCTATACAGCTCTTTCTGACACGCATATGAGTGTCTCTGGATTTGTTTCACAAGTATACCTGGACTAACACAGAACTTAACTCTAGTTACAGAAGAGAACATTTTATCTTTGTACGTGTACAAACAAATATAAAATTATAGCTGGGATTGCAGTAGGAAGGGAAGTACATGAAGCTGGGAGACGTTGATAGGGAGATTTGATCGGCTTCAGGAGACCAGGGAAGGTGCCCTGAGAGGTGAAGAATGAGGCAGAGTTGATAAGGGAGATAATTTTAGAAAGAAAGGGAGCATTTCCAAGATGATGAGTCTGGGGGGCTGTGCTGGATGAGAGAAATCCAGTGTGGCTGGAAAGAGAGCAAAAGGGAAAAGGAAAAGGGGGTCCGGGGGACAGCTGGAGGCCACAGGAGATGAACCTTGGAGGACACATTCAGCAGTTCTTTTTCATCCCTAGAGCAATGAGGAAACCATTGGAAGAGCTTAGTTAGGGAACTATCTGATCTTTGAATTTCTAAAAGCTGTAGGACCAAAAAATAAATAAATAAATGTTGAAATAAAAATAGACTATGCACTGGTTGGTTTTTGTTTTGTTTTGCAGGTGATTAGGTTGCAACTGAATTAATTTATCCTAATCAAAAGGATTCTTCTCCAGCACTCAGCAGTGACAGGTAATTTCAAGATGTGATCATTAGACGTGTCTGTTTCTAATCAATCCCTGGTCCTACATTTCAGCAAGTCAACACTACTACATGTTTTTGTAACTTTCCAGTAATTTTCATGTCACAGCTGTCACTGGGCTCCCTGCTGGACCCAAGTGCACATAACTAATTAATCAATCAATCAAGAAGGAGAGAAACTCATGTCTGATGCCACATGACAATCTTTGCTTGCTCACCCAATGCTGCTCTGGGATGGGAAACAAGCAGCAATGCTTCCTTAATGAGAGGCAGAGTTTGGAGATTTAAAGACAATTCCTACAACTAATAGTCTTTGTAAATTAGAGTGTGTGTACTACCGGTGCCTAGCTGGGATTATTTCATATTATCAAGGGAAGCAAATTTATTGCTAGAATTCCCACTGCTTTTACCTGTCATGAGCGCAGGCAGGAGAGAGGCAGGGGTGGGGGCGGGATGCAGTGGGGGCAGGGGGTGTTGTTGGAAGTGGGAGAGAGAGAGACTAGGAGGAAGGAAGAGTTCTTGAGTTAGCATTCAGCAGATCTGGCTTCTAGTTCTACTAATCCCCTGAGTGTGTTGATCTTGGGTCAGCCAGTTTTTCCCACAACTCGTGGCCAGGAGTCAGTGCTGACTCATAACGACCCCCTGTGGGTTTGGGGAGCAGAAAACTCAGTCTTTTCCTGAGGAGCGCAGGGTGACTGCAAACTGCAGCCCGCTCAGATTGCAGCTCCTCACTTAAGCACTAAGTCTCCAGGGCTCGGATTTACCCCATAGGAGTTCATTTCTTCATCTGTAAAGTTAGACCTATAGAAAGCATGAAGGAAAGATAACACCATTAGAGGCAGTTACGTAGTTCAGACACGGACTTTAGGATCTCCTTAGGACTTGGTTCTTAGATGTTGGATCTAGACATTTGACTCCATTTACCCACAGTTTGCCAGTAACCAAAAAGAAGGACAGAGATGTGTTGTTTTACCTGCTGGCTGAGTCAGGTTGGGCCTGGTTCTTCCGCTACAATAGCAAGTCTTTAACCTCCAAGGTGATACTCTATAGAGGTTTATTTCTCATCCAAGCGCAGTCCTGTGTACCTGAGCTAGTCCCTCTCCATTTAAATGACAGGTCCTGGGACACCCGGGCTCCCGTATTGCCATGGGAAAAGAGGACCGAGGTGAAGGAACACATCAGCTCTCAATTGCTGACATGGCACCTATCGTTTCCACTCACTGCACATTTGTCAGAACAAAGCTCATGACCGCAGCCTCTCTGAGGAAGGCTGGAAGAGGAAGGAGAACACGTGGCCTAGGAAGAGGCCCTCTCACATGCCTGCTCAGCCAATTGATGAGAAACACATGGGCATTGCTTCGAAAGCGACTGAGATCCGGTTCAGGTTCAGCAGGAAGGAGTGAAGTTGGTGTAGGGGTAGAGCATGCCGGCATGTTGCCTGGCAACCCATTTACCCATCTTTCAATCATAATACCTTTGCCCTGTTTTCAGTGCCCCCTGAGATGTGGAGTGAGTTAAGCGAAGGTTGTGTGGTTGGTATAAGGAACTGGAAAGGAAATGAAAAGATGCTCAGAAAACTTCCATCAGGCTATTAAAAACACTAGTCCATAAGCCATGACTTGGGAGTGAGATGGGGCTCACAGACACTGAAAGGGACACTGTGGGGTCTCAGAGGAGTCCTGGTGGCACTTCCACATCACTGCAGGGCTGCTGACTTTCAGGTGCAACCCACCAGTTGCTCTTGTAAAGATTTATAGCCTCAGAAAGCCTTGGCAGTGGTTTGGGGATATGGGGTTTCTGAAGGGATCTAATTAACTATTTCAAATCTGTTTCCAAATCTGTAGGTGCTTTATTAAAAGTTGCTGGCTACTCTTGAGCTATCTAGGGCATGAGTCTGAAGTGATTCAATGGCAGGGGCTATCAAGCTACAGGGAGTCAAGAGTGCTCACAACCCAAAAGAAAAAGGGAGTAGAGAGCAAATAGTTACTTATCTGGGATCATCCTTCATTGGCCCTGTTCATGAAGGCTGTATTCATCCACTTCATGGATACTGCCCACCCACTAGTCCTTGAATTTGAGTCCTTGACTGTGCAGATCTGTAGCACCAATTACACTTCACCTTAATAGCTAGCCTGTCAAGCCTGGACCTTCTAAGACAGCCTGTTCCATCGTTTCCATCCGCTGTGTTCCTTAGAGAGGAAGACACTTGCACTGAGGGTATGTCATGGGCTGCCATTGGCTCCATTATAAAATGTGTGCCTCCCATCAGTCCACTCGTTCCCAGATTTGGGGTACCCATCCAAAAGATGTCAAATTTTCTTACTTCAGTAATGGCTGCACAACCTAAGATTTCACAAATCTTAGAAAAAACATTAAGACAAAAAAATTACAGGAACAGTTTCTGGGTGAACATTATTTTATACCACTTATAGTTGTTTATGATTTGTGGAGAAGCCCTCTACCAAGCATTTTCCAAATCTGAGTGCTCCTGCCCCTTAAGGATGGGAGTTCATGGATGGTGTGAATTGTTAGTGTGCTCTTGCCTACTAACACAAGGCTGGTGGTTCAAATCTCCCCAGAGATGCCTCAGAAGAATGCTCTGGTGATCTGCTCAAGAACGAAAATCAGCTATTGGGAATACTATGTTCTATTTGGACACTTCTGGGGTTCCAGTTACAAGTTGTGATTGACCTGATGACAATGAGCTTGGTTTGATTGTATGAAGTAGGGACAACTTCAAATGGAGAGACTGGGCTTGCTGTGACTGAATGGTGAGGGTCAGGTTTTGAACCCAGGTATATATGACATCATAGTTATCTGTGTTTTAATAGTGAGCGCTATTTTAATTACTCGCAGATAACCCAATACACAATAAGAAAAGCTTCACCAATAAGCAGTACTCCCTAGTTCAAAGTTGTCCAGAAATAATGGTATAAGGATAAGGGTTTTTCCCCAACCGTTTTTTTGGCATATAATTTGCATATCATATAATTCAGTAGTTCAACCACATCATGAACAGTTGTGCAATCAGCGCTGCAATCAGTTTTGGGACATTTTTTTCAACCTTGTACTCATCATTATTAAGTCCCCATTTCCCTCCAACCCCCCCCCCCACCATACCACCAGAGTATCATTAATCAGTTACTGTCCCTGGATACTTACCTATTGTGGATTTCATAGATAGAAAAAACATTACAACAAAAACCTAACAAGAATTTCAAAGTAAAGCAGTTAAAAACCTCAATTGGAAAGAAAGCAGAAAATAGTAAAAACTAGAACAAATTTAAATGGATCATAAAGAAGATCCAATGATAGAGTGCTAAAATTTGACCTACTTGCATCTGCAACAATCTCCTTCCCAAAGCACTCTGCATGTTAGTAAGGGAATTCACATCCCTGGTCCATGGTCAGAGTGGATTCCACAGGGGGTTGGTCCATGTGTATTCCCCCTTCACTTTTATTTTTTAATTAAAACAGCTTTAACATGGTTCTACAGGGAGTTCAAGTGACTTTCCGTTTTGATCTAACCATGCCTGCCATAAGCAACTTTACAATGCTCTCTGTCTGATAACAGGGCTATGTATATTCCTCAACTCTGACCAGAGGGGAGTCCCCAGAGGCTAAACCCATGTGTGGCCCCTGCAAATGGGATTGGGGCTTCCTCTCTCATCCAAAACCTTCTGCAAGTCAACTGTCCACAATTTCAGCTCTGATTAAGCCATTCCATTTTTTAGACTTAGATTATTATATTAATTATAATCCTTAGGTCACACAGGCTAGTGTGTTGCTTCCATGTGAACTTAGTAAACACCACACTTTAGATGGTTGCTTGTTTAAAAACAATCATTTAAGACCTCAAATGCTGTTCTTTCTCATAACCAGGCTCCATCTAGTCTCTTTACCATACTTTGCTGTAGCACCCATATCTTCACTGATCTCTTCATGAATTCAAGCATCAAGCAAGACCATGTCATAAGAAATACTGTATATACTCTAGTATAAGCCTATCCGAACATCAGCCCAGGCACCTAATTTTACCACAAAAACTGCATTAGAAATATGCTGAGAAACTCAGCTTATACACCAGTATATACGGTAACTGTTCTTAGCTTGGGACTAGAATTAAGTACAAACCCAAAATCCATTCACACATCTATGGCATCTATATGTCTCTGGCTCAGCTTAGAGACATCATTGTCATTTTGTGTTAGAGAATATTTCCAATCATCCCCCTGGGGCATCACTTCCACTGATATCAAGTCAATGTTGACTGAGAGCCACCCTACAGGGCAAGGTAGAACTGTCCCTGGCAGCCCAGAAAATCTGTTAGCCACTGGAAAGTGCTGCGAGTTGATGTACTGAGAAGACAAATATTCTCAGCGAGAGTGGAGATTGAAAGATGTGGAGGGACACAGACAGTAAACCAACCAACCAAACTACCAGTTGAAATTGGGTCCATTCACACTCCTGGAGACCCCAGGGGACACATAGTAGGCCTTCGGCTTCTCTGTGGGGAGGTGGTTCTCCAAGCCTTCCTGTCATGGGGCCACTGGGTGGCTTGAAACCACTCACCTCTGGGTTAGCAGACAGTTGTAAACCATGTGCCCTGGGGGAACAAGAAGGAAATGATTTCTTTGGACCTAAGTGAACAGAAGAGGTGTTCAAATGACAGATTTCGCCTCACATTTGAAGGGCAATGGGATGATGGATTTGAGAGTCACTCCGAGAATCTGTGGTGTGAGACTGAAAATACCAGCCAGGGCCATTGCTTTGAAGAATGGTGGCCACGTCATTCCAAATGGAGTCAGCAGCACAGGAAGGCCGGGCCAGGTGGGAACTGCAGCCAGCGGCAATAGCAAAACTCGGTGGCCAGCAAAGCGCAGAAGAGACACAATGGCAGAGAGTGGAAGGCCCTGGGGCTGAGCATTCTCATCTCTTGCCTGAGCCCAGGAGCTCCTTTTTTTGTGTGTTTTTTTTTAACCTAAAAATTTCAATTATCATCGGAGTACCTTTTCATTCCAGGCCGCTTGTGCGGCTTGAAGAACCAGATCTAGGCTCTGAACAGTGTTTCGGAGGAGTCCTCTCTGAATGCAGTTTTGAACCATTCAGAAGAATGAGCCGTGCTTTTTAATTGCTTCAGACAACTTCAGGCAAGGATAGCAAAGTAGAGGCCCCTTATCAGAACAGAAAGCTTTTTCTTGAAATCACAAAGAATTTTTTTTAACTGCAAGTTTTTTTTTAATCTCAGAGGGAAAGAAACAGCAGGATGAAATGACTTTAAAAGGAAAGAAAGAAGTGGGGGCTGGGGAGTGAAGGGGGGGTGGCAGATGCAGGAGCTGGGAGCACTGTGGTGTGTCCTGCCCATGAAAAATGTGATCTATGCCCCACTTGGGCGATGTCAAGCCCAAGTGACTGCAAATTAATTGAAAAATATCCTGGCTCACCTGAGTTACAGTGAGCGCGTTCGCTCTCTTTGGAACAAAGGCGGGAGGAGAGTGCTTTTGTTTGGTTGCCAGTGCAGGTGACCTTGCAGGAAGCAGACTATAAATTGCTGTAATTGTGGCATGATAAGCCTGCTTGATAGATTTCTGTCAGTCTCCCTCAATAAAAAATGGGCTCACCTTCCCGACGTCTGCAGAGGCCTATCTATCACAAAGCACATCGTTACTTCTGAGTCAAGCTGGGTTTCGCTGCACGTTTTTAAACCTCCAGAGAGGTCCGCCCATCACGCCGGCCCAAGCACACTCCTCGCCTTTCTTTCTTCATCGGCTTGGTCTTCTTTTCTCAAAGTTTTTCTCCCTTTCACTCCCCTATCTGGACGTGCCCTTGGCTTGGAGCAATGGCGTCCAAGTGTGCTTCAAAAGTCGCACGGGTAGGGGAGGCAGAGCGGCCAAGTGTTTCCGTGACCACGTCATTGTCAGAGCCAGCGGGCACAGTCAGATGGGGCTGGAGGAGGGAGCGCATCAAGCCAAGGGGCGGAAGGAGTCTGTCCCTGACATCTACCGCTCCCACATAAAGCCACTTGTTGGGGTGTGGGAGCTGAGGCAAACCTAGACCCCGCTGTCAATAGAAAGACCACGTCTTCAGTGAATCTGAAGTACATGGTCGCTGTACTCTAAGGAACACTTTTCCTTTCTCCACCGAGGGAATTGGTGGCTACTGTGTAGCAGTCCTTTGCCTATGTCCTGGAGCTAGGCAGCAGACTGCTCAACAACATGGAAATGCCTGTGTCTGGACATCTAGAGTCACTGATCTAAGACACTGAGCTCGCCTACCTACGGAACCAGCCAAAGGCTTAGTGTGGAAATTACAAGGGTGGATTTAAGAGTCAGCCAAACCTAGCAGAGAAGCCCAAATATAGCTGTGTTTCTCTCCAGAAAGCAAACAAACAAACTCAGTGCCATTGCGTCTGGGCTGACTCTTAGGCACTGCCTGTGCGTTTCTGAGACTGTCACGATTTACTGGAGTAGAAAGCCCAGTGTTTTGCCCCTGGGGCTGCTGGTGGTTTCTAACCGCTGACCACGCCGATCGCAACCCAACACAGAACCACTCCACCACCAGAACTCCCACTAGACTGCTTTTTGGCTTCACTAAGCCTCGGTTCCCTTTGGGGTCAAGTGTAAATACGCATAACGACTGAGAAGGTTACAATGACGACTAAAGGTGAGATAGGAAAGTCCTCAGTACAGGGTCTCGTGCATGGGAAACATCACACAACAGTAGTCTCCACCCACAGAGGAGTACTTCAGGATGCAGACGCGCTCGAAGCAGGGTCTATTGTGTCATCTGAGAAAGCAGCACGGACCAGTTAAAGAAAAAACATGCATTCCAAGGAATGCAATATAGATGGACTGGGAGCCAAGCAGCTGCTCCTGGACTCCCCGCGAGCTATCTGGGAGCTTCTAGAAAGTGCCTGAATCGCCCTGCGTCTTCTCTTTCTCTTCTGTACAAAGGAGAGAACACCTTCTTCAAAAGGGAAATATGAAGAGCGAATGAGGTTTATAAATACAGCCACAAAAGAGCATCATATCCATTGCCGATGAGCTGCTTCTGACGCACAGTTACCCATTCACTCCACAAGCCTACTACCATGGAGTTGATTCTGGCTTATAGTGTCCCTACAGGGCAGCGCTAGAACTGCCCTCGTGCTGGTCTCTGAGACTGTGACTCTTTCAGCAGTAGATGGGCTCATCTTTCTCTGGTAGAGCAGCTAGTGGTTTAGAACTGCTTACTTTGGGGTGAATAGAATAATGCATAACCCCTCGTATAGACTAGTAGACCCCTCGAATAGGCTAATGCCACCAGGGCCCTCGTAACCCTATAGGACTAAGTATAAATGCACCATGGTGATTCTCAAACTGCAAATCTTTACAAGAGCCCACAGCCTCAGCTTTCTACCACCAACCTTGCAGTTGGCGCCCCAATACAACCCACGGCACTGCCTGGGCTCCTTTGGCATGTAGGAGACCCTCGATATATATTTATTACTTTGCACCCTGAAACACATTGACAGGCAGAGAGCCTATCCCTGTCTCCAACGTGAAGACTCAAATTACAGCTCCAATATTCCATGGTTTTAAGCTAGTTTCCTTTGTGTGTTTCAGGAATGTGACTCACCTTTGAAACAAAGAGAGGCAATCAAATGGTTAAAGTTATTTTAGAAATTCTAAATGGGGATGCTTGGCGGGGAAATTTTTTCTTTGGTCAAATCTGGATCCTTGGAGGTGGAAGTGGGGCATGCTGGTGGCCATAATGCAAGCTTCTGTCATTTGTTCCTCCACATTCCCGGGTCACCCTTTTGGGATCAAAACAGAATGGCTTCAATACAAAGGCACAGCATCTAAAATAGCTCCTGTCTGCTGCTGTCCTTCCAACATGATTCCTGGAACACATCGTGACCTGGACTTAATTAGGAGATTCTAGAGGGTCAGTTGAGTGATTATGTGGCACGAGTATTCTTCTGAATATGGGACATAGGTGGTGTGGCTTCTTGGGGTGTATCCCTCTATTGTGCTGTGCACTTTGCATGCACCAACTGCTTTGGGACTGGCTATAAAATAGCTCTGTGCGTTGTTTCTAAAGGCTGTACGGTGAAACACCTTTCTAAACGCTCTGCTTAATTTTTTTCCCACATTGTAATTCATTGTTGGCCTTTTCTACAGTGAATTGTTGGAATTAACCAATAAATCAGCAGGAAAAGACATGCCAATTTCCTTCGTAGTTGATAAATTACAGCGTGGGCATGGCACAGTATGTTTTATTTTGTGCTTGTGTGTGTGTGCGTGTGTGTACGTGTGTGCTTTCCCCACCTAAATTTTCTTTTTAAAAAATGTTGAAAGCCAGGAGCCTCGACATTGTTTACTGTTTTTTAATGAGCAATCTAAACATAGCATTGTATTTCTATCAGTGTTATTAAAAGAAAATCTCCTCTCTTAATCAATGGGTGACATTTAGTCCAGAATTTTTCAGACGCATTTACTGTAAAAACAATTTTCTTTTAGTTCTTATTTACAATTTATATTTTGTTCAGAGGATTTCTCCATCTCCTAGCCTGTACATTTCTCCCGAGTTCATATATTAATTCAGCATTTAAAGAGCCATGTTTCCCATCAATCTGTATATCAGCAACTATTGTAAATCCTACTGTTATTTTCTTTCTTCAACAGACTATAAATGTAGGTTGAGAAATCTTGCAAAATAAGAAATGAAGCTATTCCAGAAACTACACTTAAGACCCCGATAGTCAGTAAAACCTATAATGGTGGCTTAGTATCCTCTTTAGAAGCCACTCCACCATCATATGTACAACAGGCTTCCCAAAGATTAACTTTCCAACACGTGGCATCATCAATATGGGCTCTTCTACCCGGAGAGATCATCTACGTGGTCGGGCCCAGCTCTCTGGAGCAGACATGTTCTTTGTATAGATTCACCCGGGCATACAGGTATAGTCCTTCACTGGACAAATAAGAACACAAATGTTTTACAAGGCTTTTGGAAAGGCAGATTGAAAAGTAATTCACACTCAAAGTGCCTAGCATGGAGTAGGACTTCAACAAATGTATGTTCTTTGTTTTTCAAACAAAGTAGGGAAGAAGGCCTGGTGGAGAACCTTGGCAAACGCTCACACTAATGGAAAAATAGTGAACAAAGAACAAGGCGATCCAGAAAGAGCAGGTCTGGCCCCGGAGAAACAGAGCAAGGAAGCCCCAGGAAGAGTGTTCCTGAAAGTTGTATGTCACAGTCTCCAAGAGCAAATGGAGCGTAGGGTAAGAGCATCAAAACTGATCTTTTCTGAAAGTGGTTTTAGAATTCTGTGCTCTGTGCTCAGCCTTTCATTCAGGACAACTATGTCAACAGCAGGACCAGGCCTTTTTAATGATTCAGTCTCCCAGCAAGGAGTAAAATGTAGAAAATGAAGGAGAGCTGGATTAATAGAAAATCGCATGAAGGAATAAACAAAGCCGGTGTTGAATTATCTGCAAGCAAATGTAGGATAACCCACCTAGGGCCATTGAGTCTTTTCCATCTCACAGCACCTGTGTAGAACAGAGGCACTGAGTTCCAGAGGGCCGAGACTGTAGATGTTGATGGAAGCAGACAGCTTCATCAACTGCCCTCAGAGTGACTGGAGGGATTGGACTGCTGACCTGATAGTTAGCAGTCTTACGTCCAAGCCACGGCACCACCAGGTTCCTTACACACAAAGTAACTGCCCCCACCCCAAAGCGGCAGCGCCCATACCTCGACAGCATCAGATTGAAGCCTCCACCCGTTGAACTGCAGAGCCACCTACATCTGTTTTCCCCGCAGCCAGGACACATAGTAGGACCAATCGGTGTTCTAGCTCCCTTCTGTTTTCTATGGAAAACCAAATAGATCAGATCCTGATCGCCACGGTTGACTTTAAAGAACCCATCTTTTGAGAAGCTGGATCTGGGGAAGGCCTCATGGAGACCTGACATGCCTGAGTTCTGGCAGTTACTCTATCTCAGAGGTTCTCAACCTGTGGGTCGCATCCCCTTTGGGAGTAGAATGACCCTTTCACAGGGGTCGCCTGATTCATAACAGTAGCAAAATCACTGTGATGAAGTAGCAACGAAAATAATTTTATGGTTGGGAGGGGGGCTGTCACTACAACACTGGGAACTGTATTAAAGGGTCGCGGCATGAGGAAGGTTGAGAACCACTGCTCTATCTGGTCTTGTTGATTGACTGTGCCGCGCCCCCCCACCCCTCCCCTTCTCCACGTCTTCAGCCCCTGGGAGGCAGCAGGAAGTCAGCATCATGGTCAGGTTCAAGACCACAGCTGTGCCCCTGACTGCCACTGTGAAGTGCCTGGGGTCTGGCACAGCCACCTCCATGGCAGATCTCCTCACCTTCCCCCTGGATACTGCTCAAGCCCGGGGGCAGATCCAAGCAGAAAGCCCGGGGCCAGTGCGCTCACAACAGGCTCACGACAGGCTGGGCGCCCTCCTGGCCACGCAGACTCTTCAACGGCCTGGTCGCCGGCCTGCAGCGCCACAGGAGCTTCACCTCTGTTTGCATTGGCCTCTACGACTCTGTCAGGCCAGTCTACACCGAGCACTCGGAGCCTTTCCAAGCTCAGGCCCCGGCTGGGGGTGACCAGAGGGAGCAGAGCACTGTGGAGGCTGAGAAGACCATTGCTCGGGAAGAAAGGCTCCCAGGACGCTGGAAAGGGGCCTCTCCCAATGTGGCTCAGAATGCCGTGGTCAACTGGGCGAGTGGTGACCTACGACCTCATCAAAGTTTCCCTCCTGAAGGCCAACCTCAAGATGGATGACCTCCCTTTCTGTTTCACTTCTGCCCTCGGGGCCGGCTTCAGCATCCCAGTTATCGCCTCCCCAGGCAACGTGGTCATTAAACGAACTCTACCCTGGGCCAGCGCTGGCAACGTCACCCTTACCAGGCTCCGGAGAGAGGGACCTCGAAAGGAGGGTTTGCTTCTGGAACGTGGTGGCACTTGAGCAGCTGAAATGGGTTCTCCTGGTCCACTACACTTCCTGGTGGCTCCCTTTTGAGCCTCTCCTTCTGCAGACCAGACCATCACCTCTGGTTTGGATTTCAGCCCCAGCCAGGCTTCATCTCTCCTTCTTGTCTTGCCTCTTTGTCTCTGGTCCTTCCCCTCCCCTTGCCACCACCTCCTTCCCCGCTCCCTCCATTCCCACCTTGCCTTTCACTCTGCCACATCTCCCCATTGCCTTCATGCCCGGGGGAGTTGAACTCATCCGAAGTCCTGCCAGCATGCCACCCCTAAAGCAAGCTCAACCTTAAAGGAAAAGAAAAGAAAACCCAAAGGGGAAACAAAACAAATGCAGTATCTATTAATGGAGAAATGGTGTCCTTAATAAAACCAGTTGAAGTAAAACACTAGTAGATTATATTATAGCTGAGTTTCCCTGGTGTTGTCTGGATGAAATGCGTTAGGGAGGACTAGGCTACTAAAATGTGCCCGAATGAAGCAACCACACTGAGTGTCAGAAAAGTACTCTAATCAAAGAGAAGTTCAAAAACAAAAACAGAGGCTATTTCTCTTACCTCTTTGTAACAAAAATCGTAAAAAGAAAGGGATCCAGCTGAGACGGTTGAAGGACTGCTGACAGAGGCGTGGGCAGGACGAAGGGATTCACACAGGACAGGCTGCCCCACAGGGACCTCAGTCATGGACGGACAGCTGGTCCTAAAAAATACAGGATCAGGAAAAAGCAAGAAAGAAGTCCCTGACTTCTCTTTCATGTTTGACCTCCAGTTTCCTTCTGGTTCTCGCAGTGGACCAAACCCAAGGGGAGGTCAACGCAAGAGCACCCCAGGTTGTTTGTTCTCTCTAACGGTCAGCTTCTAGAGCTCCAGTCAGGGGATATAGATTACAGAATGAATTGTGAACAAGAATGCTAAGCACAACTAAAAGGCGATGGCTTTCAATGGTTTGAGAGCAGACAAGGCACCCTGGTGGCAGAGTGGTTACTCACTGGACTGAGAGCCGCAAGGTTAGCGCTTTAAAAAGCCCCAGTTGCACTGCAGGATAAAGGTGAGGCCGCCTACTCCAGTAAAGAGTTCCAGTCTCCGAAACGCCCAGAGGCTGTCCTACCCTCTCCTATGAGTCTAACGCCACTTGATGACAGTGTTTTTGACCTATGGAAGAACCATGACACATTGACCATGACCAGGACCACTGGTTCTGAAGGGATCATCCGCTCTGGATTCCCTGTGTTTCCAGTTCCTGTCTGTATCAGTGTACATCCTCCAGTCTAGCCAGATTTGTAAGATAGAATTTGGATCATGATAGTGGGGGAGGGAGGGAGAGGAAGTATTTAACTAGAGGAAAATTGTGTTTCATCGTTGCTACACTGCACCTTGGCTGGCACATCTCCTCCCCATGACCCTTCCGTAAGGGGTTGTCCAATTGCTTACAAATGGGCTTTGGGTCTCCACTCTGCACTCCCCCTCAGTCACAATAATATGATTTTTTTTCTTTGATGCTTGATACCTGATCCCTTTGACACCTCGTGATAGCACAGCATGGTGTGCTTCTTCCATGTGGGCTTTGTTACTTCTGAGCTAGATCACCATTTGTTTGCCTTTAAGACCCCAGACACTATATCTTTTGATAGCGTGGCACCGTCAACTTTCTTCAACACATTTGCTTATGTACCCATTTGTCTTCAACAATCTTATCAGGGAGGTGAGTACACAATGATTTGATTTTTTGTTCTTTGTTGCCTGATAACTGATCCCTTCGGCACCTTGTGATCATGCAGGCTGGCATGCTTCTTCCATGTGGGCTTCGTTGCTCCTGAGCTAGATAGCTGCTTGTTTACCTGCAAGCCTTTAAGACCCCAGACGCTATAGCTTTTGATAGCTGGGCACCATCAGCTTTATTCACTACAGTTGCTTATGCACCTGCTTTGTCCTCAGCAATTGTTGAGTGGAGGGTGGACCTCTTTTTGACTGCTTTGGATGGAGTTAAACAAGATGAATTCCCAGAGACCTTTCTTACCCAAAGACATTATTTTTCATGAGCTTTATTTCCATCTTTCTCCCAAGATCACACTATACTTCCTTTGATATTATGATCATTCTGTTAGCATTTTTCCCCTTCCTTGAGTACTTTTGGGGGCTTTTCTGTTGACTGAATAAGGGGGAATTGATACCTCATGTTGAACCTTTGCTTAAATCACTGTAAACTGTTAGTTACCCCGGGGTGTATTTTTTTCTCTCTGGAATACCTGTGATGACTGGCTGTAATTCACCATTGCTCAGCCTATTCAATAGGTCCATCATGAAAGCACTGTCACCTTTCTGAAAGTGCTAAGCTAATCTTCCCTGTTGCTTCTTGTTCTTCTGCTAAGCCAACCTCTGGGAAACTGTTTTCGACCAATGTGATAGTAGAGGAAAGCAACCAACGTGGCCATGTGGCTTTGAAGTAGAGAGAAAGGAACCAGGAAGGAGAGAGGGATGGGCTCTCATCCTGGCTCTGTAACAAATTAGCTTGCTTAACTCGTTCAAGCCATTTTAGTTCAGCAGACACAAATTTATCATCTATCAAGTGAGAGAATTGGATTTGTTGATCCCATAGGCAAAAGGTTAAAGGATAGGGTTTTAATTCTCTTTTAGAATCCCACAGTTTATGTGGCAATGCATTAACAAGTCCCTAATCTCTTCACGTTTAGCCCATCTCAATTCAAGATTTGTTAAGACAACACGGAGCCGTCTGTTTATTACCATTGTGCTACTCGTACTAACTCACTCCCTCACACAAACACATACACACAATGAAAAATTCTTATTCCAATTAATCCATTACTGAAAAATATTTAGAATTTCTTTTTACCTTTTTTGGAAACTTTTTATTGTTAGTTAGATGACAGTTTATAGAACAAATCAGTTTTCCAATCAATAATGCATGTACATTTTGCCTCATGTCATTGATTGCAGTTCCCACAATGTAACATCAATAATCCTCTCTTTACTTCCTATATCCATCCCTCTTTCTTATCCCCTTTCGATCTCAAATGGCTGATTTTCCCAAGGAGTGCATTCCTACCTAGTTATTTTGCCCCTTCCAGATATGCCTATTGTTTGGCTAAAAACAGAATCACAAGGTTGAGTTCAGTGCCATGCCTGAAGTGTGTCTGAGGTTCATCCAATAGCTGTCGAACCAGTGAACTTGGACTTTGTTGTTGTTTTGTTTTTCATGACGTTGAGAATTTGCTCCATATTTTTCTCCCACACCATCCCAGACCTTCTAATATGATCTCTTTCAGGGCAATCAGCAGTGTTAACCCGGCACCATCTAATCTTTCAACCGAGGATTGTAGATGTTGAGGTTCCTGTGGTATATTGGTCATTTTACAATTGCTTTCATGAATTTTACATTAAAAATAATTTTATTGGGGGGTCTTACAGCTCTTATAACAATCCATGCATCCAATGTATCGAATACACTTAAACATATATATGGTGCCATCATCCTTTTCAAAATATTTTCTTTCTACTTGAGCCCTTGCTGTCCGTTCCTTATTTTCCCCCTCCCTCCCCAACCTTCCTACCTTCACAAAAATATAAATTATTGTTATTTTCATATCTTTTTTTAAACATTTTATTAGGGCTCATACAACTCTTATCACAATCCATGCATATACATGCATCAATTGTATAAAGCACATCAGTACATTCTTTGCCCTAATCATTTTTGTGTTTTATATTTTATTAGGGGCTCATACAACTCTTATCACAATCCACACATATACATACATCAATTGTATAAAGCACATCCGTACATTCTTTGCCCTAATCACTCTCAAAGCATTTGCTCTCCACTTAAGCCCTTTGCATCAGGTCCTCTTTTTTGTTATTTTCATATCTTATACAATCTGTTGTCTCCCTTTACCCATGTTTCTGTTGTTTGTCACCCTGGTTGGGGGGTATTATATATTGATCATTGTGATCCGTTCCCCTTTCTCCCCCCATATTCCCCTTACCCTCATGGTATCATTACTCCCATTATTGCTCTTGAGGGGTTTTCTGTCCTGGGTTCTGTATGTCAAGAGCTCTTATCTGTACATGCTCTCATCTAGATGGATTTGTAAGGTGTAACTGGGGTCATGATAGGGTGCCGGGGGAGGGGGTGCTCCTCGAGAGCGTTAAAGAACTAGAGGACAGTTGTGTGTTTCTTCAGTGCTATACTATACCCTGGCTGGTTCGAACCTTCTTTGTGACCTTTCTGTAAGTGGATGTCCAACTGTCTACGCATGGGCTTTGGGTCTCCACTCCAACTCCCCTCATTCCCATGGATATGATTGTTTGTTTTAGGTCTTCTGATGCCTGATCCTATGAATACATCATGACCACACAGGCTGGTGTGCTTCTTCCATGAGGGCTTTGTTGCTTCCCAGCTAGATGGCCACTAGTTTATCTTCAGACCTTTAAGATCCCAGACGCTATATATTTTAATAGCTGGGCACCATCAGTTTTCTTCACCACATTGGCTAATGCACCTGTTTTGTCTTCAGTGATTTTGTTGGGAAGGTGAGCATCACAGAATGCCAGGCTTTTATAACAAAGTGTTTTTGCATTGAGGGAGTACTTGATTAGAGGTCCAATGTCTATCTGCTACATTAATACTAGACATCTAAGCATATGTACATAGATCTGTGTCCCTATCATTATATCTAAATATATTTACATGTGTATGTTCCTGTCCTTATAACTCTGTAGAAGTCCTTTGCCTCCTAGTTATTTCCTCTATTTCTTTTTACTTTCCTCTTGTCCCACTATTGTGTTTGACATATATTCAGCTTTCAGTAATTGTTCTAGGCTACGTTGCCCTTGAGCAAACCACACCAAGCATTCTACACCCTCCTGGCCATTGATTTGAGATCACTTGTTTTCCCTTTGTTTTTGGGTTTGTTGGCTCCCCCCATTTTCAATTTTATCCATTCTTCTTTGTTAGGGTAGGGAGAAACCAATAGATGCACCTTAGCTGGCTGCTCAGAAGCTTTCAAGGTCCAAGTATCTACTCACCAAAGTAGAATATTGTCTTTGTGGATTATATTATACTAATGAACTTTGATATTCCCCAATTCTGTGCTTAGGGGCCCCCATTTCTTAGAACTCATTTCCTCAAGGTGTTTGGTTATATCTAAGAAGTTTCACAATTTTTCCCTCTGAGTGTGCTATAGAATTCATAGGTATATTTGCAGCACAGGTAAATAGAAACAGAAATATCCTCTGTCGTGCCTACATATAGTCATAGGTAAGAGATCAAAAGTTAAAGGCAACAAAGGTAATTATGCAATCATGCAATATCAGCAATACACAAACAGATGCATAGATAGACTTTAAGATAAATAGACGGTGTGAAGGAGAATGAAATTAGAATTCATTTTTAATTTGTGACCTTGGCCTTCTGAACAAAAAGAAATTTACTGGCACTACATATTGGTCCAGGAGAAAGATATTCCTGTGAAGAGTTACAGTCTTGGAAACCCACAATGGGGGTGGAGCTAGAGGGGGGGGTGGCCCCTGACCTATAGGGCCACTTAACTCAATGGCAGAATTAACAGGATTAACTCAATGGCAGTGATACACATCGTGGTCCTAGAAAAGGACATCAGGCTTGGTAAAGTAGAGAGGTCAGAGAAAAAGAGGAAGGCCCTTGACAAGATGGATTGACACAATGGCTGCAACAATGGGCTGAAACATCAGAACCATTGTATTTCACAGGATGGGGCAGAGTTCGTTCTGTTGTACACAATATGGCTCTGGGTTGGAACCAACTCTACGACACCTAACAATGTCTTGCTCACAGTGCGGGACCAAAATTGTACTGACTCTCCTCTTTTCCCAACTCTCCACCCAAACTCATCCCCCAAAGGGGTCTGAATAACATTAATCAAAATCCTTAATTTTTTAAATCTGAGCTCCAGAATTACAACTACCTCTGCTGTACCGAGAGCTTCCCCCAAATTGAGTTTGGAGTTCCACCACGCGTAGTAACTATTCATTGGTCTGAACATCACTCATTTCACAAGCCATGTAGGTTTGGGGCCCACCATGGTATACCTGACAGCCACTGAGTCGATTCCTTTTCAGAGTGACCCCATGGGTTACTGTCGGATTGCCCTGTAGCATTTCCAAGACTCTAAATCTTTACAGGAACAGATAGCTTCATCTCCTCCCACAGGTCACTTAGTGGGTTTGAACTGACAACCTTGGGGTTAACAGGCCAACACTTAACCCAGTGTGCCACCAAGCTCCTTCACAAGAGTTAAAGGCAACAAAGGTAAGTACATTGACAATGAGGATAATAAAGCGAATGAGGATTAAGCCATTGGGGATCCAGTGGTAGTTTACTAGAGATTAAGAAAAGTCAAACTGGGGTTCTGTAAGTAAGATAGGATTGAGTTTAATTCAAGAAGTTTGAGTTAAGGAGCACATGTCCTCTCTTGGACTTGATCCCCAAACACTGGCATCTCTAACCCAGCGTGGCTGTCTCTTACTTTCTTACTCTTTTCAATCCAGTTCCATTAAGCAGCTCTGCGCATATTTACAAGAGTCCTGGGTAGCCTTCAAGAGCCCTGTTGGCATCATGGTTACCAGTTGGGTAGCTAAGTGCAAGGTCATCAGTTCAAAACCATCAGCCACTCTGTGGGAGAAAGAGGGGGCTTTCTACTCCCATGAGGAGCTATAGTCTCAGAAACTCACAGGGGTAGTTCTACCCTGTCCTACAGGGTCACTGCATTGGCACAGCTTCCTGGCAGTGAGTCAGGTTCTCTCTCTTTGGGACAGCATCAGGAGTCCTGCCGGTGGGGTGGGCTCATGTTGAGCCACAGCCACAAGGCGTGCTGCTTCGTGGGAGAAAGATCAGGTGGCTCCTCTAAAAATTACAGTCACAAAAACCCAAAGGGGCAGTTCTACTTTGTCCTTCAGAGCATATGAGTCAGAATCGACTTGAAGGCTGTGGGTTTGGTTTGATTTAGTTTGTAGATGGCTATTAGTGAGTTAATCTAACAAATCACACCTGTGAGACTTAATTAATGTTTATAAAATTCCTCAGAACCTCTGGATGAAAGGAACTAAATGATCTAATTGGAAATTGTAACTATTATGTGTGTGTGTGAGTGTGTGCATTTCTTCATTGACCTTAGTTGTAAGGTATTGATGGTCATGAGACTCAGATTCATTAATTTCAGCTGACTCTTAGGAGGACTTTCCGAGACTTTGCAAATGATCCTGGGAACACCTCATTTCAATTTCTGTACAGTACATTATCTTTACTCATTAAAAAATTATCACAGTGATGGATTCTACTTAATTTAAATTGACTTCTTTGTGGGGGGAAAAAGGCAATTAAAGTTAAGAATATTTAAAAGGATTCCTAGGTGGGGGAAAGTACTTCAGTGGGAAAATAAAACGGCACTTTGACAATCATGTAATGTGATTCTTGTTTGCTCTGACTAGATGACACATAGTAAGCCCAAGTGTCCCTCTGACATGGTTAAGGCCACCTTGGTGAACTTCTCTTTTGTGGGAAAGGTGTTTTACCAACGCTTTGAAAGTAACCCGAATGAATGCCGGTTTCACAATGCAGGATTTGAATTTTAAAGACTGTCTAAAGTGCATGAATTATTCACTAGGGGTTATTTAGCTAGATGAAAATATCTCTAAAGTAAAAAATAGAGTGATTTTGTAGAGCTTAAGAAAGGGGACCTAGTGGCAGTTGTGAGAGCTCTTGTCTGCTAATCGAAGAGTCGGCATCTCTTTTAGAGACAGATGTAGCAGTCTGCTTCCACAGAGATGATGGCCCTGGAAAGCCCATGGGCCATTCTCCTCTGCCTTGCATGTGCCCTAGGAGTGGGAATGGCCTCGCCAGGTTAGGTTGGGTTGGGTTGGGTTGGGGTTGGGGTTGGGTTGGGTTGGGTTGGGTTGGGTTGGGTTGGGTTGGGTTGGGTTGGGTAGGGTGGGGGATTGTTTGGGTTTGGGTTGCAGAGACAGGACCACCACCTGCCAGCAGGCTTTTCTCTATGCCTTCCTCTCTCCTTTTCTTTGTCCTTTTAAGCTGTTTTACTGCTTTTCTAGCCACTGATTGCTTTCAACTTCAATTAGTGAGCTTTTATGACACATTTTATTGTGATTTAGCTGAAAGTTTACAAAGTAAATTAGATTCCTATTCTACAATTTTTACACAAATTGTTCCGTGCCATTGGTTAAAATCAGTGCAACGTGCCATCAATTAATAAGGTTTTGAGTTCTTCCTGCATACTCAGTTGTTTGCTATTTAGCCAGATTTTGAACTTAATATTTTCATTTTATTTTTTTCCTCCAGAAAGTAGAGATCTTATTTGAGGTTGGCTAGCTTGCTCAGATAAAAAATACAAGACTCCATTTAAATTTGAATTTCAATTAAACAACGTTTTCTTTGCTTTTTCATGTAAGTTTGCTCCACATAATATTTAGGACATACTTACATTAAATACAGATTGTCCCTGGATCACAGACGTTTAATTTGCAGACAACTCCTACTTGCTCTTTAATGTTATGTAAATTTGTCCTCATTTTGAAATGATTGCACCAATCCCTCAAACTGAAACCAAACTCTGCCATCTGGTTGAATCAGACCTGCAGCCGCCCGCTAGGACAGAGTAGAACTGCCCCTGTGGGTTTCCGATCCAATCTCTTTCACTTGCTGAGCATGGAGCGTTGGAACCCCTGAAAAGCCGTCTAGCCTTTGCCTGCTGTAAAAGAAGGCCAGATGGGAACTGTATGCACCTGTTCCAACTCACCTACAGATTCCACATACGTCAAGATACCGTTAGAAATGGATTTCATTTGCCACCCCTGGGCCGGATGCAATTATTTGTTCTATATCTGAAAAGTGACTTTAACTGGCTGTCCTAGTTGTTAAAGATAGCAACCCTAACTTAGGCCCTTTAAAAAAAAACTACGTGTGGTGCCAGGGAAAGGGTGAAAAATTGACATTGAATTGAGAAGGGCCGCCCTCCATCCTTGGCTTTGTTATCGGCCTTGTTGACCACTCTCAACCTCTGGTTCTGCATTTGTCAGCAAGGGTGCAGAGGCAGATGTGCTCTCTATCTGTTGCCCACTGTAAGCGTCACAAGTGCCCTTGACATTGCCAAGGACATCCCATGGGCTGCCGTTGAGCGCTGTGGATCTGATGTGCTTCTTCCCAGAGAGCAATAGTCAAGAGACTGGGCCTGCTTCCACTCCTGCGTCCTGCCAGTGGCCCGACCCTCTGAGGTAACGGAGAGATGCCTGAGAGGGTAAGAGCACAGGTCACATTTTACAACTGTTTTGGAATTTGGCAGCAAGAGAATCTGCCCCGGACTTAGAAGGTCAAGAGTAGTTCCCTTAGAGGCTGTGTGTAAAGACAAACCAAGGATTAGACGGCAGCTTCAGCCAAGAGGTATGCTGGACATATCGTGTTTACTCTCGGAAACACGCACCCAGCTCCATGGGCCGGCAGAGGTGACTCTCCCAGAATGACTGGCTCTGGAAGTTTCTTATTCTACTAGATGGAGCAACTTCTAAGTAGGAACTCAAGAGCGCCACTGCAGATGTAGAGTTGTGTCATGTCGTGGAAAATTCACAAGTCTCAAAGTCAGTCAGACTGGGGTGCAAATCCTGGTTCCACCATGTCCGAGGGTGTGATCCTCAGGAACTCCGAGAGCGTGGAGTAGCCGGAGTTTATGAGTCCTTGCTGGTGATTCATGCTTTACTTACTCACTTTAATAAACCCTAACAGTCCCCCTTAAAAGATTGGTACAATTATAAATGGCTTTTCAATAAAATTTTATCTTTCTTGATTATAAGTGGGGAAACTGAAAACCTGGGGACAGAAGATAGAGTGGTGAAGCCAAGATGTAAACTCAAGTCTCTTTGGCCCCACGCTCATGATCTTTCCAATGCACTTCCCACTGGGACTTTCTCTGTCCCCCAAGGCCCAGCTTTCTCTGGGAATACACATTTTCCCCAGGGTGATAGTGAGAGCTGAGGGGGGTTCTTCTAAAGACAGCAGTTAGCACAGTATCTAGTACATGTTGGTTTTCATTAAATTTGTTTATTTTCTTGTCAATCACTTTACAATGATTAATAATAATGTTACTCACCAGAAAAAAAATCTTACATGCGATGCATGCTATTTTCTTTTTCACAATCAAATGATTTGGCCACATAAAACCATCCAAACATAAGGTAGGAGGAGGAATCCCACAGGTTTTAGATGTCTAGCCAACACCTTATAACGTCATTGTGTTAGATCAAGGGTTGGCAAGCCGTGGCCTGGGTCTGTAAATAGTTTTATTGGAATATAGCCAAGTTCATTCATCCATCTATTGTCAGAGATGAGTAGTTGCCACCGAGACCATAGGATCCACAGAAGCCTGAAATATTTACAAAAACTCAGGACATTTTTGGAAATTGCATGCTCTCCAGCAACTGTGAATTTTGATACAAGCACTGTTTTATGAGTTATAAAAATATTTTTAAAATAGGAAAAAGTATTTACAACCTTTAATGACAAAGCTTGCCACCCTCTGTTTTAGATCATACCAAGTGTTTTAGATCATTCCTCATCTGCAATAATTGGAAACCTTGCAAAGAAATGAGTTAGATATGAGTTAGGCTGGGGAGGTTTCAGGGTTATTTTGTGGATCTGAAAATTTGCACGTAGGGCAAGCATCGCCGAGGACCAAACTAATACAGCCTCTAGGTGATTGATTTACATAAATGCTATTTTGAAAGATGAAATAAAATGTATATTAAAGCGTTACTGGATTCATAGGAGTGAGTTCTGGGCCATTGAATCAACAAATAGTAAATATAACTTTTGTCAAGGAGTTCTCAGAATTACTTTATATTTAAATGTTAGTCAAATAGTTTAGCCATTTGCGTGCATTTTTGCCATCAAAATGCATTTTTAAGGAGCTCTGGTGGTGTCGTGAGCTACATATCGGACCACTGTTCACGAGGTCAGTAGTTTGAAACTGGTAGCACTCCAGGGGAGAAAGCTGAGCCTTTCTATTCTAACAAAGATGCGCCATCATAGAAACCCACAGGAGCAGTTCTACCCTCTAAGGGTCACTGTGCGTTAGAATGAAACCAATAGCATTGAGTTTTGATTTCTTTTATTTTTTTTTAATGACTCATAGCCACTGTAAGAAGTGTTATGTTGTTAGGTGCCATCCAGTCATTTCAGACCCATAGTTACCCTCTGCATAAATAGAAGGAAACACTGCCTGGCCCTGCACCATCCTCACAATTGTTCTTATACTTGAGCCCATGGTTGCAAACACTGTGTCAAGCCATCTTGTTGAGGGCCTTGCTCTTTTTCACTGCCCCTCTGCTCCACCAAGCAGGATGTCTTTCTCCAGGGACTGGTCTCTGCAGACAACATGGCCAAAGTCTGAGGGACAATGTCTTGCCGACCTGGTCTCTGAAGAGCTCTCTGGCTGCACTTCTTTCAAACAAGTAGATCCCACTAATTGCTCAAGCAGCTCTTGAACAGAACAGCAGAACCAGCGGCTCCAGGCGCTAGTTATAAATGATTCTTATTAGGTTTCTTTTTAATGAACATAAATTACTTCAGGTCCACAGGATACTTCCCTTTGACACCTAATATGTTGCTCAAAATTTCCCCAAAGTTAATCAAAAGGAGCTGCTGGTTTGCTCGTGTTCTTACGTTCGCTGTTACACAAATTCTGAATGCGCAGCCGCCTTTCATTGAAGCAGCTGGCTTACTGCCCCTGTTGATCATTGTGTTGTGTGGCTGCTCTTGTCCATGCCACTTGCATTCATATGAGTTGAGAATCTTTTTCTTGGGAATAACTGGAAAACCAGAGGGAAGCGGCTGAAGGTGATAAATAGGAATTTATTAGCTCCTAGAACTCAAAGGCTCGCAGATACACGTGCCTTCAGGCATGGCTCGACCAGGACCTGAAGTAATGGCAGCAGCGCCTTGCTATGGCCTTGACTTTGTGTGTGATGGTTCCCTTGTCAACCTTCTCCATTTTCATCCCAGCCCCTCTGGGAGCTGAGGTGTAAACTTCACACTTGTACTGTGCCGATTACAATGGTATAGAAAGAGCTATTCACTTCCCCGGAGACACCAGTTAACATCTCATATCTCATTGACTCCAGTCCCTAGTCTATCCAAGAAATGAGTTCGGTTGACTGACTTAAAGCATTCCAGATGTATTTTCAGAAGGGGACTAGAGCCAACTCCAACTCCACTACATGGATGAAGAGAGGAGAGGGAATTAGCCAAAGGAATCCGAGTGCCACTGCTGAAGGCTGGGTGGAAGGGAATTGAATTGATGATGAAGCGGTGAGCAAGCCATGTTTTCCACAGTGTTGAAGCAGACCATTGGTTCCCTAAGGGACTGACATTTCGATGCACTTTGCTTTCAGAGTCCTGGGATTCGAACCCCAGCCACTCTCCGTCATTAGCAGCATGACCCTGGGCAAGTTACTTCACGTCTCTGGGCCTCGCTTCCCTTCAGTAAAACAAGGATTAGCATAGCTCTCCTTTACAGAGGTTTGATGAGGATTACAAGAGTTAACATGTATCAGACATTTGGAATAATGGCGCATAGTAAGCATTGAATAAAGAAGCTTCCAAAAGATTGTGGGAAAACGGAATGAAACGATTATGGACTTTTCCCATGAATATTTTAAGTCACCTCGTCACATGTTTTACTAACTATCTCGTGTAGGTTGGTAATTAAACATAGAGTTGCAGGATGTTTTGTCGCTTTTCCTCTGGAGCTCTGCACCTGGTTCACGTGTACTGAGGGAAAAGCAAATGACCACTGCTTAGCTCGTGTTCCTTTTTGCAGGATAGTTCAGCTCCTGCTGAAATAACAAGCAATCCCCAACTCCTTCATGTCTGCAAGCAACCAAAGCTCGCCTTTCATCCATGGTACGTGTCCAGCACATGTCTCCAGTAGCCTTGCTGTCAATTGTCGTCTCTGCTTTGGAATTCAGCATGACAGAGTAGCACAGTGGGGGGCAGTGTTGGTCTCCTTGCAAGTGAACAGAAAGACTGGGGCAGAGATGTACAGTTTCTTCCTTCAAGTGATACTCATCACTTCTGAACACCATTTTCTTGGTCACAGTAAATCACATGACCCTAAGTGGGTCGCACAGTGCATTCCTACCATGTGTCATAGAGAAACAGAACAGATGTGGACCATCTTAATGACCGCCATATTGTTGGCTGATCCTGGTACGGAAGAGTGCCATGTCTTCAGATGGCGTCCAAACTTAATGAGATCGTTACTTCTTGTGATCCCTTGTGAATCTGTTGTCATTGCTCCACATCTGAGAGTAATTTGAACTCATAGCAACCTATGTGAGGAATAGAATTGCCCATATATAGGCTTGCCTTGACTATAATCTTTAATTGAACAGATCTCCAGGTTGTTGTGTTGTCCGGTAGGTAGATCCACTGTTGCCGCTAGGTGCTGTCCAACTCAGCAACCCTAAGTATGACAGAACAAAGCAGGGCCCAGTGCTGTGCCCCTGGTTGCATCACTGTGTCAATCCATCTTGTCAAGGGTCTTCCTCTCTTCCAGTGCCCTTCTATATACCACGCATGGTATCCTTTTCCAAGGACTGGTCTCTCCCGATAGCATGTCCAAAGTACATGCGACTTGGTCTCATCATCCCCATGTCTGAGGAGCATCCGGCTTTCCTGCTCACAACGGCATCCTTGCTCTTCAATACTTTAAAGAGGTCTTGTGTGGCAGATGTACCCAATACAATGCATTGTTTGATTTCTTGATTGCTGCTTCTATGAGCATTGCTTGCGGCTCCAAGCAAGAGGAAATCCTTGATAACTTCAATCTTTGCTCCACTTATCATGATGGTAGCTAAGGGTCCAGTTATGAGGATTTTTATTTTCTTTACATTGAGTTGCAATCCGTACTGAAGGTGGAAGTCCTTGGTTTTCATCAGCAAGTGCTTCAAGTCCTCCTCACCTTGAGCAAACAACGAAGTGCCCAAGCCACAAAACGTTAGGTCAACTCAAACTAGAACAATTATCCGTTGTGGATTAAGTGCTCAATTCATCAGCGCTCTCTATTCTGAAAACCTGTGGCCATCAAGTCGATTCTGACTAATAATGAATGTGTAAGGCAGAGTAGAACTGCCCATAGTTTCCAATGCCCACAGAATCTTCCTAGGACAATATTATTAACCTCACATGCGAGTAAAAGTGTTCTGGACATCATCCACCAATTGTTGAAGAAACACATTCAAGGGAGCTGCCAGAAGTTCAAATCCAAGTCCGAAGAGGACATGGAACAAGGGCTATCATTGCTGAAGTCACATGAATCTTGGCTGAAAGCAGAGACTACGAGAAAGTGTTTGCTTGACTAGCCAAAGGCATTTGACTTCGTGCATCATAACAAACGAGATAGCCGTGGAAAGAATGAAAATTCCAGAGCACTTCATTGTGCTCATGGAGAAATGACACATGATCAAGAGGCGGTTATGCAAACAGATCAAAGGAATAATGCTGTGAGGTTTAAAAGTCGAAAAGGTGATGTCAAGGTTGCATCCTCTCACCATACTTGTTCAATCTGTATGCTGATGAGCGAAGTTGGCTGATGTGAAGAAATATGTAGCATCGGGTTTGGAAGAAGGCCTTTTAAACAACATGTGGTGTGCAGATGACACAACCTGGCTTGCTGGAGGTAAGACTTGAAGTCCATACTGCTGAAGACCAAGGACTGCAGCCTGCTGGGTGGATTACAACTCAATGCAAAGACAACAAAACTCCTCACAACTCGACCAGTAGGTACTAGCTTGGTAAAGAGAGAAAAGATTGAAGCTGTCAAGGATTTCATCTTGCTTATATTCACTATCAACGGTCAGGAAAGCAGTGGTCACGAGACCAATGGATGCATTGCATTGGAGAAATCTGCCACAGAAGATCTCTTTAAAATGCTGAAAAGCAAGGGTATTGCCTTGAGGCCTTACCAGTTGCAAATGGTTCTCTAGACCCTCTCCTTCACTTCCCTAACGGGAGGTTAAAAAAAACCCGCTACCATCGAGTCAATGATGACTCAGAGCAACCCTTCTGAGACTGTAACTGTTCATAGGACTAGAAACCTAGACTTTCTCCTGCCGAGCTGCTGGTGGTTTTAAATTGTTGACCATGAGGATTGCATCCCCACGCATAACCACCACAGCACCAGGGCTCCTTTAATGGGAGATAGTAATAGTAAACGGGGCAGAGCCCCAGCTTCAAAGGCCACCTAAAAGCTCTATCCCCACCTGAAGCAGAGAGGAACCTGTACTGCCCTTTGGTCAAAGGGGGAACAGGAGTCCTCCTGGGGCTTGGGGTCCTGGCTGGTGGGAGGGTGTGGCTGATTTCAGGCAGTGTATTGCTTCTCTACTTTTGACCAGTTGGGAAACAGCATTAGCCTGGAAGGTAATGGCAGTGTGCTTGCCTGGCAGGAAGGGAGAGGGGTAAAGTCGTAACATAGGGGTCTAAAGCAATTAGTCTTTACTATAAGTTGCTGCTGAGAAATGAGCATCGTCCTCCCACATAGCAGAACTATTATGAGGCTACACAGAAGCAGGAAGGATAGGGACTACCTGCAGGCTGCCAGTTCAGTGACATCAGAAGGGGCTGTCAGAGAATGGCAGGTAAGAGCTAACCTGGCCAACAACTGAGGTTATTCCAAGGCCTAGAATGGTGAGAGGCATCAGACAAACCATGCAAGCATTCTTGGCATGCTGGGGCTTGCTACAGGACTGGGAACCTCAGAGATGAAAGACATGCTGGAGGTTTGTATTCTTTTGAAACCTGTAAAACATCCAGAAATGCACAAAGTATAAAACAGACAACCGCATACCCATCAGCAAGATTGAGCACATTCTGATAATTTGGCATATTTGCTTCAGATCTTTTAAAGAGAGAATATAGTTTGAAATGTATTCATGTCAATAGATTAAGATCTTGTTTGTTTATTTTAACTAATGAATAATATTTTATTAAATGGATGAATATACTATAATTCATTTTTTTGAGATAAAGGGCATCCTTGTCTTGTTTCTCAAATTAAAAAGACCACAGCTACAGTTCCAGCCTAAGCATGATGTTTGCTGGAGACTCTTGACGCATACTTCTCCCTACATTAAACTCCATAAGTTTTCTTTCTCACTAAGCAATTTAATTATTTTACCAACTTCTTTTCCTGAACCTGTGGACGTGGCAATATGAATTTTGTCTCTCCATTTGTTCGTGTTGTGGATTTCACTGGTCGATTTTTAAGGCAGATACTATTAGTTCCTTTTCCCTTGCTAGAAGAATCCTAATTTTGTTCAGGGCAGCCCTGGCCGACATTACTTTTGAGTCTATGGTTCTCTGTTTTCTGCTCTTCCCTGTCAGCTAACGGTGTCATTTGGCCCATGTCTGGCTAAGGCCGTCTCGTCAGAAATCTGCCACTTAGACCTTGGATATAGCAAAAGGCCGATGGAGAACATCAACCTCCGTGCATTCTCACTGCCTCCTTTTGTCCCCTTCACGAGCTTGCGTGCTATGCTGCAGTGGCAGCAGGCCTCAGATGACCAGGGGAAAAATGTCATAGAGAATCACTGATCTTAAGTCTTGATGCTCATGAACCATTAAACCAATACCAGCAACTATATATCTTCATATTTTCTGTGTGTGAGGAAAATATAAGTACAATTATTTTCAAGTCACTGTAAACAAGTTTCCTGTCGATTGAATCTAAATGCAGTTCTAATAATAGTCCTTGTGGTGTTCTCAGAATGTGCCCTATTGGGTCATTATGCATTTTAAATAAATCTTGTACTTATTGTTAATACTTAAAATATTTACATTTGTGTTCACTGGTGAATATCATAGATTAAATTTTACCCCCTCCAAAAAAAGATAAGTGGAAGTCCTAATTTCTAGTACCAGTGAATGTGACTTGTTTGAGAATGCTATTAATCAACATGATGTCAGATGGCAGTGGGTTGGACCCTAATCCCGCTTAACTGGTATCCTTAGAAAAGAAATAGAGACACCATAGGAAGGTGGTCATGTGGGATCATCAGAAGTTAGGAAAATACAAGGAAGGACCTTCTAGAACAGCATTCTCAACTTGTGGGTCATGACCCCTGTGGGGGTCACCTGATTCATAACAGTAGCAAAATTACAGTGATGAAGTAGCAACAGAACATAATTTTATGGTTGGGAGGGTCACCACAACATGAAGAATTGTATTCAAAGGTCACAGCATTAGGCAGATTGACAACCACTGTTCTAGAACCTTCAGAGAGAGTATGGGCCTGCCGTCACCTGATTTCTGATTTCTACTGCCTCCCAAACTGTGTGGCAATAACTTTTGTTGTAGGAATCTGCCGAGTCCGTAGTACTTGGTGGTACTTTGTTACGGGCATCCTAGAAAAAGAATGCAGTGAGATATATGTATGCTTTTCCCACAAGATGCTCCTTTGCCCACTGCGATTGGCTCCCTCACTGAGCATCCTTCCCACTCTGTTCTTCGGAACAGGACCGATGTGCCAATATTGAAAATGCGATAAACACACATAACTGTGCCTCAGACATCTCATAGTGAACCAAGTTTTGATTTTGAATAAAATGTCTTCAATGATTATATGTACATTTAAACCATTATTTCTTCTTAATTTCATTTAGGTATATTTTTTCTAGTGAATACTTTGTTTTATCTAAAATTTTCAAGTTATTGGAATAAAGTTGTTCCATCTTAATTTCCTATGGTTTTACTATCTCCAATGTGTCTAAGGTTATCTCCTTTTTCATCCATGATATTGTTCACCTGTTTGTTTTTTCTGTGATTAATCTTGTCCTTTTACCTATTCATTAGTCCCTATAAAGACCCACTGGCTAACTTTGACATCTGTTTAGTGTTCTAGTTCTCTGCCATTGATTGTTTCATTCTTTCTGTTTACTTCAGGACACATTTCTGTGTATTTCTACCCTCTAGAGTGGGTTGTTGAACTAAATTTCAGTCTTTGAGGATTTAAAATTTATATTTAAGGATGCAAAATTTTCCTAAAGCCCTACTATTGCTGCAACCTAAGAGTCTAGATATGTGGTGGTTTAGTTGTGCTTTACTTGGGCTTCTAACCTCAAGGTTGGCAGTTCAAACCCCCCAGTTGCTCTGAGGGAGAAAGAGACAGCTATGTGCTTCTGGGAAGATTGATAGCTTTGGAAACTCAATGCCTATGTGGGGTTGCCATGAGTTGGAATGTACTCAATGGCCATGAATGGGTTAGTTTCAAATTTTTCATAACATGACTTCTGCATTAACCCATGAGCTATTGAATAGCATATCACTTGTTTCCAAATATTGAGGGGCCCCCCTTTTTTCTAATTGACTTTGGATGTTAGTGCATCATGGATAAAGTTTATAGAGCAATGATTCTTTGGTAGCTGTTGATATTCCATTACCAAGAATTACTGATCCAGTGTTGACTGGCCAAAGGGATGTAAGAACCACTCACAAGTGGTGTTGTGAGCCAACCGACACAAACTGACTGACCTACTCCCTCATATTTCCTGCCTCCTTACCTGATTTGGGTTAAGTTGACCAATTAGCTGATAAAAGGTATAATAAGAAACCTTCTTTTATGATAGCATATTTGTTCATTTTTTAAGTAGATTTTGAGATGATCGTTTTGGTGCACACAGAAATAGAATGGCTATATATTGATTTTTTAAGTTTAATCATAAAAAGGATTGTCATAATAGTTTATAAATTATCAAGGGTTCATGAGGAAGGGGGCGTAGGGAGGAAGGGGGAAATGAGGCACTGATACCAAGGGCTTAAGTGGAGAGCAAACATTTTGAAAATGATGAGAGCAACGAATGTAAAAATGTGCTTGACATAATGGATGGATGTATGGATTGTGATAAGCGGTGTATGAGCCCCCAATAAAATGATTTTTTAAAGTAAAATTAAAATAAAAGGATTGTCATTATTAAAACTATATTTTTCCTGAAACTCTATTTTATCATATCCTGATATTGTCCCAGTGGTAGTCTTTTCTAAAACATTGATGTGTAAAGGTGCATTTAACTGAAATACAACAGTTATTAAAAGGTAGTGTGAGTAGCATAAGTCACCTTCCCACTCCTGCCCCTGTCCCTTGGTTTCTCTTCCCAGAAGCAAATGCTTTCTGCCCGGTTCCTATGTGTGCAGCACCAAATGTTCTGTATATTTCATTGTGGCAAATATATTTATATGTGGATCATTTGGGTCTTTTGTGAATCTATTCTTCCTCAGAAGAGCCAGTTATTTCGTTTCTTTCGTTTAAGGTTTTATGGCACTTTCTCTTTTTTCATTTCATTTTTTTTTTTTTTGGTAAGCTCGTCTTCTGAGCAAGTGGTTGCTGTTTTTCTTTTATAAATATAAGTATGTGAATTTTGTGTTGTGAAAGTTTCTATAAAGCGGTTGTGTGATTGCATTTGCCAGAATTGTAATGGTTTTAGCCACCCTAGGCTGGCATTTATTTTGATTGTTTATTTTAGCTGTGCCTCACTTCAAAGTCAATATGCATGTGCGTAGCACACCTGGAGGTGGTCAGACCTGGGATTTCATGTTGTACAGGTGACTTCTTCTGCTGTCACCTAGGCAGGCATTGCCGCTACAGTCTTGAGCTAGTGAGTCGTTATTCTGGCCTCCGTGTCCTCACAGGGGTGGTTCTTCACGGTTCGAGAAGCAAAGAGGAAGCCCACTTGCAGCTTCTTCTGAACTAAGGACACGTCTCCAATGTTCCCTAACACACCAGGTTAGACCCCAGGATCTGGCAGCCATGTCTTTGAGTCTGAAGCATTGATGAGTTGAAGCCACATACTGTTTTGGACTGGTTTATTTTTTCTGCCATTTGGGGGTTTTCTTTTTCTTTCCTTGAAATCCGGTGGGGATTATATCTAATTTGACTATGGATTATATTTCATTTATATGTTTCAATTTTGTTAATAGACAGTGAAGAGCCCTGATGGCGCAGTGGTTACATGTTGGGCTGCTAACTGCAAGGTCAGCAGTTAATGACAAGGTCACCAACCATTCAGGGGGAGACAGACAGGGCTTTCTACTCCCATAAAGAGTTAGTCTCAGCGACCCACAAGGGCCAGTTCTACCCTGTCCTAGAGGGTCGCTAAGAATCCTCATCTACTCACTGGCAGCGAGTTTACATTTTGGTTAATAGGAGCGAGGCCTTTTCCCTGCCAGCTCTGTCTCGTGTATATATGGGAAGTTATTCAATCTGAATATTACAATAAGTGATTGGTATTACTGGTGTTAAAAGAGGGTCTCCTTTGGGCAGGTGAAAGCACATTGAGGATCATTCTTCATTCTCAAAATTCACTATTTTCTTTAATGAAATTTGAGGTTGAATTCAGAGACCAAGACTTAGCCACTCTCCTTCTTACGATGCTCTGGTTCCTCAGTCTCCTGTGAGGTCCCCTGCCCATCAGGAACCACCTGAGGACTACTGACAGTGGACTCATCTGGCCGACTGAAGATTCAGATTCCCTCTGCATCCGCCAGCCATTGGCCCCTACCCTCTCTGCTTCTGCATCCTGCTCCCTATTCACCAGCTTCCATGAGTCAGCAGTCTGACTTGAACCAGGCTAGACTTCCCTATTTCTACAACTGTGTAAACCATTTCTTGATATAAATCTCTTTATGAACAACACATACCAGCATGGCTGATGGTACTGCTCTGGCAAACCCAACATAGCACAGTGCTCATACTGATTGCCATTGTCATGCTCAAGTCATTTGGAGTATGCTTACAGCTCCTGCCTTCTACATCCCATTCTTTTTAAAAATAGCAATGGCATCAGTTCTTGATCCTTTTAGGAATTTTGTAAGTTACAGCCAGCGAAAACTCCTACTACTGCGAGAGATGGCTGAGCCATGTTCAAAGATGATTTTGAAGCATTGAGCCATTATTTTTTGAATTTCATAAATAATCTCCAAGGGTAAGATTGAAAGATAACTTCGAAGGTTATTCTAAATTACAACATAATTATTGGAAGTCATTTACAAGCTTCCATTTAGTGAGTAATTTAAGTAATTTAATTTAAATAATTAAGTCTTAATGCAAAGCCAAAACAAGAAACTAAAGCATAACCATGCAAGATAAATTCATGAAAATAATGTGCTGCATAGAGCTCAGTGGCTGAGATTGTCAAGGTATTACACCAGTGTTCGCCCTCAAAAAATTAATTTCTCAGGCTCTCAGCTGTGTCTGTTCCTGTGAAAGGGCTCTAAACTGCAGCTTTTGGAATCACACACACCTAAACTTGAACCCCAGCTTCATCCGCTATTCAACTGTCTGACCTTGAGCCGATTGCTACACTTGGTTATACTTCAGTTTCTCATATGTTCAAATAAAGATAATTATGTTTATTACTCAGAGTCTGAAAACCCCCTTATGGGACTTCTATTGAAAATTAAAATGAGTTCTGGGGGGAGGGGCAGCAAAAAAAGAAAATTAAAATGAAATGCACATTAATTTTAAAAAGATAAAGTTTTAAGTGTGACTGAATGCTACCATTGTTATTTGTACCAAAATAACACTAAAACTCATTCAATGACACAATTACTTCAACAGTTAACACTCATCACCGTACCAAGCCTACCCTGCCGTCCAGGTCATCATTCTCATTGCTTATTTTTCAGTTCGGCCATTTCCTTACTCCCGCTATTGTTCATCGTACTCGTGGGCTAACACATAGGTGAGATGCCTAGCATTGTCATTGTTTGAGGAATTAAGTCTTGATACCAAGAACAAGACGAAAAGCATGCCAGTAAAAATAAATTCATGAAAACAATGAGATGCACTTGCGATTGTCAGACATTACACCAGTGCTCTCTAGGCAAATAAGTTCTCAGGCTCCAACTTTATAACCACCAGGAGCCTTTTCTGTGAGCTCGCCTCTCAGCCGTCAGCGTTGTGTAGGGAACACAGAGTCCATGCCACTATCTATAAATCCAGCACCAACACTTCTTATGTGAAACTAAAAGCAAAACCTACTGCCATCCAGTAAATTCCGGCTCACTCAACCCTATATGTAAAATGACACAGTTCACTAAGCTGAGTTATTCTTAACTCAAATAGGTTCATCTCCGGGTATACCTAGATTGTGTGCTAAATAGGACAAAGTACTTAGCTTTTGCTTGAAGCATAGTAAGTATTCATTAATAGCAATTGTTATTACCATAACCAACAATCTTATTATTACATCTTTCTCATTACTCTATTCAAATTTTTGGCTCTACCATATACACGCATCTATAGAATCTATCTATCATACATTATATACATCATCTCCTTTTTTCCGCTCTGCTGCTTACAACTGTGTCAATGACACGTATTCTGTTTTCCCAATTAACTTTTTATTTTATTTGTATCTCCTACACGCTCTCATCCCCATCCCTCCATGAAATAAATCTATTTGAAAAGATACGTAATTGACTTGTGGCCTCAGCAGGAATCAATATGCCATTAGGCAATCACTTAGATTTTCAAAAGATCAATTGGTAAGAAATTCAATGGCAATGGTCTACGAAATTAGAGTTTTTCAGTCAAAGATTATTTTCCTTTAATAACTGGAATTTTTCTCTAAGAAAAAAGAAGTAGTCAAACCACATTCTATTTAGAATAGCGCTATGGTTGTTTTTGCCCTATTTACATTTTCTCCCCAAGTTTTATTTAACACGATTGTGTGGTCTTTCAGTGACCTTTGTCCCAACTTTCAGAGCCAGCATATAATGAGCATGAGACCCTGAGTAGGGGTGAAAACGATGACAAAGCAGCATCAGAGATTTTAATGAGAAGAGAAACTACCAAGACAAAAAATAATGGTAGCATCCAGTGTCCATTTAGATCAAATTAAGTAAAAATATTTACTTTTGGAGCAGTGCATGATCAAATCTTCGTCTCCCTGGTACAAAAACTACCCTTTAAATGTGTCTGAGTCAAAGGACATGGAAATGTGAACAATAACCCTTTTCTTCTCCCTCCCCAGTCCATCCAGTAGACTAATGAATAAGCCACCAAGGGCTGGGAACTAAGGGCTTCGTGATTTTTACATACAGGCGCTGTTCTGCCTGAAAAGGAGCAGGATCAGTCTGATTTACCGGTAAATCCTATAGGTATGATTTTAGCTAGATATCCTGGGCTATTGATGATCTGTGGATGCTGCCAGCAAACACACAGTGCCGGCTACCTGAGCGGCTGCAGGTGCCACCCCGTGAGCCAAAAGCAGAGGAGCATCGCTAAGAGAATGCTGGTACACCTGCGCTTCCTGAAGGCGCTCACCTGCAAGCATCTGCTCCCCGAGCCCCCTCTGCCCTACTGGGAGCACACAGGCCCTGGGAGTCCTCTCAGACACGTCTCAGGATGGAACATGGGCCTCAAGGTTAGCCAGAGGTTTAAGTGTAATTTCTGGCCACAGTGAATGGGGACGTTCAGATTTGCCTAAAGAGACGTCTCCCTTCTAAATATAAAACGTTTTAGTCCCCTTTTAAAACTTATTGAAAAGAAATGGTCTTTACAAAGTTTGATCCCTAGCCCTGACCACTTGTAAAAAGAGTGTGTTTAAAATTAAGAAAAATAATGCATATTTATTTTATTAAGGATTTGGCTCAGATCACTCATCTGTAAATAATGTTTTTAAAGCGATGGGTATTTTTTGAGGGCATAAGGAGATACATACAATGAATAAAGTTTATCATTTGGGCTTTAGTGTAGGTCTGAAATGCATCCACTACATTGTTTTTAGAAAGCAATCACTGTCTCAATTGAATTACCTAATAATTAACAGAAAAAATATTTAGAGGGTAGATAAGGGGGTCCTGAAACTGATTACACCAATCAGATTGCTGGAGACGTGGGAGATAAAAAGTGAATATAGAGTTTCAACATTGTGACCCCAACTTCTGATGGATAATAACGACCACTGTGAGGGAAATTAAAAACAGCAACGCATAATTAGATTACAAAGCGCACAGAGAGCGATCTCAGCCCCACCCCCACCCCACCCCAATGATGCAAGAACACACGCATCGTCTTATTTCTCTTACACATGATGCTGTTTCACTGTGTGCTAAAGTAGGGAACGAACCTAGATTTTACCCTGATGTCCTAACTGACCATGTAAAACCAATCCGAGTAGCCATTTTAAAAATTCATCCAATGTTATGAACGTTGACAATTTGCAAAACCTGCTTATATTCATTGTCTGGTTTAATTTTCACCCTAACCCTTATCGGTAACCTGAGAAAGATTATTATTATTCACCACTTTATAACTGAGGTAAAGTGTTTGAAGAGATTAAGTGATTCGCTGAAGTCAAATCTCCCACGTTTAAACCAAGGGCAAGTCGTCATCTCGTGAATTCACTCTCCTTGCTTTCTGATTTGCACTTTGTTCTCGTCAAGCTTGGCACCACTTTCTTCGTCATTGTGTTCTCTGTTGGCAAATGCACTTTATTACAGCAGAGCCAGGAAGCGTCTAGCCAATATGACTGGAGTTAGTTTGGCTTATGATCTACACCAAAAGAATGGTGACCAGTTTTCACTCCTGTGCCACTTCGGTCTGGGACAGGCACTTAGCAAAACTTCTGTGCCAAGTGTGACATACACACACATCATCCAGAGAAAGAAGCGCTAACGTGTGTTTTTATTTGGTCGTATAGAAAAGCAATTTCAAATTAAGGCATCTATAATCCACTTTCCAACACCTTAATTTAAACTTGTTCTAGTTTTTAATATTTCTTGCTTTCTGTTCAGTTGAGGTCTTTCTCTATTTCACTATTGTCGCTATCTTTTTGTTTCCTGTTTTTGTATGTTTATTGGTGTATGAAATCCAGGATGGGTGAATCTATAGAGACAGTAACTGGAGTAATGGTTTCTTGGGGGGGTGGCAGGGGAAGGTGGGAGGAGGGAGAATCGGTGGAGCTAATAACGATGAGTACAAAAAAGAAGGACATGTTCTAAAATTGATTGTGCTAATGATTGTACAGCTGTTCTTGACACGACTAAACTATTGAATTGAATGATATTTAAACTATGTGTCAATAAAGCTTTAAAAAATAATCAAATATAAGACAGACCAAAAAATCAAATAAAGGCATCCAATGAGAAGTCCCTCACATACTTTTAAAAAATATCCTAACTCCACTAGAGTTTGCTTCAGGGGAACATCTTGAGAGTCCTATAGCTCTAATGACCACAGTAGCAAGAAGAGGCAGGAGGCGGGGAAGGATGTCTGAGCGTCTCTCTGGTCCAGGCCAGTGTGGAGAGTTCAGAATGCATCTGCCTGTTGTTTTGTCCATTTGCTTGACAATGTCTTTGAAATGAAAATCCAAGAACTAGATCAATCCGCATAGCAGACAGATTAGGCCTCACTTTTAGAAAACCACTCAAGGATCGCCCAGCAAGGAGACAGATAGGAATGGTGGAAATTCATCACACATAATTGTAGAAGAGTTAAAGTCAATGTATCCTCTCAGTTTACGGAAAAATTCTGGTTCTTCTGTCAATATCTGAGAGGCAAGGGGAGTTTGCAAATTACAAAGAAAATGCTCGTCTCCCACCTTTGTAGTCTCGAGAGATATGGGATTGTGTCTGGCAAGTAGAGATTGAAAACATGTCTGGGCAGGGAAAGGGGAGAGGAAAGAGTGTTGTTTGAGGCGCCATCGATGGGTGTCAAGTCACAGTGACTAAAAAGAAGGAAGCGTCATCCCGTCCTGTGCCAGGCTCACAGTCATTCCTACGTTGGGCCACAGGGTCAATCCATCCCATCCAACAGCTGCCTCCTTTCCTGACCCTCTTACTCTCGCCAGCCCGCTCCCTCCTCATGGCGTGTGGAAGCGCGTGAGCAGAATCCTTGCCATCCTTACTTCTAAGGAGCATTCTGCCTACAATTCTATCAAGACTGTGGTAGTTATATAATTGTCAGGTTAAGGATTAAGTGTGTAGGGGTGGAGTCTAGCCTGTCAATCAGGATATAGCCAATGAGGCTTCTCTGTGGGCATGGCCTTCTCCTGAGGATTCTAGGAATTCTGTTATTTCCTCCTTGGAGGTGGGAGACTCTCTGTTCACACCCTGGGTGACATAGCAGCTGACAACACACATGGACCCACCCTGATGCAGAGACCCCTGCCAGTGCTGAGATGTTTCCAATGCCACTGACTCCAAAAACTTTCTACCCACTGGCCTGTGATCTTTACGTTCGGCATCATTGCATGTGTTTCATGAGTCTGAAGAGGACTTTATAGGTTGGTATTAGACATATGGGCTAATATCAGACTTATGGACTTGATCTGGACTGGGCTAGGATGTTTTCTCAATGTTCAGTTGCTCTTGTATATAAATCTCTTTCTTATTCACACTTACGTGTCCATGGATTTGTTTCTCTAGGCTACCCAGACCAACACAAAGACAGATTTGTCCATGTTCCTGGCGGTCCGGTAGTCTTTGCCATCACTCTATTCAAAGGTCTTCGGCATTGTGCAGCTTCCGTATGCGGTGTCCAGTTTTCGCATGCACATGACGCTGATTCAAACCACCACCAGGCAGGCATCGGTCAAAGGCACCTTAGTCCACAAAATGACATCTTTGTTTTAAATGCTTTGAACAGAACTTTTGCAGCAAATCTGGCACAATATCCCGTTTGATTTCTTGGTTGCTGTTGCCATGAGACTTGATTCGGGATTCAAGTACAAATAAAATGAAATCCTTGACAACTTCGATCTTTCAGACATTTATTATCCATGATGTTGTTCCTTGTCGTGATGAGGAATTTTGTTTTCTTTACACGGAGTTGTAATCCATATTGAAGGGTGGGATCTTGGATCTTCGTCAATAAATGCTTCAAATCTTCCTCACTGTCAGCAAGCAAGGGTATGTCATCTGCATAACCCAGGTTGGTAATGAGTCTCCCTTACGGCCTAGTGCTGCCTTCTTCGTCAGGCACTTTCCTGGGTCATTTGCCTGCATCCTGATTCAAGAAGCATCCTCCAAGACGACAACATGACACATTTCTCATTTTAACCCATGCAGGGTTCCTTAGCTCTATTAGAAAGAAGGGTTTGGGGTGGATGTACTGGTTCCACATGAGCGCCAGTGAGTGTTCTGGAACTCCGATTATTGGCAAGTTCTTTGTCATTTGGTACAATCGAATGCCTCTGTGTGGTGAATAAAACCCAGGTGAACATCTCTCTGGTATTTGGGGGTTTCAGCTAAGATCCATCTGATGTCAGTAATGATTTGGGGCATTCCACTTGGAAACAGCCTGGTCTTTACCAGTTCCCTGCTGATGCACTGTTGTAACCATTTTTAAATACCGGTAACAACATTTTACTTACATATGATATTAATATTCTCTCTCTCCTCTCTCTCACTGTCATGGTGTCAACGCTGACTCAAAGTGAAGCCCTGTGGGTTTCCAAGACGGTAACTATTTCTGGGAGCAGGAAGCCCAGGCTTTCTCCCACAGACCTGCTGGTGCCTTCGAACTGCCCACCATGTGGGTCACAGCCCAACAAGCAAACGCTGCGCTTCCAGGTTTCCCATAGGATAGTTTCTGAGTTCTGCTGGTTGCTTTTCTTTGGAGTTGGCACACATATGAATCTCTTCCAACAAGGTAGCCGGGTGGCTGTCTCCCAGATTTCTTTTTTTTTCCTTGTTTTTTTTCTTTTATTTTCTTCTTTTTTCTCCCAGATTTCTTGGCATAGGTGACTGTTCTTGCAGGACTGCAACCATTTGTTGAAACATCCTATTGGTATTCTACCAATGGCTGGATTTAGGGGTCATAAAGCCTGAAGACAAGATATTATGGAAATGGGAAACAATGAAGGCAATAGTACTAGTAAATAGCAAACACATACCGGGTACTTGTTCTTGGCCAGGCATTATACTTTCAGAAGCACCTACTAGGACTATGTAATTGAGTCCCCGCTTCACGGATGAAGGTTGTCAGCCTCAGCAAAGTTTGGTGACTGCCCAGAGTCACGTAGGTAAGGAACGGAATGGTTGTGGTTCTAATTCAATCCAACAAGGAGCCTTAAAAGGAAAACCAGGCATTCGGTCAAGTCCGATCTACTTTCTAACGCTTTTCATAACTCACATGACGTTCAGGTACATCAGCTCCTTCCTTTGGTAACATGAGTTTAGCAGTGTCCTATCTTTAATTCAAGACTTCCCAAGTTGGGGAAGGGACAAAACTAAGCTCTGAGTTAGTTACAAGTGCATCAAGTACTGCTGTAGGCAGAATAAAATATAGGTTGTACTTAGGTGTGCTTCTATGTTAGGGGTGTGTAGATTTATTCAGCAGGGAATGTGCTCAGCTGCTAATTTAAAAAGGGTGGCACTTCAAGTCCACCCAGAGACATGTTGGCAGGAAAGCCTGGCAGCCTCTTTTCGCCAACTCAGCCATTGGTAACCCTGGGGAGCACTAGTCTACTCTGGCACATGCTGTGTCTCCACGTGTCGGAGTCACCTCAGCAGCTCCCATGAGTGACGTGAGATTTGTTTCTGGAATATTAAAAATAACCAACCTATTGAAAAGCAATTCTCGACGTATGGATTCGTTGTCATGATATATGTTCTCAAATAATAAACTAAAAGAAGTACGCCTATTAAGTCAGAGGTTTAAAACAGCAATCTTACATTAAAATTAGACCATTTCTTCAAAGTTAAGAAACCATCAGCCAGCACGATATCTAAAAAGCCTCCCCGTTGTGAAATCCTATGATTGCAAGAAAGAACCTAAATGACTATTAGTTGTTAAACTTTGAGGAGCAATGTATGTAAATTACTTTTCTTCACTCCCCCATGAGTCTTTCTCTTGCTGCTTTTCTCGGCAAGGGCAGCAGCTGTCCTGCATGAATACTCCATTGAGGTCGTTCTGCAAAGCAGACGCTGCGATACCCAGCAGTGATTGCTCCTTGGACCTCTCTGTAATGCTTTTGTGCATGGTCTGGCTCCTTCCACTGCTGTTGGCTGTGAGTCTGGGGGCTTGTAGACCTTGTCCAGATAGAATGGTTGAAAAACTTAATAGTTGTAATGGAAAGCAGTCATATGGGCATTTCGTTACACAGAGCCCCTCTCATTCTGCCCTCTGAGGGCGCTCTGGTTGGTTCCAAGCTGCTATGAATGGGTCAGGGCCACCCTACAGCCCTGGTGATTGCAGAAACAACGGCTACTGGAAGGCTACCCTTGGCCGATTCAAAAGGCAGCTCCAACTTCATTTGTGGCCTTGCTGAGGAGTAACTTGCACAATCCTGCTTTTGTTCAGATGATACATAACAAGTTCAATTTAAGCTAGCATCTAACCTCTATTGTTGCCACTGAAGACACCCAGTTGTTTAGACACAGCTGACGGGGCAGTAAACTGCTACAAACTTACTGATGGGCAAATTGGCCCTGTGGATCAAAATGGACTTGAGTCAGCATTTTCTCTTCTAACAAATTTATCCCAAGAAAGTAATTATACATACATGACAAGTATGTAACATAAAAGATGTTTGCCTTGCTGATGTTTGTAAGAAGTTGAACATGCTTTAAATCAGGAAGGAATAGAGCTTTGTTTGGTTAAATAAATATTAGATCTATATAGGACATACAGCGCGGCCATAATATTCTTGTCCGACAAATTTAATAACAATGGATGGTTCAGCTCTCCCCTGGGTGGCTCCAATACGCCCCCAGCGGTGCCCTGAGAGAAAAGCTAGTGAACTGCTTCCAGAAAGCACCAGTGAGACCCCTGGCCAGGGCAGGTCTCCTTCACACACATGGGGGGGGGGCAGAAAGGGGGATTGATTTGATGGCAACTGCTTTGGCTTTGCTGATATGTGTTCGCTTACCCACTATTGGAGACTCACCCAGTCTCCATCGCATCACTCTGTGTTCTTATCTCCACAACCCTATCACCAGCTGAAGTTCCCTTCTTTACTCCGCAGGACATTCAGTTATCATCTGTCTCTTCTCTAGAAACATATTATCTATAAGTACTGAAGTCTTGTCGATCCTGTTTCCTTGACACTTAGATCTATGACAGACACATGGACAGCTGTTCAGTACGTATTTGACAAATGAATGAGTTAATAAATCTGGGAATTGTGTTGCCATCTTTTTTAGGGGGTGTGTCTTTAGGGTTATTGGATTCTAAATTTAGAGAGAAATATGATTACCTTGATATTCACTAGAAACTCTATATACTGCTAACTGATTCTCATCTCAGGTCTTCACTTGACAAATATTAATTGAATGTCCATAATGTGCCTGTTTTTGTTGGTTTTTTTGCAGTAAGTTGAGATATAAAGTAAGAGTGAGATTTAGTTGCCACCCTCTGGATACCATTGGTTAATGGAACAAACAGATAAACGCATAAATAGATCACCGCCATGTGCTACCGGAACAAAGTCGGGGAGCACTGACACACGTGCTTACCAGGAAGGTGTGGCGAGGTTAGCTAGAGGGAATTCCCAGCAGAGGAAGTAGAATGTGCTTTGTAGACGTGCCCTGTTCTCAGCACATTGAGTGGTTCCTTATCGCCGGACACGAGTGGAGATGAGGCTGGCCATTTAGACAGGGAATTGACTAAGAGTGGCCTTGTGCTATGCTAGACATGTGGGCTTTTTCCTTTGGTCAACAGGAAACGAGAAAGAATTCTAAGCTAGAAAATTCCTCCATGAAGAGAGCCTGGATGTAAAATGGACTGTTCATTTTCAATCATTTAGGGAAGAATAGTCTTAATTCAGTAGGCATCAGACGTGATCCTTCCCTTTCCTTCTCGCTCTTTCTATGTCCTGTAATTTGTAATTCAGTTTATAACTCCAGTCTCCCTACTTCCCTTCATCTTCATTCGCTTCCCTTTCCCCAAGGTTACATCCCTCCTTGACTTCTGCATGAGTCCCCTAACTGAGTGGCTTATTTTCCTTAGTGCTACTGGAGCCAAAACAGCACAAGGAAATGGCTTTAACAAATACAAGTTTATTTTATCGCGTTCATGGTCAAGTCTGAATTCAGATCACCAGCTCTAGGGGAGTACTTTCTGTGTCTCTTGACTCAGGAGAGAGTCTTTGTCTCTTTTCAGCTTCTGTTCCTCCACTCCTTGGCAATCTTCATGTGGCATGTACGCCCCCCTCCACTTGTACTGCCTTCTCTGTGCCTAGCCCATGCTTATATCTCAAAAAATGCCCAGCTTCCACTTATATGAAATGACCTCATTGATAAGCCAAACATAAAACTCACTGCCATTGAGTCCATTCTGAATCAGAACAAGCCTACACGACAACGTAAAACTGCCCCGTGAGTTTCCAAGCTTGGAAATCGTTGCGGAAACAGAAAGCCTCTCTTTCTCCCCTGGATTGGTTTGCAGGTTGGTTTGACCTGCCAACTGAGCAGCTCATAGTTTCACTCACTACACCACCAGGACTGTGGCTTCACGAGCATGACAAGGAGAACTCTCGTCACAGATAGATTACTTACCTCCACAGGTGCATTGCTGGTGGGGGTGCCAGGTGCCTTGAAGTTGGAAACTCCACATGAGATGCAGCAAAACACTCCCCGGTTCAGTGCCAGCCTCACAAGTTTTACTGTTTGAAGCCATTATTGCCGACACGGTTTCAATCCACCTCGGTGAAGGTCTGCCTCTTTTTCACGGACTCTCTTCTTTATCAAACACAAGGCCCTTCGGGAGCTGTTCTCCCCTGATCACATGTCCAAAGTGTGACATGAAGTCTTGTCATCCTCGCTTCTCAGCAGCATTCTGAATGATCTTCTTCTAAGACACATTTGTTCATTTCTCTGGCAGTCCATGCCATCTTCTTCACCGGCGCTATTCGGTGCTTACTCATTGTCTTGCTCCCATGTTCCTTTAAGGAAATGGAAAATACCATGGCTTGGATCAGCGTCACTTTAATCCTCAAATGATATCTTTCCTTTTTATGCTTTAAGGAGGTTTTTTGTAGCAGATTTACCCAGTGCAATCCATAAGAAGAGAGGTTAAAACTTAGAATGTATATTTTTGTGGACACACATAACACTGGTCTTTTTTTTTTCAGTGTGAGTTCATGTTGAAAGTTTTAAAATTCTTTTCAAAACTTTAATTGAACCCTAATTAACATCATGCAATTCAGTAGTTGAATCCTATTAAGAAGGGTTGTGCAGTTACCACGACAATCAACTTTAGGACATTGTCTTCCTTCTTGTACACATCGGTGTTGAGTTCTCGTGGCCCCATCCTCCTCTTCTGTGCCCTCTCACAAGGTCACTACCGTTGAGTTGACGCAAACTCAGAGGGAGCCTATGGGACACGGTAGAACTGTGGTCCTTGAGATTCTGAGACTGTAACTGTTTATGGGCGTAGGAAGTCGCAGCTTTCTCCCAGGGAGTGTCTCATGGTTTCTGTGTCCTCTGGTAGTTATGATTTCAGTTACTGCCTTCATAAATCTACCCATCCTGGACAAGAAGAAAGAAAGAAAGAAAGAAAGAAAGAGAGAGAGAAAGAAAGAGAGAAAGAAAGGACCCAGCAACATTGATCATATAAAGCCGAGAAAGACCTCCATCTAAGAAAAATCAGAGGATATGAAACGTAGAATAATCTGAAAGTGGGTCCAAAGGGCACTCTAATGACACGGTGTAGCATTCCAATCGAAAGAAAGAAAGAAAGAAAGAAAGAAAGAAAGAGAGAGAGAGAGAAAGAAAGAGAGAAAGAAAGAAAGGACCCAGCAACATTGATCATATAAAGCCGAGAAAGACCTCCATCTAAGAAAAATCAGAGGATATGAAACGTAGAATAATCTGAAAGTGGGTCCAAAGGGCACTCTAATGACACGGTGTAGCATTCCAATCTAAGTGTCTCTGCTAAGAACCACTTTACAAACACTGGTCTTCTGAGTTTATTCTTGACTCTGGTCTGTGGCAGAGTCATCTAAAACCATGACCAAGAGCATGCCATTCCCCTCACTGAACTAGCATTTCCTTGGAAGAAAATCCAAACTCTCCTCAATAGTCTACAAGGACAGCTTCATCTGGGCTCTCTTGAATTCTCTAACCTTGTTGTGGGCCTTGTTTTCCTTTGTCCAAAGAAAGAACAGCCAATGTTGACTGCCTTTTCATTCCGCAAGGACCCCAGACTCCCCCTTGCCTTAAAGCCTTCACAAAGAATTTTCCTCCGACTGAAATGATCTTCCTTCTACTTTCACCCAGTTTTCTCTTTCCCATTCTTCAAGTCTCTCTTTCCCTCCTCTGGCAGCTAGAATGGGAGATGTCTCCCAAGGATCTCTGTCTCCTGAGCTTCAGAGATTACAGGCATACCTCATAATACTTTTGCAAAGACTAGACTCTATTATAGACATAGCTTTTTATATGCCTCAGGAAACCCAATTATTCATGTGACTCACTCTATTGTGATATTTGCTTTATTTCCTGTGGAACAAAGCCCACGGTATCTCGGAGGTATTCCTGTATTTAGGGGGTTCTCACACTGGACAGTGCTGGCCCGGACAACCAAGAGGCTATGGGGAAAGGGCTTTAGGTGACCCCTGAGGTGGTGCTGTAAAAGGCTCTGCAGCTTGCTCCCTTCCTTCCCCTCCGTTACCCTCTCTCGGCCCCAGCCTTTGGGGGGTGGGAGGGGGAGAGAAGATATTCCAACCGCCTTCTGGGGAAATTGGCCTGGAGAGCACCTGCGCTCAGCACCAACTTGTCCACCATCTAAGTCAGCTATGAAGCAGACCCCCCCAACCTTACTCAAGCATCAAGGTTAGGGCAGCTGCAGCCAGTATTGTGACTGCAATTCTCATGGGAGGACATGAGCAAGAAGCAGTGTCCGAACCAAGATCAGAATTTCTCACCCAAGGACATTGGAAGGTCCTAAATGTTTATTGTGTTAAGCCACTGAATTTAGGGTAATTCACTACATAGCCCTATATAACTAATCCACCACACATTCTCTGTTCTGTGCCTACCCCAATTAAGTATTTAATACATATTCGCTATTGGTATTTCTAGGAGCCCTGGTGTTGTACTGGTTATAGATTGAGCAAAACCAACCAGCAGCACCTTTGGGAAAAGACTGGGCTTTCTACACCCACCAACAGTCTCAGAAATCCACAGGGGTCTCTAGGTGTCAGCATTGACTCCATGACAGTGAGTTCTCATGAGTTCTATTAGTATTAGTACATTTCACCAATTCATTTTTTCCCAATTAAAAACAGTCATCTTAGGAACCATCTAACCCTATTTACAACTCAGCTATCTGCAGTTACATCGACAAAATATCATAATGTCCAGAGACCCGTAGGGAGAAACAAACATGCTTGATAGATTAGTAAAATAGAATGTACCATTTACTAAGAGAAAAAGAAATAAAAGAATATTTATACACATAATGAACATGAATGAATCTCTGAAACATGCTAAGTGAAATAAGCCAGACAGAAAAGAGCGCAGGCTCTGTGATTCTATGTATATGCAAATGGAATAAAAAGACATTCTATCAATAGTGACAAAAGGGACATCAGGAGTTGCCGGAATCGGGGGTGAAGGGTCACTAGGCTGCAAAAGAGTCACAAGAGACTCTGGTAGGATATCGAGACATTTCATTTCTTCATCACGGTAGTCACATGGGGGCACATGTTTATCAAACTGGGGCTTTGAAAATGTATGTATTTTATTATACCTAAATTATATCTCTATAACGTTGATGTTAACACTTACCAGTTTCTGAGCATTTCCTGAGACCAGGGATTTGCATAATTCTCTATTAAAAAAGCACTTGTCTCGTTTTGGAAAATAGATATTGTGTATCATTGACATTAAGTAACTTATTCAAGGCCACACAGTCTTAGGTCCAAAGTTTTGCTTGTTTCAATGATCTAGTTAGAAGTGAAAAAAAAAAACTCTACGTCCCATTTAATCCAGATTGGGAAACTACAATATTTTCAGGAGTTTGGCAAGAAAAGCTCTGTATAGGAGAGGACTGGGGATAAAATAATAGAGAGATCGGACCTCTCTTCTTTGAGACAGAGGTCAGGCACTAGCAAAATAAATGACATCCGAAAATCATAGTCGAGCCTTGGAAATTGTATAGGCAAGTGAGCTAAGATGAGAAATAAAGCTTCTTCATGGTCACACTCAGCTACTAACGGGCAGATCCAGTGAGAGAGGCACGCTGGTGTAAGTGGAGTCCAGAAAGAGGTTAAAAAGTAAAAAATCAAGTACTTACTAATAAAATCTGAGCTTGTAAGAAGAAACTGAAGTAATGCATTTATAAAATATGTGGCCCAAAGTTGAGTAGGGAGAAAACCTAGCCTTGCTCATCAGTTTTGATGACTAAATCGTTCGCCTGCCCTTTTTCTACCGAGACAGCATTCATGGAGCTCCCACTGTTTGCCCAACACCTTGCTCTCTGGTCAACCCATCCTCTGTGCTGAGTGACATTATCTTTGAGTCTTCTACATCACCTCACATCAGCCTTCCAAAAGCAAAACAGTTCTTTCTATCAGTTTGGTACACACTGGACAGGTAGACTCCTCTGACTGCTTTCACCCCAACTTCTTTGTAAAATCATACCTTAGACTTCATTGCATCACTGAATCATGCTGTCCTGTCTACTCATTGCTTTCAATGTATGCCCTAATTTCCACACTAACTTGCAAGGAATTTCTGAGCAGTATATATGTACACATCTTAGATGTGCTAATAGACCCAGATCTCATTGCACAAGATTAGGCACATAGAAGACATTTAAAATCAACTGACTATGCCAGTGGCCTGGGAGAGCAGCATCTCTTCTGCCCCAGGAGCCCAACTTGATAAAAGGGGTTGAGGGCAAGTAATTAATTGGGGAGGTGATACCTGGAAGCACTATTAAAGGCATGTGGATTTGAAACTGGGAAGGAATGGAGGTATGTACCATTTTTTGAACATTTATAGACCCGAGTCTTTACATAATTATCTCTAGAACCCATGGGGCAGTCTTGTTTTGGAAAATACAATTGAATCTCAGGACAAGTGAGTTGTTGAAGTGACTTATCTGGAACCCTAAACTTTATTTATTGCTTCTGTATGTCTTGTTACAGTTTAAAAACAAAAAAACAAACAAAACTCACTTTATCTGTCATCTCTCATGTGGTTCTGAGGTACCATCGAGTCAGTTATGACTCACAGTGACCCTGTGTACAACAGAGTGACACACCGCTCGGCCCCACGGTTGTCTGTCTGTCTCCACAGTTGTCCTTAGGTTTGAACCCATTGTTGCAGCAACTGGATCAATCCATTTTGTCAAAGGACTTCTCTTTGTCACTGCCCCTGCCCTTTACCAAGAGTGATGGCCTTCTCCAGGGACTGGTTTCTCCTGACAACATGTCCAAAGTCTGTGAGACAAAGTCTCGCCATCCTGGTTTCTAAGGAGCATTCTGGCTTGTACTTCTTCCAAGACAGATTTGTCTGTTCTCCTGGAAGTCCATGGTACTTTCACTGGTGCCATCATTCAAACACAGTGACTCTTCTGTGGTCATCTAAACTGGAATAGCAAACTCATCTCCATCTAGTCCGTTCTTAATCATAGTGGCCCTATAGAACAGACTACAACAGTCCCTGTGGGTTTCCAAGACTGTAAATCTTTATGAGAGTAGAAAGCCTCATCTTTCGCACACAACCGGGGGTTTCAAACTGCTGATCTTATAGTTATCAGCACAATGTGTAACCCACTAGCAAACGTCGATCTTTTCAGGAGTTGCCATAAAAGCGTAGAGAAGATGGTAGAATGAATGTAAGAGAGAGATTGGGATTCTATATTACTTGAAAGGGTAGGAGGCATGAGCAAAAAGAGTCACATACCAAGGATATAGTTGAGCCTGGGAAACTGAGTAGTGGATAATTAAGTTCAATCTCATTGAGAACTTCTAGAAAAGTCTGTTGTACTTGAGTTGCCCAACCTGAAGGGTGAGGAACAGGGGTATTTATCTGCCAACTCGCACTCACCTCTTGTTGAGAACTGTTTCTTTCAGCATTAACTCTCTGAGTTAAGCCCAGTGCAGATGGTACTGGCTTTGCTCACGCCACTGGGCCCCAAGCAGGGAGTCCTGGTGCCGCAGTAAGAGTTCATTGGTTTGCACAGGAATGTGACATGCTAACAGGATATGTCAGGGCTCTGACAGCTTCTGCTAGGCAGCATTTTCAATCAAAGGAAGGCTGTATTTTTTCATGGCAACATCTATTTAGTGCCAACCATGTAATGTTCCATGGAATACAAAAATAAATACAACCTGGTCCTTGCCTGCTAGCAGCTTAGCTCTGTGACTCCATTGAGGAATAAGGAGAAAAACAAAAAAAGGAAAAAGAGAAAGCAGAGCCGTCTCCATTCCCTTGCCATTTCTACTCTTGGATGAACAATTGATGCCATTCTGCCCACCAATTCGTTACAGTCATGGCTCCCAAGCTTAATGGCATCAACCACCCGCAGAGCAGCGTGAAGTCAGGCTGGAGGACGGAGGAGGTGCCCCTGTCCAGTTCATTTCCAGTGTCAGATTACCCAATAAGTAAGGAACAGGCATCCCTCCTAGTCTGTAGTAGACAATTTTATTCCCCCACCCCACCCCACCCCACCAAAAGGTTCTGCTTCTAGGTACCTGTCTCTTTTATCTGTCTCTTTCTTAAGCCCCCATTCTCTTCCTACAGAATCAAAGCCTCTTTTCAAATGTGCAGTCCTGAACAACGATGAAGCACCCAGTGAGCAAGGGCAACGGGGGACTACTCTTACTTACCTACTAGTCCATAGTGAAGAAGTTCACACGTTGTCCGGCCACCTCAAAGGTAAGTGCTTCCCTTGTGTATTAGGTAACCTGCCCCGCTTTGAGGCAGCTCCACGCGAGTGAAAATTCTCCATCAATATTTTAGTAACCCGTGCCCAGAAGGCAACATGATTTCTGTGGAAATTAAACTAATATTTGAAATGAAGGGGCAGGAGAGCGTCTGGGAGGGAGAGTTACTTACCACAACGACTCTGCCAAGAAGCTATGTGGGAAAGGCGACTGCATTTTGTACTTTTACCATCAAATGAGCAGACAAGCCTGTTCTGCGAAGCACTATAATTATAAAGCAATTTGCCACCTCTAATGGGAGGACTTTTCTTTCATAAAATATTAACTAAATATAATATCAGTGCAATAGGTTAGGAACAGTCTTAGTTTCTCCATAAAAAGTCAATTTGTAACCGCCGTGGAACGTCTTCTTCAAGCTGATTGTCTCTATCAACATCCTCCGCGGCCACTTGGCCTTGAACTGACAACATTTCTCCATCCTCTGGGGCTGACTTAAAGCTCAGCGCTTGTCCCTGTGAAGAGGGTCAGTTGCGGTGTGTCTCCATCCTGTGGCTGCACACTCCTCCGCTGGATGCCCTGCCACTGCCCAGGCAGTTTGGCTGATTGTGGTCCTCCAATTGTGGCCCCAGCACCTCAACTGTCAACCAAGGGAGGAACTCAGGTGCTAGCCCGGGAACTTCAGCTTGCCAAATCCCAACCTCTGTGCTGGGGGACAACTAGTACTTTTTGAGACATGAAGGAGGAGTGGTTCTTTATGAGAGACAAGTATTCTCCAAGCCATACCACTAACTCATATTACAAATGGCCAGGCAGAGGTGCATGGAGCTACCAACTCCAAATTCTGCGGGCAGGACAAGCTAAGGCTTTCGCTGCACATAAGAAGGCCAAAGACTGGTTCCTTTCCATGTCTGCTTCATTCTTCCCACTTCTGTCCTCACGTGAAGCCATGCAGATGTCATGTGTTATCCACAAGGTTAGCAGTTCAAACCCACCAGCTGCTCCACAGGAGAAAGGTGGAGCTTTCTATTCCGGACAGTCTCAGAAGCCCACAGGGGCTGGTCTATCTCGCCCTACAGGGTCACTGTGAATCAGAATTGACTGCATGGCAGTGAACTGAACCTCATCTAAAGTTGTATGCAAGATTTGTTCTATCTTAATGTTCTCATCCTTATCTAAGGAATCCACCTTTATCCCCCAGTGCAGCTTGACTGTTCCTTTCCCCTCCAGATGCACAGGCGCTCTTGACCGATCCTCCAGTCTGTTCTAGGAAAGAGAGGCAACCCAACGTCAAAAGAGTGAGTGTTGATGACCTACTATTGACTCGAGCCATTTGTCTCTGTCACTGGGTGGATTACGTGTTGGGCTGCTAACCGAGACTTCAGCAGTTTGAACCCACCTGATACTCCATCAGGAAAAGACGAGGCTTTCTCCTCCCTCAGAGTTACAGCCTCAGAGCTGCATGGGGGCAGTTGGCCTCTGTCTCTGGGGTCCCTGTGAGTGAGAATGGACTCATTGGCAGTGAGTTCTGTTTTGATTTTCAAGTGCGGTGGTTGTTAACCAGAAGGACAGAGATGGAAACCCACCAGCTCATTAGATGACTTTGGGATTCTCAGGTTCCAGAGAAAACAGCAGCAGCACCCGAATCGCCAAAACAACCATAAAACCACCACAGCCCTTTGTTAAACCCCTTCTCCGTGAGAGGTCTTGTCTGGAAAGTCCTTACTTGCTCCTTTGGAAGGTGCCTGAGGGGCGTCCACTGCCATACGTTCCTTTGTTGATTTACACTTCTTAAACGGATCATCAGACTCTATTGATCCTAAGCAGCAACATCCTTCTTGTTCACCAGTTCCCAGGAATCTCCAAATTAGCCAGGAAGTTCAGCAAGAAGGAACTATAGTCTATTAGGACTCAAAAGTAAGCATTTATTAAATTCTCAACATAAGCTGGAAGTTCTTCAAGTGTTATGTTTCTATGGCGGCAGGTTAACTTTCGATTTATTTTTTAAATGAATAAATGAGTCTGTGAGTTAGAGCAAACAACCACATTTAAATACTAGCATATTGTCCAAACCAGTATTGATGTTATAACATAATATTTATGTTTGCATTAGAGACAAATAATCTGGAAGAACATATACCAACCGATGAAGAAAAGTATCTGAGAGATGGGATTCAGCAAGGGGAGGGGACCTGATCTTCTCTCCTTCAACATGAGTTTATTTGGGCTGCAAACTCTTCCCAAGAGACAGGCGGGGGCTGCAGACTAACCTAAGGAACAGTCATGGAGACATTTCTCAACTTTACCAAATCTTACCATTCTACCCTTTCTGCTTCTGTTCATTTCTTTATGGAAGAAACCAAGACTTTTTGATACTGAAGAGGGAGGCGGGAACAACAACCTTCTCCTTTTTCAACCTCATTGATTTCTATATTTTAGTTCTCTATAATAAATGTCTTTGTAACCAGTAAAACTATCAGTAGCCATTTGAAAAGAAATATGGGCTACACCAAACTGAAGGGGCATTCCAACACACCATCTGGAGCTGTGTTCCCCAAAAGTTTTTTCCGCATGTGTTATTAGCAAGCAGGCAGCAATCTTGCCTCCTGTCTGTCTGTGGGCCCCCAGTTGTCTGGCGATTGGAAGTGGCCAGTCAGGACTGAAGAAACGCAATGTCAATGTAGGTGCTGCCGGGTTGGCAAGTCACATGTTCCTATTTATCCCTGTCAGCCGCAAACCCTATTAACTATTTTTAATGAATCACCGCTGCTTTTACTTTTGCCATCAGCCCTGACCTTCACCATTTAGAAACACATGGTCTCTCATAAACGATAGCCTGCGACATAGAAACTTGAGAAGGATTCCATCACAGCCCAAACTACAATATCTATCACGAAAACAAACTGCTCATTCCAGCCGAAGAGACACTCATATATATCACAGAGCCAACCTTCCATATTTTGAAATTTACTGCCCTGTGTTGGCGGCTTTTTTTTTTTTTTAAGGAGGCCAGGCAACCTTGCTCACTTAATACTTTTGATAAACTTCTGCTGACAAGGAGTGTGATTAATGACGGTTAAAAGAATTGAATCAAGAGTAGGAAAGACAGAGCCAAAAAAGCAGACTGCTGGGCTGATGGGAACGAACGTCTCTCCAGAAATATATGACGGACCCTCCTTTTTTACCATGCCAAGTAATTACTTACACGGGCCTGTTGTAATAATTCCTATTACACCCCAAACGGAAAAGTCAGTAACTCACCGCCCTGGGACAAGGTGAAGGCAAGGCCAGAGTAGCATGGATCAATATTTCATTTACTCACTGAGGTTAGCTTCTATCCCTGTATCAAATTCTTTTACAGAAAGCCATGAAAGAAATGAGGTTTGCTGCAAAACACCAGTACACGGGGCCTTGTTTCCTCGGGGTGCTTAGGAAGGAAGCGGGGCAGCTAGCCCTTGCAGGGAAGCAATATGCACTCAAGGTCGCTCATTACTTGCTACTGTTGGAAAATAAAGTGCCATTAGGCTGATATGAGTAATGGGCAGCAATCAGCTGCCTACCAGAAAAGTCTGTTTTCAACTTGGTGGTGTTGCTGATAATGAATGAGCCATTTGAACGCTGTCTACACAATTTGACAATTGTGAGCCAAAGCACAAACAAACAAAAAGGCTCTTGACAGCGTCTCATTGGTTTGTGTAAAAAAATCCCATTCACATTTATCCCTGATTACCTCCTCGGTCTAAAACAGAAAAAGCCATGGGGGTAACCGGTTGAGAGCAAGGGTCCGGTGATAATGGTGGTCTACCACCAAGAAGTCTCTAGTTTGAGACTTTTCTGAGCCAGAAATCCGAGGTCAGCTACCAAGTGCCGTGTAAAACTAAACAATGGAGCCTAGCTCAAGACGTCTCCGCCCTTCCTGGAAAGAGTGAAAAGGTGAGCTCCCTGGCAGACTCGGAGCTTTGGGGGGGACAAGGAGATGGGACGAATCGACTTTAGGTTCTCTGTGGATCTAACGGAACTACCTCCGCCGACCTCACATTCTTCCAATCAGAAGTAAATAGATGCAAGACAGATGCTGCACAATGTTTACATACCGTACCTGTCAGAGGAGGACAGACCTCAACGTCTCTCTTTCCTAAGATTTCCCAGAGACCCTCTGCTTGTCAAGGAAAGCTCTGCTGTGCCCCACACTTCCATTGTGGACTGGCTTTAGGAAAATCCCCTTGCACTTACTCTTCTCCCCCTCCCCCTATATAATCTCCCAGTGGTTTTTCTTATGATCCAGGAAGGAAGGAAGCTTAGAAAGATTGATTTATTTACTTAAAAACAGGCTACTGGCTGTAATGACTGGCAACCTTGAATGTTTCTTCCCGTTCGTTTTTCTCTGAAATAAATCTATTTCCCTTCCCTGGAGCTTCAAAGCCACCCTCCACCAAATCTCCCTGTCACCATGCTCTGGAGAGACGTTGAAATCACGAGGAGGGAAGTCCTGGGCTGTCACTGGGCCTTAGGGCCAGTCTCCTCTCCAGAAGCAAAGGTCAGCTGGGCTCGGCATTGACCGAGACCAGCAGGACTTAGGGGCTCTCCAGTCGACATCTTGGAAATGTTTTCAAGTATTTGGGGTTCTTTAGAAAAACTACAGAATGCTTTCCTAAGAATCCCGCTCACTGCCCCTGCAGTTCTCCCCTTAAACTTGAACCCCAGGAGTATTTTGTGGGAAATTCAATCCATATGTGCCTGATTCGTGTTCACTTAACTCACTGACATGTTTTTTTCCAGGAACTGATTGATGTACAAGGAGTCTTCTGACCTTTTTTCCTGAACCTTACAGAACTGCCTTTCTTTGAGCCGGGAAAATTGCCTTTTACTTGGGGTAAGTAGCACTTTTGAGAGTTGAAAGTTTTGAGCTCAGCTTGAAACAGAGTTTCCAAATCTGCCTGGGATTCTGGGCTTGACAATGTGGCCTCAATACCTTTGTAAAAAGCTCTTTCTTGCCTCAAATTTTTTTTTCGATACATGACACTACAGTTAAAGGGGGAAAAAATACAAAGATGATGACAACTTTCAGAGCAACCAAGCAGGGAGCTTTGGAAGGCACAGCGTCAGTCTGATGGCTTAAGATGTCCAAGCCCACCTGTTCTCTTCAACCACCCTTCACCTGCCTTGGTTTCTTTCATGTGCTCCCAACCCAAAGAACTTCCGCTGCCAAGTTTTAAACGTGTAATAAAGGCAGCAGCTGACTCGAAACCCTGCTTTGATTCTGTGAGGCGGCATCTCAGCTTGGGTTAAGTTCCCTGGCAAAGTATTTCCCTCGACTTTCATAATACTGCCCCTTTGGAACTCGTCCCAAATTACAGCAGTAAATCATAAAAGTGATCAAGACAAACTGCTCTCTCGGTTACTTCTGCTAGGCTGAGAGGTACTGTAACTGGGGTGCTTCTCTGTCCACAGACAGTTGGTTAACTGACTTCAAGTGGCTGCACTGTCACTGTGAAAAGATGGTATCTCAGTGCTTCATCAAAAACCCTGCACAGAGCCATGGAATTAGACCCTGTCACAGGGCCCGTCAGAGCCCAGTGAAATGCAGATAGTAGTCAAAAGACAAATGCAAATAACTGAAAGGAACTAAATGGGGACTGAGGCCACTGCTCACCTCTAAAGGGACAGCCAACATCCCTAAGAGAGAGCCCCTACCCCTTGTTTGAGGTTTGGTGTTGCCAGATCCCTGGGTGGTCGTCCTACTTTTAAAGTTAGTAATCTTCCGAATCGTCACCATGTGCATCGAATTCAAATATGTTAAAGTCCTGGGTCTGAGTGAAATTTGGCCCACACCTGGTACATACATGATAGACCTGTAATCATTGAGTCGACTCCAATTCACAGCAACTCCATAAAGACCGAGTGGAGTTTTTCCTAGGGTTTCCAAGGCTGTGAATCTTAAATACACTGAAACAGGCTGCCTCATCTTACTCCTATATCGCGACGGGTGGGTTCGAACTACGCATCTTTTGGTTAGCCACCCAGTGCTTACCCCACTGTGGCACCAAGTGTCCTCACACTGACTATGCAGAGTGACAAATGGAAGGAAGCTTTATAGGACATTGGTCCTGTGTCGCGAAGTAGGGTGAGAGTTTTACAGACATAAGTTCAGTCTCACTGTTGTCCCACCACATAGGTGTTATTAATTTTCCCAGTCAGAGAAAATAGCATTAAGATCGCCATTGTTTGTTAAACATGCACATTGGTGGGCCCTTCCTACGAGATCAGAATCTCTAGCCAGGAAACCCTAGTCTCACAGCTGCAAAGGCAAGAATGGCTATTTGGACTCTGGTGGCCTGGGCCACAGAGCCAGCCCCAGCAGGGCCTTGTAACACCCACGTGAGACTTGCTTAGAGCTTTGGAATCCTCTACCAAACAAGTGTTTTGAAACAAAATTGCAGATGGGTTCAGGTGTTCCGCCCCCTCTCAGGGAAGTAACCTCATCTGGCCCTGGGCTGTGAGCCTCTGTCCTCTGTCCTCCGGGTATGGGACTGGCTTCTTTTGCTCCATCTCCAGCCTTCTCTTCCTCCCAGCCGCCACTGCACCAGCCTCTCCTCAAATGCAAAACACAGTGCCTTCTGTGATGGAGGAAAGGTTCCCTTTTGAGGTCATGATCCTTGGACCTGTGCTGTACTTAGTGCAAGATCCAGCCAAAGGTCAGAATCAATACCACAAATCACAGCCACAACGACAATCCGGAGGCTCTTGTCCATTTCCTCCCCTTTTAGAGATGCTCTTTCTAACGCTTAGCAATTTCATTAAGTCCGTTACATTAGGTAGTGCTTCCTTAAGAGGCCTGCACTAAAGGCTGTTTTTGGCACCAGAAACAACCAAGTTCCTGCTCCATTACCTGAGCAAGACACAGCTTCTAGGAGGGGGGCACCTACATGATTACAAGAGATGTACCCAGGACAAACAGCACTCAATATTCAAAAGCACTCTGCACAGAAGCGGGATCAGAGGCATTATGGGGAAAGCAACTGTCCCTACTGAATGCATCAAGCAATATGAATCTGTAAGCACACCATGCTAGAGAGTAAAAGGAAATAGAGGCAAGAACTAGGACGCAAAGGGCATTGATAGAAGTCTAAATACAGGCATGTACATATATTTATATATGACGATGGGGAAATAGATCTATTCACAAATATTTATAGGTTTAGTATTAAGGTAGCAGATGGACAGTGGGCCTCTACCCAAGTACTTCCTCAACTCAAGAACACTTTGTTCTATTAACCTGGCATTCCGTGATGCTCACCTTCCTGACATGATAGCTGAAGACAAAGCGGGTGCATAAGCAAATATGGCGAAGAAAGCTGACCAGGCCTGGCTATCAAAAGATATAGCGTCTGGGGTCTTAAAGGCTTGAAGATAAGTAAGCAGCCATTTAGCTGGGAAGTAACAAAGCCCACGTGGAATAAGCACACCAGCCTGTTGGATCATGAGGTGTCAATAGGATCAGGTATCAGGCATCAAAGAACAAAAAAAAAATCATATCATTGTGAATGAGGGGAGTGAGGAGTGGAGACTCAAAGCCTATCTGTAGGCAACTGGACATCCCTTACAGAAGGGTCACCGGGAGGAGACGAGCCAGTCAGGGTGCAGTGTAGCAACCATGAAACATACAACTTTCCTCTAGTTTCTAAATGCTTCCTGCCCTACTCCACTATCATGACCCCAATTCTACCTTACAAATCTGGCTAAACCAGAGCATGTACACTAGTACAGATAAGAGCTGGAAACACAGGGAATCCAGGACAGGTAAACACCTCAGCACCTATATTGGTAGTAGCCATACCAGGAAAGTAAGGGGTAGGTGGGGGGAGAAAAGGGGAACCAATCACAATGATCTACATATAACCCCCTCCCAGGGGGATGGACAACAGAAAAGTGGGTGAAGGGAGGTATTGGTTAGTGTAAGACATGAAAAAAAAATATTATTAATTATCAAAATTCATGAGGGAGGGTGGGGGAAGGAGGGAGGGGAAAAATGAGAAGCTGATACCAAGGGCTCAAGTAGAAAGAAAATGTTTTGAAAATGATGATGGCAACAAATGTACAAACGTGCTTGACACGATGGATGGATGGATTGTGATAAGAGTTGTATGAGCCCCCCCAAAAATGATTTTTTTTAAAAAACAGAAAACCATTATCAGAGCAGTACATTATAAATGTAACTTGTCATAAAGTTATCTTTTGTGGATAATAAATGTTGCCATTCAAAAAAAAACCACATGAAACCTCAACTTGCTTCAAATGGCACATAGATATTCCATCGGCAGCTTTCCGCACTAAATCAAAGCAGGGGTGAAGCTTAAAGAGCGACTCTGAAAAGTTAAATCGCCATGCCCATGGTAGGCAAAAGAAATTGAAAGAGCTTTAATTTTAAAAGGCTTTAGAAGAGTCTGGGTTTGAAATGTAAAAAAAATGTCAATTTGTCGTTCTCGTTTTCTCAGAAAGCTGTTGCTATTATTGTTGTTTTAAATCGATTTACTGCACACGTGACACGCTAGAATTTGGGAAGAAATTAAAGCCACAACTGTGGAATTGAAACTGGCTGTATAAGGCATATTTGGACATTTTAGATATTGCAACTTATCCCAAGGGACTCATTAAACAATCGCTGGTTATACTGAAACACAGGAAACAGCCTATGTGTTCATCAGCAGGAGTACAGTAGATGTACTGTGGTAGCGTCATGGTGTGGAAACAGGATTGAGGGCTACGACAGACACCTTTGCAGGCTGTGCCCTGTGTAAGTTCATGTCTTGCCACATGTGAATGCTGGCCGTGCCATGGAATACTATTTTGTTGTTGTTGTTGTTGTTGTTGTTGTCGTTGGGTACCGTTCAGTCAGTTCCATGTCAGAGTGACCCTATGTGCACAGAATTAAACACTGGCCAGTCCGGGATCATCTTCACAATTGTTTTTATATTGGATCCCAGCCTTACAGACATCATGTCAACCCATCTCATGGCGTTTATCTTCCTCTTTTTCATTGACCCTCCACTTTACCAAAATGATGTCCTTTTCTAGGGACAGGCCTCTCCTGATGGCATATTCAAGAACACAGGACAAAGTCTCACTGTCTTTGCTTCTAAGGAACTTTCTGGCTGTATTTCTTCCAAAATAGATTTGTTTATTCTTCTGACAGTCCATGGTACTTTGAATATCACGCCAACACCATAATTTAAATGCATCCATTCTTCTTCACGAGGTCTTCTTACTCATTGCCCAACTTTCACATGCATATGAAGCAGTTGAAATACCAGGACTTGGGTCAGGTGCACCTTATTGCTCAAAGTGACGCCCTGGTACTTCAACAGTTGGAAAGGAGCTTATGCAGAAGACTTGTCCAAGGCAGCGTGGTATTCTGATCTCTTAAGTGCTGCTTCCATGAGCATTAATTATGGAACCAAGATAAATGAAATCTTTGACAACCTCTGCCTTTCCCCTGCTCATCATGATGTTGTCTATTGGTGCAGTTGTGAGAATTTAAGTTTTCTTTACATTGAATGTAATCTACACTGAAGGCTGCAGTCTCTGAATTTCATCAGCAAGTGTGCTAGAATCCTGTGCAGTTTAAAGAAACAGGTTAAAATGTACTAATATGGCTTTACTTCCAAAGCATACGATTGAAAGGAAGTTTCAGAGTATGCAAATCTATATATTCATATGTATACACTACTATTTTATTAATTAGCATACATTTTATTCAATTCAATTAATGATTCAATACTAAAGTGACAAGTCTTTCCATATCTGTAAAATAATTTTTGAGGAGTAATATTAGTAGGAATAAATAAGAGGTTAAGTGAAAATTATAAAGTAATTTAAATTCACATTTACCCTTGTTTATCAAGCAGAATCATTAAGTGCAAGATAATGGATAAGTTCATTATATGGTATTATATTATGCTTATTATATTATTATTTCTCTCCCCATACTTTGATCTCCAAGAGAACCAGAACTGTTTCCAGAATTCTTGTACTTCTGGGAACTAGCTCAATTCAGAGAAAATTATAAACTGATTAATTCATTAACACATTAACACATTCACTTCACAAAATATTTAATGAGCATCTATTTTGTCCCCTTATCATATATTTTGAAAAACAACCAAAGGAGCTATATTCTGTGGATGCAAGAATGAATGAATGGGAGAATAGGAGGAGCGAAGTCCTTTGAAGACCCTCAGGCCACCAAATCCATTCCAGAAAGATCTCCTAGAGACAGAACTAATCCATTTTTAAGAATTTCCTGGCTTAGAAAGCCCACTGTCTATTTTGGTAGTCTTACTTTTCTCATTCTCTGTGAATTCTCTGTTTCTCCCTTCCTTCTCCCATTCTGCCTCGCTCCCTTTCCTTCGTTCCTTTATTTTTGTTTGCTTATTTTAATCTTTTTTCACTACCATCTATGTGATTGCCAAGAGTTGAAATCAGCTCAACAGCAAACATGTTTTGGTTTTCCCTCCACGTGTATATTTTAATTTCACAAACAGTTTTTAAATTTTTGACTTCTTTTTTGGATGCTGCTCTTTCACTGGAAAATAGATGGTTTGAAATATTGGTCTTTTAATGTCTCCTTTCGTTGTTGCAAAGTGCTTTTTTATCATGTGGTTCACTTCTCACAACAGCAGTCCTCTTTACATTTTACCAACTTTTCTCTATATATTCTTTTCCCATGGTCCTAAATATAATTTTTACTTGCCTGTAACAGAAACTTAGTGATGGTTGCTAGGGAAGATTTACTTAATAGACACATAAACCAAGGCTTTGAGGGGTCCAGCAGCTTACCCAGGGTGGTGCAGCTAGGTAGGAGGGGACTAGAACCCAGATCTTGGGTGCTGAAGACAAGACGTCTCCATTGTGTCGTGCCTACACACGTATCCAAAAGCTCGGGAGCAGAAATAATTCTTTAAAGGTCGGTTAATGTGAACATTGAGACATATGCCACTCTAGATCAAGCAAAGAAAACAGTCAGGTTGTACGCTTTCTCCAAGCCAACGTGTGTGTTAGGCATCTAAATGGGAGTTGCGCACGCTTGGTGAACAGCTACGGCTTCTTTATGCTTACCATTGAGATTTCAATTCATGCAGGCAGGGAGGACAACAGCGAAGACAGTTTCTGAAGGCTTTTCCTGCACTTTCTGCCCTCTATTTGATCATCTGCCAAGGTTTCTCAATAGCGCCAAGTCAAACAGCACAGCATCTCTATAAGGCTCCTCCTGGGAGTTGAGGAATTCTGCCGTGGGAGCATGGGGCAAGATATAAAAGGCACAATTATGCTCTGCTTTGAAGAGTTTAGAAGCAGGCAATGTTAATCTATCCTTTTGGAATTTCTGTTGTTTAAACTCCTTCCACGAAACAGCCTCCTACCTGGCCCGTGTCTCTCTGGCCAGGTTGTTCTCTGCTAATAGAAGCATCCGTATGGGAGAGAGAATACGGTGAACTCTTGCCCGGAGTTCTCTCAGGGAGAAGACTGTACGGGCACATCAAAGAAATAAGCCCGGGGATTCATTTGCAACCTCATGTAACGAAGAAACACTGAAACAAGGCTTACGGTCCCGATCCTGTGACTATCTCGCTCCTGGCCTCTTCTCCTCACTTCGGTTGTCCTGACTCCGTGGCTGGGAAGATGCTGTTTGTGTGTCAAGTGTACTGTCATCTTATTCTTTTTATTTGATGACATTTAATTATAGAACATGTCTGGGCATATATTGGCATTTTCTTTACAAAAGCATTTCCTCGATTTGCTGCTTGCTAAATTTTGCTTGATTTTACCCAATAAGGTAAGACAATGGTCTAAATCTCCTCATTAATGGGAAAATTAGTAAAATTTAGCAAATTTGGGATAGTAGTCTAACAGCATGAACTCAATTGCAGAAGTAAACAGATATTTTTGGATCTATGAGAATCCATGAAAGCAAAGTAGTTATAGTTTGAGATCAGCTGCTCACACAAAGTGGATAGATTGAACCCAGCCAGTGAGTCTGCGGAAGAAAGACCTGCCCTCTGGTCCAGACAAAGGCACCACATGGAGCCGCTCGGTAACCTGAGAAGCGAGCATGCGTGGGAAGTGACTGGGAAGAAGAGGGTTTTCCTTATGGTTAGACCATTGCTCACTTATAAGACTCTAAGAGTGGAATTTTCCACCAACTTTTTGAGGGGTTTTTCTGCATTTTATATGTCTATTCATTAGTTGATATTTCCTATGAAGTATTATGAGTCTTGGTCATAAGCATTAAAAGACTCGGAATATCCTCACATGTGATGTTCAGATCTTAATTAAGTGGGAGATCTGACTAGATCAGTGTTTGTCAAAATGGGCGAGACTCACACACACACACACACACACACACACACACACACCCGATAGAGAGCATTCGAGTCATCCTGGAGGCTGCAAAAGCAGATACTTGTACTTTTTCTTGGGTTTTGAGATGGAGTATAAGTGATTTTAATTGCCAGGGGCACTGGAGAATATTTGTTGTTGAAAGGAGTCAGTAGAGCAAGTAGGTGTGGGCACCTATGGCCTAGATATTCACTGAATCCATTTTCCCCCCTTGGGCATAAAGCTAAACTGTAAGCCTTTCTGTCACCTTCCTTCTGGGTGAGGTCATTTGATGATCTCATTAATGGGGCATGCCTGGAAATACTGTGTTGCTTTTAGCCGGAAGTCGGTAAGGGAAGGGAACCACACTGTGGTTCAATATGTAGAGGAATGGCATCCCCAGGCTGGCACAACTTGTCCTTGCACACTCATTCTCCCCCAAAGACCCAGAGTGGACCAGGGCACACAGTGAGAAAACAACCAGAGTCATAAAACCTTGTTAACACAGAGAAAACAAATACAAATAGCCAATAAATATTCAGAAGCATGTTCTACATAGTAATTAAAGCAACATAAATCAAAACAGTGAGATACCATCAGTTAGTGCCTAGCAAATTAAATTTTAACAATGACTATAATTTGTGTGGGTGAATGCATAGTAAAACCAACACTTTCACACTTATATTTTAGAAGTACAATTGTGGAAACATTTCAGGATAGGAATTTGATCATGTGTGTCAAGATCACTAAAAGGGTCCGTTCTCATTCCTCCATAATTCTCTTTCTAAAAATTGGCCCCATGCTCTTGTTAGGTGCCCTCAAGTCAGTTCTGAACCTTCGTGACCCTCACTGGGTGACCCTCCCTGTGCACAACAGAATAACACTGCACGGTCCTGCACCAGCCTCACCATCATTCCTAGGCCTGAGCCCATTGTTGCAGCCACTGTGTCAATCCATCTCATTGAGGCCCTTCCTCTTTTCCCTGCCTCCCTCTTTACCAAGCATGCTGTCCTTCTCCAGGGACTGGTCCCACCTGACAACATGAACACAGTCTGTCAGATGAAGTCTTGCTATCCTTGCCTCCATGGAGCACTCTGAAATACTTCTTCCAAGACAGATTAGTTTGTCCTTTTAGCAGTTCATGTTATTTTCAAAATTTCTAATAATTTACTCTATAGAAAGCATTATTTATATTGTGTACAAGGATGTTCAACTCAGCCTGGTCTATTTCAATGATAGACAAACTACATTTAGCAGGCCAAGTCCCACCTGCCAATTGCTTTTATAAATAAAGTGCTCCTGAAAGTATCTGCACCCGCCCATTTATTAGCCTGTTAACTCTTTATCTATCACAATCTGTCCATTGGGTTTTATCGAAGTATGCATTGACTACTGCTCTTCTTTCTGCAACTGCGGAAAACTTGTGGCTCAAAAAGCTGAACACACATTCTATCGGGCCCTTTATGGAAACCTTTGGCCACCTTCTGATTTATAACAATGAAACATTCTAAATGTGATAAGTATCTAATCTCACAGAGACCCGATAGAACAGAGAACTGTTTCTACTGGTTTCCAAGACTACAACTCTGTATGGGGATAGAAAGCTTCGCCTTGCTCCCGAATAGGAACTGGTGGTTTCAAACTGCTGACCTTATGGCTCACAGCTCAAAGCATAATCCACTAGGTCAGCGGGATTCAACTGGATGTTGGTGAATTTTAAAAATATATCTAATGGAGGAAGTGGTATAAAAGTTATGCTATACTCATAATGAAATTATTGCACAGATATTAAAATCTCTTTCAAAATGATTTAGTAATATTGAAATATTTTTAACATGGCACCAAGTGAGAGAAAGCAGAATTCCAACTGGCTGATAACGATATAATTGCAATATGATTATCAACTATATACGCATATGCATAAAAGGGACAAATAGATGAGAGAAAACAAATACCAAATGTTACTGGTGATTGCATATGCGTGGTGGAATTGCCAGCGATATTGATTTATTTTTCCTGTCTTCTAAGTGCTCTACAGCAAACAAGTCTTACCTGTATCATCAGATATAAACCCAGACGACGCACACGCACGCACACACACACACACACGCACACACACACGCGCGTGCGCTTTGCTGTCCGTTCTGACTTGCTACCCCTGTAGGACAGACTGGAGCTGCCCCCACAGGATTCCCCAGGCGGTCATCTCTCGCGGAGCAAACTGCCACATCTTTCTACCAGGGAGTGACTGGTGGATTTGAACAGCTGACTTTTAGTTAGCAGCGAGCGCTTAAATCACTGTGCCACAGGCCTCCTTCCATCACCCGATAAGTATTTGTTTTCTTTTGTTATAACCCGGAAGCAGTGGTCAAATTGCTGTGGCAGAGGAAACCTGGATGGCATGCGTAGAATTCCTTCCATTGCCACGTAAAGAACAAGAGCGGGAAGAAGACACGCACTGAAGCAGACCCCCCAAAATGGCTGTCTAATTGGAAGGCAAAGGGTTCATTAACATTCAATAAGTTTAGCCTTAAAACTGAGTCCCAAAGACATGAAATTAAGCTGGCCATGTGTTCGGATATCTCCTATGCCCTTGAAGAAACAGAAGCCTAAGGAATTTTAAAAATTAGCTAGCGGGAGGAGAGGTTCGATTTATAGCTCTTCTTCCTGAAAAAGGGAGGTGCTTGTCAGAGTAGGCTGCCGGACTTTGCATAATCTTATCTGCCTGGACTCGAACCGCTGGCTCCTGGGGGCATGCCTGCTGCCCTGCGCAGGCGGTAGAGAAGTCAGGCGTGCTTCCGAATTACTTCCCCCGCCCCCCATTTGAATACCTATGCCTACCTCCGTTAAAATTTTTCTACATAACTACATCATGTTTGCCAATACTCTCTTATTCATCTACCCACAGATCTCTTGGAAAGATCTGTCCATGGTAAAATTTTATTAGTCTAGATATGCTACTCCGATTCAACAAGCAGGTTATGTAACCTCCATGTAATTGCCGAGGAGGGAAAGTGCATGTTCAATGTCATGGATTCAGAGGGAGGAAGGAGACTGTTTTTCATGTGAACTCCTTGCAGCTGCCTAAACAGAAGGAAGCAATTATGAATCTCAGGTGCGCAGCCAAGAATTCAAAACTCCTCGAGGTGGGATGGATGGCGGCGCTTGAGCATCGTGAGTGCATTCAAAGGAGCTTGTGGGCAAAAGAGAACAGAAATTGTCTACGATATTGGGCTGTACTGGACCGTAGTGATGCTCAGCTCCTGCCTTGTACATCTTTTCTTTTCTTTTTCTTTTCATTTCAATCCTCACTCAGTACCAGGGTCTAGGATACGTAATTCACATGTGCAATTGTATTTAATTCTCACACAAAAAGATCTATGATATTAAAACTGTTGCCTCTAGAACCAATGCTACCCCTTCTTTGGCTCATTCATTACACCACATAACTTTCCTCAAAAAGCGTCCATTCTGAAACAGTCCCCCTCAGAAATGAACCAACCCAAAGCAGACTCAACTAGTTTGGGCCCTCACACGTGCACAGGGCTTTCAGCCAATGGAACTAACCTGATAGGTCCCACCCCGGTATAACCTCTGGTTTTCCTGGGAGCCCAGAACCCTGATATTCCCTTCACACCAGCCCAGTGAATTAAAACTGGCATGGCCCTTTAAATCTAAATGTACAAGCTATTCAATCAACACCACCCCTCACCAAGTCCTGTTTCATCCTTTTTCATGACTATGCTTAGCATTCTTTTCCACTAGCCCATCAATTTGTGATACCCCAGCCCTGCAGGGAGGGAGTCAGCTCTGGGGGAGCCTGCTGCCCTACTCCTTGCCAGGTTTTGTAATACAAGCTCTCTCTTGGTCAAGGGCAGGTTACGAGTGAATGGAAGTCTGTGTGCACTGCACAGGACCCGGTTTTGGTTTCATTGCAATACACACACTGCAATTTTGGGTTAGGTTTGACACACAAGGAAACAGAGACCGGACGAAAGCAAATAATGTTCCTCTGGTCCACAGTTGGCTAAGGGTGGGACCAGCAATCAAGCCCTGACCTCCTCATGCCCATTCTCAGAATGTGAGCCACGGGTCAACCCTTGTCTGACAACACGATGGCGGAATCATGTCTCCTCCACATCGCTTGATCCAAGTACACCCCCCTCTGCTCACTACAGAGCATGTTCTTTCAGGGCAACCGACCCTTGTGGATTGAAGGACTTCGTTGAGAAGGTCAATTTTTGTCTGAGAGTCGCCAAATTAGCTAGGTACTAAATGTCACTGTGCTTTGCACATCACACCGTGCGAAGGGAAGTTCAAAAGGGTCAGGAACCATGATGCTTGGTATTAATAGCAGTGAGTGCACGCACTCACATGGCTAGAGCACTGCAAAGGGTAAACTGGAGCCACTAGAAGGGAGACAGACGAACACGAAATCATGGCACAAACCCATGGCCTCGCTAAGACTGGAGTTCCTCCTCTGTGCAGGGAGAGCACTATCTACAGCTTCATAGGGGTGTTGGGAGATTCAAGAAAATATGAGTCATAAAGCGCCAGGCCTGGGTACATTCTTCATATGCAATAGATGGACACTATTTGCTTCATAAATATTGACTACTGACAAAACTAACTTTTCAACATCATTAAAAGTACATTTTGCATTTTTTTTCCTGTTTCACTGACTACTCTTTAGCATAAATTCTCTGATAGTTTTTCCTCCTTGCCTGTGACAAACTTGACAAACTAAAGGACACCCTGAAATCCAGCCCAGAACCCTGGACTTCAAGAACTTAAGTGTTGGGTTGTGAGTTATCAGTCAGCAGTTCAAAACCACCAGCCTCTCTAAAGGAGAGAAGCCATCTGTTCTCATAGATTCTCAACCTCAGAAACTCTCTATGGGGTCATATTACATATCAGAATCAACTTGAAGGCAGTGAGGGATATTGTTATTGTTGTTGTTTTTGGAGGTGGGGGCAGATTGGTAAAGGTTTTGTTTCATTCCCTGTTGGGACTAGTTTAGAATGATGGAGCTTTCCTCGTCATGGGTAACCTGTAAGGCTGCAGCAATGGTACGGGCTGGGAGCTGTGCTCGGCAGGCAGTCTCCGGCCTCAGCCCTGTCCTCAGCAGTCCCGTTCTGCCTTTTCCCAAGGTCTCCAGGTGGGTCACATGCACGTTCGAGTTTCACACTCCCGACACTAAGACCATTAGGAGGGAGAGACGATTATGACAATCGACCAAGGACCCAATTTGTTATCTTGCTATGATAAGGGTCACTGGATGGTGCTGTGGGGAGGTGTCATCGCGTTGCGACCCTGACTCACCGTGACCCTCTGGACCACAGAATGGAGCACTCCGCGTCCGATGCCATCCTCCTCGTTCTTATGGCAGAGCCCATCGGTGCAGCCACCGTGGCCACCTATCCTGTTGAAGGTCTTCCTGGTTCACTGCCCCGCTACTTGACCATGCATGCTCTCCTCTTCCAGGGACTGGTCTCTCTTGGCAACATGGCCACAATAGGTAGCACCCAGTTTCACCATCCTGGACCCTAAGCATTCTGGCTGTACTTACTCCAAGATTTCTCCTGGATGTCCATAATACTTTCAATGTCCATCCCCATGTTTCAAGGGTATCCATTTGTCTTCAGTCTTACTTATTCAATGTCCAACTTTCACATGCATGTGAGGCAATTTAAAATACCCTGGCTTAGGTCAGGCACACCTTAGTTCTCAAATTAACATCCTTGCCTTTCAACACTGTAAAGAGGTCTTGTGCTGCAGATTTGCCCTATGCAATGCATCACTTGATCTCTGGACTGTTGCTTCCATGAACATTGTGGATCCAAGCAAGATGAAATCCTGGACAAATTCAATCTTTTCTCAGTTCACCTGATGTTATCAGGTGAAGATTGGACTTTTCTTTACATTTGAGTTGGAATCCACACTGAAATCTGAAATCCTTGATCTTCATTAGCAAGTACTTCAAGTTCTCCTCACTGCCAGCAAGCAAGGTCGTGTCATGTGCATATTGCAGGCTATTAGTAAGTCTTTCTCCAATCCTGATGCCACCTTCTTCATCAGGTACTCCAGATTCATGGATTATTTGCTCCACATACAGATTGAGTAAGTACAATGCAGGAATAACCAACCCTGGCGCCCGTCTTTCCTGGCATTGAACCATGCAGTATTCCCTTGCTCATTTCACACAAGTGACTCTTCATCCATGTGCAGCTGCTGTATAAACACGCTTAGGTGTCCTGTAATTCTTGTTCTTCTCAAGTTTATCCATTGTTTATTATGATCCACAAAGTCCAATGCCTTTGCAGAGTCAATAAAACAAAATCCAACATCTTCTGGTAATCCATGCATTCCATCTGATATCAACAAGGACATCTCTTGTTCTATGTCCTCTTTTGAATCTGGAAGCTCCCTGTCAATGTACTGCTGCAACCGCTGAAGCAACATTTTACTTGCATGTGATATTAATGACATTGTTCTATATTTTGAACAAGATGAATAGGAAGTACATAATTCCAATTACCATGTTGGTTTCTGGGAAAGTAAAGTTCAAGGAGAATTGGACACATTCTTTCATTTACATTTTTATCATCCAGATTCTCCCCCTGTTGATTTCTCCCTAGTTCCATCTCTCTCCTTCTTGGGGGAACCCATGACATTAATAGTAGTAAACATGCAGGGATGGCTGGATAGGTCCCATGCTCCATGCTGTGTGCCATACACGTTGTAATGGACAGTTGTTGTTTTACCTAACCCCCACCTTTCTTTGCAGTAACAGAGAACCTCTTGCTTTTGAGTCAATTCTGACTTGCAGAGATCTGTTGCTGTTGTCTTCGTTGTTGGATGCCTCCTATATTTGGATCCAACTCATCATGACCTCATGTGCAACAGAAGGAAATACTGCCTGGTCCTGTACCAGCCTGACTATTATATTTATGTTTGAGCTCATTATAAAACTACTGTGCCAATCCATATGATTAATGATCTTCCTTTTTTTCTCTAACCTTACACTTTACCAAGCATGATGTCCTTCTCCAGGGACTGCTGTCCCGAGAACATGTCCAAAGTGCATGAGACAAAGTCTTACCATCCTCAATTCTTTTTTTTTAATTACATTTTATTATTGGCTCATACAGCTCTTATCACAATCCATACATACATCAATTGTATAAAGCACATCTGTACATTCTTTGCCCTCATCATTTTCAAAGCATTTGCTCTCCACTTAAACCCTTTGTATCAGGTCCTCTTTTTTCCCTCTCCCTCCCCACTGCCCCCTCCCTCATGAACCCTTGATAATTTATAAATTGTTATTTTGTCATATCTTGCCCTGTCCAGAGTCTCCCTTCACCCCCTTTTCTGTTGTCCGTCCCCCAGGGAGGAGGTCACATGTAGATCCTTGCAAATGGTTCCCTCTTTCCAACCCACTCACCCTCTACCGTCCTCAATTCTAAGGAGCCTGTTGGCTGTACTTCCTTCGAGACAGATACGTCTGTTCTTCCAGCAGACCGTGGTCCTTCCGATATTTTCACACATTGGCACCCTAATTTTCACACAGTGATCCTTCTTCGGTCTACTCTAATCCATGCCAAACTTTCACATGCAGACGAGGCCGTTGAAAATACCACGGCTTGTGTCAGGCACCTTTAGTCTTCAAAACCACAGCCTTTCTCTTCATCAAGTTAAAGAGGTATTAGACAGCAGACTTAGGAGCCTTGGTGAAGACTCATTGGGCTGTGCTCTGCAAGGTCAGCAGTTCGAAACCACCAGCCGTGCAGGAGAAAGAAGGGACTTTCTACTCCCTTAACGAGCTACAGTCTTAGAGACTCAGGGAGGCAGTTCTACCCTGTCCTAGAGGGTTGCTCTGAGTCAGCATCGACTCGATGGCAGGGAGTCTGGTTTGCTGTCTGGTGCAGCAGATGGACCAGTGGAATGCATCATCTGTTTCACGCTGGCTGCTTCCGTGAGCACTGATGGTGGAGCCACGCGAGATGAAATCCTTGACAACTTCAATAGTTGACGATAACTGTGATGCCATTGCTGCTTGAATCTCTTTTTAAGCATAGTAGCCCATACGATTGGCTCACTCAAAATGGACCATACCACTCCGCTTCTGCTCCGTAAGGCCTAGAATATCCATCTTTGTGTGTTCCATTTCATTTTCGATCACTTCCAACCTTCCTACATCCACACTTCATACAGTCCACGTTCCAATGAATAATAGATGTTTGCAGCTGTTTCTTCTCATTTTGAGGAGATTTTATCAGCAAACGAGGGTCCCAAAAGCTGTTCTCCATCATCCACATCATTATGCGAGCATCTATTTTGAAAACACATCTCTTCCTTAGTCTGCCTGAGGGCCTCATCTTCTGACATCCTCTCTGACAGCGTGCCACTTGTCTTTGTGAGGTTTTTAGTTTCTGATGATGTTCAGTGGCTAATTATTCAGACAGAGTGTGTTAGTCTGGGTACTTTAGAGAAACACACGTGGATAGCGTATTTCTCCTGTGTCATCTTTTCGTAGTCTGGACGATCTGATGAAATCTGTTCACCTGAGTGAGCCTGCTAGTATTCGAAATACCCGTGATACAGCCTCCAGTATCACAGTAACACGCAAACCAACACAGTTTGACAAACTGAACATATGGTGGCAGTGACCCTATAGAGCACAGAGTCAAACTGTCCCATGGTGTTGCTGACATGGTAACTATGGAAGCCATAAGGAAAAACCATGTGCCGTTGGTTAGCAGTCAAAGTCAAGGACACATCTCTGTTTCGCCAAGACTCCTTCATTGCAACAGATCATGACATTTTGCTTTGTTTTCAAATAAGAAAAATTATCCCTCATCCACTTTTCTGACTATCTTGTGTGCTTGGGCCTGGTATACCTAGTAGATCCAGAGTTACCGGTAGTTCAACTTAAGAATCTTTTGCCATCTTCAGTCTTGAATACATTCACCAGAAACAAGTGATTGGATTCGATCCTGGGATGTTTGCTGGAGTGATGAGAGAAGGAAGACTCTTTTACACTATCTTTCTGAAACTAGTAGGCTGGTCATCTTGGCCAGCCCATAAAGTGTTGCTACAAAGAATAATGTCAACTCAGAAAACAAAAACAGAGCTAAGGGTTAAGGATAGGCTGATTCTGAACACTGGCATGTGCCACTGAATGTCTGTTGAAGCAACTTCTGACCACATATGTCCGTGTAAAGCCTATTATATTAAAATTTTGAGGTGCACACCACAGCATGTAATAACAGGTGCTACTTTAGGACAGATATCAGACCATTATTACTATGATTATTACTGTATTAGTAAAGTAAAGATATCTTAGTATTTCTAGAAGTATTTCTTTAGTGTTTTTTAAGCATAGTGCTGTAGGGTAAAAAGACCTAAATTAAAATATATTTTATAGAGACCTCTTATTAGGCCTTAAACTGGACAAAGACAAGACAAAGACAAATCAATCATCCAGATGAGGGAATCCATCAACATGAGGCCATAATGGTGCCCAAAGGATTTGCGGCCACAGGGCTAATTATAGACGATGGAAAACAAAGGAATGATTGCAAAATCATAATTGGTGGCAGATTAATCCATCACTGTCAAAGGACAGACTACAGAATCTCAGACAGGACCATGCTTTGGGTACATACGCAATTGTAGAAGGGAAAAGCGTGTGGGGTTCAACCAGGGGCCCATCAACCACCTGAATCGCTGCTGGTAGGGGTATGACTCATGGCCAGGTAGGTGCTCCTGATACCCCAACTTCCAGGTCACCCACATCTATAAATCTCTAAGGACATACCAAGGGAAGACATCCCCTTCCTTGTCTCTCTGGTGAGTTGTCATCTACTCTCAACATCTCTGCTTGAGGGCAAAGCTTCTACATTATTGATTAGTGGTCAGAATTAACTCATATGGAGGCAGAAATTATGTCAAGAATCAAAATGGGGTTAGGGTTTCCCCTATAAATTGCATCCTACCACATATCAAATGTTTTAGAATTAAAATCTCATACAGTAGAAAAGGATAGCATATACTGTATACAAAGACTATTCTCGGGTTATTTTTCATATTGGGGTTTATCTCTGATGTATTCTGTCATTGCTGATAGCCTTCTTGACTCTGTCATGAAATTTTCTATGTTTTTCAGGATGTGAAATCCAGACTAGGAGACTCTGTAGAGACAATAACTAGACAAAGGGTTCCTGGGGAGGTACACTACAGGAGGTGGGCTTAGAGGGAGCTGATGTCACGGAATTCAAAAAGGAAGAGAATGTTCTAAAATTAATTGGTGGCAGCAATTGTAAAATACAACTTCATATGATTGAACTATGGAATGGTAGGTATAATGTCTGGATTAGATCCTAATCAAATGGTGTGTGTGTGGTAGGGGAACAAAACAAAACAGACATTTGACTAATGATGTTGACACAAACCATACCTAACTGTTCTGACTCAGGTACAAGTTCAATTTAAAGACAGACGCAGGGATGGAACTCCTCTGTAATTTGAAGACTGACAGTAAATAATATGGTATTCACACACCATCCAAATCTTACAACATTGTATTTCACAGGATGTGACATGGATATTGAACTAATAAACATGACCTACAACTGATGATATCTTGATGACACATAAGTATTTTATTTCAATATTCACAACATATGCTGAGGTAAATACTACCAGTATGTCCATTTTATATATGATGAATGCAGGACTTTGGAAGGACAAATATTTTGCCCAATAATAGAGAGTTGAAAATGGCACACTGAAGGTTGAATATCAGCCATCTGATGTTATAATTGGCCAGAACAATAAAATACTACTTAGTGTCTAAAATCATTACAGTGTACATTTGAGGATGGTTGATATAAAGTAATGTGATCATTAAGGTTGTGTGTCAACTTGGCTAGGCCAGAATTCACAGTAGTTTAACCGTTAAGATATATTAGTCCTCTAAGATGAGATGTAACATAATATTAGATCTTCCAGAGGGAGATTTGCTATGAGTAACTAATCAGTTGAAAATAAATTTCCTTGGGGCTGTGTGGTTTTGCTTCTAATACAAGTCGACACTGTGGAAAATCTCCGTTGCTTTTTGCTGGGTCTGGATTCTGCCCCTGGCTTGGCCTCTGACCTTTAGTTCCTTAGACTTGAACTCAGTGGCCTGCAATATTGCTTGCCAGTCCTGGGAGTTGTCAGCCGCCTGCCATCTTACCTGCTGCCCTTGCACTCATTTGCTTCTGTAGCCTGAAGTCTACCATCTGGTCTACCAATCTTAGGTCCATCAGCTCTTGCAGCTATATAGATCAAGAAAATTTTCCAGCATGACATCTGACTCATGAGCTTGGAATTTGCCTGCTTCTACAACTGTGTGAACCATTGATATAAGTGTCTCTCTATATATCTATATCTAAATCTATCTATTTGTAGATATATATAGAGAGAGATGATAGGTAGATAGATAGATGATAGATAGGTAGAAAGATAGATAGATAGATAGATAGATAGATAGATAGATAGATAGATAGATAGATAGATGGATGATAGACAGACCAGGTGGCACTGTTGGGTAAACATTGGACTGCTAACTGCAAAGTCAGTGAGCCAACACACCAGCCACTATGGGAGGCTATCTGCTCCATAAAGATTCACAGCCTCAGAAGTCCCATACAGTGTCTGGATGGCAGTGGGTGCTTTGATCCAAGGTGTGTGTGTGTGTGTGTGTGTGTGTAGTTTTGCTTCTCTGCAGAACCAGCCTGAAGCAATGACTATTCTGAACATCCATTTGAATAGCCTCTGTGCTATTGAAAGCATGATCCTTAAGGGCCACTAGGAAAACTGCTCCATTGATAAGGTTCCCGACTCCCCTTCAGCAGCGGTTTCTGTGGCCCCCATCTTAATTCATGTGCAGATTACGGTTGCAGGTTTATGGCTACGGGTGTGGGTAATTTACCCTAAGATTGGAGCCAGCTCCAAATGAACATGGGAAGTAAAAATTTGTCTTTGTGAAACTTTGAGCTTTGTAGTTCTATTGGTCCATTGCTTTCCCATTCCCCATGTAACACTCTAGCTTAAAAACAAAATAAACCTGTAAGTCAACTAATTAAAAAAATAAAAGAACCAAATATTTTTCATGTAAGATATTTATTGATCAGTGGAAGCAGCCTTCACATGTTAAAATGAACTAGTAGCAGAGAAATGCAGGCATCCATCTATAAGTGGGGGGATCAGGGCTACTCAAACTGTTTAAAATCAACACTAATGCAATCTACAGACAAGACTGAATCTGAGCATGTTTGTGAATACATTGAGCTTGTAAACAGCTAGTGCTAAAGAAAGAAAGCCATGTAGGACCATATCCATGAAAAACAAACTAGACTGCAACACTGCCCTTTTGGGGGTGTGGGGCTGGAACTCAGACTGGGAAATGGTATGGGACTTGTACATAATGCTGGGGAAGATAAAATGGAGAGAGATTTTGCATAGGAGTTTCATTTACAAAACCGATAAACTACCCAAAGTAACTCCTACCAGGTGTGTAAGTAAAATAAGCACCCAACTTCTCTGTGGGTCAGCACTGCTGTTTGCTCTATTCAGGGCTTCCAACCTCCATCGTGAGGCTAACCCACTTCCAAGACAAATGGTTAAAGTTGTCTATTCTGCATGCCTGCCAGACTCAATAATAAAAGTTTGATTCATAGATAAAGTTACCTGGCCCACACAAGAGAACTCAAATGACAGCTACCTTTTCTGTGTTGATTTGGAGAACCAATACATACAATAGTCCAATTTAATAGGGAGAGGCTTTTTGTCACTGTCGTCATAGCCATTGGAGAGCATGTACATGTCTGCATGTGACTGTGTGTGCCTTTTATAAGCGTGTGTATGCACATGCACATGCACATGCCTAGATCAAGGGGCTTCAGAAAGTTTTAGGAAAAATGGATTTTTGTCTATGAACTTTTTGTAACCCTCTCATACATAACTTCATATATATCTATATATCATATCTCATGTTAGTGAGATATTATAGATGATGCATTTGTAAGGATAGTGGAAATTTAGCAGGGAATGTGCCCTTCATTTATTGATCACTTAACTATGGGTCAGGCACTGCTAGAGATAAGAAAACTTCAGACAAGCTTTCTGCTTTCATAGAAGTTTTATTCCCATGAGTTGCTATGTGCCGTTGAGTGGATTCCAACTTGTTTTAGTCCAGGTAGACTAGAGAAACAATTCCAGGGAGACTCGTATGTATAAGAAAGAGCTTTATATACAAGAGCAGTTGAATATATTTTTTAAAATACTTTTATTGGGGGTCTTACACCTTATCACAATCCACACATTCATCCAGTGTGTCAAGCACATTTGCACAAATGCTGCCATCATTTTCAAAGCATGCTCTTCCCACTTGATCCCCTTATATCAGCTCCCCATTTCATCCTCCTCCCTCCTCCCTCACCCTCCCTCATGAACCCTTGATAAATTATAAATTATTATGTTCATAATTTACATCATCCTCCATCACCCCTCACTCACTTTTTAGTTATTTGTCCCTCTGGGAGGGGGTTCTAGATTGATCCTTGTGATCGATTCCCCTTTCTCCCCCTACCCTTACCTAATCCTCCTGGTATCTCTACTCTCATTGTTGGTCCTGAGGGGTTTCTATCCTGGATTCCCTGTGTTGTGGGCTCTTATCTGTAGCAGTGTGCATGCTCTGATCTAATCTGATTAGTAAAGTAGAATTGTTGTCATGATAGAAGGACACTTGTGTGTTTCAACTGTACTGAACTCTAACTGGCTTATCTCTTCCCTGTGGCCCCTCTGTGAGGGATGTCCAATTGTCTACAGATGGGTATTGAGTATCCACTCCATTACCGTCCCCCACCCCATTCACCTTGGGTATGGTTTTGTTCTGGGTTTAGATGCCTGATACCTGATTCCATTGACATCTCGTGATCACACAGGCTGGTGTGTGTCTTCCTTGTGGACTTTATTGCTTCTGAGCTAGATGGCCACTTGTTTATCTTCAAGCCTTTAAGACTCCAGATACAATATCTTTTGATAGCTGGACGCCATCAGCTTTCTTCACCATATTTGCTTATACACCCATTTTGTCTTCAGCAATCATATCTGGAAGGTGAGCGTCACAGAATGCTGGATTATTAAAACAAAGTGTTTTTGCGTTAAGGGAGTGCTTGAGTTGAGGCCCAATGTCCATCTACAACCTTAATTCTTAACACATAGATAAAAGTACATAGTTCTATTCCCCTCTCATTATATATATACATATTTACATATGTACATGTCTGTATTTGGGCCTCTATAAATATCTTTTGCCTCCTGGTTCTTTCCTCTATTTCCTTTTACTTTCCTCTTGTCCCACCATCATGTTTAGCTTTCATTCGGGTTAATTCCTCACTGCTACATTGCCCTTGATTAAGCCCCACTAGACATCCTATGACCTTCCTTCCATTGACTTTAATTCACTTGTTGTTCCCTTGTACCTGGGTTGGTCCCCACTCTCCTTTCCTTTCTCCCACCTCCCCTTCTCCCGTACCCCCTTGGAACCATTAGTCCCGTTCTTTTAATCTCCGAATTATTTATCCCACCTATCATATCTAGATAGATATGCAGATACATTAATAAGTGCAAAAACTGGGCAAAGCCAAATAAAACAACAAAGGAAGTGAAAACCAACAAAACAATAGCAACAAAAAACCAAAAACAAAATAGCAATAACAAAAAGAAAGCCACTGATAAAAATGGAAAAACCTATAAATAGTTCAAGGTCTGTTTTTTGGCCTTTACAAGTGGTTTCCAGTTGAGTCTGATGGGGTGCCAAACTCTGTCTTCAAAGTCTATTTTTGGTATTCCCCAGGGGGTTCATCATTTTGCTCCCCCTGCTGCTCTTCTACATGCTCTCAGTGCCTTGCCCCAGTGTGATGGGGCCAGACCATGCACTATTCCCACACTGTGTCTCCAGTGTTGTCCCCCATAGTGCCATGGTTCAGTAAAGGACACCGTGTTCCATGGTAGGGCCAGCCCTACGGTCCTCCCCATGAGTTGTCTGCTCTGAGCAAGAACACTGTCCTTGGAGCTTGGTGAGCCAGGATGTCCTCTCCTCCCTCTCCATCCCTTTGTGTATCTCCTTTGTGCTCTAATCCAACACACCCCTCTTCCCAAGCTGTAGCCCCAGTGCTGTCCTCTGAAGTGCATCCTTCTGGGGATGGGGAGGGCACCTAGTTGGGATTGGGGCCAGCCCCACAGACTTCTCTATTGGTTCCCTGGTGCATGCTGGTATGTTGTATTCATGACTTGGTGCATTGGGTTAAAGCCTAGTCTCTCTCTCCCTCTCCTGTGGAAAAATAAACAATACCCTCCCCTTGGGTAGATTAGTGGCCTGGTCTCCCCCCACCCATGTCTTCTCTCTCTCTCTCTCTGTGTGTGTCTCTCTGTGTGTGTGTATCTCTCTCTCTCTCTCTCTCTCTCTTTCCCCCTCATATTTAGTTGGCTGCTTTATGTATCCCTGGATTGGGTTTGGCTCCTGTCATAGTTGTTGGACCTCACCCCAGGGATGAATGTATATAGTAGCTTTTCCCCTGTGTCCTGTTTGCTTTGTTTTGTTTTGTTTTTGACTCATGTTGTACTTGACTTACTTCACTTAGTATGGTTTCCTCCAGTTCTTTCCATGTAACAATGTGCTTCATGCATTCATCACTGCTTTTTAGGGATGCATAGTACTCCGTTGTATGTATGTACCACAGTTTTTTTATCCATTAAATGTGGGTTTCCAACTCCTTGCAATTGTGAACTGTGCTGTGATGAACATTGGCACACAGATGTCTGGCTGGCTGTGGTTTGTTTCTTGCCTCTTCTGGATACATGCCCAGTAGAGGGGTTGATAGGTCATGTGGTAGTTCAATCTCCATCTATTTTAGATATTGCCAAATCGATTTCCATAATGGCTGTACATACCTACAGGTCCCCCAGCAATAGACAAGAGTTCCTATCTCCCCACAGCCCCTCCAATACTTGTTACTTTCTGATTTTTTGAATTGGGCTATCTTTGAGGGTGTTAGGTGGTATCTCACAGTGGTTTTAACTTGCATTTCTCCTATGGCTAATGATTGGGAACATTTTCTCATATGTTTATTGGCCATTCGGATTTCGAGCAGTTGAATATTGAGAAAACATCCCATCCCAGTCCAGTCCAAGTCCATAAGTCTTATATTGGCCCATATGTCCAATACCAACCTATAAAGTCCTCTTCAGGCTCACAAAACACAAGCAATGACACCGAATTCAGGAAGATCACAGGCCAGTGGGTTGGAAGTCTTGTGGATCCAGTTATATTGTAAGCATCTCAGCGCTGGCAGGAGTCTCTACATGGCTTCTCCACGTCCCGAGGTCTGGCTCCATCATCCTGTCTCATGTATCTTCTCCATAGGGATTTCATGCAGGGAGTGAGCCTTGTCAGTAGAGAGTCTCCAAGGGAGTGAGCACAGAGAGAGTCTCCCGCCTCCAAGGAAGAACACCAGAGTTCCCAGAATCTTCAGGAGAAGGCCATGCCCACACAGAGGCCTCATTGGCTATCTCCTGATTGACAGGCCAGACTCCACCCCTTCACTCTGAATCCTCAAACTGACACTAGATTATGTAACTACCACGCAACTTAAAGCAACCTTACAGGATAGAGACAAATTGTCTCCCAGAGGATCTGAACTACAATCTCCACAGGTACAGACCTTCGGACTTTTCTCCACAGAGTGGTTGGTTAGCAGGAGAGTACTGTAAATGCCCCACCAGGGGCCCTTTGTCTTTCGAGAGAGACCACTATTAAAAGGAAATCTTAACAAAATATGATAATTTCATAAAGCGATACAGAAATACAAGGTAATGGAACCTTGAGTTACCTGGTGAAGAGGAGACATGTCAGGCTTAGGGGATCAAAGAAGGTTCTCCTGGGAAGGTTGCATGTGATTGGAGTCATGTATAGATTGTGTCCTTGTCCTCCCCAAATCTTTCTCTGCCTTGTACACAGAGATGAAACACCGCCCCCCACCCCACCATGGGACTTGTCACGTTAACAGGAGGAGGAGTTTTCTCGCTGTTCCTTTGGCGTCAAGCTTGCATGTGTGATAGGTGTTCACTGCTGAAAATGGTGCCGAAGGGGTGCTGGGCCAGCTCCACCGAGAAGTGCTGAGAACAGGTCTTTATTCTGGGCAGCTTACTTGTTCTCTTTTCTCGGCCAAGAGTTTAACATGTCCCAAGTAGGGGTTGCTTTTAGAACTGCATCCCAGAATGAAGAAGACATGCGGACCACAACAGTAGATTGACCGTCGATGCGACGGACATGCAGACTGAGCGAAAAATAAAACATTGTTTCTGTGGGACACAGCGTGACCTGGTGAAACCTGATTGAATACTGTTGGCAAGTGTGAAAGAAGCCATTTTGAGAAGGTGAAAGGATGGGTGGAGGGGTGGGGGGACAGGGAATTCATTTGGCAAGTTCAAGGAAGAGAAAGGCCATTGTAGAGGCACAGAGTTGGAGAGGACAGGGGAGAGGTGAGAATGAACCAGATTCTGGGTCTCTGAAGGCTGTGGAAATGCTTCAAAAACTTTAAGAAGAGGTTATCTTTAAAACTATTTTCACTTATCATATAATTTATTTTTGATTGTAGTTTTTTGTGGTTTTTTTCAAACTTGGAAAAATAGTAGAGAGAATATCCATCCATCTCTTATCCGACTTCTCCTGTTGACATCTGACATAGTATAGAAATCAAACGAGGAAATGCTCATTGGCATGCCACTAGTCACTAAACTACAGCGCTGACTGGGTGGTCAGTTATCCCACTAAGGGCCTTTGCCAGTTCTGAGATCTCACATGACTTCTGCTACCACATTACATTGAGTTGTTACTTGGTGTCCTAGGGTCATGTTTTTCATGGTGTTGGTGTTTTGTCAAAGGTCCTTCCACGAGTGCTGTCTGATATTCCTCCTGATGGAAATGGGGCTGGGTGTGTTTGCCAAGATGTGTCCTTCTCAGAGCTGCGCAGCCCAGGGCTCGGGCTGTTTGAGGCTTGTGTGTCTCTGTGCTGGTGGTACTGGCTTTAATCATTTGGTTTCTGCCAGGTTTCATACTATAAAGTTCCTGTCTTTCCCTTTGTCATCAGTCAGTATCCTAGAGGACATACTTTGAGACTCTGTAAATTCCGTTTCTCCTCAAATTTTTGCTATTATGGTGATAGGATACAACCCTGTCACACACCTTTTCTAATTTTAAACTATGCTGTATGCCCTTGTTCTGTCCCTACAATTACCTCTTGATCCATGTATAAGTTCCAAATGAGCACAATGAAGTGTCTGGAATTCCCATTCTTCTCAAGGTTATCCATAGGTCGTTATGATCCACACAGTTGAATGACTCAACATACCCAATAAAACACAAATAAACATCTTCTGATGTTTTCTGCTTTGAGCTAATATCCATCTGACACCAGCAGTGATATCCCTTGTTCCATGTCCTCTTCTGAATCTGGCCGGAACTTCTGGAAACTCCCTGTTAATATACTGCTGCAACAGTTGTTGGATGATCTTCAGCAAAATTGGACTATCAGAAGAACAAATAAATCTGTCTTGGAAGAAGTATCACCACAATGCTCCTTAGAAGAAAGAATGGGGAGAGTTCATGGCACAGACTCGGGACATGTCATCAAGAGAGACCAGTCCCTGGAAAAGGACATCCTGCTTGGTCAAGTAGAGGGGCAGTGAAAATGAGATGTATTTGACGAGATGGATTGGTCCAAAGGCTACCACGTGGGTGCAAACATAACAACCATTGCGAGGCTGCCACGGGACCAGATGGTGCTTTGTTCTGTTGTACAGAAGGTCACTAGGGATGAGTCAGAAGCCACTGGATGGCACCAACAGCAGGTACATGACACATTGCTGCCTGCACAGTTCTGTTTGTCTTTAGCCTTGCAGTGTACAAGCAAGGCTCTTTCATCCCAAGCTAATATAGGCTAGGTTTTGTCTTCCCTACTACAGGCAGTGGTCGTGCCTTACTTACATATTCCACTGTGAGATCATGGGTAAGTACTGATTACATGTGGGGACTCCCCTGCATCCTGATTAGCATAAAGTGCTGATTCTGGGAAGGCTATAGGGAATATTGCTATGGTCACTCTCTTCTCATAACTGCTACCCGATTCCATTCTAGTGGAGTCTTGCCCACCTGTACACATTAAGTAACCAATCTCTTTAGTGTCTGCTTTATCTCTCCTGTGTCTCTTCTTCACAAATGAGTAGGCACATGTATACTTTCTCATAGCTTCTTCTTTCTTCCATAGGGGTAAGATGATTTCAGTGCTTGGATTTTTTTTCATTTAATAGCATGAGGGGGCTTCAAAAATTCCAACAAATATGAAATTTAAAAAATATTTCGAAAAAAATATATTTATTTCAACAAACTTTTTTGGAGCCCCATGTAAGCCAGGGGAATTAACGATGTCTTTTAAAATATAGGGGAAACATGCCATATTTCTCATTCAGCCTAACATTCTTTACACCACAACTTAAATATGTGAATTGATGGGTAATAAATTTCAGTAGAGTGTGTTGTTTTTAAGACATTGTTTAAATTTAAACCTTTAAAATGTTTCCATTTGTATCCATCTGTATTTCTGGCAGAAGAGCAACTATTTTAGACCAGACCACAGACTTGTATATTCTGGGCAGTGTCCTTCAGCGTCAGGCTCAGATTTCCTTGAAGGTCAGCAGGTCTGACATCTGACATGAAGTCAAGCAAATTGTCTCTCCCTTTCCGCAGTTGGAAACTATGCGTGCAGATGGGAAAATGGAAACGACTGGCTGTGTTTGGTTTGGATGACTCGCCCAAATGAGAAGGCGTCCAGCAAATGTTCTGCTTGAATGATGGCTGCAAATCTGGCTCTTGGGTCTACCTTCCAGGCATGCCTACTTGACTTTGACCGGAGCCTAGATATATCAACCGAATACCTTAGCTTTGGCTTCTCTTGAGTCCCATTCATCTACACCTCATCAGGAGCTTGACATGTGAGAGAACAAAGGCATAGCTGGGCATCTGAAGCCAGCTGCCGATTTAGACCTTGAAGGAGGTCAGCAAAAAGACTTAAACTGGTTTGCTCGGTGGAATTTTGTTGTGACTTTTTTGGGCTTAGTGCGAATGTGAGTAACCTGCAAGAGCTGTCCTCTCCATGTCGATACGAAAAATGCATCCTTTCAGGATTTCAAATTTTCACTTTTACAAAGGAAAAGTAGTTCTCAATGAACTAGTTTGAGGCTTGAATATATCGATTTGGCTTTTATACACATATAGCAACAAACATATGACTTAAAAATATTTTTCTGTGTTTTTAATACAGCATTTCAAAATTCAGGTTAGCAAGAAGCTTGAAGATTATATAGCCATAAAGAAAGGAACAGTTAATCTCATTTGATTGAAAAGTTTTAAGTCTTCGACTGAATCAAGAAAAACTATATCCTTGTCTACCTCCATAAAGAGTGATGGAAATAATCCACCTCCCTAAGGCAAGTGTGTTGAGAATTAGAAAAATAAGTTACCCAAGCGAGCACCTCTACTCTCCACTTGCTAAATGCCTCAGTATATTCCTAGTGTCCGCCTTCGCCGTACCCTGTTCTATGGCCCCAGAACCCATGTATCAGGCTTAACTGGCATCTGCAGAGCAGCGAAAGAGCAATCGCCTGGTCCCCTGCCCCAGAGACTTTGACTTAGGTGGGTCCTGAAAACTGCACTTTTAAACAGAAGCTAATAATGAAGTCTGGAGTCCTGGTTTTAGGCTCACCTGCTTCACCAAAATGTGTGCAGTCTGAGCGCACCCGTGGGCCTGTGGGAGAAAGATGTCCAGTCTGCTCTGGTCAGCTCCCTTCCCATCGCCACCTGGGAAAGCCTCTTGGGGAAGTTCCACTCTCTTTTAGAGGGTTGCTCTGTGTTGGGGTTGACTCAATATACACCTGGCCTTCATGTTCTAGCAGGAAGACAGGGTTAATGGCAGAAGTAGAATTATGGGAACTGGGTCAAGTCTAAAACCAGGGTTATTGCCATTATGATGCACGGTTTCCGCCTTCATTTGGAGTATGATTCCAATCACAGGAACCGAGACATAAGATAGGTGTGAGAGTGGGGTCAGGGAAAACAGCATAGAGATAGGTCTTTTATGAAGCAGTCCTCACTGCCTTAATTTGTATAAGTATAAATCATAAAAGTAAAGTTATAATTTTTGTATCTTAAAGCATAGGAATTACCTTTCAATTTTTTCTTGTACCTTTGAACGTTCTATTGTATTTTCAGTAGTGATATCTATTTACCACTCTCCTCCCTGGAATGTCCAGGGTAATGCTGAAATGTAATAGCCTGGGAAGCATTTGCCCATTACCCATCTTTAACTTCCAAAATCCACACTGGGGCTAAGCTAAGGGGAGCCCTAAGCATGATCAAGCTCAATCGTTTGCTTCTGCTGCAGAAGGCATGAAACATCTTCAGGCAAACTTAGGTAACGCTACTGGAAATGGTTTTAGTTACTTTGTTTTGCATTGCGAGTAAGAGGTGGTACAGACACTAAGACCCAACAGTGGTCTTCATTGCTTTTCTTTCCTTGAATGATGTCTTGGACTTTAAGACTTGAGGGAACAGCAGATCCCTAAATGAAGACTGTGGCGTACTAACTCTTTGTAAGATCTCAAAAAGGATCCATGGTGGCGCAAGGGTTCAATGCTTCTGCTGTTAACCCAAACCCTTGGTGGTTCGAATACACCAGTCACTCTTAGGGAGAGAAAAATGGGCAGTGTGTCCTTTTATATATATACAACTTAGAACCCCTGGGGTCATGTCTACTCTATCCTATAAGGACATTAGGAGTCAGAATCAACTTGACCGGAAGGGTTTCAGATACTGAAAGACAGAGTTGGTAGCTAACAACTGATCGGGTGGGAATTGCTAACTCTAAACTCTGGACTAAATTAGCATCAATTTAGATGGTCTTAATCTAGGTTTCTTTCTTATCATTATTCCTATTTTCTAGAAATAGATACTTGAACAGATTCTGTCAAGTGAATGAATAGTGAATTACAATGAAACAATTCTCGAGCAAATCCTAATCAAAATTTTAAAGAAGTTTACTAAACTATTAGTTTTAACATCCCCCATTTAATTTATAGATTTTTATGGAAGGCTTATCTCATCGATTTCTGAAACCTAATACTACTAGTATTCACTTTTAATGTCATATTAACTTAATGGATAAAACATTAAAATAAATTTCAAATTTTTGATTGCTTCACTCTTTCCAGTTAAACTGTCTCTTTTATGATGATGAGTGTTGGGGGTGGGTGGGAGGAGGGCTTATTTTACACAAAATTTTTTAAAGATCCTAGAGGCATGGGAAATTGTACCATTTGCTATCTTAGCGTTTCCATATTTATTTGGACCCTCTTAACCTTGCGAGTCTGTTAAAAATGGAGTGGAAGCCACTCACAAACAGCCATTAGATGTTGGCACCTGTGCCTCAGCCCAAGCCAGAGCCCAGGCGAGCCAAGGCAAAAGGGAAACGCATCGGAGGACTTCAGAATCCCCAAAGAGGGTCTTTCCAAAAGTTAGCAAAGAATCGTGGGATTCTTTTTTCCCCCTTTTCCCTACAGAATTCTTTCTGTATCCAAATTCACTGTAGGGAAAAAGAAATTTACTATCTCCAAATGTGCTATACTTTTAAAATGACTGTGGAAAAACTTTTTTGGTTGGTCTTCAGGTTTAGAAAACAATCTTATTAAGCACAACTGCCATCCAGGTGCCATTTAAAGATCCCATGGCCATTTTCCAAAGGAGCAACGATTAATCCCTAAATCCTGGCCAATATCAATAAAATGGTTGCTAATTTCCACAGCCCCCTTGAGCTACTGTCAGGAGCCTAATGGCTTCACCATTACCACACGTCGTTCCTCACGACCAGTGTTTAACTCATTACTTTGTAAAGTACTTTAAAGTACTTTAAAATACCCCAAGTATGAAAACTGCTATTTAAAAACAATCCTGTGCCGTTTCGCACCATATCAAAAGAGCCTACCTAACCCACCTGAAACAACACTAATGATTTCTAAACATGGGGTTTTCCACAAAAGCCTTTTAGCCTCCACAAATTCCTAACAAAGTACATCATCCAAGGTAGATTACTTTCACTCCATGTCTCTTGAACATGCTATCGTATACACTTCCTTGTTGTTTTACTTTGGTTTTGGTTTTAAATAACAGAGAGGGATATGAAATCTTCTCCTTAACTGTGCACATCTTGAGGTCAGGCACCACGATTAATGCCTCTTCCCTGGTGTCTGTCAGGACGTCCTTAAAAAGCACATAATAAGCATTTAGTGCAAGATTGGCCCAAACGGATCATGAGTTTAGTTGCTAACGAAACATTTGGAGGTTCGAGTCCAGTGACCTACTTCACCAAAATCAGTTATTGAAAATTCAGTGGTGCTCAAATATATTCTAAGGTCCGTGGGGATACCACTGGTTTTAACAACTGTTTAGCAGAAACAGGATTACTCATTTATTGACCCTTTCAAACATCTAGTTTTTCATAAGTTAAGTGTACGAGCCAGGCATTAAATATAAAGAGATAAATTAAATAAGCAAACATCCAGAAAAAGATAAATATTAATATATAGATATATTCATATATGTGTTTATATATAGAATAATGTTGGAAAACAGATGTATTAAAAAGCAATGCATTATAGTCAAAGTCATGAAAATTCTCAACAAAGAGGTTTATGAGAACACAAATTAAGAGAAATTAGTGGGTTAGTGAAGATATCTTGGATAAGACACTTGAAGAGAGTGTTTATTATTGTTGTTGTTAGAAGCTATTAATTTTACTCTGGCTTGTAGTCCCATGAAGTACTCTAGAATTTCATTCTTTGCAATGTTATCCATAATTTATTACTGAAGATCCACACAGTTGAGCATCTTCACATAGTCAACAAAACCCAAGTCAACATCTTTCTAGTATAATTTGCCTTAAACCAAGATCCATCTGGAATCAGCAGTGATATCCCTAGTATAGCTACTCCCATTTCTGTTCTTGAGAGGTTTAACTGACCTGGATTCCAGGCATTGTGAGCTCTTATCTGTACCAGTGTACATGCTCCTGTCTAGTCAGAACTGAAAGGCAGGACTGGGGTCATGATGGGTGGTGGGGGTGGGGGGGGGGATTGAGGAAGATTCAAAGACCCATTGGAATATTGTGTGTTTCATTAGTGCTATAGTACAATAGTACACCCTGGTTGACTCATCCCTTCCTGTGACCCTTTTGTGAGAGGATGTCCTATTGTCCACAGATGGGTTTTGGGTCTCTGCTCTGACCCCCCTCATTCTCAACAATATATTTTTTGTATGTTTGTTTTGGGTCTTCGGGTGCCTGTTACCTGATTCTGTTGATACTTCATGATCGCACAGGCTGATGTGCTTCTTCCTTGTGGGCTTGTTACTTCTTTTCTAAATGGCCTCTTGTTTAACTTTAAGCTTTTAAGATCCCAGACGCTATTTCTTTTGATAGCTTGGCACCATCAGCTTTCTTCACTGTGTTTGCTTATATACCCATTTTGTCATCAACGATCTTGTCGGGAGACAACCATCAGTTCTTAATCGTATGCTTCCTCTTGAAATGGTGAATATAAAACAAGTCTGTTTGATACAGTGATTGTGTATTCCTTCCATCTTCTCTCCATGCTGGGTACTTAGGGACCAATGAATAGTAGCAGCCCCACCTGTCTGTCAGGTGTCACAGTGTGGTAGTTTGAATGTTTCTATGATAGATGCCAGGCCATCATTATTTCAAATAACAGTAGGGCCACCCAGGGTGGATAGGTTTCAGCAGAACTTCCAGACAAAGAAAGACTAGGGGGGAAAGTCTACAATTAGCTTATTAAAAATACTGTAGATCACACCAGAATATTAACTAGATACCCATTTTTCATTTATTAACTTTGTCAGGCTTCAAAAACTAGGTCATTAGGCAAAACAAATGGCATTATGTGAAAATGAAGAATTCCCACACTAGATCAGAAAGTGGAGGATGACGATAGCATTACAGACCTGCCAAATTACATCATTCCATGAGTGCCAAGCCACTAAGAATCACGACAAACCTAAGTACACATATCAGAATGAAACACTGCCCAATCCTGTGCCAACTCACAGTTGTTGCTATGCTGAGCCCACTGCTGCAGACACTGTGTCCATCTGTCTCATGGAAGATCTTCCTGTTCAACCAAGCATACTGTCCTTCCCTAGGAATGGGAGGGCACTATTCCTTAACTGAATTGTTCCTGGTTTTGTGGCTAATTGGGGGCAGAGGTTAGGATACAGATCTAGCAGAGGCCATGGTCGCTCCATAGGAGAATGCTGGCCTTCCATGGAGGTGACTCTGACTGTATTTCCAGTTGATTCACATGACACACAGCCACCATTGGGTCTCTCAGAGGTGACTTGCATATTGTGATACTGCTGAACAGGTTTCAAAGGAGCTGCAGACTAGGATGGACCAGTTTAAAAGGCCTGCATACATGCTACCAAATAGCACCCATGAAAACTCTGGATAACAACATGCTACCAAATAGCACCCATGAAAACTCTGGATAACAACGGCTCCAACTATAACAGATGGTGGTGATGATGTAGAAGCAGGCAGCATTGGCGTGAAGAGACATTGGTGAAGAAATCTGGATTTGTGTCTTAACTTCAAATATCTCAAGTCAAAGCATTCAACTTCACAATTAAGTTTCCCTAGGAAGAAGATGGTAGTAATAATATGGCTTTGGTAAGAGTGGTCTCTTAATAAAGCATAAAATTTGATGTCAACATTTCATGTCCATGTCATAGCATGAAAGTAATTTATAATTTTGTTTGAATGTAGAGAAAATACTGGGGCCTGCAGCTCTACATCTATTCCGGTACCTTGTATTGTTGCTTCGGGCTTTTCTATTAATTCATTGAGAAAAAATAGAATTGTGTTTTTTTACTAGACTCTCTGAATTGGCCTGTGGCCAATTGCCAGTGCCTAACACTATTCTTGGCACACACACACACATAAAAGTTAATCAAATAATGTTTACTAGTATTGCAAATGTTACACAATTTCTACGGAAGATCCAGGAAATGCGGTCAGAAGAAGAAATCTGAGAAACCCAGGGAAAAGTACGCAGCAAGCTAGAATAAATATCTGGTTGAAAAGATGGAAATCAAGATACTCTTGAAAATTAGCAGGAAGTTGGGTCCCAAATAAAACATTATATATGTTTTGAGATATATATATATATGTATGTATGTGTGTATATATATATATATATATATATATATATATATATATATATCTCTTCTCTCGTGGAGGCCCTGGAGAAGTAGCTCCATCTTCAGCAAGTAGTGATCTGGTTTCCATTTCCTCCTTCTGCTTACACAGGCATCTCTGGCCAGGTGCCCAGCAGGTCTTTGTTGACCGACTAGCTCCCCTTTCTTTCTTTCTTTCTTTTTTAACAATTTATTAGGGGCTCATATCACTCTTATCACAGTCCATACATATACATACATCAATTGTATAAAGCACATCTGTACATCCTTTGCACTAATCATTTTCTTTTTTTTTCTCCTCTTTTCTTTTTTTATATTTTATTAGGGACTCATACAACTCTTATCACAATCCATACATATACATACATCAATTGTATAAAGCACATCCATACATTCCCTGCCCCAATCATTCTCAAAGCATTTGCTCTCCACTTAAGCCCTTTGCATCAGGTCCTCTTTTTTTTTTTCCCCTCCCTTCCCACTCCCTCCTCCCTCATGTGCCCTTGGTAATTTATACATTGTTATTTTGTCATATCTTGCCCTATCCGGAGTCTCCCTTCCCCCCCCTTCTCTGCCGTCCCTCTCCCAGGGAAGAGGTCACATGTGGATCCTTGTAATCAGTTCCCCCTTTCCAACCCACTCTCCCAGCATCACCCCTCACACCCTTGGTCCTGAAGGTATCATCCACCCTGGATTCCCTGTGCCTCCAGCCCTCATATGTACCAGTGTACAGCCTCTGCCCTATCCAGCCCTGCAAGGTAGAATTCAGATCATGGTAGTTGGGGGAGGAAGCATCCAGGATCTGGGGGGAAGTTGTGTTCTTCATCGGTACTACCTCACACCCTAATTAACCCATCTCCTTTCCTAAACCCCTCTATGAGGGGATCTCCATTGGCCGACACTTGGGCCTTGGGCCTCCACTCTGCACTTCCCCCTTCATTCAATATGGTATATATGTATACACACACATATACATACATATACACATATATACACATACACACACATATATCTTTTTTTTATGATGCCTTATACCTGGTCCCTTGGCACCTCATGATCGCACTGGCCAGTGTGCTTCTTCCATGTGGGCTTTTTTGCTTCTGAGCTAGATGGCCGCTTGTTCATCTTCAAGCCTTTAAGACCCCAGACACTATCTCTTTTGATAGCCGGGCACCATCAGCTTTCTTCACCACATTTGCTTATGCACCCATTTGTCTTCAGCAATCCTATCATGGAGGTGTGCAGTCAATGATATGATTTTTTGTTCTTTGATGCCTGGTAACTGATCCCTTCGGGACCACTCAATCACACAGGCTGGTGTGTTCTTCCATGTGGACTTTGTTGCTTCTGAGCTAGATGGACGCTTGTTTATCTTCAAGCCTTTAAGACCCCAGTCACTATCTCTTTTGATAGCCGGGCACCATCAGCTTTCTTCACCACATTTACTTGTTCACCCACTTTGGCTCCAGCAGTTGTGTCGGGAGAGTGTAGCTCCCCTTTCTTGACTGTGTTTTGTTACCATATCTCTTAATTCTTATCTTCTTTTCTGCCTTCCTTTTATCTGTTCTTTCTCTCCTCTTCCTTGTCTATGATTGTGTGTGTGAGTATCTCTGTACGTATGTATGGATACCACATACACACAACACACAAACTTATTGAAAATGAACATTGTTTAATTACACAAAACCTTATTTTGAAAAACAGCTGACATATATTGGAATAAGATACTTTTATTCATAAACTGGCTCATTTGGTTTTGTTTCGGGACTCTTCTACCATGTAGTCAGAGGATACAGAGAGGCTAGACTGTCAAACTGAAGAGAACAGAGCAGGAAATATAGAGGACCTGAAACTTGATATTAAAAAAAAAAACAGGAACAAAGAAGGTTTATGTGCCTCTCAGTAGCTCCCAGTACAGAAAAATGACAGCCAAGAAGACAGTCCCTGTTCTCAGACCTCTGATGAACTGATGATGCACTGTGCCAAGATGCCCTGCACTCACCTCTGTGTGTGGAGATGCTGTACCAAGGGACTAAGAAATGAAAATTTTCAAAGCAATTGAATTGCTCTGGAATCAACTATAACTAGTTTCTCATTATTGGTTGATTAGGATCTCTAAATAGAAATCAGGTTCATTTGTAGAAAAATAAAAACAACTAACAACAAAACCATACTTCATACTTGAGTTTATTGTCTGCTATTTAATCTCTCGTTTCCTTTCATCTAAAACAGAAGGACCTTTCTTAGTTTTCTTTTCTCACACTTTTGGGTGTTTGTGGTCTTTCCGGTGATTGCAGTTCATCTTTCTTCTAGTAATAAAAGCAAAGTGAATGAAAATAATAGCTACCAAAGTTTCTGCTTGTAGCATTATATCTCTAGTGTCCACAGCGCTTCAAGATCATGGGATCACTATACCCAGTTTACATATGAGGAAATTAAGCATCATTTTCCCAAGCAGAGCAGCCTGGGGTTCAGGTGGCAAATGAACCACCAAGCAGGACTGACAGACACAGAGAAAGAAATAGGAAAGGAGGTTGCATTATAAAATGGGCCACCTCCACAGGCAGCTGAGCTTGACTCTTCCGGGTCTTTCCGAAGATACTGATGGTAAATGTCACACAAGCTTTTTTTTACCTTGTGTCTTCTGCTCTCAACTCATCCAGGTTGATGTAAAAATGACAAGGTGGAGGTGTCGATTGTCTCACCTCCCTTTTTTTGAGTGAAGTTTCTTTTCTTTTTAAGTCATTTTATTGGGGGTTTGATAACTCTTATCACAATCCATACATGCATCCATTATGTCAAGCATATTTTTTACATTTGTTGCCATCATCATTTCAAAACATTTTCTTTCAACTTGAGTCCTTGATATCAGGTCCTCAATTTCCCCCTCCCTCCCAGCTCCCCCCTCCCTCATGAACCCTTGATCATTTATAAATGTATTATTTTGTCATATCTTACACTTTCCGACATCTCCCTTCACCCACTTTTCTATTTCTATCACCCAGGAAGGAGGTTATATGTAGATCCTTGTAATCAGTAACCCCTTTCTACCCACCTTCCCTCCACCCTCCAGGTATTGCCACTCTAACCACTAGTCCTGAAGGGATCATCTGTCCTGGATTCTCTGCGTTTCCAGTTCCTATCTGTACTAATGTACATACTCTGGTCTAGCCAAATTTGTAAGGTAGAATTGGGATCATTATAGTGGGGGGAGGAAACATTTAGGGACTAGAGGGAAGTTGTATGTTTCATCGTTGCTACACTGCACCCTGACTGTCTCATGTCTTCCCCATGACCCTTCCATAGGGGGTGTCCAGTTGCCAACAGATGGGCTTTAGGTCTCCACTCTGCACTCATCCTCATTTACAATGATATGATTTTTGTTTTGTTTTGTTTTGTTTTTTGATGCCTGATACCTGGTCCCTTCTACACCTCATGGTCACACAGGCTGGTTTGCTTCTTCCATATGGGCTTTGTTTCTTCTGAGTTAGATGGCCGCTTGTTTATCTTCAAGCCTTTAAGACCCCAGATGCTATATTTTTTAATACCTGGGCTCCACCACATTGATACCTGGCTTTCTTCACCACATTTGCTTACGCACATATTTGTCTTCAGTGATTGTGTCGGGAAGGTGTACATTATGGAATGCCAGTTTAATGGAACAAAGTGTTCTTGCATTGAGGGACTACTTGAGTGGAGGTCCAATGTCTATCTGCTACCTTAATACTAAATCTATAAATATATACATGAAGATGTGTTTCCCCACTATCCTATATAAATATATTTACATATGTACATGCCTGTATTTAGACCTCTATAAATACCTTTGCCTCCTAGGTCTTTCCTCTATTTCCTTTTTCTTTCCTCTTGTCCCACTATCATGCTCAGCCTTCATTTGGGTTTCAGTAATTTCTCTCGGTTACACTGCCTTTACTGAATCCCTACTAGGCCTCTCACACCATCCTTGCCACTAATTTTGGATCACTGATTGCTCCCTTGTCCCTGGGTTGGTCAACACCATGTCCTTTCCCGTGCCTGCCCTTCTCCCATGTGCCCCCAGAACCATTGGTCCCGTTGTTTTCTCCTCCAGAATGTTCATCTAGCCTATCTTATCTAGATAGGTCTGCATAGATAATAACATGCACAAAAAAAACAAGGCATAGCAAGATGAAGCGAGAAAAGAGAACACAATGATGGCAACAAAAAAGGAAACCATTGACCCAGAGAAGAATAAATTAAGTTTTAAAAGAAATATTTTTTCAATTTTTAAAAAGAAAGAAAAACCTGTAAATAGATGAAGATCTGATTTCTGACCTCTACGCGTGTCCTCCAGTCAAGTCCGATGGGGTGCCATGCTCTGGCCCCAAAGTCTATCCTTTGCACTCCTTCAGGAGCTCCCTGCTCTGCTCCCCACCACCCCCCACCCCCCCCACCCCCCCGCCATTCTGCTGTATGCCTTTAGTGTTTTGCCTTGGTGTCACGGGGTCAGATCAGGCCAGTGTTGTCCCTGGTAGGACCATGAGTCAGAGAGGGTCACCTCTTATACCTCAGAGCAGGGAGGAGCATCATTATTACCCAAGGCTAATTCCTATCATGTCCAGGTCAGACATGCCTCCACCCACCAATTTTTACCCATTTTGATGCCATGTGTCCCTCCCACAGTACTTGCTACTTTTCTGTTGGGTTCGGTAATTCTTTGAAGTGACCACGTAAAACTCACTGACAATGAATACTCACCGACAATGAATACTCACTGTCTTAGGCTGTACTTTTCTCTAGAAAAGCAATAACAGTGACTCTTGTGTGTGTCCATATAGAAAAAGATTAAGATCAAGAAATGGCTACACTGTTGTAGAAGTCCAGCCCGCCTCAAGTTCAGGGGTCGGATGTAAGGAAAGAGCTTCTTCTGACTCATGTAGCTGCAGGGGCTGAGCAACAGGAAGCATGATGATAAAGTAAGATTAGTGGGGGTGGGGGTGATTGCACAGCTGAATGAATCCAAGATCCTCAGACCGCTGATGGCTCCTGCGATCTAGAGGTGATAGACAGACAGGAGACTGATGAAGCAAATGCAGCATCCAGACCCCACACTAGAAGTGAACACACTTCCACGTAGTGTCAGTCTATCCAAAGTAGACTGCACCCTGCCTGAAACCTTCCTCAATTGGATCCCGGTTGTGTCGATTCCAGGGGGGCTGCTGTGATTGTTGGTGTTAGGTACCGTGGAGTCAGTTCCAAGCCATCACAGCCCTGTGCTCCACAGAATGAAACATCCTCACAATTCCTCATCTGGAGCCCCTTGTTACAGTCACGGTGTCAGTCCACCTCCTGGAGGGCCTTCCCTCTTTCACTGTCCCTCTACCAAACATGATGTCCTTCTCCAGGGACTGGCCTCTCCCGATAGACAACATGTCCAAAGTATGGAAGACCAAGTCTCATCATCCTTGCCATCCCATAGCTGTTTGGCTGCTTCACAGAAGGTCCCAACACAGAGATGACCACACTCTTAGATCAGATCATGGTAAAATCCTGGCCCACCCAAGTTGACATTTAAACTATCATGCTCACTGTTGTGGGACTTATTAAGGGAGTTACAGGTTACAATTCACAATTCAAAATGACAGGGAGACAGTTCTTCAGTCAGGACATCTTCTCAGCCGTGCCCACTGACACACCTCCTTTCCCCCTTGGCTCTCAGTCTCAGGGCACCATACACCCTTGGCTCTGCTCTGGCAAGTGTTAGAAAACTCTTTTTGCTCTGCCAGAGTCCTGACCAATTTCTTGCTCCAAAGGCTGGTTCCCTACCTCTCCCCTGCCGGTTTCCAGGCACAGCTGCCGCTGTTTATCTTCAGCTGCTTCTTGCCATCTCTGATAGTGTCCTGTGTGATGTCTCTGTCTTCTGGGTCTGGGGGCTTCCACATGCACGCACCCAGGATCCAAGAATGCACTCGACTCCCAGTTCCCACTTGATGATAGGGAGGGCCCCTTTTCTGCATCTGGGATGGTCCAGTTTAAGCTTAGGGGGATGGCAAAGGGTTTCATCCACCTTATTTATACACTCCTACCCTCCAGGGGTGCTATGTACCTTCTTTGCATGACGAGCAAGGCACGCCACCTCCTGGGTGGGCCACAAATACCACTGTGCCACAGGAACTACTGGCTTTTAACACCATTGAACTTCCAGGATGGCTTGTACAAGTGCCAAAAAGATCCCATGGGTGTCCAGGGTCTCCATGGTGGGGAAGCACGGGCTAGAAACTAGACATGCAAGCAAACCAAGGCAAGTCAATGTCATGTATCACCTGCAGAGAGTTGGCTGAAACCTGTGCTCAGAGAAGCACAACAGCTGCCACGATCGCAAGAGGTGGGACAGGGCGTCTATGCAGCGACACACAGAGGTGTCTGGTACTCAGGGTCATGTGGCTAGTCCATATTTAAAATCAGGCCAGCATGACCTCAGGCCTGGATATCTTCCATATTTCAGCTGAGCTCCCAGGGAGATATTTGGCTTGTGGAACTTAAGCATGAGTTTATTACCCCGGGCAATTAGATGAGGCTCGGGTATTGATTTCCCACTACATCACAAGTGGGGTGTTGTACAACTACTCTTGGTATATCTAGGGGCATGAATTCCTCCCCCATCGACCTTTCAAATTGGTTTGAAAATAGATACACTAAATATAGGGCTCTAGAACAGCACTCCAGTATAGCTATAAGGTGTGCCTCGTGTACAATTAAAAATAAAAAAACTTTAGTAGGCCCATGACAAAAAAGCAAAGGAAATTAATTTCAATACTCTAGCTCACCTGTTATTTCCAAGGTTTTTAAAAATCATTTTAACAGGTAATCAATTCAGGAGTGATTATAGAGATAGTATGTATTTCTTCTTCTATTTTTAATGGTGATACTAATTTTCTAAATCCAGTACCCAATAGGTCCAGTGTTCCCCTTACAAGCACATCTCAAGTCTAGTTAGCCCCACTGCACGTGCTAACCAATCCCACGTGCCGAGTGCTTCCCATCCTGAGCAGTGCCGCTCTGGGCTATTCCCCATTGGGAGCTGAAAGCGTTAACCTATCAGGGCAGTCTGCTTGCACTGTTGAGATGAGATGAAGTAGGGAGGATTTCTAGATACTCCCTTGGCATTGTGACTTTGGACTACGCTGGTTCTCTTTGAAATAAACAAAATGTCAAAGTGACACGGTTCACGGACCATGGTGATTAGAACAGTGCTTTGAAAGCAAAAGAAAATAAAACCATACCTGAATCTAATGTTTCAGGGTTTATTCCCCCTGTTTACTTGTTTTTAAACCACAGCCTAGGTCATTTTTAACTTAGGAAAACAGAAGAAAGTCTTACACTTCAGAGCTTGCACCAGGTCGTGGACAATATGAACAACCAACATGAGTGATTCATAAAGACAGTGACAAACCGCACATCCAGTTTCAACAGAACCAGATTGTGTCACCCTGTTTGCCTTTGGGTCTATAGAACACGGTGTGATTTTTCAGGCGTTTGCATTTCTTGCAAAATGCACAGCTAACTTGTGAATTTCAAGGAGACATGTGTCAGAGAGGGAATATTGTATGGTGGTTGAAAGCAAGAGACTTAAAGAGAGAAGTGAGTTCAAATCCCAGAGTTGCCACTTACTGCGTGTAATTAGGAGCCAGTTACCCCTGCTCTTTAAGACTCCATGTTATCATCTCTGGGATGAAATGGGGGAGACTCTACCCAGTGCCTGGCACGTGGTTAAAGAGAAAAGCCACACTTGCTGCCATCTAGTCAATTCCAACTCCTAGCTACGCTGTAGAACAAGGTAGAACCTTCCCTGTGGGTTCCCCAGGCAGAAGAAACCCACATCCTTTTCCCGTGGATATGGTTGGTGGTTGTGAACTGCTGATCTTGTGATACACAGCCCAATGCCTAACCACTACCCCACCAGGGGACATGGTTCGCAGTTGCCTAATGGCAGCTTTGACTATGTGTAAACAAAATGATAACAAGGAAGCACACTGTCAAGTGTACGATTTGCCTTCCACATTTCTCTGTCAGTTTTTAAAGGGGCTTGTAGTCCACCTACGGAACCCCTGCCTCTGCCATGACGCTCAACCCTGTCACAGTCAAACGTTTACCAATAGAAGGGGTACGGTTTGGCCATGGCTGGGAGACTTGTTCATAAAAATCCACAGACCCAAAGTAACCTGGCTGGGACGGTAGGCTTTCCCCCACCCCTATTCTTTTGTCTCTTAATCCCCACACCTCGGCCTGATTCCCATAACAGCTGAAATTCGCACTTTAATTTCCACATTATCTCCTGTATATTCCAGATGAATAATGTGCCGGAATAAAAGGGGGGATCTGAGGGGGAATTACCAAACACGAAAAAAAGTATTACGCCACTTCCTGAGCAGGCTTGCTTTCCTTCCCTGCACGGAATTATCACCGGCGCGGTGCGGGGCACGGGAGAACCGGGCTCCAGCTGTTCAGTCGGGAGCCACATCCGAAGCCGCTCCCCTGGGCCCCAGAAGTCTCCTGAGATAAACCGTCGCCATCGCTTATCCCGCATGCTCCTTTTACTGCCCACTTCAAGCCAAGTGGTTTAGGTTACACGTGTCTCTAAACACAACGTTACAGATTTCACGGTAATAGCTACAATGTATCAAGCGTTGCCTATGGGTCAGGTGCTGTGTTAAGCACGCGTATTCGTTCCTGAGCGATACCGTAGAGACTACATACGGAATTCTTCATCGAAACCCAGAAATTGGCCGCCTCGTGGTTTGGGAGGCTAGAAGTCCAAATCAGCATGGTGGTCAGCCTTGCTCTCAGGGCCGTCGCTCCTTCCCCAGCTTCGGGAAGTCTGGGGCTGCCCTTCCGCTTCCTGTGTTGCTACCTCTTCTCTTGACTAGGGTGCTACAACTCTGGGACTCGGATTTATCCGCCGGGAGGGGGACCTCGCGCGAACTTAACTGAAAACTGCTTCAAAAGCCCTGTATGCCACCAAGGTCGCCTTAAGGACTGGGTACGGGCTTCACCTGTCTCTTTTGAGGACACACAATTGATTCTCTCAGTATTTCCCACCCCTGGATTTATTCATGCGAGCCCATGAGGTGGCTTACAGGCGGAGAAAGTGCAAGCCAGAAGTTTACACACCTCCTCCTAATGCTCCGGCCCGACTCCAGCATCCGCATGTTGACCCCAGTGCCCAGTGTAATTATGCCCACACACAAAGAAGACCGAGACCTGTCCAATCTACCGACAATTCCGGCTGGCTCTGCTTCCAAATCACCTTCCCTGTCCGTTCACATTTTCTCTGTGTCTCCACTAACACCACCGGAGTGGAGTCACTGCTAAGACTTCCACCCAGTCCCCCAGCCTCTCTTCTTGTCCCCTGCAGCCTCTGTTCCACACAGCAGCCAGCGGACATTTAAACAGATCAATCAGATTGTGCTCTGGCTTGCTGTCACTGCACAAAGCCTTCCCTTGGCTTCCCCCTAAAATAAATCCACAGTCTGTATGATGTTTCATACACTACAGGACCCCACTTCACCTCCTTCTGCTCGGCTTCTCCCTCACCACCTTGTCTTTCTCTTGCTCTGATACGCCGAACTTAGTCTTCCACTGGGCACTGCCCTTCCCTCCGCCTGGCCTACTGGTCCCTTACATCCCCACACGCTGAATTCTTCTCGTCTAGGCCTTGAGCACTTGGAGCATGAAGCACAGCAAGAAGGTAGCTTGGGAACTGCTAACTAGTTCATCTGATGATAACTAGATTACACAGGGTGGAATGGTCCAAAGGGAGAGGAAGCTGGGAAGACAGGCTAGGGCCAGGGAAGAAAGATTTGCATTTGCATTAATTGAGTGATTACTATGGGGTCCCCTCATTTTGTTTCATTTTCACAACAATACCCTGATAGGAATGCAACCCCCAACCCCCACCACCACACACCTTTTTCATAAGAAGTGAACACTTAGAGGTGTAAAGTAACCTCCTCAAGGCCACAGGCTAGTAAGTGGTGGTGAGGATTGAGGCAGGCCTAAGGTATAGTGATCGGGAGTCAGACTGCCTGCAGCCCACAGGAGTACCCGGACCCCATTTGTACCCCATCCGGACCACACTCCCTCCCACAGTGACCCCTAAGGAAATGCTGTGGAAGCACTGAACACAAATTCAAAACCACATGGCAGACAATTCCTGAGTGACGAAGAAGGGAATGGGCCAGGAAGAGCCTGGGAATGAATTCAGAGGTGAACAGGGAGACTTACCAAGGAGATGCAGCTCTCCAATCAGAGCAGAGGGGGAAACAATCTGTTAGCAAGTACGAAATGCTGGCTCCTTCCTCCCACCAATTTACATGGACATAAACAAGCAAACAAAAGACTCGAGCAAATGGCTGGGCATACCTTAACAGCCGACTTCCCGAAAACATCTTGCAAGCATTGTTTGAATGCTTTTTAAAAGTAGTGCCTGAAATGCTAATACATGCTGAAAATTTATACCATAGATCTTTAATATTCTATACCAGTTTTAACCATGACATGAAATAAAACTTGCAGTCACAATGCTACTTTATTCTTTTTACCTGACGCCTCTGAGCCTGCTCAGCCTCCTCAACAGCCTGGAGGCTAGAGTAGGAATCTTTCCAGGTCTTGACAAGAGCAGATGGCTTCCTTGTTCCCCTGGGGAGCTGATGACCAACAGTCCAGCAAGCACTTAAACCCCCGTGCCACCAGGGCCTCTTCTCCTCCCTGTACAGGAGATTCGTTTGCTTTGGGCTTCCACTTTCTGCGTTCAGGTTCATACGATCACTTTATTTAAAAACTAACCTTATTCCTACAATGTTTTTAAATTTTAAAAAATCATAAAACAATAAATGCCATGATTACCCAGATTACCACTTCTGAGGATACCCCATCCTGCTATCCCTTTAACTTTATTTGGGAGTGGCGTAGTTTGGTGTTTCTGATTTGGTGTGCAATTGGGTAGACACATTCTCTGTCATGTCAGATTCTACTGAGCAGTGTAGGATGCTTGGACTCTGGCAGCAATGGCACTTCCCAGTGATCGTGTCAATCCAGACAAAGTAAGAAATTTCCCCCATGATTCCCAAGCATCTCCTGAGGGAGTCTGTTGTCCTTTTTCCTCCTTTCATTCTCTTGAGACACCGGTTGTAAAATGACAAGAGTTGAGGACTTGATGCTATCTTGAATTCATGGGAAATGAGTCGCTTGCCACACCTGTAAAATGGGCACCATATTAGGCTTATTATAGAAGCCATATGCTATCTGTTACGCAGCGTGCCCACTATCTACTTGATCATGACCTGGCCTGTCCAGGAGAATCTGCCGACTTGAAGTAACATCTTACCTTTCATTCATTCCTCGCTGGAAAATGCACAGAAATAAGCCATCTACTTTCCATGAGTGCTCCACTCTGCACTGACATAGTTTGGGTCCTGTTTATTTTAGAAATTAGGAAACTTGAAATAGTTTCAAAAAATAAATATAGCTCTGTGATTGGGCATAGCAGTTACGCATTGGGCGATGCTTCTTGAGGCCAACAGTTCAAAGCCACCGGCCACTCCACGAGAGAAAGACGGGGCTTTCCACCCCAGTAACGAGTCAGTCTCAACAACTCACAGGGCAGTGAGTTCTGCCCTGGCCGATACGGTCACCACGAGCGGGCGTCGGCTCCAGGGCAGTGTTTGGTTTTCATTTGTCACCTGCTGGTGTCAGGTGAGATGTTGTAGAAAGAGTCGTGGAAGCAGTAAAACTCCCTGTGTGGAAAAGGTGATCTATGTTCCGACAACTGCACACCAGTCATGTCATAGGGATCCAGGAAGTTCTGCTCCACTGACAGATTCGTAGATAAAAAAGGAATCTTTTAGGGATTCTCGTAGAGAGCATTTCTTCTATGCGTTGGGAGTCAATTAGATTATCCCAACAGTTGTTCAAAATCTGAAGTTCTGTAGAGATGATAGATCAATCAATAGATGATAGGTAGGTAGATAGATGAAAACTTCTAGATAGATAGATAGATAATTTTGGGGGACAATAATATAGCTTCCATCCACTGAGTTCTAGCTGCAGACTCACATACACAAACTCTTTCTCCGCCCTCCTCCCCCCCCCCCCCGCCCCAGGCTTAACTAGGCAAACAATGTTTGGGAGCATTAACATGTCTCTGTTCCAAAAACAGTGAAAATAAAGAAGAGGGGAAAATATATCTTTAAAAGCACCTTGTTGAACCTTCTCATTTTATTTTAGGCTTCAGTGTTAAATAAAATGATTCTAGGAACAAAAATCATTTTCTTTAATTAAAGTAATTCACTCTGCTGAATCTATCCTGTTATGTTCCAGGAATTCCCCACCCCTCTCCACTCTGCTCTGAGACCTGGGAGGCAGAGCCTTGTAGACCATCAGCCAGACTGCACAGCTGCCTGGCTCCCAATTGAGTTTGGCCAATACGAGAGATCAGCAGGAAATGGACAGATGGGAAAGAATGAAAGAGGATGTTTCTTCTGGTCCCTCATCAGGTTGCCTGCATCCCTCATCTAAATGCCACCTTTCTGGACGGTCCTCACTTAGACATAGTCAGTGTCTCCAGAGTTTAGTAGCCATCTTGCCCTTGTCTCTTTAGACCTTGGGGGGCCACCGCTCCTGGTGTTATGTTGCACACCTTGAGGTATTGCACAATTCTTTGCTGCTTGCCCTAAATCTTGCAATAAATTCTTTCAATTATCCAGATTCGAGTATGTTCTCTATTCATTTTGGAGCCCTGGCTGGCACATTCACCTTGTTAATTTAATTTAATGTTTATCAGGAGTTAATACAGCTATCCTATCGTTCCTTAATTGCATCACATCAAGCAGCATTGTACAATTACTATCACAATCCGTTTCCATTCTTTTCCTTCCTGGACTCCTTGACATTGTCTCTCTTAGACGCCACCCTACCCCCAGAACTCCGTCCCCCTCCGCAGAAACCTGTATTCTACTTGCTGTTCCCACAGGCATATCAACCCTGGGTTTCATATCAAAAAACAAAAAGCATAACGTACATTCAAAAGGGTGACCTCCAATAACATCACACATCTGAGATAAACCCTAAGATGTACAAACAAAATACAGAAAATGTTGAAAACCAGATCGGGTCCAGCGTGCATCAGAGGAAGGATCAACAGACAGAATTTTCATGCTTCAAGGCAGGCTTATCGCTTTGATCTTCTACGCTCATCTCTCCAATGCACTCTGTTTAGTAACCACTTTCCTCCCATCCCTCTACGTTCACTTGGCAAGTTTGGCTGCAGAACTATTTAACGATGACATTGCCAATGTAGCAGAATGGCTTCAAGTGCTGATGTGGGCAGCCTCATGGTCGAGTTAAAAGCAGGGCTCTACCAATAACGTATTATGTGACCTTGAACAAATTTCTTAACCTTGAACATCTTACCAAACATCTCAATTTCTTCATATTTTAGTTACTTAGAGCGTACGGATATCCAGTTATTCCAGCACCATTTGTAGGAAGGCTATCCTTTCTGCATTGAGTTCCCAATGCTCTTTGTTAGCTATCACTTGACTGTTTTTGTGTGGAGCCATGGTGGTGCTATCAGGTGAGCAGTGAACTGCTAAGGTTGGTGGTTCAAACCCACCCACCACTGCAAGAGCTAGATGAAGCTATGTGCACATCAATAATTGTAAGCTCAGAGCAATGAATGTACAAATGTGCTTTACACAATGGATGTATGTATGGATTGTAATAAGTTGTATGAGCCCCTAATAAAACAATTTTAAAAATAATCATTGTAACCTCAAAACCCTAAATAGGATCAGTATAAGTCAGAATCTACTTGATGGTAATGAGTTATTTCTTAACTATCTAGCTTGTTCTAGTGATCAATTTGTCTGTTTCTTCGCCCATACCCCACTCTCTTGATCACTGTGACTTTATACATCTAGAAGTCAGCTAGTGTCAGTCTTCCAACCCTCTTCTTCCATATTGTGTTAACTATTCTATGCCTTTTGTCTTCCTGTCCACTTAGCATCTTTTTGTCAGTCTGCACAAACTATTTGCTGGGGTTTTGATTGAGATTGTGTGAAATCTATAAGTCAGCATTCTCACTCACCAGCTGTTCCACAGAGGAAAGATGAGGCTGTCTGCACCTGTCAAGATTCACAGCCTCGGGAAGACTGTGAAGCAGTTCTACTCTGTCCTGGAGGGGCTCTGTGAGCTAGAATGGCTTCATAGTGAATTTTTTATTTTACCCATGAACACAGATTATCTATTTGCTATATCATCTTTGATTTCCCTCATCAGAGTTTTGTAGTTTTCCTCCCTATAAGTCTTATAACGACAGACTTTTTTTTTCCTTTTCTTTTTTAAAATCGTTTTATTAGGGGCTCATACAACTTATCACAATCCATACGTATATCATTCTCAAAACATTTGCTCTACACCTAAGCCCCTGACATCATCTCCTCATTTTCCCCTCCCTCCCCGCTTCCCCCTCCCTCATGAACCCTTGATAATTTATAAATTATTATTTTGTCATATCTTACCCTGTCCGATGTCTCCCACGTTTCTGTTGTCCATCCTCCAGGGAGGAGGTCACATGTAGATCCTTGTAATCAGTTCCCCCTTTCCAACCCACCCTTCCTCTACCCTCCTAGTATCACCATTTACACCACTGGTCCTGAAGGGATCATCCGCCCTGGATTCCCTGCGTTTCCAGTTCCTATCTGTACCAGTGTACATCCTTTGGTCTAGCCAGACTTGCAAGGTAGAATTGGGATCATGATAGTGGGGATGGGGGGGGGGGCGAGGAAGCATTTAGGAACTAGAGAAAAGTTGTATGTTTCATCATTGCTACATCGCACCTGACTGGCTGGTCTCCTCCCCGAGACCCTTCTGTAAGGGGATGCCCAGTGGCCGACAAATGGGCTTTGGGTCTCAATCCCGTACTCACCCCCTCATTCACTATGATAAGATTTTTTATTCTGATGATGCCTGATGCCTCATCCCTCCAACACCTCATGATTGCACAGGCTGGTGTGCTTCTTCTGTGTGGGCTTTGTTGCTTCTCAGCTAGATGGCTGCTTGTTTACTGTCAAGCCTTTAAGAATCCTAGACACTATATCTTTTGATAGCCAGGCACCATCAACTTTGTCATATTTGCTTATGCATCCATTTGTCTTCAGCGATCGTATCAAGGAGGTAAGCACACAATGATCATTTTATTGGGGGCTCTTATCACAATCCATACATTCCTCCATTGTGTCAAGCACATCTGTACATATATTGCCATCATCTGTACATATATTGCCATCGTCATTTTCAAAACATTTTCTTTCTACTTGAGCCCATGGTACCAGTTCACTTCCCTCCTCCTCTACCCTCCCTCTCTCCAGAACCATTGATAATTTATAATTCTTTTTTTCATGTCTTACACTGACTGCTGTCTCTCTTCACCCATTTTTCTTTTGTCCACCCCCCTGGGAAGAAGTTATATGCAGATCATTGTGATAGCCCCTCTCACCCTCTCTGCCCCCCCACCTTCTCCTTCCTCTCCTGTTATTACTACTCTCATTATTGGTCCTGAGGGGTTTATCTGTCCTGGATTTCCTGTGATCCACTCTCTTATCTGTACCAGTGTACATGCTGTGGTCTAGCTGGGTTTGTAAGGTGGAATTGGGGCATGATAGTGAGGCCAAGGAAGCATTAACAAACTAGAGGAAGGTAGTATGTTTTGTTGGTGCTATATTTCATCTTGCCTGGCTCATCTCTATCTTGTGATCCCTCTGTAAGGGGATGTCCTATTGTCTGCAGATGGGCTTTGGGTCTCCACTCCACACTCCCTTTCATTCACATTCATAGGATATTTTTTGTTCTTGGTCTTTGATGCCTGATACCTGATCTCATCGACAGCTCATGATCTCACAGGCTGGTGTGCTTCTTCCATGTGGGCTCTGTTGCTTGTCAGCTAGATGGCCACTTATTTATCCTTAAGCCTTTAAGACCGCAGATGCTATATCCATTGATAGCTAGGCACCATCAGCTTTCTTGCCACATTTGCTTATGGACATACTTTGTCTTCACTGATTGTGGTAATAACAAACTTTTTAGGTGATATATCAAAAATTCAAAGCACAAAAGTCTGACAAATCAACCAAACCAAAAAAAGCACTCTTTCAAAAGACACCAATAACAAAATGAAAATGATATACTGCAGCTACAAAGAAAATATTCATGATACATGTACCCAATGGGGGATTCCTATCAGAACATCTAAATTACTTCCAAGCTAGATGGAAAAGATAAGCAACTGAATGAAAAAAGAAAAAGAAATTGTGAGTAGAAAATTAAACCCACAAAAATATTTAACATAGGGGGAATGACACAACCTACCTCAGAATTTTTAAAATATTATTATAACTCTTCGCTATAATAACTTCAGATGTTTAAAAAGAAAAAGAAAATAAAGACGTAGGCCATTGAGGGTAGACTACAAAGACTCTTTGTCCCCTCCCGAGTCCTATCTGGTTTCCAGACACATGTTATTTCCATGTTACCAGGCAACAGTGGTCATGCGTTGTGTATGTATATGTTCAAGTCCATGTTTTGATATATAAACACTGTTGTGTGGTTTCTAAAATGTACTGAGTGGATTTCTTTATCCAAAAGAATTAATGAGTTGTGAAAGACTGGCATGAAATCCCAGGTGGCCCTGACCAAAATTCACACTTCTCTGTTCATGAAGCACCCTGGAGATCCCTTTCTAGGTCTCAGAACCAGCCTGTTGTCCTGAGGGCCAGAGTTCTAGGGCATTGTGGTGAAAATGGATAGATGGTGAGGCCAAGGACAGCCGGGAGTGAACCAGCACTCTAGGAGTTAGCAGCAGGGCCCTTGGAGAAACTCAAGAAAGCTTCAACCCTGAAAAGACTAAGTATCAGAGGCAGGGGATGCAGTTGGGTAGCAAAAGAATGGTCTCAGTTCAGAGAAAGTGGGGGGAGGAGGATCTCTCAGCAAACGAGGGCTTGGACCCTGGTGAGTCATTCTGACTCGTTAGCTAGGCGGTCGCTTGGTGTCTGGTCAGTTTAAAGGTCCCAGAAGGACTAAGCATGACTTCTGGCCATAAACATTTTCCCCCTCCTTTCATATCAAGATAAAAGAAAGCATATCTTTGCCACCACCACTCCCCATTTGCCCTCCTGTCCCCTACCAGCTCCAGGCTGGTGACAGCTTAAGAAGGAGCACATGATAGGAGGGCAAAGCAGGGTGACGGATACGGTGCCATCCCATCCACCTCTCCCTCTCCAAGAAAACTCACCAGCCCATGGCTGAGAGCACTCTCTGAAGGAGAAAAAGCATCATCGAAAATGCTACCCAGCCAGTCTCACGGTGGGCCTGCCAAGTGGAAGTGAGACAGAAGACGAGAGATAAGCAGGTGAAAATGGCTCGCAGAGAGGTCAGAGAAGTCGATGTAAAAAGACGAGACAGGAGTCCGAGGAGCGTGGTCAAGTTCTTCAGCTTTCCCAACCCCACCGCCATCATGTCAGTTTAGCTGGGTCAATTAGCTGCCTGCTCTGTCTTCCTCTGTTGTTAATAATGGGCAATATCCTCTCCTTTTAAAGAACAAAAATGAGGGATTTGTGGTTATAGTAAGCTATCATTAAAAGCACATGAATTCCTAAAAGCCTCTGAAAATAAATTAGTCTTCACATTACCATCTGCAACCATTTCACCTCAGCGAGTGATCCCATTAGCCCTTGTGCACTTTAAATAGGAGCGGGCGTGGATATTACTTAAGGGAAGATCTCCAAGGGAAATCAAGTGGCTGCAGAGATCAAAAAGAGAAACTCCAAAGGTGGCATCTCTACTCTCACACGACTCCCAGCCAAGACCCCAGGGTCACACAGGGGACACTGGCTGGGCCATCTCTCAAAGAGAAAGACAGACTCCCCATACATGTCATCAATAACACTGCAGTGGAGCCAGAGTCAGAGAACAGTCTTCTTCTCGTCCCTCCCACTCTGTGGGTCTCTATTTTCCAATAAACTGGGAAACGTTTGAAATGATTCTCCAGCTGAATCATTGAGCAGTATCAGGTGTTATTGATGATGCCTCTATTTGGAAGATGTTTTTTCTGCTGACTTCTATAATGTACCACATTTTTGGCTGCTAACTTCCTCTGACCACCACTAGAAATAGCCTTAAATGAGGGACTTTTGTGGGCTCGGTCCTACACATCTTTCTCCCTCTGCTCTCTTTATACAATCTCAGCTATATTCATGGCTCTCATCACAAGCTTGGTTCAGTTGACTTCTTAATGGGTGTGACTACTCTGTTGGGTGTTGTTGAATTGGTTTCAGCTCATAGTAACCCTGTGTATCACAGAAGGAAACACTGTGCTATTGGATGCCAGCATCACAATGGTTAATATGTTACAACCAGTGTATCAATCCATCTCATTGAGAGTTACGTTCTTTCTCATCGACCTTCCACTTTTCTAAGCTAGATGTCCTCTTCTGGGCACCATGCCCTCCTTTACAGTATGTCCAAAGTATGTGAGATGAAGTCTCACCATCCTTGATTCCAAGGAGGATTCTGGCTGTACTTCTTCCGAGACAGATTTGCTTGTTCTTCTGGAATTCCACAGTACTCTCAGTAGTCTTTCCCAACACCCTAATTCAAAAGCATTAATTTTCTGGTCTTCCTTATATAGAGTCCCATTTGCATATTCATGTAAGGGATGAAAATGCCATTTGTACATTTCTGACATTTCCAAAATCAAATGTGTAACAAACACCCTACCTCCTGCCATGTAGGGATGCCAGTTAATGTTTTTTTTTTAATTGTTGCAACTAAGCAGGGACTCCAGGTGTTTTCCTTGTCCCCACCTGGATGATACCCCTCCCCCAAGATCACTAGGACACCACAGCTCAGATTGTGAATGCTGCCTGCTCCTTCCTCCCTATGTGAGTGAGTTACAAGGTTTTCAGGATTGTTAGCCTCATAACTTGGACAGCTTCAAGGGTCTCATTAACCTATCTTCATCCTGACCCAGTTCATGACCTGTATAAAACTAGACCCATTAGCACAAACTTTCCTGTTAAGCCTAGCCACCAGCTGGAAGAAGTAGCATTGTTTTTTCCAGGTTCATAAGCCCCAACTATGAAGGGGTGCCTCACAAACAAACAAAAAAAAAGTAAAAAGCTCTGTTGGACAGAGCTTTCATAGTACGCTCTTTTTCCTGCTAGGTGAGCATCAACCAATTTGCTCTGAGTTAGTGCACCCAGTGGTGTCGCCCGGGAAGGTTCTCTCTGATCATATTGAATTTTATCATAAAAGCAGTTTCACTCAAACCTCATTTTTTTAATGATTGTTTTAAGAGAACAGTGTGGGGCTGTGGAATTTTGTTTCCTGCTCAAGAAACATGCCACAGAAACTGAGGTCATGTGGAATGGAGCATATAAGGACAACATTAGGGGAAAAACTCAAGTGTATGAGTGCTTTTCCCATTTCAAAAAGTTGGAATAACAAACCTCGTTCTGGACATCTGTCAACTTCCCAAATATGAAAATGTCAATACATAGTTCATTCCACCAGGTCAGACTGTTAATCAAAACCTAGTTAGAGGTTTTCAAAAGATTGCCTAATAATGGGTGACAAAAAAAAGACCTGATTTGTGGCAGATGGGGCACTGGTTTTGCCACCACAACAATGCACCTGCTTACACAGCCATCTCAGTGTACCAGTTTTTGGCAAAACAAACACACACACAAAAAAGCAAAACAGTATACCTCTCTTGCCCCCCACACATTACTCAACCTGCCCTCTCCCACACCATGTGACTTCTTTTTATTTCTGAAAATGCAGAGGGGCATGAAAGACAGTGATTTGATGGCGTAGAAGAGGTGAAGGAAAAAACAAGGGAGGTGCTGTCAGCCTTCCAAACAGATGAGTTTGAAAACTGTTTCCAAGAATGGTAGATTTGACAAATAGATTAAGTGTAATGGAGAGTACTTTGAAGGTGATAGGTTGTTTTGTAAAAAATTTAAATACATAGCTTTGAAAAAAATTCAGTTTGGGGGTGGGGGCAGCCCCTCATAAATTGGCTTCATTTTTTAGTCTCCCAGCATCTATGCCTAGAGAGTCTCTCCTCCTCTGGGGCTGCATAGATGACACGTGGAATCTCTAGGATATCACGAAGCACTCCAACTGTACCTGTACCAAACCAGGCTCGTTCCTTTTCCTCTCTCTCTTTGTTTTTCTCTTAATTCCCTCTCGAAGGTGTAAGTCCCTAAAAAGCAGTTCTACTCTGTCCTATATAGGGATTATTGGGTTAAGGTACAGACCAGCAGAGAGAGAGAGAGAGTGTGTGTGTGTATGTGTGTGTGTGTATGTGTGTGTGTGAAGGACCAGATAATAAATATAGCAGGCTTTATTAATCAGCATCTCTTTTATAAGTATTTGACTTTACCTCTATAGCACACAAAAAAGACCCTGTCTATCAAAGATTTTGAAAATCATTATTTTCAAAAACAAACAGCAGACACGATTTGGTCCATTTGCCATGGATCGTGACACCCGCTCTAATGGAGTTACTACTACACCAGCCACAAGTGGAATTGAACATGCTCTTCCCTCCCAGCGCCTCCCTAATATTCTCAGTCTGTAGATTTTATGTCCTCAATGACTCAGATCCGCCGGCTCCTCCACGTTTCCTCTACGATCCCTCCCATCCTCTTTTGCCTTGATGGCCACACTGGGCTCTGAACGTCTCTACTCGCATTAAATCTCAGCCTCCTCCCCAAAGTGCTCTACAGCGTCACACAGATCTCCTCAAAATGCAGCCCTCACCACACCACTGGACTCACTGCCATGCCAGTGTGAATGAATGAAGGGACCTGGAGGCTCAGAAGGATGAACCTTCCTCCTACCTCTGCGTGAATCAGTTGTTCCGCTCCTATCTTATATACATATATTGGAATTCTGTTAAATGTTTCTTGTGAAGAGTGGTGTAATATGTCTGACAGCCATGAGCGAGGCTATTATTTACCTCTGCAGGGCTTCCCGGGAGCCGGTGAAAATGGAAGGAGCAGGCCCCTGTGCAGGAATGCCGCCCTACAGAGCAAGTCGGGCCCTGGAGACCCTGGCCTTTGTTCCTGCTGCGATAATGGAAAGACGAACCACTTGGGTTGCACTATTTTGAATCTCCTGCTTTCACTTTTAAAAGCACGAGAGCTTTCTTTCATAGTACTTTTCTCCTGAGGAAGAAAGTATCGCCGAGATGATTCTTTGTCCTCCCTAGAGGTCAAATGTCTCGTTGCACATCAGACCACGTTAGACAGTTGTCCCTGTCCAACAAGTTCGAGAAAGTATTCATGAAGGACTTCAAAATAACGATTCTCATCTGATCGCGATGAGCTAATTGGCCCACTGTGCTGGCTTTGAAATGCCTGTCTGTTCAGTGTCGTGTTGGAATTATATGTCTATCCTCATTAGATCCTGGCATCGCGTCAAAATTTTGTGTGTTGAGCTTGAGAGAGTGGCAACTTCTAGTTGAATTTAAAGTTTTACATTAAAGGTGATACATCTCGTGTTTTCAGAAAAGACTCTTGTGTCCATCTATGGAAGATGATGTAGTATCCTAGAAAGAGCTTTGAGTAGGAGTTGGGAGACCTAGCCTCTAGCCCTGTATCTATCACTAGAGACTGCTGACTTAACAACTAATTCCTCTAAATCTATTTCTTCAACTTAATAATGAGGGTAGGGGGAAAAAGGAAGATGGAAGAACCTTTCCCAACTACCTGGAGTAGTGGCCCTTGGAACCTCTGTAAAAGACTGAATATTTACAAGAGATAAGTTTAGTATTGTTGCTATTATTTATCAAGATCCCCTAAGACAATCGGCATGTTGACACGGTTCTGACCCAACCTGTGGAGGCATGTGGCAGCCAACTAAGAAAGAGGGGAAGAGAGAGAAAACAAAAGACAAACTCAAGTGCTGGGGGAACAGGGCTCTAAATTACCCACGGGGAGGGCATTGTTTATGTGTCCACAGGAAAGGGAGAGAGGGACCAGAACCCATCCCAGAGCTCCAAGCCCTCAGGGCAGCCCACTGGCATGGAGCAGCGAACTAACAGAGGATGACAATCGGTCTGAGCTATGCTGATGCCTCCCCCAGAAAAATATAATACAGAGGACAGCACTGAAGAGAGAGAGAGAGAGAGAGAGAACAAACCCCAGCATGGCCTACCTAGCCCCAAGCAGCCAGAGAGGACTGTAGGGCCTGCCCCAACATGAGACATGATGTTTCCTGACTGACCCAAAGCACTATGGGGAACAGCACTGGAGACACTGTGAGGAAAGTGCGCCCGGTCTGCCCCATGCTCAGTGGGGTGAAACGCAAAGGGAGTAGGGCAGCAAGGGGAGCAAAGTAACCAAGTCCCTGCGGAATGCTGAAAATAGACTTCTGACTCAGAGACAGGGCTTGGCACATCATCAGACCCGAATGGAAAACATTAATAAGGGCCATCAGGCAAATCTGGAACTATCTATGGGGTAGTTTTTGTTTGTTTGTTTGTTTGTTTGTTTTGCCTTATGTCTATCTATAAAAGATAGGCAGGACAAGCAATCCCGAGGAGAAAACAATGGGACTGATGGTCCCTGGGGAGGATATGGGAGAGAATTGCACTGGGATGGGGAGGGGGTAGCCAACAAACTCAGGGATGAGGGAACAACCAGAGACATAAAAATGATGGCGAGGAGGTCTGATGGTGTTTGATCAAGTGCAATGTATCCAAGAGGAATTACTGAGAGCTGAGTGAAGGGTGAGCATGATAGTGGGGCAGGAGGAAGGTGAAAGGAAATAGAGGAAAGAAGTAGGAAGCAAAATCCACTTATAGAGGCATAGCTATAAGCATGTATATATGTAAGTATATTAATTTATAATTAAAGGGATAGAGGCCAATATGCATATATTATTTTGCTAAGTATTAAGATAGCAAACAGACTTTGGGCCACTACTCAAAGCCTGCCTAAACACAAGAATACTTTGTTCTAATAACCTGACACTCTTTGATACTTGTCTTCCCAACATGATCACTGAAGACAAAATGGGTGCACAATGAAACATGGTGAAGAAAGTGGATGGTGCCTGGCTATCAAAATATATAATGTCTGGGGTCTTAAAGGCTTAAAATTAAACAAGCAGCCATCTAGCAGGAAGCAAATAAGCCCACATGGAAGAAGCACAGCAGCCTGTGTGATCACGAGGTGTTGAGGGGATCAAATATCAAAAGATCCCGAACAAACAATTACATCAATGTGAATGAGTGGGGTTGGAGTGGAGACTCAAAGCTCCTCTGTAGACAATTGGACATCCCCCACAGAAGGGTTACAAGGAAAGGAGGATTCAACCAGGGTGCAGTATAGCACCAACACAAGACACATCATTTGGGGGCGGGGGGTGGGGGTAGTGGGAGAGAGGTGGTAAAAGGAAGAGCTGATACCAAGGGTTCAAGTAGAAAGCAAATGTTTCAAGAATGATGATGGGAACAAATGTACAAATGTGCTTGACACAATGTATGTGTGTATGGGTTGCGATAAGAATTGTACAATCCCCCAATAAAATGATTTTTTTTAAGATACATCATTCCTCTAGTTCCTGAATGCTTCCTTCACACACATACTCCCCCTCCACCTCCCCCCCACACACACACTTTCATGACCCAGTTCTACCTTACACATCCAGCTAGACTGCAGTACGCACATTGGCACAGATAAGAACTCTCTACACATGGAATTCAGGACAGATAAACCCCTCAAGACCAGTAGTGGGAGTAGTGATATTATGAGGGTAGGGGGATGGTGGGGGTGGAGGTGGGAAAGGGGGAGAAAGTGGGAAACCATCACAGGGTTGGATATATAGCACACACACACTCCCCAAGAGAGACGAATAACAGAAAGGTGGGTGAAGGGAGACAACAGATAATGTAAGACATTAAATAACAGTAATAATACAAATTGATCATGGATTCATAAGGGTGGGAGATTGAGGGAGGGAGAAAAAGAGGAGCTGATAGCAAGTGCTTAAGTAGAAAGAAAATGTTTTGGGAATGTTGATGACAACATATGTGCAAGTGTTAATACAATGCTTAATACAATGGAATGATGGATTATGGTAAGGCTTGTAAGAGCCCCCCCAATAAAATGATTAATAAAAACGAAGATAGTATAATATGAAGCATTACATAGCAAATAGGAAAAACAAGATAAGCACAATCTACAAACTATTGAAGAATAATAACTAATTGATGAGAATTTGCAAATTATGGATGAACAATAGTTCATCAGTGCCCCTTTATGCAAATATTATTAATTCCCAGTATGTAAAATATTTCCAACTAACTGAGTAATTATTACAGAGAGGGCCAAATATCCAGATGTTGGGACCATCAAGTAAATCATTTCAAATAATTTAGACTTGGATAAAGAGAATTGTTCAAAAACAAGATGAAAAATAATTCAGGCCACTTTTGATAGAAAAATAACTCAATCAGTTCATTCTTTCAGATGTGAAATGGGGCTGTAATGGACATCACCTAAGCGCAGGGGTTAGTCCACTAGAAATATTGCCTCAACACAGACCTGGGGATATGTTCAAACATAGGTGCAAATTCTTGCAAAGATTTTCACCATAGTATTATTAATGATGGTGAAAACAGGAAACTGTATTGTCCAACTATAAGAGGTAATTAAGGCATAATTAAGAATATACAGCATGAAATTTCAATAGTATACAAGGGAGCTATTGAAAGTCACCAGAAGTATATTCAAAGAATATACATACAAGAATGTTTTGAACATCTTTTCTCAAAAATGCCCGAAACGAGAACTGATTCAAATGTTTATCAATAGAAAAATGGATAACCTAGCCAGATTGTATTATATTCATATAATAAAGTACTACTCAGCAATTTAAAAAATTGAACTACTTCACAAACTAAAACATGAACAAATCTCAAAAAGATTATATTGAGAAAGAAGCCAAATCCATGAGACTATATTCCACATGACTCCATTTAATTTAAGTAAAAGAACACAAAAGGGCAAACCTTGGTTATCTTGGGGTTAGTTACAGGCGTTCACCAGTAGATGAAAGAGTTCTGTATCTTGATTGAACCCTCCCTGGTGCCATGCATCTGGAGAACTCACCTAACTGCAGAGTGTACCGCTAAAAGTTATCTCAACCAAAAAATTATTGTGAAGCAATGTATATTTATGTGGTAACATTTCCATAGTGTGTTGCTAAAGGTAAAACAGTGACTAAAAAACAATAGAAGCTTCCAGGCTTTGAAAGAAGAGAGCAAGGAGGGAAAGAGGAAGGAGGGAGCAAGAAAGGAAGGAATAAATGAGGGAATGAGGGAAATGTGGGAAATGTGGGAAATGTGGGATCAAGGACATAGAAACATGATAGCAATGACAACTTTGTAGTAAAGTAACTATGAATGAGTTCTATTCTTTTGAGCTTCCACACTGAGCATTTATTATATCTGTGGGGGGGGGATATATTTCAAACTATAAAATGACCCCCGAAAGTGTGAATTTGGGAAGACAGTAGAGTCAATTCAACCATGTCTAGTAGGATTTACTTAGTATTTGGTAGAATGAAATTCAAATCATGACTATATGTTTCTGCAACTTTTGGTGTCTTAGGCAGAGGATAAAACTATTCAAAATATGTTCGTATTTTTTTTCTTTTTAATTGGTGGCACCCCAGCTCTACAATTTTCCAACAAGATGGACAATTTGGGAAATGCCACTTTCTGTTATAACAAATCAGAGAAATGCCGGTGATTGTTTGAGAGAAGGGTTAGTTTGGTGTCGGAAGGAGACTTTCGTTTTCAAGGCTAGATGCGAGTTCTGCTTCCAGAAAAATCCAATGAGAAGGGGAATAAGAGGACACTGTCACTCTACCTTCAAAATGCATTTGCAACATGACATAGAGGGAAAGGAGAAAAGCTCACAAAATTGAATGTTAGTTCCTTGAAATCTATATCTCTGATAATGTGGTGGTTAGGCATGTCAAAAATCTATTTTTCCCTTCATCTTGATCAAATTAAATTTAAATGTCCTTTTTGGTTTTCTGTGTTTAGAATTTTGAAAAATAGATTGAAGAGAGTGAAATATCTATATTGGCTTTTTTTCCTCTAGAATTTGAAGTAATTTGATGTGAATGGTCAGGTTATAGAATGTCACAACTTGTGTGGTGTTCTAAAGCAGCGATGGGCAGAAGCACTGGGAATTTTTCCATGTTAAGCATGAGCGAATTTTAAGACGGCAAAAGTTGTTGGAGATAATCTAGTCTAGGGTACAGGAATAGGTTTGGGTTTCATATGTCATCTCTATTGGTTTGATTGAATTTACCTAGATTGCAGGGCTGAGAAGTATTCAAAGGTTCCATCCTTGCTGAGCATGCCAGCAGTCGATAATTGATGTCCTTAATCTGGCCTGGGCATGGGAGGGGAACGTGGTGGTGAGCAGGTTAAGTCAAGTATCAATTGTCCTGGCTGTCAGCCAGCCCACTGATTGCACAAAGGAAGAAAGTGAGGCCCAGAGCTCTGATTCATTTGAATAACTAAACGCAATCATGCCCATCGGCCTTCTCTATCCTCCTCAACTATCGAGGCCCGCTCTCAATCACATTCACCCAGTTCCAAAATTTACCTCCACATCCCCAGAATCCTTGTATTATTGCCTAATTTTTACATTGACTATCAACCACCAGTTTTTCATGAGGTCAGTTTTGACTCATGATGATTTCACGTGTCAGTGTAGGAACTGTGCCCCCATTGAGTATTCAATGGTTGAGTTATTGAAGCAGATTGCCAAACTTTTCTGGGTGAATTTGAACCTCCAACCTTTCAGTGAGCAGGTGAGGACATTAACCCTTTGCATGTCTCAGGAACTCCACATGTGCCACAACTCAGGGTTTAGCAATTCCATAATAGCCCCTGGAGGCCATCGAAATATCTCTGCTGCCATCGCATGCCTCAAAGCTCAAGGTGTCAATGAAGTTACAAAAAAAAAAAAATGTGTTGTCATTACACAATTCTTAGATTAGCTGAGAATCTTCTTACAAGCATATTTTGATTCCAATCTATTGTAACCAAATTTTGACTGCTATGATCCAATTCTTTTGCTCAGGTATTCATGTCAGGAAGAATGGCACCATTACATATTTGGCACAATAGTTCTCAAACAGGAGATTGGTTAAATTGCTTAGATCCGACACTCCTTAAACGAAAAGTTTGCTCCTTGTCTGTCATCATTTCCCCATCCAAAATGACCTTTTACCTCTTTAGATCACAACTTTGAGATTTTGTCCTGCTCATCTTCAACCTCTTCCATCTCTTTCTCTGTATCCTCATCGTTAGGTTTCTTTTGTGTGTAGGTAGGTGGTTTGTGGGGTTTTGAGTTATTTTTTGATGAAGGTAAACTCCTTTAGAGATTAAAAAAAGAAGTCTAAGTAAGCCAAAGATATAGAGTCTTTATATGGATGTTTAGATTCTCAAGGATCATGATAGAATTCACGTGTATTCGGATGAAAGGAAAAAGGTCAGCCAGGTGCGAAAATATTCATCTAAAGCAGGTTTCCCAAAGTGGGCAATACTGCCCCCTGTGGGCATTGGAATTATCCAAGAATGGGGAGGGGCCTGCAAAAGCAGAACCTACACTTAAACTTGATTGGGGACTATAGGGCAACTGTTTTTCATTGCCAGGGGGGCAGCATTTTTTTTTCTAAAAGGAAAGTCGTAAGCCAAACATGTTTGTGAATGTACGACCTAAAATCTGCCGAATTGTTGTCCAGCCTGTTACCTTACGGAAACCTAGCTCAAGGTGTTTCTCTCACGAAACTGCTGGGTGGATTCAAACTGCCAACCTTTCACCATTGCACCACCAGGGCTCCTTGCTGCTTAATTAGTCACCTCCATACAGAGTGTCTAAATCCCACAATTATTTGTACATGATAAGACTTATGATTTTGTGACTTGGCTGGAATGACTGGGATAACGGAATCTTTTAGTCCAAGTGGCATCAACAGTTGACCTTGGCAGTTGGCTGGGAGCTCAATGGTCTATGAGCTAGATCTAGGCTTGGTTGGTATTCAGCAGGTTGGCTTGTCTCTGCTCCCCTTGGTTACTATCCTCCCATCGGCTTTGCTGGGTTTGTTCAAAAAGTGAAAGTAGCCAAGGAGATTACGAGGCATTGCCACAATGAGTGCTACAAAGCTTACTGAGATTCTGGCTCAGAACTAGCAACTCATGTGGCCAATTCAGATTTAAAGGGTAGGAAAATGAACACCATCTCTTAATAGAAGGCACTATAAAGATGTTGTGGCCACTTGTAATCGATCACACAAGACATAAGTTAGGATGTGTGTGGACTCTATGCAGATGCTGAAATTCTCAGAGATATGAAGCAGGTGACACAAACTTCATCTAATGTGGAGCGTAAGGAGAAGATGACGGTGAAGAGGAGAAAGAAGATGGAGTTGAGGCTCAAATTCCAAGAGGATATGATATGGGATCTGGAAATAGCAATGACAAGGAGAGAGTCAACCCTGCTCCTTACGCTTTAGTCCTTGGGAAATGTCTCAGAAATCGACCTCCATCCAAGAAAATACAGTCCTCCGGGAAGGCCAGGCTTTCCATTAAGAGAAGAGGAGATAAAAAAGCATTTCAATAAAGAGGAGCTTGTGCACCTCACTGGACACTGTAGAAAGTTGGGAGAAGGAACAAAAGAGAAAGTGTAACTGAGAGGCAGAAAAGAGAGGACTTTGATGATTAGAGTATAGAAAAGACTTGCATCACTACAGGAAGATGGCAGGGTCAGAGGCAAGGAATAAGCTAGCCTCAAAGCTCTTCACAGAAATTTGCTCAAGAGGTGGTCTTGATACTGACCTTGGCCCCGTGTTTGCAGAACTCTGAACCTGCCTGCTGTAGGCTCCAGGTGGCACAGTCAATGAATGGAGTGGCTTCAGTTGCCATAAGATTGAGCCAACATTTAAACTCTGGGGTAACAGGTTTATTTTAGATAAATATTTTTTAATTTTAATATAAACATGTCCTGTGCAATATTTGGAACACATTTTTACTTGGAAAATTATCTGTTACTTGTCAAATATAACTGAGCATCTTATATTTTCTCTGGCAGCCTTGGCAGAAGGGGAAGAAAATGTAGCAAATGCTGGCAAGGTCTGGTGCAAAGAACTATTCCTGGTGGCTACCTAGAGAAGGGGGATGGTACAAACGGTTAATGTGCTCAGCTGCTAGCCAAAAGTTTGGAGGTTCCAATTCACACAGAGGTGCCCAGAAGAGAGGTCTGGAAATCTACATCTGAAAAACATCAGCCCTTGGAAACCCTGTAGAGCACAGTTCTTTCTGATACACAGTGGATCACCATGAGTCGTGAACACCACCATTAATCTGTCCTGTGCCCAGTATAATGGCTTGCGTGTCAATGATATTTCAAATACCAGCAGAGTCACCCAAGGTGGATAGGGTTCATTGAGATTCCAGACGACGACTGACTAGAAAGAAGGGCATGGCCCTCTAATTTCAATAATTAGTCCATGAAAGCCTTATGAATCATGACAGAATATGCTAAAAGATGAACTACCCCTCCCCAAAGGAAGCCACTGCAAATGACCTGGGTAGTGTGTGCATACATACCAACGATCCTGAAGATGGCACAGGACTGGTGTGGTAGTTACATAATCTGTTGTCAACTTGAGACTTAAAAGTGAAGGAGTGGAGTTTATCCTACCAACCAGGTCGCAGCTTGATGACCTCATTTGGAGGTAAATAGCTCAATGGAGGCGGGACACTCACTTACTCCCTGTGAGACATTCCTGTTGACAAGACACATGGAGCTACATTAGAGTCCTGGAGCTGGAGGAGCAACATGGAGACCCACGCCTGTGCTGAGATGCTTATATTGCCACTGGATCCACAAGACTTTCCACCCACTGGCCTGTGGCCTTCCCGCATTCAGCATCATTGCATGCACTTTGTAAGTCTGAAGGGAACTTTTTAGATTGGTATCAGACATATGGGCTCATTTCAGACTTATGGACTTGATCTGGACTGGACTGGGATGTTTCCTCAATATTCAATTACTCTTGTATATATCGTTCTTTCTTACATACATGTGAGTGTCTATGAATTTGGTTCTCTAGTCTAGCCAGACTAACACAACTGGCCAATGTTTTGTTCTCTTGTACATGGACTTACCACAATTCGGATCCCACTTCACGGCATCTAACAACCAATGCTAGAAATTAAGTCTTCTGATTTGCCCCTACTTCTACTCGGCAAGTATATTTTCTCGTTCTTTGTCCTCATAGCTCAGCCCTGCCTCTTTCGTTTCATTCATCATTTCTCCCATCACTCTCTTGGCCTTCAACTCTCCCGGTGCCAATCCAAGGCTTTCCCTTCCTGCTCATCATTGTCTAGCCATGCCAGTCAACTTCAGGCTCATTATAAAATGTACATTCCTATTCCACCACTCACACTTCCCGATTTCTGTCCCCAGAAGAAAGGGAGTGAAATTGCCATTGAGAGAGGGAATGCTCCTTCAATCACACCATCATTCTGCAACCCTGCTGCTGCTGCTGGAGGAATTTGTCCCGAATTTTGCAAATCAGCAATGAAAGAGGCACCCATTAAGAAATACCAAATGACCTCCTCCCTGGGAGACGGACAGCAGAGAAGGGGGAGAAGGGAGACTCCGGATAGGGCAAGATATGACAAAATAACAATGTATAAATTACCAAGGGCACATGAGGGAGGGGGGGCGGGGAGGGAGGGGGAAAAAAAGAGGACCTGATGCAAATGGCTTAAGTGGAGAGCAAATGCTTTGAGAATGATTGGGGCAGGGAATGTGCAGATGTGCTTTATACAATTGATGTATGTATATGTACGGATTGTGATAAGAGTTGTATGAGCCCCTAATAAAATGTAAAAAAAGAAAAGAGGAGAAAAAAAAGAAAATGATTAGGGAAAAGAATGTACAGATGTGCTTTATACAATTGTATGGATTGTGATAAGAGTTGTATGAGCCCCTAATAAAATGTTAAAAAAAAAAAAGAAATACCAAATGAGGGATCTACACATAACCTCCTCTCTGGGGGATGGGCAACAGGAAAGTGGGTGAAGGGAGATGCCGGGCAGTGTAAGATAAGATAAAATAATAATTTATAAATTATTAAGGGTTCATGAGGGAGGGGGAGCAGGGAGGGAGGGGGAGGGAAAAAAGGAAAATGAGGAGCTGATTCCAGGGACCCAAGCGGAAGGTGAATTGTGAGAATGATGAGAGCAACGAATGTATACGTGTGCTTTACACAATTGATGTATGTGTGGATTGTGATAAGAGTTGTATGGGCCCCAATAAAATGGTTTAAAAAAGATACACCAAATGAAATATTTAAATATGATCTAGATTGCATAGCTTCAGCTTGAGGAAAACCATCATCCAGCTGATTACAGACACCCTGGAGGTCCGTAGGATGGGCTGCTTCCTTTCGAAAACAGTGAATAAATACCAAAACGAAGTACTTAAAATCGCTTTACAATACACCTCAGCCCAGAGCCAATAAATTAATAAAACCTGATAAGTTTTCGAGTCCCCCTGAGGGGTGCACATGCAGCTTGCTACACAGCGCATTCTCAGCAACATCGCAGAACAGCGAGAGTTCATTTTTTTTCATTCCCTGGGTGGCAAGGCCGAGATAATTTTTCACTGCCAGACCCTCTTTTAAAAAACACATAGTTATTAGTATAGATTGCTTAATAGTGATTTTTCCTGTCACCTCTTTTTGATTCTTCTTGATTTGCTTTTGAGGAATTCCAACTTACAAATAAGGAGCTCTGCAGATGGCTTTTATCTTATTTACTCAAGGATTTTCAGTGCACTCTGTAGTCAGTGGGGTACACTTATCCCCGTGTTGGGCAGGGAATTGCATACCCATCTCCTATTACTGTTCATAAATTATTGTTCCCATATGCACCATCCTGAAAATGTACCCCAATGGGCTTTGTTTGTGCTGTGTACTCCTGCAGTTGGCAGTGTTAGGAATCTCACCAGAAACCTGGATAAAACCAATTAAAAAGCAAATCTCTCCTTCCCTGTTCCAATAATGCTGACCAAAGAACGTGAACATAAGGAAATAAACGTGAATTATTTTCTAGGTTTTGCATAAACACCGTAAATTTTAAAATACACCTTCATTCTGAACACACCGCCAGGTCCCCTGGGGAGCTCTGTTTACAAACCATTTAAAGACACATCATGCAAGCAGCCTACCTTTTTAATTCTAATGACTGCAGATCCTTTGCATTCTGGCTGTTCAGGGGTTGGGGCTCGGAAGGTCACACAAGGAAGTGACAGCACAGAGAAGCTACCATCACTAGTGACACACAAATTAGACTTGACCTCATTGGTAACAGCAGTTAACCTCAAGTCCATTCTCCGTTACCCTCCTCGCTGGTTATAAGGTTGCTTTGTAGCATAAAGACAATTGCAAGATGGCACAGAACTGGGGAATCTTCCACTCGGTTGTTCAGAAGGTTGCCATGAAAGGTTTGTGGAATTGATGGTCTCCCATGTTTGGTTTCCTACTTACCAGCTGAGGTAGGATTCCAATAGCTCTCAGTGTCCCGAGGAAGCTTGAAAGCTGTTTCCCAGGCCTCGGATGACAATTGTGGAGAGCAAAAGCTGGTCAGTAAGCTGTTGCTTCTGCTAAGTATCTTGAGTGGATTTCAGCCTGTAACAATCTACGTGACAGAACAGAACTAACCCAAAGAATTTTCTAAACTTTATCAGAGGAGGCTTGGTGGCCCTATCAGGTAAGCACTGGACTGCTCACCCAAGGCTAGCAGTTCGAGCCCACAGCCTCTCTGAGAGATCAAGATGAGACTGCCTACTTCTGTCAAGATATGTAGCCTTGGAAACTCTATGGAAGCATTTCTCAAAGTGGGTGATACCACACCACCACCCCAGTGGGTGCTGGAATGGTCCAGGGAAGGGCTGCATCATGTTCCACAGGGAAAACGTTTTTAATGGCCAAGGAGGCTTTTTTTTTTTCTTTCTGGAAAAAAAAAGTGATAGGCCAAATCTGGAGAGGTGCTATCATGGTGAATCCGAATCAACTCGGGAGCAGTGGGGTTGGGGTTTTTTTGCCTTCTTTTGATTCAGGGTCTCTGCTGGAGCAGATTGTCCAGCCTTCCCTGTTGTAGCTGCTAAGTGGCTTTGAACCACCTACCCTGTGCTTTGCAGCCAAGCACTAAAAGTTATTCCAGCAGAGCTTCTTTCTATTTGGTAAACAAGAGCGGATGCCATCCGGTCTTATTTCCTTTCTCTCTCTTCTTTCAGAACTAATCTGAATTATTGTTGGTGTTAGCTGCTGTGAAGTGGCCTCCGACTCATGCAGAAGGGACCAAACGGCTGCCTGGCCCCTGTCTATAAGGAGCTGGCCGTTAGACCTGTGCTACCCATAGTGTTTGCACTGGCTGATTTTCAGAAGCTGACCTAATCAGATCTTCCTAACCAACCTGCTAGGCATCAACACAACAAATACACCTCCCTGCCATATTCAGGGAGTGTTCTGGCGGGTGGTGGTTTACACACTGGGCTGGTAGCTGAAAGGTCAGCAGTTCAAACCAAGCATCCCCTCTATGAAAGAAAGAGGAGGCTGTCTGCTCATGTAAAGATGGATAGCCTTGGAAACCCAAAGAGGCGGTTCCGCTCTGTCCTATTACTAGGCCTCAGCTCTGTGGCAATGGATTTGGACATGAGATGCGTTGACAAGAAATTGAACCTCAATCTCCTGCTTATTCTACCACTGAACCATCACCACCCCCTAGTCTTAATTACTAGGGAACATTGTTTCACTACTTTCCCCCTTTTGTTTTACTTTCAAAGATGGTTGCTTTCCTTCACAAATAGATACCTCTCAGAAGTGCTTTCATTAAGACCTAGCTACCACCTGAAAAGCAAAACAAAAATGTAGCCACACAATAACCTACAGTGATCCACTAAACAAAAGTGAGCCGTGTGGCTCATGAGTAATACAGAGTTGTCATTTAGATGGAGGAGAAGAGGCATATTTTGGTAAAATCAGAGAAACTAGCTTCTGAGATAAAAAATACACTAAATTATTTGTGAGTAATTTTTCTTCTCTCCACACACCTGTTTTTTTCATTATTAGAGAATGGATTATGCTTTTGATGGCCCCAGAAATGCAACGTGGGAAGAGCTAAACATCATTTTCGCAGTTATGTATGCAGATTTTAATGAGAATTGTTTAATTCCAGTCCATCAGTGCCCACTGCATTTTCATCATCATCATCAATATCTTCACCCACCTCTTTCCTTCCCTAGCCTGCTACCGCAGCCTGATTAATGGACAAGGAGCAGGAAAGACTTTTAAAAAAAAGATGCTTTGCTTAGAGCATCTGTTTATGTTTTAAGAAAACAAATAAAGCCAGGCATATTAAAGAGTCTGGTGTTTAGAAACAAAGAAAACAACCCAGATTAGAGGAACGTGAACTGTTCCCTGGGGAGAAACCCTAGCGGTTAAACTGTTTCATCAGCAACAAGACAGAAATGGTTTTAATGGTGTTTTGAGCTTCTTATTCTTGCAAAAAGAGCAGCCAGGCTCACAAAGCCCCCGAAGTTGAGCAAGGCTGTGCATTTGAAGAGTGGACGATTATGTGGTGCAATATTCCATTAAGCCGCTGGCATCCCAGTCCAGCTCCACGGAGCCTGTGACCTGCCTTCATGCGGGACGATTTTTCAGGTTAAGCCGACTAATACTAGGGAGAGCAATTAAAAGGGCTTCTCGATGATTCCGATCTAGAAAGAGGTGAACTTTGTAGTACAAAACAAAAACACTCCCGGCAAAGCGTATTGCACAGTGATTGAAATCAGACAGGATAGACAGCTGAAGCTGTCTACTTACATAGGAGCAAGAGTGTATTTATGGGGTTGATCGTCTCGCGCCCTTTCCAGCGAAACGTCTAAAACCCCTTTTCCTTGTTTTTATTTTCCATCCTCGCGTCCTCCCATTTTCCCCCCTTCCTATATGAACTCCGCTGTAGCCTCCCCTGTCTTTCATGTCACCGTCACCATGAAATGCTGGCTGCCACCGTCAGGTTATCTTAGGAGAAAGTTCGCGATTTGTCACAGTCGCAAATCTCACTGAGAGCACGGCAGGCCGCGTCCTGCAGAACGTCCCCATTGGAGGCGTGGCAAGGTCGCCCTCCCTGGGGCTGAACTACCGAGTGGGGCCCTTCTATTCCATGCTTCCCTTTGCCTGCATCGAGGCTGTTTGTCCGAGCTCGTGTTTGGGGGTAGGAGTTCTTTGGGACAACTTGTCATCATTGCTGTACAAGAAAGGACAACCTTGTCTAGTACATTAATTAGAACGTGGCCTCAAAGGGAATATTTTTGAGCAGTGAACACAAGAAGTCTTCTGGTAAAGGAAACATACACACACACACACACACACACACACACACACGCAGAAAGGTTCCAAATACCGAGCTGCATTGTTTGCAGAAAGCCGAACTGAGCCGTGCCAGGCGCCCTCTTGAATTTCCACAAGAACACAGTTTCAGATCATCTGCATGCAGGGCCGGAGTCATGGCCCTGGAACCGATAATTGCCTCTGACAGGATTTAATTACCTTCTCTAAGACCTTTTCTCTGTTTGATTGGAGACCACCCCCTGCCTCCGATCAAATCAGACAGTAATAACACGCTGAAGCGCAGCAGCCAATCACGAGTCAAGTCTGAACAGTGACCTTGCTGAGTCGAAGCTGATTGGTGGTGTCAGGCTTGTCAACGGTGTCAGTGAACCATCAGGCAAGAAAGAGCGCGGGGGGGGGGGGGGGGGGGGGGGGGAGCGAGTGGAGCCCGGGAGATAAGAGACCGGCATGAATGCTAAGGGAGGCTGTCAGCATTCAAGGCTCCAGGCCGCCTGACAGGCAACCTTGCACAAAAGCAAAAATATCCGAGAACTCGTACAAGTCGAAACTATTCAGGATGGGGAAAGGCTCCCTTCGCCACTTTGGGGGGCCCATGCAAGATAGAATGCACACGCAATTCAGTGAAAGTGACAGATACACGTACGCGATGGGAAAGAAAAAATTTTTTAAAGAAGGGGGCAAAAAAGCAAACACAAAAAGCAAAACCCAATGATTTCCCCCATCCCCACGCCCTTTGGGAGGGGGCTGTTTTGAACGATTGCTTTGCTTTTCAATTTCTCCCCCCAACTGCAGGACTGAGAGAGCTGGTGTTTAAGATGCACCACAGAATTCTGCTTTAATATTAACCTGACTTCCCAGTCGCTGTATTATTTATGACCATTTTAGTGTGGGGCATGAGCCTATCTCTTCTTAAAGAATAATGCATTCATTAAACGACCAATCTTTGCATACATATAATTTTAAGATAATTTATAGTGATGTGTGCAAAATTTTTTTTAAAGATTTAACTATGATATAAAATTTGGCTAACCTCTATTCCACTGAGAGAGGAGTTTTTCCCCAGAAAAATATCACTGAAGCATCAGAGTTACAATATGCAAAAAGTCTCTTACAAAATGGCAATGAACTGAGATTTGGAAGAGAAATACAGCACGTTGGTAGTTCTGTATTAATTTGGAGCTTAATTTATTCATTACATTTGTCTGTAAATAATTTTCACATAGCATTTTTAAAATTCTGATTTAAATACCCCTTTACACATGCAGCAACTGATATATAAAATTATATTTGCAGAGGTTTATTGAAATTTCTCTTCATTTAAAGAACAGAAATCTGCTATATTTCATAGAAATGGAATGCTTACCAATTATGATTCACAGCATTAAAATAAAAGTCTTTTAAGAAATACCTAGGCTAATTTAATTCCCCGGGCACAGGAAGAGACACTTTTTTACATGACCCTTGAACTTTACGAAATTACTTGTAATAACCGCATCAGCTGGTTCAAGTCTACGTCAAACTTCTGTCACACGTTCACAAATACACATTTCTTGGGGCAGTTTTACACAGGTAGATTCCACATTTTTGACTGCTCCATCCCATTCTTTACACACCTCCCACTCATAGAAACATGTTTTTAAAATGAAGAATGGAATTATTTCCTATAGGTCTAGAATTCTTTTCCTTTATAGTTGAGGAATTTAAAATGTAATTTAACATATAAAGAACTCACACTTTTATAGACTTGTTCAACATTTATAATGGGTTTATTAAGTTGATACAGCTATTTTAACATTTAAAGGCGCTCAGTGAATTAGCCTCCAGGGATGCAGTGCCAGTTGGGAAAGACTGCTTATTTTCATAGTCTCCTGGTGAAAACAAGTTATTTAGGGAGAATGTATCTAACACTGCAAGTCAGATGCTTAGAATCTAGCTCCAGCTTTGCTATTGACAAACTGCCCACTCTGGGGAAAGTCACTTTGTCTTCATGTGCCTGAAGACAATCAGCTGTCAAGGCAGTTAGTTAACTTGAAGTTACCAAAAGAATTAAAACTGTGTGGTGTCGAGGTGTAATTAGAATATAGACATGATACCAGTCATTTCAGCTTCTCAGAATCACTGTTCTATGCTAGTGAGTTTCCCTGTGTCGACTCCTTCCAGCCTTATCCGGCTGACACAAACATGTGTGTGCACTGACCAATGTCTTGACCAACATTGAGGGATAATTAATAAGCGGTCAGCATCAGTGCCTGGACTAAAATCTAAATTTGCTAACTTGTACCGCTAGGACTGTTGCCCATATTTGGCCACTTGTGGCAACCCCCCACGCCAGCACTGGTCTTTCTAACTCATGGGAGTTCTGGTATTTTTCATTGGTGGACGCCATAGTCTCCCTTCAGTCTTACCTCTGTAGCAGAGCAAACACATAATAAACCTATCTTTTATGAGACCCTGCCAAAGTAGACAAGCCCAGTCCCATGGGGTCATCATTAAGTTGAACCATTGGCCTCTTGTGGCCATTCTCTCCAAGTTTAAGTTATAGGGGCTCTGAAAATAAACACAATTTTTATTTAAATCAAGCCATACAGACAGCACAACAAATGAGTATTTCAATAACTCACTGCCACTGAGTCAATTCTGACCCATAGAGACTCTGTTCCAAACTTTGGAAGATTTATGATGCCCGAAAGCTGGTAATCAATAACATTTTATTTTGATGGAGGATGTCACAATTTCCAAAGACAACAACCGCCCCCTGATTGAGACCTAGATTTTCACTTTATCTTCCTGCTTTCACATCACCTGTGGTCATTTTCATTCCACGAAGCAGCAACAGAGAGCAAAAGAAGCAACCCTTGGAGTTTGCCATGTTTCATTTCTTTAGCACTACCATTCTCACCCTGCAAAGGTGAGTAATTAATACCCATGTGGCGCCACCTAATTAAGACCACATTTGCTTGTTCTGTTCATTTGCAAACCCTTGCCTTTGGAGAAAATAGCCTTCACTTACCTTCACAGTTTATATTCCTTAAACGGACACCTTTGGAGTCTGAGAAATTTTATCTTGATGCTTCATGGTAATCGCTAGGAATCAATGATGATGCTTACCATTTTTCTAAGTGGAACACAGAATATTTAAAATCATTAGATTTAGAGTCTCATAAAAACAGAATCAAGTTTCCTGTAAGCCTAGATTATGTCGTGCTTTGTTTTTCTCTATTCCCTAGAAAGATAGAAAAGAGGCTTTAGACCCATTAAAATTTCAGTTTTCACTCACACAAAATTGAGCCAGTAAAGGGAAACCCCACGCCAAACCGTGGGTTCTGCCTTGGCTGCTGTTTCAGAATGACATTGCATAATCTGAACTGCACAACACAGTGACTAACTGCATATTCAATCCCTCCCTGACAGAGACACAGAAATCAATTCTCAGTCAAATGCGACACTCAGTCATTCAAAACAATAGAACAGTCAATGTTCTACCATCATCGGCCTCCTTAGGAACTATTTTAATGCAATATTAATTTAGCTCTTTTAATAAAAGAGGCATATTTTGTTAGTTCCATGTTACCCTACCTAACTTTTTCAATAATCAGCACCATGATGAAAAGTTATATAAAATCGCGAGCTTGCTAAGACTTGTAGGAATCATTTCATCCAAACATTTCTGACTGATTCCAACTGTGGTCTTTCCCTTAATTGATATTCATTGTCCAATTCATTTCCATCCTTCTGGTTAGCAATTTAAATTTAGACGCAGATTATCCAAGGAAGGGGCACAGTAATGTTCACTGGTGCAAAGAGGGGAAGGCAGTAGGTGCAAGATTCCACTTGATGTTTGGTCTGCAATTGTCGAATCCTGGAATTTACCACACTTACAGCAACAGAATGGAAATGACAATACACTTTTAGGATAAGAATTTTACATTACTATCTCTAGATTTTAGAGAATAACACAGAAAAAAAAATCTCATTGTTAGGTGTCATGGAGTCAGTTCGGATTCGGTGACCCCATAGACAGCAGGTTAAACTACGATCCCTGGTCCTACACCATCCTCATACTCATTCCTCTCATTGAACCGATTGTTGCAACCTCTGTATCAGTGGAGGAGTTTCCTCTTTTTTTACTATTATTAAAAGATCATTTTATTGGGGGCTCTTACAACTCATGTAACAATGCATACCTCAATTGTATCAAGCATATGTGTACATATGTTGCCATCATTCTTTTCTAGACATTTGCTTTCTATTGAGCCCTTGGTGGAGTTTCCTCTTTTTCACTCACCCTCGTCTTTACCAAGCATGATGTTTTTCTTCAGAGATCGGTCCATAGTGAGAACATGCCCAAAGTGCAGAAGACAAAGCTTCCACTGCGCTCTCTTCTAAGCAGCATTGCCGTCAGACATCTTCTAATAAAACAGTTGTTTGTTCTCCCAGTTGTCCATGGTACAGTCAATACCGTCACTACCACCGGAATTCAAACACATCAGGTCGTCCTCCTCAGCCTTCTGACTCATTGGCCAGCTTTTGTTTGCATGTGAGGGGTTTTAAAACACTTGGGTTTGGGTCAGGCATATCTTAGTTCTCAATGCCGTCTGCTTTTTTAATGCTTCAAAGAGGGCCTGAGCAGCTGATAGGTCCTGTGTAACACATCGTCTGATTCCTTGACCGCTGCCTCCGTGGTGTTGATTGTGGATCCAAGTAAAATGAAATCCTTAACACCTTCAATATTTTCTCTGTCTATCCTGATGGTGCTGACTGGTCAGTTGTGAGGATATTTGTTTTCTTTATATTGAGATGTAACCCATACTAACCGTGAGAAGCTCTTTGATCCTTATCAGTCGGCGCACCAAGTCTTCGTCACTTTGTGCATATTGAAGGTTGTTAATGAATCTTCCTCCAATCCTGAAACCTCATTTTATTTCAAATAGTCCAGTTTCTCAGAGTATTTGTTCAGCATACAGAGTGCGTACCTGTGATGAAAGGACATAATCCTTAGAAATCAAATCTAGAGAAAAACAAATAAATAGGTGATGATGTGTTTCCAAGACTGAAATGTCTGAATCATGACCTCTAATACTGTTTTGTTGTTGTTTAGTTATTTGATGGCCCTATCAAATTACCTGACCCCCTATTCCCCAGGTTTCTCATCTTTCTTCCTGATTCCTGTATTCATAGATAATTGCGTCAGGGTCCTTCCTTTGTCAGCTTGAACTTCCTCCATCTCCAAATAAAATACCCACGTTTTATATTGTTTTGTCCCCTTATTGTTGTTATATTATAACCACACCAGAATTTGGCCTGTGTGTTTGGGAAAGGGTGTCTCTAAAAAGAACACATTTGATTAAGTACACTATTTATTTACTTCAGAATCCACATTTTAAAAGATGTGCACACAAAAGCCTTAGAAATGCGTCCAACATGAAAAACTCCAGTCAACTGATTACCCGGCTGGCAAAATGGAAATTTCAAGTTGCACAGACAGCTAATTGCGGCCTGCCTCTGCAATGACAGGTCTATAATTTTTAGTTTTGTATGCATTGAAAGCCAGTCACCTTGACACTCAGTGGTCCATTATCCACCGGCCACCAACCATATGATGCTGTTCAAGGGATGACAGGCACTTTGCATTAGAGGTGATGAAACACACCATGTTTTATTTGGATCAAGCTGTCCTGAAAAGAAAGGAAAGCCAGGTGCCCGCTCCTCCCCACGAGTGACAACGACACCGAAGCACCTTTAATTCAAGAGAATCAACTTCTTTGTTCTTTCAGAATAATAACTGTCAGGTACTCTGGGTACCCCGTGCCAACATCCTTAAAGTGCTTTAATGTGTCACGATCCAGCCTTTTAAAGATAAACTTCACCTCTTAATGTCAGGTGCTCTCCCCATTAAGTTATATTATGTTCAAGGCACTTGAAACTTAGTTAAAGCCAATATCCCAGTGAAAGCTTTACCAGGCGTGTTTCTTGTCTCTTCTTTTTCTAGTTTTCACTCAAAGTTATCATTTCAATTGTTCCAGGGTTTTATGATGAATGATATTATTAAACCAAAAGCCTTAGATGAAATTATAATCCCAGTTATGAAGTTATGAAGTATTTGGCTGTTAATTGTTCAGAAGTCTATTACCTCTCAGGGCCTCAAATTACTAAGCTTTAAACTAAAGAGGTTGAACCCCATGTCCTCATTCTTCTTTTTTTTTATCCTTGGCAGTCTCTGGTTTGTATAAATATCAAGGTCTTGATCATGAAATTTGACCACACATGGCTCTGAATTCCATCTGTCCAATAGAGGCATAAAAATGTGCTTTTGCTGCAAGTCAAAACACCAACAAACTGTACAGCATAATCGGAAAGGACAGATAAATATCTTACTGAATAGAAAGATTAGGGGAATGTTGGGCCAGGTTTGGTGCAGCGGCTCAGCATTGCTATCTCGTGTTATGTCCCTTCTTAGTGTGTGTGGTTTTCGTCCTTACGTGTTTCTTCCTGGTTACCAAATGGCTTTGACAGTTCTAGGCATCAAGACCTCTCCAAAATCCCTAGAGGAAGGAAGGGGTAGGTAGAAACCAAAAATCAACAGGAAAGAAAAACTTACCCAGAGGCCTTGTAGCTGGCTCAATCATGGTCCCCAGAAGGTATCCATCTTCCAATCTCCAGAAATTGCAAACATCATCTTAGATGGCAATGTGGTTCAGTGAAAGACTTTCCTTTTCTTCAATCATTTTATTGTTGGCTCATACAGCTCTATCACAGTACATGCATCCATTGTGTCAGACACATTTGTACATTTGTTACCATCCTCATTTTCAAAACATTTTCATTCTACTTGAGCCCTTAGTATCAGCTCCTCATTTTTTCTCCTTCCCTCCCCCACCATTCCTCCCTCATGAACCCTTGATCATTTATAAATTATTTGTTTTTTCATGTCTTACACTGATCAATGTCTCCCTTCATCCATTTTTCTGTTGTCTTCCCCCCAGGGAGAGGGTTATATGTAGATCATTGTGATTGGCCCCCTTTTTCCCTCGCACCTTTCCCTTATCCTCCTGGTATTGATACTCTCATTATTGGTTTATCTGTCCCGGATTCCCTGTGTCTGCAGCTCTTATCTATACCCATGTAGATGCTCTGGTCTAGCCAGATTTGTAAGATAGAATTGGCATAATAAAAATGGGGGAAGGAAGCATTAAAGAACTAGAGGAAAATTGTGTTTCATCAGTGCTATACTGCATCCTGACTGGCTCATCTCTTCCTTGTGATCCTTCTGTAAGGGGATGGCCAATTGTCTCCACTCTGCACTCCCCCTCATTCACATTGATATGATATTTTTGTTCTGGGTTTTTGAGGCCTGATACCTGATCCCATTGACACCTCATGATCACACAGGCTGGTGTGCTTCTACCATGTGGACTTTGTTGCTTCTCAGCTAGATGGCTGCTTGTTCATCTTCAAGTCTTTAAGACCTCAGACACTTTATCTTTTGATAGCTGGGCACCATCAACTCTCTTCACCAAATTTGATATGCACTCATTTTGTCTTCAGTGATCATGTCGGGAAGGTGACCATCATGGAATGCCAGGTTATTAGAACAGTGTTCTTCCATTGAGGGAGTACTTGAGTAGAGGCCCAATGTCCATCTGCTACCTTGACGCTCAACATATAAATACATGTACATAGATCTATTTCCCTATCATTATGTATATTTATATATGTACATGCCTGTATTTAGACTTCTATAAATGCCCTTTGGCTCCTAGTTCTTTCTTCTATTTCCTTTTACTTTCCTCTTGTCCCACTATCATGTTAGGCCTTCATTCAGGTTTCAGTAATTCCTCTTGTTTACATTGCCCTTACTCAAGTCCTACCAGGCATCCTATGCCCTTCTCGATATCAATTTTAGATTACTTGTTGTTCTCTTGTACCTGGGTTCCTTAACGCCCATTTCCTTTCCCTCCCCAACACCCCTTCTCCCCCCCCCCCATCAGAACCACCAGTCCCATTGTTTTCTCCCCTGGATTGTTTATCCTGCCTATCTTGTCTAGATAGGCATGCAGAGGCAATAATAAGCACAAAAACAAGACAGGAAATCCTTAATGTGGCTTTTTTACTCAAAATGTCTGTAACTCCTACTGAATGATTGGGTGGGACGATGCAAATCGTATCTCATCGAGGTGATTGGTCAGTTTTAGTTGCCACTCCCCTGGCCACAGGAATGAGCCATCTTTGAAACAGCAGCAGACAGGAGAGGAACCCGGAGCACGTTGGAAGAGCATTTCAAGACCTTGATCTGGGGATCGCTGAGACTGGGTGCATTAAAGAATATCGCACAGGGATTCAGAGGAGCAGCTCCGAGACTATGGAGTCGCTTTTCCTTACCTGGCCTCTGCCTAGCAACTAACTGTAAGACAAAGTGACAGGCAGGCTTTCTTGCTCATGAGGCAAAAGCCCAGAGACCATGTAAGTGTGAGAGTAAGAACCAGGGAGAGACTTGGCTGCTGGCTGAGGAGCCGAATGATGGCATCCTTAACTGTTTGCTGATCCGTCATGAGGTAATCTATGGACTTCCCTCAGAGACCTCTCCTTTGTGAATATTGTCGTTGGGTTCGGTGTGGCCATCACAAATTATGTAACCCGGCGTAAGTGTAGAATGGCATATGCGGAATTGTTAATACAGGAAGGACGTGCCATGGAGGAGTGTCTGACCCCTGCCTCATGGCCTCAGAGAAGCCGGAGATCCGGTGTGGCCCTCCATTGCCATCTATTGCAGGCAACAGTGACTTTATATAGGAGAAAAGGATCTTGGGATGGGATATAATCTGTGGTAGTTACACAATTTCATATCAACTTGAAAAATGAATGAAGGGGTGGAGCCTAGCCTGTCAATCAGGTCCCAGCCTAATGATCCCTCCTTGTGGGCGTGGCCTTCTATGAGGATTCTGGAAATGATTCGGCCATCAGAAGAAGCGGACCATCCTGTTGACAAGGCACATGGAGTCAGAACTCTGGAGATATGTCCACTGCCATTGGATCCATAGGAGTTTCCACCCACCGGCCTTTGATCTTCCTGCATTCAGCATCAGAGTATGTGTTGCATGAGTCTGAAGAGGAATTCGTGAGCTAACATCAGACTCTATAGGCTGATATCAAACCTTTGAGCTTGATCTGGATTGAGCTGGGATGTTTTATTGATGCATAATTAATTTTTTATATAAAGTTCTCTCTTACACATACATGAGCGTCAATGAATTTGTTTCTCTAGTCAACCCAGTTTAGCACATTATCCCTGATAATTACCCATCATTAGCCCTAAATAAAATCATCAGTGTCTGTATACAAGGGAGGCTCAGGGAGGTTTCACTACAAAAGAAGAGATATGATGATGGAAACGAATGGTTGGAATGGTTCTAGAAAAAGATCACAATAGAAGAGTTTAAGATGCATTCAAAAACAAGAAGAGGAAAAGTAAAAGGTTTTCTGAAGGCCCCAGAAGGAACCAGGGTTGCCAACACATTTTTCTTATCCCACTATGATGGACTGGGATTCCAGAACTGTAAAAGATTAAATCTGTGCTGTTTTGAGTCATGAGGTAATGTGTTATAGTGCCAATAGAAAATGAATACAGGCCTCAACACACTTAATTTTACATCTGAAAGGCCAAATATGGGGAAGATACAGGCTATGAGAGTTGACCATTTAAGCACCATATATGACTAGATTCCTACGCCTGCTTTCCACCACCTGTCAGGTTGTCTTACTGTGGAGGCGTGTTTGTTGCTGGGATGCTGGAAGCGATGTCATTGGTATTTCAAATACCCACAGGGTTACCCAAAGTGAACAGGTTTCAGCCAAGCTTTCAGACCCAACTGAATACAAAGTAGGAATAGGCTGTCCACTTCAGAGGAATTTGCCACTGAAAACCTTATGGGAGGGTACTGAAAAACCTCATGAATAGAAGCAGAATTTTGTCAGAGAGAATGCGAGAAGGCAAGCCCTTCAGTAAAACCTCCAGAACCTTCCCTGCTGATTGGCACTCCTTACAATGAGAAGAAACAGCTGCAAACCTCAACTAATAATCAGAACTTGGAATGTACCAAGTGTGGATCTTAAAAAAAACCAAGTTCTCAAAAATGAAACCAAATGCTTAAACATTGATATTCCGCATGTTAGCGAGCTGAGATGGATTGGCACTGACCATTTTTAATTAGAAAATCATATGGTTTACTGTACCAGAAATAGCCCACGGGAGAGGATGGCCACTGCATTCATCATCAAAAAGGGTACTTCGAGATCAGTCTTAAGGTGCAATGTTGTCTGTGATAAAATAATCTATCCGCATGCAAGGAAATCCAATCATACAGATATCATTCAAATTTACACGCCAACCAAGAAAGCAATGGATGCAGAGATTGAAGACTTCGGACTTCATCAGTCTGAAGTTGGTCAAACATGCATTCAAGATAAATGGATAATTATTGGAGACTGGAATGCAAAAATCGGAAGCAATGAGGAAGAAACAGTAGTAGGAAAATAAGATCTTAGGGATAGAATGAAGCTGGATATCACAAGATAGAATTTTGTAAGACCAACTAATTACTTCTTAATCACAATTATCTTTTTTCAAAAACATATGTGGCCATCTCTAGATGGAATACACAGAAATCAAATTGAGTGCATCTGTGGGACCAGACCACGAGAAGCTCAATATCAGCAGCTAAAACCATGCCAGTGGCTCCCTGTAGAACAGACCATCAATTGCTCATATATACGTTCAGTTTGAAGATGAAGAAAATCAGAAAACGAACCCATGAGAACCAAAACACAACCTTGAGGTTTTTTCCTACCTGGATTTTGTGTTCATTTCAAAAACAGATTTGATACGTTGAACACTAAGGACTGAAGACCTGATGAGCTGTAGGGTGACTTCAAGAACATCATTCATGTAGAAACTAAAAGGTCATTAAAAAGACATGAAAGAAAGTGGATGCCAGAAGAGGCTGAAACTTAATCATAATCATAGAGTAGCTAAAGCAAACGAAAAAATGATGAAGTCAAAGAGCTGAACAGAAAATGTCCAAGGGCAGCTCTACAAGCCAAAATAAAATATTAAAATGAAATGTGCAAAGACCTAGATTTAGAAAACCACAAGCCTAAAGTGGAAATATTGAAAGATTCTATGGGCAAAATATTGAACTATGGAGGAAGCATCAAAATAAGGTGGAAAGTGGCCCTGCTCTATACTCACCTTCATGAATTGATCACTGAAGTTAAGGGTGCTACAGCAAAGTGTGGTCAAGAAAGTAGATGGTGCCCTGCTATTAATCAGAATAGTGTCTGGGTCCTAAAAGCTTGTATTCAAACAAGCAGCCATCTAAGCAAGGTGAGTTAGTTAAAGTTTATTGTGCTAACCTGGCAGATAAACACATGTAGGGTTAACTGAAGGGCAGAGAGATAAATGGCTCAGTGAGCCTTGCCTTTAGAGTTCTCGGGTCTCTTGCTTTGTGATGGTTGGACCAGGGTGCAGCTGACTTAGCCAGTTCCCTGCTTCAGCTGGCAAGGCTCACTTCTTGCAAGACATCCCTGAGGAGAAGCCTCATGGACCTACCCCGGTGCAGCTCTCAGTGCTGGAGCAGCCACGTGGAGACCTTGGTAGCGCTGAGATGCTTACAGGTTCACTGATTTAACTTTCCTCCTGCAGTCGGTGTCATAGTGTGTGTTTTGTGAGATGGAGGAGGACTTTGTGGATTGGTCTTGGACATATGGGTTAATATTGGACTTGTGGGCTTGGGTAGCACTGGGTTGGGATGTTTTCTTGATGTGCACTTACCCTTTATATAACACTCTCTCTTATACATATGATTTTCTGTGCATTTGTTTCTCTAAAGTGCCCAGAATAACACACAAGGAGTCCTAAAGTCCACAGGAAGAAGCACACTAGCTTGTGTCATCCAAAGATGATAATTATGTAATTTGAATATGATGAAGAGAAAAGTATTCGAGCTAAAGTTATGAACACCTAATCTGTAGAAGGCTTTGGAGGAGAGTGGGACCCCCAAACCCATCTGCAGAGGGTCCAGTCAGAGCCACTGGCCGATCTGTTCTAACCAAAGGCAAGCATCTCGAGCAGCCTTACTATCAGGCTATTATAATCTTGATGATGCTGAATCAAACTGGAGACTTGGGCAGTTAATCCCCTCTATAGACATGACCTGAATTTGTACTGGGACAAGTATTCCTTATTTGTCCCATGACATAAATGTCCTCCCTGACCTTTTGAATGTCGATAGAGGTCATTTTCTTCTTAAGCATTATTTGTATTTTTGCCTTTATACTATTATTATTTTAGCCTACCACCTTAAAAAACAACAACAAAAGAAAATTTAAAAATACACAACCATATTGAGAAATAGCATATGAGCAAGAACCAACGATATGGAAGGAAGAAGTTCTAGCTACGCTGAACGCATTAGCGCAAAACAAGACGCTAGGAATTGACAGACTACCAACTGAAATGTTACAACAAGCTGAGGAGCACTGAAAGTCCTGGCTTGTCTGTGCCAGGAAACTTGGACGGTAGCTAGTTGGTCAACTGACTAGAAGAATCCATAGTTGTAACCATTTCAAAGAAAGGTTACTGCGCTGAAAGCTCAAATTATAGAACAATATCATTGATATCACATGTGAATAAAATTTTGCTGAAGATCATCCAAAAAGAGTTGTAGTATTACATTAATGGGGAACTGCCAAAGGTTCAGGCTGGATTCAGAAACGGACATGGAACAAGGGGTATAACTGCTGAACTTATATGGGTCTTCGCTGAAAGCAGAGAACACGAGAAGGATTTGGGTTTGTTGACTGCAAAAACATTTGACTGAATGGATCATAACAAACTACGGATAACCTTGAGAAGGATAGAAATTCCAGAACCTTTCATTGTGCTCCTGTGGAACTTGTACATGGATCAAAAGGCAGTTGTGCAAACAGAACAAGGGACTACTGTATGGCTTAAACTCAGGAAAGGTATGCATCAGGGTTGTGCCCTCCCACCACACTTGTTCAATCTGTACGGTGAACAAATAATCAGAAAAGCTTGACTATTTAAAGAAGAATGGGACATCAGGATTGGAGGAAAGCTTACTGACAACCTTCGATATGCAGATGACACAACCCTGGTTGCTGAAAATGAGGAGGACTTGAAGCATTTGCTGATGAAGATCAGAGGTTGCATTCTTCAGTATGGATTAATTCTATAGAAAGGAAACAAAAATTCGCACCACTAGACCAATCGGTAACATGAGAAGCAGAGAAAAGATCGAAGTTGCCAAGGATTTTGCCTTGCTAGGATCCACAATGAACAGTCATGGAGGCAGCAGTCAAGAGCTCCAAGAAAACGTTATATTGGGTGAATCTGCTGCACACGACCTCGTGGAGGTGTGGAAAAGCAAGGATATTACTTTGAAGACAGCAGTGAGCCTGACCCAGTCACAGCATGTTCAATCCCTTCCTCCGCATGGGAAAGTTGAGCATTGAATAAGGAAGACTGGAGAAGAATCGATGCATTTGAATTATGGTGCTGGAGAAGAATATTGATCACTGATACTTTATATTGAATAGTTTTGCCCTTGTTTTCAAATACTTTTTTGACCTTTTTCATCATAATTCCCTCCACTATGTCAACAAGTTCCTAATTCCCACTTCTATCAAGTTGATTGTGACTCAGTGACCCTATATAGCATAACCAAGGCTGTAACTAGTTTTTTAATTGTTCATCATTTAATTGGGGGGCTCTTACAAATATTATAACAATCCATTATTCAATTGCATTGAGCACACTTGTACATAGGTTGTTTCCAACATTCCTGAAACATTTTCTTTCCACTTGAGCCTTTGGTATCAGCTCCTCTTTTTCCCGCTCCCTCCCCAACTTTCCCACCTTTGTGAATCCTTGATCAATTATATATTATCACTGTTATTTTGTGTCCTACACTGTCTGTTGTTTCCCTTCACCCACATCACTGGTACTCATCTCCCTTGGAGGGTGGGGGTGGCACTATATATATACAACCTTGTGATGGATTTCCCCTCTCCCCCCTACCCTGTTCCCATTCCCCTACCCTCATGATATCGCTACTCCCACTACTGTTCCTGAGGGGTTTATCTGTCCTGAATTCCATGTGTCACGAGTCCATATCTGAACCAAGTGTGTACTCTGGTCTAGCCGGATTTGTAAGGTAGGACTGGGTCATGGTAGTGGGGGGGAGGAAGCATTCAGGAACTAGAGGAATGATGTGTGTTTCGTCGGTGCTAGACTGCACCCTGGTTGAATCTTCCCTTCCTTGTAACCCTTCTGTGGGGGAATGTCCAATTGTCTACAGATGGGCTTTGGGTCTCCACTCCAGCCCCCCTCTTTTTTCATTGATGTAACTGTTTGTTTGGGATGTTTTGGTAGCCGAGACTGTAATTCTTTACCGGGACAGAAAGCCTCATCTTTTCTGCAAGGGCTGGCTGGTGGGTGTACACTCGTGGCCTTCTGGTTAGTGTTCTAAATGCTTACTCGTTAAACCCGCTACATACTTACATTGGAATCACCGACCAGAAAGAGATTCAAGAATATCTCTTTCAAACAAGCTTTCTTGAGGATTTTAGACTGGGAGAAATTTAGAAGCATTGGTATAAATGAAAATCCGTAACAAAAAGTTGCCTTACTTTTTCTGCATAGAAATCTTTTGCTCTTATTTACTAGCTTCTGATCATTTCAAAGCTTCACACAGACATTTGTTCTTGCTTCATGCGTTCTTAGTGAAATGCTTGACACACTTCACCCAGATCTTCATTCATTTCTTTATGCTTCTAGAGAACTAACACACTTAGTGTTGCATCTAATTTCTTACAATTAATGAACACGTCCTATCACTTTTAATGGTGTTATCTCAGGCCCACATTTTGGTGTAAATTATTTATCCTACTAATTTAATGGCAAACAGTCACCAGGGCGGGCTGAAGGCAGTAATTTCACACATAAATTGGTTAGAAGTTAATTATTTAGGTGCCACAGCCAGCTTTGCAATAATGAACTCCCCTGGGTGAACCCCGTAAAGTACATTCCTTGGCTCTAAGAAGGAGCTTTCATGTTTTGAGGCTCCTCGTGCTGACATTTATGTTACTTTCTGCGTTGTGCTGGAATCTGAGGAACCAGCCCAGGGATGTGTGTGTCAAACTAAAGGCAGAGGAGCAACATAAGGAAGGAAGAGCAAGCACGCTTGCAAAACCTGGATATTGAAGTTTTAAAATCAATGGTGGCTTGTATCAAAAATTTTTGGACTTATTGGATGCAAAGAACAAACTTTTAGAATATCTGTACCTTCATGGTGATAATGGCAATGCATAGAATATTCTGGAAGCTTCAAGGAGGAATTCTTACCTTATTTGGGCTTAGGGCAGAGGGGGTTCCTTTAGGAGCTGATAACCTATGTTGCTGTTTGGTGCTGTGGAGTCCAATTGGATTCACATCCCCCTGTAGGACGGAGTAGAACTGCCCCGTTCGGTTTCCTAGACTGTAATCCTTGTGCAAGGAAATCTCAGGTCTTCCTCTCACAGAGCTCCTGGATAAGTTCACACTGTTAACTGCTGTGCCTCCAAAGCTCCATGAGGCTTTATAAACCAAAACCAAACCCACTGTCCTGGAGGCGATTTGAACTCTTAGAGATGGCAGAGTACAATTGCTCCATGGGGTGTCCAAGGCTGTAGATCAGTGAGGGTTTGGAAAGCTTCATTTTCCTCCTGTGGTGCAGATGGTGGTTGTGAACCAGAGACTCTGTGCTTCATAGCCCAATACTTCACCTATGCAGAAGAGTTGGAATCTTGAAAGACTAAAGGATTTTGTGTGTGTGTGTGTGTGTGTGTGTGTGTGTGTGTGTGTGTGAGTGATGGGAGTGATTGGTCACTTTTCCCAAATAACTAGAAAACTGGTGAGCAGAAAGGCAGGTAATTCTTTGGAGGGAGACGAGGTGCTCAGTATGTCGGGGGGCTAGGATAAAGACTTCCTTCTACAACTGTCAAAGGTCCAACATCCCAGTCGCTTGAATGCGCACCTCCTCTTCAGCTGGTTTCCAGGGCATAATAATTAAGTGTATCTTCCATTGTCATGCGAAGCTTATCTGTGCATTTCTGTGGCAGGCCAGCAATTCTCTGCACACCTAGGGCCTGGTAAGCAAGCCCGGAATGCAGCTGATACCAATAGGGATCCTCAGCTTCTCATATCTATTTCCTTCTCTCTTGATTCATGGTCTTTAGGAATTCCCTTTTTTTCTACTCCAGTGAGATTATTCTTTTCTTGCTCGTCCCTGTGCTCCCCTCAACACTTAGGATGAATCTCTCCCCTCTGACCTGCTCTCCTCCTCAAAGCCCCAGCACCCATTCATCCCTCCATCCCTCTCCCTCCTACCCACAAAAGGTTACACACAGGACTGAAGCCGTCTCAGGTTTCTGATGAACACCAGATGAACTCTGTAGTTGATACTTCATCTTTGGAGCTTTCCTATATTCATTTCCTGTTTTAGTTTTCTGCCCTGGGGCAAATCCATATTGTGCCAAAATGAGTCAAGAGTTAAACACAGTGAACTATCGTCCCAGCTCTGTGGTTTCTAGGAATCCCTGGTTTCTACTGACTGTAGCATTAACCACCTGTACCTTCAGCAAATAGAATCTCCCATCACCAAAAAATAGCATCAACATTTCCTCTCTTGATAAAAGGTTAAATAATATTAAAATGGATGAGAGACTCATATAATATTTTAGAATTTATAAAAGTGCTGACTTGGAGTGAACTGATGAGCAACTATTAGCCTCACAAGATGATTTCTTCTCAGTTTCTCCATAGAACCTAAGATCTAATTTCAGGGTGAATGCTTGGGAAACTACCTCTGTATTTGCTGCCTTCTAATTTATTCAGTTTTAAGAATCTAGTGCATGAGTATCAGTAATACTTTCACTGAAGTTATACTATTCAGCTAGCTAGATAGCTAGATAGCTAGCTAGCCAGATAGATAGATAGATAGATAGATAGATAGATAGATAGATAGATAGATAGATAGATAGATAGATAGATAGAAAAATAGATAGTCAGCGGAAGCCTGCCCCTAACACATCATTACGGGTCCGGTAGGCACAATTGTACAGCGATAATAAGTAAAGATCATAGTAAAGTTATAGAGAGCATGAGCGATAGAAGAGAAGTATTGAAATAAATGGAGTCAGACATTTTTCATGGTAGCATGCTCACCTCAGCCCCACTAGATGGTCCACGAGGAGGGTGAGAGAGAGAGAGATCTTTAATGCTAGCCCAGGCTTTTTATCTTCTCTGGGGACATACAAGCCCCCTAATTACAGGTGAGGACATACATCACAGGAAGGGGCTGTACTATAGGTAATACAGTAATCAGAAGGGGTGGTCTAGGGACATACATGCAATAGGAAGAGGGATTGGGGGTATACATGTGACAAGATGGGTGGACCCCAGATTCAAGATGGAGACCTAACCTTGATCATCCTTGGGCGGGTTTGACCTCTCTGGGGTCTCCTACAAGGAAACAGACAATTACTATCCTTATCAGAAGGGAGTTGGCCCTATTTGTTGTGGGATAAACAGTGGTGGCTGTTTGCTCTGGATAGTTGATAGCTCTCAGGGAGAATAACCCCTGATCTACTTCTGATGACCTCCAGGTATAGTCATTCGCAAGCAGCTGTCTGGCATATATTTGGGGGGGACAGTTTGGGAGAAATCCTTCTGCATCCCACAATAGGAAGATGCAAATTTATTGTGATAGTTAGGCTTTAGGTCAACTTAACTGGGTAAGAACCTTCAGTAGGCTCCCTTCCCCCTAATGTGACCTAGCATAATGTAAACAACTCTAGGCAACTACTAGCTAACGTCACAGTGTGATGATGTCTCTTGGGGATATGGCCTACTTCAGAGCTATAAGATGTTTTCTCTCTTCTTGTCGGATTATTATTTTTTCATATCTTGCCCTACCCAACGTCTCCCTTCACCCACTTTTCTGTTGTCCATCCCCTAGGGAGGAGGTCACATGTAGATCCTTGTAATCCAGTTCCCCCTTTCCAACCCACCCTCCCTCTATGCTCCCAGTATCCCCACTCACACCATTGGTCCTGAAGGGATCATCTGCCCTGGATTCCCTGTGTTTCTGGTTGCTATCTTTACCAGTATCCATCCTCTGGTCTAGCCAGACTTGCAAGGGAGAATTGGGATCATAATAGTGGGTGGTGGTGGTGGTGAAAGTTGTTTTTTCATCGTTGCTACAACACACCCTGTCTGGCTGTCTCCTCCCCGAGACCCCTTTGCAAAGGGATCTCCAGTGGCCGACAAATGGACTTTGGGTCTCCACTCCGCACTCTCCAGCTCATTCACTATGGTAAGATTTTTTGTTCTGATGATGCCTGATACCTGATCCCTTTGACACCTCGTGATCGCACAGACTGGTGTGCTTCTTCCATGTGGGCTTTGCTGCTTCTGAGCTAGATGGCCACTTGTTTACCTTCAAGCCTTTAAGACCCCAGATGCTATATCTTTTGATAGCCAGGCACCATCAGCTTTCTTTGCCACATTTGCTTATGCACCCATTTGTCTTCAGCGATTGTATCATGGAGGTGAGCACACAATGATATGATATTTTGTTCTTTGATGCCTGATAGATGATCCCTTCGACACCTCGTGATCACAGACTGGTGTGTTTCTCCCATGTGGGCTTTGTTGCTTCTGAGCTAAATGGTTGCTTGTTTCACTTCAAACCTTTGAGACCCCAGGTGCTATATCTTTTGATAGCCAGGCACCATCAGCTTTCTTCACCACATTTGCTTATGACCCGCTTTGTATTCAGCGGTTGTATGGTGAAGGTGAGCATCATAGAATTCCAATTTAATAGAAGAGAGTGTTCTTGCATTGAGGGAGTACTTGAGTATAGGCCCAATGTCCTCCTGCTACCATAATACTAAACCTATAAATATACGCACATAGATCTATTTCCCCATCCTCATGTATAAATATATTTGCATATATACATGTCTTTATCTAGACCCCTATAAATGTCCTTTGCCTCCTAGCTCTTTCCTCTATTTCCCTTGACTTTCCTCTTGTCCCACTATCATGCTCAGTCCCCACCAGGGTTTCCGCAATTCCACTTTGTTACATTACCCTTGATCATGTCCTACCAGGCCTCCCACACCCTCATCACCACCAATTTGGTTTACTTGTTGTTCCCTTGTCCCTGAGTTTGTTAACACCACTTCCTTTCCCCCCACCTTCCCCTCTCCCATGTCCCCCCGGGAATTGTTGGTCCCATTGTTTTCTCCTCTAGATTGTTCATCCAGCCTATCTTATTTAGACAGACCTGTGGAGATAATAACATGCACAAAAACAAGACAGAGCAAAACCAAGCAACAATAAACAACAAAACAATAATAACAAAACAATGACAACAAAACACGATACAACAAGAAAGAAAAGCTTATAGTTAGTTCAAAGATTGTTGACCTTTAGGAGTGTTTTCCAGTATAATTTGTTTGGGCACCACGCCCTGGCCCCAAAGTCCACTTTCAGCACTCCCTAGGGACCTTGCTGCTCCATTTCCTTGCTGTTCTGTTGCACCCCCTTAGTGTTTTACCTCGGTGTGGCGGGATCAGATTGGGTTTAATTCTCACACTGTGTCTCTGGTGTTGTTCCCTGTAGGGCTATGGGTCAGTGAGGGGCGTCATGTCTCATAGTGGGGCTGGCCATGTGATCCTCTCTGTGGACTGGCTGCTCTAATTGGGGTCATTGTCCTCAAGGCCTGGTGGGCCAGGAGGTGCTCCACTCTCTCCTCCTCCCCCTTCATCAGCAACCGTGTGTTCCGATCAGATATGTCCCTGTCCTGCAACTGCAGATTCAATGCCGTCTTTTGAAATAAATTCTTCTGGGGGGAGGGACAGGTGTCCACTTAGTAGTTGTGATTGGGGCCAGCCTCCCAGCCATCATCATTTTCAAAACATTTTCTTTCTTCTTGAGCCCTTGGTATCAGCTCACCCTCCACACACCCTCTCTCCCTCATGAACCCTTGATAATTTATAAATTATCATGTTTTTCATGCCTTTCACTGACCACTGTCTCCATTCACCCACTTTTCTCTTGTTTGTCCCCTTGGGAGGGGGTTATATGTCCATCATTGTGATAGGTTCCTCCTTTCTTCTTCCCCCAAAGGTGAATTTTAAAATATAAATTACAATAGAAAGAATTCAAAAGTTGTTGAAGTTTTGGTTAGGGGCCATTAAATTGATTCTCATGCATCACTACTCTAGGTACAATAAACCAAAACACTGCCTACTCCGGCACCACCCCCACAATTTCTCTTATGTCAGAACCTATTGTTACCACTGTGTTCATTCATCTTGTGAAGGGCCAACCTTTCTTCCACTTCCCCTTTACCAAGGATAATGTCCTTCCCCAAGGACTGGTAAGAACACACATAACTCACCTGGCAAACACTCTGATCTCCACCGAGATGACTGATGATTTTCTCCTCCTCCACCAAGTCCCTGGAATGGAGGGCAGTGACGGTTACTGAAGGAGTCCTTGCTGCGCAGTGGTTAAAGTGCTCAGCTGCCCACCAACCAGTGTCCCCGTGGTTGAGAACAGCATGCACTCTGTGGCCAGTGTTCCCGTGGTTGAGAACCACACGCACTCCGTGCAAGAAAGATGTGGCAATCCACTCCTGTAACAATGTGCAGCCTGGGAACCTCACTGGGGCTGTTCTACACTCTGTGTGATGCTGTCACTCTCAAAAGGTAGCAATTCAGGAGCAATTGTGGTTATTATTAATAATAACCATTATTAATAATGGTCATTATTATTATTTAAGCCTCTTTCACCAGGCATCCGGTCTTATAATTTTTTAATTATTATTTTATTCTGCTTATCTTTTTCACCCTTAATACTGCCCCTAAAATGCTTTCATGCCCTGGGGTTTTATGAATAAATAAATGGTTTCTGGGAGGATTAAAAGCAAAACCAAGTTCCAAAGTTCCTTTCCTTTTACGTCTTCCTGCTTCCCTCTCCTTTTTCCTACAATTTGCAATTTATACGTAGAAACTGAAATTGTACAAGTAACGCTTCTCAGGAGAAAGCATATCAGACGTGGTGTTTGCCATGTTTCATGATTTTAACAAAAGACATGAGGTCAATTCTGTTTTGTGAGGAGATCCAGAAGAACACTGAGTGACAAGATTCTCGTTCGACCATTGTCTCATGTATCCCCGAAAGGGCAGCTCTACTTTCCGGTGAAGGTTAGTTTAGTTCTTCAAGTCTCGGTTGAAAGAAATCTGGAGAATGCGAACCAAATCACCACGCACTGACATTAACTAAATCCTTGAGGAAGATAAATAGTCTGTGAATTCTGAATATGGAGCATAGGAGACATTGTCCGTTCACGGTATTTTTCAATCACCCTTGTTATAATTGAGATGATAGAGTAAGAATGAGAATGTTAACTTCAATAAAAGAAATATTAAGCAAAATGTATATTCAATATATTTTAAAAGCAGCATGCTATCTTTCCACATGTATTCATTATTCATTATTTACATCAGAAGATGAGAACCAGATGCAAGATGTCTGTGGTTTTCTCCAGGGAGAAATAAATAATATGAATGAAAGACAGATTATGCTTAAACAGATCATCAAAAAATTAAAATTTATGTCACTGAACAATTCTTGGCATGGGAACGATCAACTTGAAGCTTCTGAAGACCCTGTGCCCCCAGAAGAAATGTCAGATATTCTGGGGGGGTGGGGGAAAAAGTACTTGAACTGCATGCTCCTGGAAGGTTAACATGAAGCCTTAGGAAGATGTTAAAATCCAAATGATTTTAAGCCAAATTTTCTCCATGCGAATCCTATGTGCAGCCCCAGGGGCCACGCTAGAGTCGTGTCACCCAGGATGGTAACCCGTGATCTCACACAGAGCCCTGCCCCGCGCCAACCCCCACTTCCGCGGACTTCGTACTCCAGCAGAGCAGCCAGACCTTTCATCATGTTTCTCTGTACTAATAGTACCTGAAAATTGCATGTCCCATATATCACTGATGTCCTGGCAATAATGGTGACATAAACAACTAACAAGATTAAAATCACGCTTTTACATTATAATGGTGCACGTAGCCACGATTCTGTGACTGGAAGCATCGTGGGAATGCATCAAACGATTACCAAAGTCAATTAGCGTGGAGTTTTAGCCTCGAAGGTATATTGAGACATCTAAGCTGAGTTTATGAAAAATGTTTTTGTTCTTACAACTAAACTGTAGACATTTTAAACTAAAAAATAATACATTTCTGCTGAGAGATGACACCACACTTCTGTGCACAGCCATGCCGGCAGCACCCCTCTGACACTGTCACCCAGGAGGTCCCCGTGCCGTGCTGCACGGATCCAGATGTCATTAGAGAGACCTATGGGACACTGCGATTCACCTATGAAAGAACAAGTCCGTATCTACAAAGAGGAGAGAACTGGTCACTATTCTATCCATTATTTCCGGAGAAGAAACAAAAAGCTGGGGTTAGTGGAGCGCTTGTACAGGAGGGCCAATCCTGGGCCGAGAAATGGGAGCCCTGCTTTCAAACAGTGGTTCATGTGCTCACGGTGCGAAGAATGATGTGGGTGAGTCAATGAATAAGTCTGTGCCCTCAGTAGTAATTATGATAAAATTTTTAAACAAAAGGACCATGTAGAAAAACAACGTTAAAGAGACATTTTGTTTCATTTAAAATGAAAACTTTTTTATTAAATCTCATGGGATAAATGTATGCTCTTATAATTTAGGTTCTTTATTCGGTTCCATCTGTCACTCAATTTGTTGTACTGGTTTTTGTGTTTCTGTAATTCTGGACCCTGTGCCACCAGCATTTCAAATAACAGCAGGGTGACTTACATTGGAAAAGTTTTAGCGGGGAGCTTCCAGATGGAGACTAGATAGAAGGACCTGGTCGCCTATAAACCCCGGTGGCATAGCATCTGGGGTCTTAAAGGCTTGAAGGTAAACAAGCAGCCATCTAGCTCAGAAGCAACAAAGCCCACATGGAGGAAGCACACCAGTCTGTGCGATCACAAGGTGTCGAAGGGATCAGGGATAAGGCATCATCAGAACAAAAATCTTACCATAGTGAATGTGGTGGGGAGTGCGGAGTGGAGACCCAAAGCCCATTTGTCGGCCACTGGAGATCCCCTAGCAGAGGGGTCTAGGGGAGGAGACGAGCCAGTCAGGGTGTGATGTAGCAACAATGAGACATATAACTTTCCTCTAGTTCCTAAATGTGTCCTACCCCCGCGCTATCATGATCCCAATTCTCCCTTGCAAGTCAGGCTAGACCAGAGAATGGACACTGCCATATATAGGAACCAGAAATACAGGGAACACAGGGAATCCAGGGAAGATGATCCATTCAGGACCAATGGTGTGAGTGGGGATACTGGGAGAGTAGAGGGAGGGTGGGTTGGAAAGGGGGAACCAATTACAAGGATCTACATGTGACCTCCTCCCTAGGGGATGGACAACAGAAAAGTGGGTGAAGGGAGACGTTGGGCAGGGCAAGATATGAAAAAATAATAATTTATAAATTATCAAGGGTTCAATAATTTATAAATTATCAAGGGGAGCAGTTGGGAGGAAGGGGAAAAATGAGGACCTGATGCCAAGGGCTTAAGTGGAGCACAAATGTTTTGAGAATGATGAGGGCAGTGAATGTACAAGTGTGCTTTACACATTGATGTATGTATGGATTGTGGTGAGTTGTATAAGCCCCTAATAACATTTCTTTTTAAAAAGAAAAAGAAATTTTAAAAGAAAGAAAGAAATTGATGATGGCAATATATGTACACATGTGCTTGACACAATGGATGGCTGGATTGTGATAAGAGATATAAGAGCACCCAATAAAATGATTTCAAAAAATTATATCAGTGAAAAACGTTCATCTTTGTCTGTGTCCAGAGTGGATTACAATGACAAGGTGATTCATTACAGAAGGGAACTCTGTCCCTAGGGAACATTTGGCAATGCCTGGAGATGATTTTGGTTATAGTCAGTAAGGAGAGGATTAGGAGCTGATAGCATCGATGTAAGTTACATATGGTATTCAATTTCTGAGATTCTTTTTTCTCACCTGAATCTTGGAAATATTTCAAAGAATCATGGTAATGATTGATGGAAACAATGTTCTAAAAAAGGATAGAAGAGTATAGCACTGAGGACATGCATTTTCCTTGGGTATAAGAAGCTCTGGTAGTGCAGTGGCTAAGGTGTTCACCTGCCAGGCGCAAGGTCGGCAGATCCAACCTAACAGCCACCGCATGCGAGAGTGACGTGGCTGTCTGCTTCCATAACAGGCAACCTTTAAAACCCTTTAGGGAAATTCTAGTCTCTCCTTACAGGAGGAATTGACTCGATGGCAGTGAATTTGCTTTTTGGTTTTTCATTGTGAGCTCTTCACAATAATTTCTCTTCTCCCTTGGTCCAATGTGAGAAACAATAACTGATGAATATAGTGTAGTTTAAATGAAATACCTTCACTTGCTATTTCTTATTTTATTCCTTTGTTACCACAACTTACCACCATCACTGCGCCATATTTTTGCTTAGGGTGTATTTATTTCTAATCCTTAAGCTGCCTCGTGCTCATATAAAACCTGCATGTAGCTTTACTTATCATCGCATTCTATATTTATCTCTACCGTGATTGTCTCTTTCGGAAGATTGTGTGGTCCTGGACACTTTCATTCATTCTTGGGTATTACAGAGTATCCAGTAATATAACAGGCTCAATGTACAAGGGGGTATACCTTACAAAATGGAAAAGTCCTCTGCTCTGTTTACCCTCGCTAGGTGAGCATCAGCAACTCTCTCTGCATTAGTGCACCCAGTGGTGTTGCCTGGGAAAGCTCTCTCTGGTCACAGTGAATTTTTTCATAAAAGTAGTCTCACTTGAACCTTGTGTTTTGTGATGGCTGATTTAAGAGAACAGCATGCGGCTGTGAAATTTTGTGTCCTGTTTGGGGAAAATGCTGCATAAACTCTTGTGATATTAAGCACCGCTTACAAGGAGAGCAATATGGGGAAAACTCAAATGTATGAATGGTTTTCTCATTTCAAAAAAGGTGAAATGTTGATTGATGACAAACCTCATTCTGGAAATCCAGCAACTTCTTGAATGAATGAAAATGTCAACTCGTAATGCTTTCGGAGTTTGTTCCACCAGGTCAGGCTGTTAATCAAGCTTTTTTATTTAGAGGTTCTGAAAAGATAGCATATCAGTGTGTGACCAAAAAAGACCTGATTTGTGGTAGACGGGACACTGGTTCTGTCACCAAGACAGTGCACCTACCCACGCAGCTGTCTCAGTGCAGCTGTTTTTGGCAAAAAGCAGCAGGCCTCTCTTGCACCTTACTCACTGGGCCTCGCTCCATGCGACTACTTTTTGCTTCCGCGAATGCAGAGGGACATGAAAGGACAGCAATTTGACAATGTAGAAGAGGTGAAGAAGAAACAAGAGAGGTGCTATCAGCCTTCCAAACAGATGAGTTTGAAAAGTGTTTCCAAGAATGGAATTTCAGATTTGACAAATGTGTTAAGTGTAATGGAGAGTCCTTTGAAGGTGATAAGGTTGTTTTGTAAAAATGATTTAAATATATAGCTTTGAAAAAAAATCCATTTTGGGGGGGTACCCTCTCGTGTACTTGTATTTATAAAATAAAAATATGAATTGCTTTGTCTGTCAGCATTTGAATTAAGCACTGTGAATATCATAGTCACTTCATTCATCAAATAAACTACTGAAGAAGGGAAATTCAACAGTTTTCTAAGCACTTTCTTATTTGGTCGTTTGTTTTTTGAACAGTTTTATTGACTTATAATTCACCTATCATACAATACATTAGTTCAATCAGTATTAAGAAGAGTTTTACCATCATCACCACATTTAATTTTAGAACATTTTTTTCTTTCTTGTAATTATTGTTATTAGCTCTCATTTCCCCCTAACATCCCCTGCCATGGTCCTAAAAAAAAAAAAAAAAAAAAAAAAAAAGCCATTATATCCTTTACTGTCTCTATAAATTTACCTAACCTGGATTTCATATACAGGAAAACACACAAAAAAACAAAACAATAGCACAGAAAACCTCAATAGAAAATAAAAGCAGAAAAATATTAACTAGAAACAATTTAAAACAGGTCAATAAGGGATATCAAACGATAACATGCTAAAGTTTAACCTAATGCATCTGCCGTAATCCCCTTTCTGGTGCACTCGGAAAGCCCATTGGAAGGCCTTCCAATGGAAGCCGTTCACATCCCTGGGCCACAGTAAGAGGGTGTTCATGAGAGGCCTCAGTGATCCACATAGATTTCCCCTTCGCTTTTTTTTTTTTAATGAAACAAGTTGAAAATGGGTCAAAGGGGAGACCAGATGATAAGTTATTACATTGTAACCTAACTACATCTGCCATAATTGAGTTCACTATGTTCCCTGTCTGATAAGAAGACTATGGACATCCCTCCCCTGTGGCCAGAGCTCTAGGCACTCTTTTTATCCTCTCCTATTGAAGTGACATTAAACACAATGGGACAAGGTACAATTTGGTAGAAGCTTAAAGAAATGAGCAGAGTCCAGATGTCTAGTCCTTTTAACTGCCCACTAGGATAAAATTCATCAGAATAACTTAAAGAATCCAGAATCTCATAAAAAATATTTTTTAAGTCACTGAAAATGATGTTTGGGTTTTGAGTCAAGTTGGCTGGGCCAAGCTTCTCAGGGGTTTGTCAGTAAATCCTAATAATCCCCCATGTTGGGAACTAATACAATACAATCAACTCTATAATAGCATCTGCTATGAGCAACTAATCAGTCATAAAAAGATTGCAGTGAAGTGCAAAGTTACAAAGTTCTTTTCAGGCTACTAACAAGTGCCCGAGAGACATGCCAGTCTGCTGTCAGCCTCCATCCCAAGGCACTCTAGGTCCAGCTTTATGGGTTAACAAACCCATCTCACCCAGTTAAGTGCCCAGATACACCCAATTCCACAAGCCAGGCTCCTGTCCAGGAGCATGCGGCACAACTTGAACTTGCCCTGTGACGTGAAACTGTGCTCTGGCTCCCAGTTCTAAGGTGGCTGCTCCTCTTCCACTCTGCTTAATGGATCAGTGAAGTTCAATGAGCAGGAACCTCGGCGTCCCAAGGGGACCCAGAGCACCCCTCCTGGCTCTACTCTCTGACTGGCAGTTAAATCTCTCCTTCCTGCTTCTGAGATGCATCAAGTGATCCACATCATACTCAGCAGGCTGGCACCCACTACCCTGTTAACAGTCATTCCCAGCTGAGTCATGTAATCCTGTCAGTCTCTAAATGAAAAATTCTTAACATACTGCTAGAAAATCAAACCCCGAAATATATAGAAGAATATATCAAGTCAATTGAAGTTAATCTCAGAAATCAAGACTGAGTTAACATTTGAACATTGAGGAGCCCTGGTGACATGGTGGTTATGTGCCTGGCTGCTAACCAAAAGGCCAGCAGTTCAAAACCATGAGTCACTCAGCAGGAGAAAGATGAGGCTTCCTATTTCCAAGAGTTACAGTTCAGAAACCCACAGGGCAAAGTCTAGCCTATGCTATCAGGCCACACACACCCTGAGCCAGAATTGACTTCATGGCAGGGAGTTTGGTTGCTGTTGTTTTGTAGGTTGGTAAAATAGATAGTGTTAAGATGCTAATTCTCCCTAGTTTGTGAATTCTATTCAATCCTTATAATCCTAGCTCAAAGTTTTCAAAGAAATTTTAACTGATTTTTATTTTTAAATAGCCAAAGCAATTAAAAGAAAACTGTATCTGGAGGATGCATGGTTTCAAAATTTACAGCAAAATTTTAGTAATAAAGAATTCTACCTTTGGTATAAAGATAAAAATGGAACAGAATAGAAATTTCAACAATAATTTCATAGACATATAGTCAATCAAAGCAACTCAACAGAGAAAGTCTTTCAGTATATTGTTACAGAACAATTGATATTCATGTGGAAAAAAATGAACCATAATCGCTATCATGAGAGATAAAAACTAATTTTTTATCATTTTATTGGGGCTCATATAACCCTTATCACAATCCATACATACATCAATTGTGTGAAGCACACTTATGCATTCGTTGCCCTCGTCATTCTCAAAATTCACTTTCCACTTGGGTTCCTGGAATCAGCTCCTCATTTTCCTTTTTCTCCTCCTCCTCCCTCTCCACTCCCCCCTCCCTCAATAATTTATAAATTATTATTTTGTCTTATCTTACACTGCCTGGCGTCTCCCTTCACCCACTTTTCTGTTGTCCATCCCCCAGAGAGGAGGTTATATGTAGATCCTTGTGATCAGTTCCCCCTTTCTACCACCCCTTCCCTCCCGGTATCACCACTCTCACCACTGGTCCTGAGGGGTTCATCTGTCCTGGATTCCCTGTGTTTCCAGTTCCTATCTGTACCGCTGTGCATCCTCTGGTCTAACCAGGTTTGCAAGGTAGAATTGGGATCATGATAGTTGTGGGGAGGAAGCATTTAAAAACTAGAGGAAGGTTGTGAGTTTCCTCATTGCTACACTGAACTCTGAGTGACTATCTCCTCCCCACTACAAAAACTATCATAATTTTTAAACCATGGAAATGAAGGTAAAAGGTTAAACTATAAAGCTTTGAGAGAAAAGAAAATCTGTAAAAAGGAAATATTAATAAGACTATAAAAAGAACAGTATCATTTATATCACATGCAAGTAAAATTTTACTGAAGAGCATCCAACAATGATTAAAGCAGTACCTGACTCAAAGAAGACATGGAACAAGGTATATCATTGTTGACGTCAGATGGATCTCGGCTGAAAGGAGGGAATACCAGAAAGATGTTGACTTGTTTGTTATTGATTATGCCAAGGCATTCAACTGTGTGGATCATAAACTATGGATAGCTTTGAGAACAATGGAAAACACAGAACACGTCATGCTTCTGTGGAACTTGTACATGGATCAAGAGGCAGTTGTGGGAATAGAACAAGGAAATATTATGTGGTTTAATATCAGGAGAGGTGTATGCTACCGTTATATTCTTTCCCCATACTTATCCATTTGTATGCTGAGCAAATCATCAGAGAAGCTGGTTTATATGAAGAGGAGTGTGCCATCAAGATTGGGGGAAGACTTACTCGGAACATGCAGATGACATGACCTTGCTCGTTGACCGTGAGGAGACTGGAAACACTTTTTAAGCTCAGGGATTGCAGCTCTCAGGACCCCAGCCTTCTTTACAGCTCGCTGTCAAGAAAACCAGTATCCTCCGAACTGGTCCAATAGGTACCATCATGATCAATGGAGGAAAGGTTAGGTTGTCAAGCGTTGTTTGTCTTGGTTGGATCTACTCTCAGAGCTCACGGCAACAACAGTCAAGAGATCCAAAGATTTTGCACTGGGTAAATCTGCTGCACGCGACCTCTTTAGAGTGTTGAAAAGCCAGGATGTAACTGAAGACTGAGGCAGGCCTGGCCCAAGCTATCAGTTACCTCATATGCATATGAAAGTAGGACATTCAATGAAGAAGGCAGAAGAAAAATCGATGCATTGGAATTGTGGTGCTGGAGAAGACTATTGAAAGTATTATGGGCTTCTAAAAGGAAAACCAGTGTTTTGGAAGCAGTATGGCCAGAGTGCTCCTTAGAGGCATAGATGCCAGGACTTTGTCATACATCCTTCGGACATGCTGTCAGGAGAGCCGAGTCCCTGGAGAAAAACATGATGTTTGGTAGACAGGCAGCAAAAACAAGGAAGGCCTTTAAGGAGATTATGGGGGAAGGCAGCCCCCCACAACTAATTGTGGGTTCAATAAGCACAATTGTATGGTTAGAATATATAAGGATTATAGTAAAGTCATAGAAAATAATAGAGATAGGAGAGTAATATGAGAGTCAGACACATTTCATGGTAGCTTGCTCACCTCCTGGACGCCCATGATCTCAACAGCCAGGTCTGCACACAGCACAGGCAGAGAGGGAAGGAGAGGGGCTATCTTCATTTCTGGCCAAAGCTCATATATACTTAGGGGACATGATTACAGGCAATCATATGTCACAGGAAGGGGCTGTACAATAGGCATACATGTCACAGGAAGGCGATGAGCTAGGGGCGTGCATGCTACAGGAGGAGGAGGGATTAAGGACATGCATGTGAAAAGATGGGTGGACCCTAGATTCATGATGGCTGCCTAACCTTGAGTGCCCTTGAGCAGGAAACTTTAATTAGTCTTCACTTTCAGGGGAACCAATCCACTGTCCCAACAGCAGGGAATGAGCCCCACCTACAGTGAGACCAACAACAGTGTCTGATTGCTCTGAATGGCTGAATACCTACAGGGAGAACATCTCTAAGCATCTGACCTCCCACCGTGTGCTGGCAGATAGCCTCTTGGGTTGGGCATATATTTGGGGGAGACAAAGCTGGGGAAAAGTCTGTTTATATCCCACAGGAGATGGAGGGACACAATGTCTGCAGCATTGGGATCAGGCATAGGAACAATTGTGGGGATGGTGCAGGGCCAGGCACCATTGCGCTCTGCTGTGCATAAGGCTGGCATGGGTCAGAGCTGACTCAATGGCACCTAATAGCAACAACTATAGACTAAGCTCTATCAAAGTTTTAAGCTGCTTCTCTTCAAACTTCACTCTGTACAATGAATAGGCAAACTGTAGACAAGAAGAATACATTTATAAAAATATATGCTGCGAGCTTCAGGCTGTGGGTAGTGGCGCGCTCACCCCCCACATCTCTGAGGAGATCCGATTACCCTCTTTTCTATGCACTGAGTGGTGGGTGGGTGTGGGTAAGATTTTTCTGGAAGAAGTGCCCCCTTAAAGGGACAGGAGCCTTGGCTGGGGTCCTACCTAGTCTGAGAACCTTGTGTGGGGTCCAGGGGGAGGGGTCGCTGTATTTACAGAGGCGAAACATTCCTCAGGGACAGGGTGAGTGGGTGCGCAGACCAGGAGCCGGAGCACAAAGGTGACATTTGGAAAGTTCTTCATTTGGTCATAATTCAGTGTTTGGTGGCAATAGCCTGAAGAAATGTTATTGGACCACGAATAAATTACTTGAATGTTCATTTTGGAAAAAAAATATGCTGCATATAGGAAGAATTCCAATAGCACCACAATAATAGAAAGACATACAACTCAACTGAGAAAATTTAACCAAAAGGCTTGGACACCAGAGGGAACAAGCACTCAGTACCATTAGTCATCAGGGGCATGAAAATTAATATCACAATGACATAGCACTTAACATGCACTACAATGGCTAAAATGAAAAAGGATGACAGTGCCAGAAGCAGTTATGTCCCATGTCCATAACACACAGTGACACAGAACATGATGTGATTTGAACTGTAGAGGTAGTCTCTGGGTTATGAGATGAAACCCTAAAACTTGCTTTTGAATGTAATATAAAGTTCAAAAAATAAACAAAGTAAGGAAAAAACTGGACAGTGAAGCCAAACGTGTGCATAAGCAAATGTGGTGAAGAAAGCAGATGGTGCCCAGCTATCAAAAGATATAGCGTCGGGGGTCTTAAAGGCTCGAAGAGAAACAAGTGGCCATATAGCTCAGAAGCAACAAAGCCCACATGGAAGAAACACACCAGCCTGTGTGACCACGAGCTGTTGAAGGGATCAGGTATCAAGCATCAAGGAACATAAAATCATATCACTGAAAATGTGGGTGAGTGCAGAGTGGAAGCTCAAAGACCAAGAGTAGCCAACCAGACACCCCTTGCTGAGGGGTTGTGGGGAGGAGATGAACCAGGCAGGGTGCAGGGTAGCAACGATGAAACATAAAACTTTCCTCTATTTCTTAAATGATTCCCCCACCCCCCACCAACTATCATGATCCCAATACTACCTTACAAATCAGGCTAGACCAGAGGATGTACATTGGTACAGATAACAACTGAAAACACAGGGAATCCAGGACAGATGACTCCTCCAGGAACAGTGGTGAGAGTGGCGATGCCTGGAGGGTGGAGAGAAATGTGGGGTAGAAAGCGGGAACTGATTACATGAATCTACATATAGCCTCCACCCTGGGGGAGGGAAAGCAGAGAAGAGGGCAGGAGGAGATGTCAGACAGTGTAATATATGACAAAATAATAATAATATATGAATGAGGAAGGGTTCACGGGACAGGGGGAATGGGGAGGAAGGGGGAAAATGAGCAGCCAATATTAAAGGCTCAAGTAGAAGGAAAATGTTTTAAGAATGATGATGGCAACAAATGTGTATATGTTCTTGACACAATGGATCTATGTATAGATTGTGATAAGAATTGTATGAGACCCCAATAAAATGATTTTTAAAAAACTGAACAGAAGACTTCAAAGACACCTCAAAACTGCAAAATATTGAATATTAAAAACTAAAAGAAAAGAAGAAAGCAGGCTGTGGGAAACAGATTTCTCCCAAGTTGTCTCCCTCAAATATATGCCAAACTCTGCTTGCTACATGTGGCAAATGACTATATACTTGAAGGTCAACAGAAGTAGGTCAGGGGTTATTCTCCCAAAGGGTTATCAGCAGTCAAGAGCAAGCAGTCACCACTGCTTATCCCACAACAAGTAGGGCCCACTCCCTTCTGATAAGGATAGTAGTTGACTGCTTCCTTGTAGGAAACCTCAGAGAGGTCAAGTCCACCCAAGGGTGACCAAGATTAGGCCACCATCATGAATCTAGCGTCCGCCCATCTTGTCACATGTATGCCTCTAGTCCCTCCCATTCCTATGTGCACAGCGCTAGCTCATCCCCTTCCTGTCACTCTTATGCTTATCACACATCACCTTCCTGTGATGTGTATGTCTATTGTACTGTCCTTTCCTGTGATGTGTGGTTACCTGTAACCAGCCCCCCCCCTAAGTAATTATAACCCTGGTTAGCAATAAAGTTGTTCTCTCCTGCTCTCACTCTCAGGCTCTCCCCCCGAGGACCAACAAGTGGGTTTGAGGTGAGCATGCTACCATGAATTGTGTCTGACTCCATTACTTCAATCTCTCTTCTATCTCTCATGCTCTCTGTGACTTCACTATAATCTTTACTTAGTATCGCCGTACAATTGCGCCTACCAGAGCAGTGATGATTTGTTGGGGACCCTCTTTTCCCCCATAGCAGACATGTATCAAGCTGAAAGGACTGGCAAAAAAGTTCAAACCTTGCATTAAAATGCGAAAGGATTCTCTAAGCAAAGTATTGAATGACACAGGAAATATCAAAAGAAGAAGGAAGGAATATACAGAATCATTGTACCATAATGAATTGATCAGCATTCAACCATTTCAGGGGTACCTCTGGTCAAGAACCAGCAGTCTCAAAGGAAGTAGTACAAGTTGCATTGAAGGCATTGATGAAAAACAAGTCTCTAGTAATTGACATAATACAAATTAAAATGTTTCAGCAAATAGATGCAGTAGTGAAGATACTTGCTTATCTATGGCAAGACATTTTGAAAATAGACAACTGAAGGAGGATATCTATATGTGTTCCATGTTTTTAAAAAAAGCGATTCAAGAGAATGCAATATTCAATAACATCCTTAATAATACATGCAAGTGAAATTTTGTTGAAGATAATTAAAAACATTTGAAGTACATCAATAGGTACTAGAAATTCAAGCCAGATTAAGAAGAGAATGTAGACAAAAGGATATAATTGCTGACTTCAGATGGATTTGGGCTGAAAGCAGAGGATACCAGAAAGATGTTTGCTTGTGTTTCATTGACTATGCAAAGGCCTATGACTGTGTGAGTCATAACAAATGATGGGTAACATTGTGAAGAAGGGGAATTCCAGAATTAATTGTACTCATGTGAAACCTGTCCATAGACCAAAAGGCAATTGTTCAAACAGAACCAAGGCACACTGTGTGATTTTAAAACCAGAAAGAGGAAAGAAAACAAAACAAAAACAGAAAGAGTGTGCATCAGGGTTCACATTTTTCACCATACTTTTAAAATCTGTATGTTGAGAAAATAATTGGAGATGCCAGACTATATGAAGAAAAATATAACATCAAGGTTGTAAGATTTGATATGTAATATGCAATATGCAGGACACAACTTTGCTTGCCAAGAGAGAAAACTTGAAGCACTTCTTGATGAAGATCAAACACTACAGTCTTGTGTGTGAATTATTCCTCAACACAAAGAAAAATCCCCACACATGGACCAAGAAGCAACGCCAGGATAAATGGAGCAGAGTGACATTGTCAAGAATTCGAATCCACAATCAGTCCCATGAAAGCAGTAGTCCAGACATCCAATGATGTGTTGCATTGGGCCAATCTGCTGCAACATCTCTCTTCAGAATGTCAAAGGACAAAGATATCTCCCTAAGGACTAGGACTCCACCTGACCCAGGCCTTGGTACTTTCAGTGACCTCCTATACATGTGAAACCTGGACAATGAGTAAGAAAAGTTGGACAGGAATGGATCTCTTTGAATTACTGTGTTGATGGGGAATATGGAAAGTGCCCGGGACTGTCCGGAGAATAAACACATCTGTCTTGGGAGAAGGGAAGTCCGAATGCTCTTAGAAGGGAGTCTGGTGAAACTTCCTCTCACTTGCTTTGGACATGTTAACAAGATGGGCCAGTCTATCAAAAGCAGATCATGTTTGATAAAGTAGAGAGTGAAGAAGAGGAAGACCTTCAACAAGATGGATTGACGCAGTGGCTGAAAGAAGGGCCTCAAATATAGGAAGGCATGTAGGTAGCTCAAGACCAGGTAAGGTCTTGTCTTATGGGCCCAGGGCCATTAGGACTTGACACTGACTGGAGGATCCCTGACCACAGTGACTCTTACGCCACTTCTTCCCACACCCAGGGAAAAATTCTAACAGTTTATTTTTCATCTGTTTACAATGGCATATTCTTTTTTAAAAAATTAAATCATTTTACTGGGGCTTGTACAACTCTTACCACAATCCATACAGATATCAATTATGTAAAGCACACTTATACATTCGTTGCCTTCATCATTCTCAAAATTCGCCTTCTGCTTGGGTTCCTGGAATAAGCTCCTCATTTTACCATATTCTTCTTTAAAGATTTTTTATAAGTTTCTGGACCCATACAATCTAAATTTGACCTCACTCTCCACCTCCTCCTCATTATTTCCATATTAGCTTCATCTCTCAAATTTTCTTCTTTAACTCTTAGTTCATCAGACAAAACCAAGATGCTGGGTCCAATGGGTCGGGGGCATTTTATATTCCATTTTTCCAGAGATCCAGGTGAATGAGAAACAAAGAAGAACCAAGTGGGAACTAGGGTGACCTCAGTGGCTCAGGTACAGGCTGATGTGAACTGTTACTAAACTGAAAAAAATAAATTAATTGAAGCCCAACTCACTGTTATTGAGTTGATCCTGACAAACAGTGACAAGTTACAATAAACTAATTGTCTGGTGTAGTTGAACTCACTGTAGCCAAATTGTCCATCTTGTTGTAAAATTGAAATTGTAAATATTATGTGTTTTTTTTTTTCAAAAGAAATGGTGAACTCTTTGGATTTTTAAATGTACATTTTTAAATGTACAAAACTTCAATATGCTGCTGAGAAAAGCAAATCACATCCAAGGGCTATATTGTGTCCTTGGGCTGCTAGCGTATAGCATTTGTTTGTTTTATAGCATCTATTTATATGCATAATTTACAAAATTTATAACCTCTCTGGTAAGAAATCTGATTCCTTTTATTTCTAAAGTGAAACCGAGAGAAAAGAAAAGGTTAGCGCTACTCTAAGAAATATCTCTAATAGCTTATCTATTAAATATTGTAATAAAAAAAGTAGATGCAACAAAGTCAGGTTAGTGCCAAACACCATGTTGAGACCCATGGTTATATCAATGAGAGCAACCAGGCTAGCTTTCAGCGGGAATCCCGAGTGTGGCTCAGGGTAGCTGTTAACTATGTATTTAAGTTTATCATACCTGGAATGTCTACTAGTGAGATTAAAATGAGTAATTTCTTAAGAATTACAGGCCTGCAATATAAAACAACAAATTTTATGCAAAATACTGTACTGCGTTGGGTACAAAATTACTGACATAATTAGACCTCCAGGGAGGTTCAAAGAGCTGGAGTGGCCAAGGTTATAAAACTAACCATCAAACCATGATGATAAGTGTGTTAAACTGTATCGAATATTTGCTATGTGCTAAGAACTGTACTGAGTGGTTTCATTGATCACTCAGTCAGTCAACAAACATTTGCTCAGCCTGGCACTGAACAAGCAGAGACAGCTAGCTTCTAGAAACTTAAGGTCCAGTGTAGGGAGACAAAGAATAAACATGTAAATAAACATATAAGATGATAATAAAAGTTACTCTGTGAGAAATGCCAGGCACAAAAGAATAAATATTATACAATAACACGTACATGAAATACCTAAACTAGGCAAATAGAGAGAGACTGAAGTTTATTCATGGTTACGAGAGGTGGGCGGAAGGAGAAAAAGGGACTCCTTGCTTGAAAGAACATAAGCTCCTGTTAGTTGAGATGGAAATTTTGGGAAATGAATTATGGTAATGAATGTACAAAATGATGAGCCTAATCAATGCCACTGAATGGTACACATTAAAATGTTGAATTGGCTAATGTTTTATTTTATTACTAGAGTAAAATAATTTCCAAAAAGGACAACGAAGTTGTTTCTGGCGTTCTGTGATCTAATCAAGAAGAAAGGGGTGTTGAGGTAGAGACTGGGGGTAGAGGAGGAGGAGGGCTTTCTAGGTTGGTCAAGGATCATCTTGCTGAGGGCTTCATTTTAATGGAGGCCTGACTTCTAAAAAGGAAGCACACGAGAAGCAAAATGCATGGTTTGTTCCAAAAGGGAGGAAGAAAGCAATGTTACAGGCTCCGAGGTGTCTAGGAATCTAAAGCAAACAAAACGTTGCCACCAAGTCAATTCTGAATCAGGGCAAACCAGTGAGTGTGGGCAGAACTGGGGCCCATCGGGTTTTCAGGGTCGGAATTTCGGAGAAAAGTCCAGTAGGTCTTTCTTGTGATGCACCTCGGGGTGGACTTGAACTTTCAATCAGTCAGTCATCAGCTGAACCTTTTACATCACCCAGGGATGCAGATTAGACTAGAATGATTAGGAAAGAGAGAAATGAATAAAATGAGTTCAGAGAGCAGGCAGGTCCCATATGGCTCTGCAGGCTATAACGATGAATTTCAGCCTCTGGGCATTTCTGTGGTATTATGGTGTGTTCTGATTGAACCGCTAGGAGATCACCCTGGCTGGTCAATGGAGGAAGGACTGTAGGAACACGCATTGGATGTACCAGCGTGAAGATTGACCTAATGGTAGGCTTGACTAGGCTACCACTGGCATAATGATATTGATAGGCAGATTGGAGATTTATATTTTTATGAATTGGATGCTAAGTCTGTTCAGAATTTCAAATAAATTTTAACCAGTTCATTCCTGACTTAATATAGCAAAATCATAACATATACTGGAATGATGCCGAGAACAGGAAGAATTAAGACTTGGAGCCTTGGCATGAGAGCCTTGGCAGAGGCATGGCAAACCCTTTGGATAGTCTGGTGCAGGAGATTGGGTCATTGCCAGGACTGTGGAGAGTAACACGCATGTAAAGAGGTGCAACCAGCCATAGTCTTGGAGCTGAGGTAACATGATACTTTCTCAGGACAGTTACTATCCATGAACCTTTGAAATGCTGGTTAAGCTAGGGGTCTGGAGAGATTCAGATCTGATTGAGGAGTATCCAAGAATCCTTGAAAGACATTCTTAAAATATATCTTTGCTTATTTATGAGTAGCAGAACAGGTAGAGCCATTGTGCCAGACAGGGAGAAGAAAATAGCAATGCCGGAGTAATTGGTGAATCTAAGTAAAGTGCACATTGGTGATCTTCATATTGTTTTGCAAGTTTTCCCTACGTTTGGAATATTGTAAAATAGGGGAAAATAATTTATCATATATACTCATGTATAAGCCTAGTTTTTCAGCAGATTTTTAAATTATATCATTTTATTGGGGATCATACAATTCTTATCACAAATCCATACATACATCCACTGGGTCAAGCTCTTTTGTACATTTATTGCCATCATCATTTTCAAAACATTCTCTTACTACTTGAGCTCTTGGTATCAGCTCCTCATTTTTCCCCTCCCTCCTCCTACCTCCCTCATGAACCCTTAATAATTTATAAATTATTATTTTTCCACATCTTGCACTGTCCAATATCTTCCTTTACCTCCTTATCTATTGTCCATCCCCCTGGGAGGGGGGTATATGTAGGTCATTGTGATCGGTTCCCCCTTTCTACCCCCACCTTCCCCTTACCCTCCTGGTATGGCTACTCTCAACATTGGTCCCGAGGAGATTATCTGTCCTCGATTCCCTGTGTTTCCAGGTCTTATCTGTACCTGTGTACATGCTCTGGTCTAGCCAGATTTGTAAGGTAGAATTAGGGTCATGAATGGGGATGAGGAAGCATTAAAGAAACAGAGGAAGGCTGTATGTTTTATCGGTGCTATACTGCACCCTGACTGGCCCATCTTCTCCCCATGACCCTTCTGTAAGGTGATGTCCAATTGCCTACAGATTGGCTTTGGCCTCCACTCCACTCTCCCCCACCATTTCACATTGACATGATTTTTGGTTCTAGTTCTTTGATGCCGGATACCTGATCCCATGGACACCTCATGATCACACAGGCTGGTGTGCTTCTTCCATGTGGAGTTTGTTACATCTCAGCTAGATGGCTGCTTATTTACCTTCAAGCCTTTAAGACCCAAGATGCTATATCTTTTGATAGCTGGGCACCATCAGCTCTCTTCACCACATTTTCAGCACATTTTTAATGTAGTTTTTGTGGTAAAATTAGGTGCCTCACCTGATATTCGGGTCGGCTTATATTCCAGTATATATGTACGGTACTAGCTTGATAATTGTTCCTCCTTTGAATTATCTATGTTTTCTTCAATTTTTTATTGTAAATTAGGTGGGGGCTTACCTAATCAACTTTGTATGCAACCTTTTAAGCTACTCATCAACACCCCCAGCCCCCACCAATAGTTTACCCTTCACCCACTCCTTACTTTCTCTTCCTGTGGATTGCTATCTATGTTACACCCAAGTGAATACCTGTATTAGGCCAGGTGGACTAGAAAACAAATCCAGTGACACTCATATATATGTAAGAGAGAGCTTTATATTAAGGAGTAATTATTTAGGGAGAAAGCATCCCTGTACAGTCCAACTCAAGTCCGTAAGTCTGATACGAGTCCATAGATCCCCCTTCAGACTCATGCCGCCACATGCAACGATGCAGAATGCAGCAAGGTCCCAGGGCGCTGGGTGCTGTGTGGATCCAATGGCAATGGCTCTGTAGCATTCAGGGTCCACCAGCAGGAAGGTGAAGCCAGGTGGAGGGTGGGGGTGGGGGTACCAGGTCCCTCCTTATGAGGCCAAGCTCACAAGGAGTCACCATTGGGCTGTGACCTAATTGACATGCTAAACTCCACCCCTACACTTTTACATATCTTCAAGTTGACATTAAATTATGTAACTACCACCATACCCATCACTAGTCTAGCCCCTTGCTTTATCTACCTTCCCTTGCCTTTGCAGCCCTTGGGTAGTTTCCAGTGTATATGTCACTTAGATTCACCAATGCTTTTCCTTTGGTATGAAAATCTTTATCCTGGTTTTTTTTGTTTTGCCCTTATAACAGTGATTTCACTAAATAGTTGTCCTTTTGCTTTATTTCACTCAGTATGATGCTCTTCAGGTCTATCCATGTCATGAGGCAATTCATGGTTTCATCATTGTTCTGAGCAATGCATAGTATCCCAGTAGGTGTATGTACACACGTTGCATACCCATTCTTCTTCTTCTTTTTTTTAATTTTAACAATTTATTAGGGGCTCATACAATTCTTATCACAGTTCATACATATACATACATCAATTGTATAAAGCACATCTGTACAGTCTTTGCCCTAATCATTTTTTTCTCCTCTTTTCTTTTTTTACATTTTATTAGGGACTCATACAACTCTTATCACCATCCATACATATACATACATCAATTGTATAAAGCACATCCATACATTCCCTGCCCCAATCATTCTCAAGGCATTTGCTCTCCACTTAAGCCCCTTGCATCAGGTCCTCTTTTTTTTCCCCTCCCTCCCCTTTCCCCCCTCCCTCATGTGCCCTTGGTAATTCATACATCGTTATTTTGTCATATCTTGCCCTATCCGGAGTCTCCCTTCCCCCCTTCTCTGCTGTCCCTCTCCCAGGGAAGAGGTCACATGTGGATCCTTGTAATCAGTTCCCCCTTTCCAACCCACTCACCCTCCACTCTCCCAGCATCGTCCCTCACACCCTTGGTCCTGAAGGTATCATCCACCCTGGATTCCCTGTACCTCCAGCCCTCATATGTACCAGTGTACAGCCTCTGTCCTATCCAGGCCTGCAAGGTAGAATTCGGATCATGGTAGTTGGGGGGAGGAAGCATCCAGGATCTGGGGGAAAGCTGTGTTCTTCATCGGTATTACCTCGCACCCTAATTAACCCATCTCCTCTCCTAAACGCCTCTATGAGGGGAATCTCCATTGGCCGCCACTTGGGCCTTGGGTCTCCACTCTGCACTTCCCCCTTCATTTAATATGGTATATATATACATATACACATACATACACATACATACACTTATATCGTTGTGTTTTTTTTGCATGATGCCTTATACCTGGTCCCTTGGCATCTCGTGATCGCACTGGCTGGTGTGCTTCTTCCATGTGGGCTTTTTTGCTTCTGAGCTAGATGGCCGCTTGTTCACATTCAAGCCTTTAAGACCCCAGACACTATCTCTTTTGATAGCCGGGCACCATCAGCTTTCTTCACCACATTTGCTTATGCACCCATTTGTCTTCAGCGATCCTATCATGGAGGCATACCCATTCTTCTACTGGATGTCCAGGTTGTTTCCATCCTCGTGCTCTCGTGAATAGGGCTGCCATGCACAGGGGGATACATGAGTCTGTTTGTGTTATACTTCTTCAGCATGTCTGTACACATCATTAGAATTTCTGGATCGTTTCTGGAAATTTCTATTCCCAGTTGCTTGAGGTGGTGCCATCTCACTTTCCATAGTGGTTGTACGTGTGTACAATCCCACCAGCAGAGCGTGGGGTTACAATCTCTCCACAACGTCTACATCACGTGTGGTTTTGTTTAGAACCTGGCAGTTAATGCCAGGGTGAGGTAGTATCTCTTTGCATCTCTAATGGCTAGTGATCGTGAACATTTCTTCCTATGTCTGCCAGACATTGAGATGTAATCTTTGGTTACTTGTTTGTTCATATCCTTTGCCAATTTTTAATTGTGTTGTTTGCCCTTTTTCTTATTGGAATGTTGCCATTTTCTTTAGATTTTAGAGTTTAGTCCCTTGTCCTCTCTGTCTTCCATAAGAAATTTTCCTGCTCCATGAGTTCTTTTTTTATTCCATTGCTGAAATCCTTTGATCGTACATAAGGTGTTATTTTCAGTAGGTCCCAGTTATCTATGTTGTCATCTACCGTGTGTACTTTCTTTTTAATATTTGATAGGATGGCTATGCCCTGCAGCAGGACTCCAGAGGTGGTGCCTGTTTTCTCGTTGCTGATCTTCATAGCTCTGGGTTTTACAGTTAGGCTTTTGATCCATCGTGAATTTGTGTTGGTACATAGGATGAGGTGTGAGTCTTGTTTCAGTCTTCTATGGATGGAAATCCAATTTTGCCAGCACCATTTGTTGAAAGAGACTCTCTCTTTTCCATGTGATGGTCTCTGGCCCTTTGTCAAAGATCAGTTGTCTGCAGATGAATTAATTGTGGAGTTCTTAATTCTGTTCCATTGGTCTATCTATCTTTGTACCACCACAAAGCTGTTTTAACTATTGTGGCTATGTAAGAAGCTTTTATGATCTTCATTTTGGGTAGTAATATTTTTTATTTTAAATGATCATTTTAATTTTAGTTTTACTCTTGGACATATGGTCATGCTTTTGTTTAAGCGACAAAATTAATCTCACATACATCAAGGAACCAAGATTTTAATCATTTCCTAATGTACTGTGGCCTCTGTTTTTTCTTGTTTTACATTCCCTAATTATTACCACATAGGCAGGGGACCCTTTATATTGTCACAGATTTTCCAAAAAGCAAAGCTATTTAGGCTTCTCCTTACCATTAAATCACTCTTCAGTGGCTAACACAGAGTGCTTCAACCGGATCATGAGACAGATTATGTTATCTCTTTGTGATTTGTTGGGTTGTGTCCATAATAACTTGTAAAGGGTCTGCTGTGTGGAGCAAATCTGATATGATACTTAAAAACGACAGAGGACACTTTAGATCCCATTTATTTTTCAGTCAATCACTTCAAAATAGGATCATGAATTGAAAATGTTCAAATAGCCACTGCTTCTGTAAACTTGAGCAGCTTCTAGTGCAATTCCAGATATTATGAGAACTTCAAGAATATTATTTTTGCCTTGTGGCTTAGTCACATCTTCAAACATTAGATTGAACCATATACAATTGGCATTCTGTAGGTCGGAAACACAAAAACAGTCGAGTGTCGACAATTTCATAGGGTTTTATCCTATTAAAGTCAACACATTCCCTGTGGTATTGACATCACATAAAGATGTGATTTGTATTGATGATTGTATATTATTTTCTTCCTGGTGGAAGCTGAAAGCTTACAGAAATATTGAGACTTACAGAAGATGAAACTTCAGTGTGTGACTGAAGCTGCTGCTGGAAGAAATATGCAATTCCATACACATTCACAATGATGTCTTCAGTGTGCAGCTTCGATTCATTATGCTTTTGTTCCATCATCTCAAGGGAAAGGGGGTGAGGGGCAGCATTGAAAGAATACAAAGTACTGACTTTGGTTTGGGCTGGTTTTTGTGGTTGTTTTGATTTGCTTTTTACATATGTTGGTGACCTATACCAATATTGAAGCCATTTAAACTCTGTTGACAGTAAATTCCACAGTTGTTGTCATCAAAGTATGACACTTCTTAGCCAGTCAAATGGAAACATCACAGAAGAGGTGGAAAATTCACCAAACAATATTAATCTATTTGGCAAACTATATCTATTCTTTTCATTATTTCACTGAATTGCAGCTTCTAATAACCAACTCCCTACCTTGTCCACCCCCAACAGGTTAGAAACCATCCACAGAATTCTCCACAACTGGATATTTTCAATTGCACCTGCATCCTATTTACCTATAAGATATTGAACTTGTCACATGATACAATAAACACGCACTGACATTGAGTCAGTGTTGATTCACAGTGACCCCCTGTGGGTTTCTGAGACTGGTTACAGGAGGAGAAAGCCCAGTCTTTGTCCCACATTGCTGCTGGTGGTTTGGAACTGCCAACCATGGGAATTGCAGACCAACATGTAATGCTCCTTAGCATAACTATTCCAGTAAGTGCTATAGAATTCTTTTAAACCTTAAGAATAATTACCATAACTTGGGCCACTTACAAAACAGAAACACCTTCTTCTTGGCATATAAAATATATTTCCCTTCAAGTGATTGGATATTTTTTATTTCTATCTTTAAATATTGTGATCTTTAGAATTTCAGTTTTTCTAGAAGCACCGTTACATAAATTTTGGAGGAAGCCAAACTCTCGTAGAAGAACATATATGTGGTAGTTACATAACTTCATGTCAACTTGAAGTGTAGGGGTGGAATCTACCCTGTCAATCAGGTCACAGCCTGATGGTGCCTCCTTGTGAGCATGACTTCCTCAGAAGGAGGATCCTGGGAAACCCCCCACCCCACTGCCTTCACCTTCCTGCCATTGAGTCACTTGGACAGCTGCATGAGCCTTGGAGATGCATCCACCACCACTGGATCCACAAGACTTTGCACCATTGGCTGGTGATCTTCCTGCATCCGGCATCATTGCATGTGGCTGCATGAGTCTGAAGAGGGATTTACAGACTAGTTTTGGACTTATGGACTAGTATCAGATTTATGGACTTGATCTGGACTGGGCTGGAATATTTCATTGACATATAATTACTTCTTGATATAAAGTTCTCTCTTACACATCAATGAGTGCCCTTGGATTTGTTTCTCTAGTCAACCCATCCTAACACAATTTGGTATTGAAGGTTCATTACAATATAATTCTATTACTACTACACTGACAAAATGAAAAATAGTAACTGGACCTTGAATCTATACTTCAGTTTTCTATTCCAGGTGCTTCCAAAGTTCACTGTCCTGGTCAATAACAACTATTTTTTGTTTGTTTGTTTGGCAGACAACCTACATACTTCCTAAACGTTACCTAAGTGCCCCGGTAGTGAAAATGGACGGGAAAGGGAGCTGTAGGCCAGTAGCATAAACGGCCAAACAAAAAATCACCTAGCGACGGAGAGGCATGCAGGGGAAGTTCTATTAGAACAAGAGATACAGGTTGTACGCAGGCAAGTGCCAGAGTAATCCTGTGTCCAGGTCACAGGAGACGTCCTCTCTCTCTATGCTTGGGCGTCCCACCAGCACTACTGGCAGGTGGGGCGGGTGAGGTGGGTCCTGAGAAGCTGAACGCTGCTCCTCTGCTGCCTGAGACACAGCCTGGTTTCAGTTGAGCGATTTGGGATAAGTTGTCACCCCGCTGCGTTCCAGCTCAATGGCTGAAGCGGAAGAGTGGCATGCAGGGAGCTGGATAAAGAGAACTACTTCTGGGATTCCAGGTGAAGCACGTATATCGGAGCCGTATGGACAGCCAGCAAATGTACCCTCGAAGAGAGACAACTAGACGGCAAAACCTACAAAACAAGAACGGAGGAAGACAGGACCTGTCAGGGAAGAACAACGCAATTATTTATTTTCCACTAAAATAAACGGTTAAAAAAAGTATTAAGTCTACCGTGTCAAAAGCGGAAACTTTTCCAGACCCAGGCAAGCAAGAGAGTCCCGCTGAGTCCCCGCCGTCACAGGTCTCCCTGGCGGAGGAATTCCTTTGCCGCGAAGCCTTCACCCCATCAGCAAACAGAGTCATAATCTTTGGCAATCTTTTGGAGGGAATAATTTTTAAATTATTATATGGATTCAGAGAACACACTTATTAGCAGCTGGATCATGAAACGACCGAGCGGCTATTGGCGTCCTTACACGTAGCAGAATGGATGCGGTGTGCTACAGTGGAAAGCCCGCCAAGCTTGAGAGCCAGGATGGTCACATCGAGTAATTCACTACTAGCTGAACGGCCTGCTGTTCAAACCTACCCAGAGGTGCGGCGGAGATGGGCGTGGCGATCTGCAGCGGAGATGGACGTGGCGATCTTGGAAACCTCGTGGGACCCCATCGTACTGCACGCACTTAGGGTTGCAACGAGGAAGAACTAACTGGGCAGCAGCTAACAACAAGCAGGCCTGGGTTCTGCTTTTAGCTACGTGACTTTGAGCAACTGATCTGACCCACGTGGGCTCCGTTTTCTGACCTACCCGATGGAAACATCAACACCAGCCTTGCAAGAGGATTGTACAATAAGCAAGATATTAGGAGGCACACCAGAGGCACTCCGTGAACGGCAGCTCTCATTGGGTATTCTTCAGGGAGGTGAGGACATTTGATACAGTCAGGCTGAAATAGCAGACACTCAGTCCGACTAGACACTCACGCATAACACAATCAATAGAATAGGTTGGGCATTGGAATCCAAATTAGAAGGCTCTTGGCAGGAAGTAATTTTAATTTACTCCTAGTTTCTTTTGATTACACTGCATTTTCTCTTAGTGTCTTAGACATGTAAACTTCCACAGTTCTCAACTTCGAGAGCAAGTAAGAGAAAAGACCCATCCATGATAAAAAGTCCTCCAGTCACAGGGTCCTTGCTACGCATCCACACTTTCGTTTTCAAGCTAACCAGAACTAAGGAAACATTCATACTAGGATTTTAGGTAAACTTTAAAAAATAATAAAAACCATACCTGAGTTTCAGAGAGATCCAGCAAGTTGCCTATAGAGCTAGTTAATATTGCTAAGAATTAGGAAACCATTTTTCTGTCGTAAGTACCAAAATAAGCAGTTAGTATCTACGCCATCAAAATATCACAGAATCCCTACCTAGAAGTCCACATGAGCATTATTTTTATTTCGTAGATGAGAAAACTGAGGCTTAGAGCTACACAGTCTCATTTTTAAAATGTATATTTTCATTTCAGTTCAATTAAAACGTACTTCCTCGCTGCTCTGTCCAAATTTCAGATGTCATATTGTTCACTATGGATTATCGAGCATCATCACAAAGAGTTCTGCTGGATGATTTTGCCTTGTTGTTGTGAGTGGTAGGCGCCATTGAGTCCGTTCCAACCCACAGCGTCCGTCCACACAGCAGAATGAGACACTGCCCAGTCCCGTGCCAGCCTCACCAGTGTCCCTAGGTCTGAGCCCTTTGTTGCAGCCACTGGGCCAGTCCAGCTCCTTGAGGACCTTCCTCTTCTTCACTGCCCCTCTACCAAGTAGGATATCCTCTCCAGGGGCTGGTGTCTCCTAAACAATATGTCCAAAGTGTGTCAGGTAGAGCCTCGCCATCCGTGCCTCTAAGGAGGACGCTGGCCATACTTCTCCCAAGACAGACTTGCTTGTCCTTTTGGGGTCCATAGCACTGCCACAGAGGCTACATACTCATTTACGTTCACACAGCAAAGCTGTCATAGAACTGAGACTCAAATCTCTGTGACTCGACTCATGAACTGGTCCTTACTGGCAAAGCCAGGATCAAAGTGTTCCAATAGCTACATCAATGTTCTTTCCATGAGACATAATTAAAAACAGGAAATCTTCTGATGAACTTAATGCATCTTGTTGACCTAACACTAATTTTCATAAGATGAGAAATTTCTAAACTTTGGGCATGTATATTGATCATTTTTTTAGTATAGCTACAAATAACCTACACTTATGTATTTATGGAATAAAAAAAGTACTCACATGTTAACATTTGGCCTTAGTTTAAATAAAAAACCATATGATATAACTACTACTTGCTTTGCATGGATTAAAAATAAATATATTCAATACAATAAAATTAAATATTTTATGATATTCTTGGGAATTTTTATTTCTATTCAGGGTGATTTGAAAAGGGGTTACTTTGTTGTGAAATGACTCTAACATATTCCCTCTGCTACTTGAGCCTCAGTGCTATGTGGTATGAGTTGGGGTGCCAGCCCCCACTACTAATCATGGATTCAGTAAGCACAATTGTACGGTTGAGATATATGTTTACATATATATTATATTAAAGTCATTGAGCGCATGAGAGATAGAAGAGAGAGTCAAATAATGGAGTCAGACACATTTCATGCTAGCATGCTCACCTCCTGGATGGCCATGATCTTACCAGCCAGGTCCGCACACAGCGTGGGCAGAGGGGAGGTGGGTTGAAGACCTGGCAGAAGGCTGGAGGACCCTGCTTATTGATAACCAAGCATTATATCTCTTGGGGGGTGGTGTAATTGCAGGGCACCACATGTCACAGGAAGGGGCAGTACAATAAGCATAACATATCTTAGGAAGGGGATGTATGATAGGCATAAGCGTGACAGGAAGGGGATGAGCTAGGGATGTGCCCATAGGAATGGGAAGGTCTAGAGGTATACACGTGACAAGGGTGGACCCTAGATTCATGATGGTGGCCTAACCTTGGTCATCCTAGGGCAGGTTTGACCTCTCTGGCATCTCCTACAAGGAAGCAGACAACTACTATCCTTATCAGAAGGGAGTGGGCCCTATTTGTTGTGGGATAAACAGTGGTGTCTGCTTGGTCTAGATGGCTGATAGCTCTTAGGGCGAATGACCCCTGATCTACTCCTGATGACCTCCAAGTGTATAGTCATTCGCAAGCAGCTAAGTTTGGCATACATTTGGGGGAAACAGCTTGGGAGAAATCCTTCTGCTTCCCACAGTGCTGGCTCTCTCTTGCCAAGTCACACCGCTTCACCTACTCACCTTCTGGCTCCCAAAGACACTTGCTAGATACATTATCCTTTGTTCTTTGCCTGGAGGGTGCTAAGCTCTTTCTTAACTCCCTATCTTTGTGCACCCCACACCTGTCCCTTCAATAGTACCCTCCATACTCTTTGCTCACCATTCAGGTTATCCAGAAGTTTTCTCTAAACTTCATTTAAATGAGTTGCTTAGTCTTCTCCTTATCACAATGCATACTTATGTAAAAGACTCTTTTCTCTTGAAGCCAACTTAAGAAATTGATAACAATAACCAACATTTTATCCCAGAAAATAAACAAGTCAACACTCTCCTCTAGAAATGGAAGTTTGAAGTGATCCTGTACAGTTATCTTAATGTTGTTGCTGTTAGTGATGATTGAGTTGCCTGTAGTTCACGAACGCAGTGTCCAGCAGAATGAAATGTTGCTCAGTCCAGTACCATCTCGAGGGCTCATCTTCCAGCACTCTATCAAGCAATGTTAGGTGATGATCCACAGAGTTTTCCCTGGCTGATTTTTGGAAGTAGATCTCCAGACCTTTCTTCATAGTCTGTTTTAGGCTGGAAGCTCCATTGAAACCTCTACATGATAGGTGATCCTGCAAACTTTGAAAATATTCATGGTATAGTTTCATCATAGCCACATGCAAGCATCATAGTATGGCACATTGACAGACAGTAGATTTTAATGATAGCATTCTTATTTGCTGATGAGGTCAAACATAGTATATATATGAATGTATAAGAGGTGAGTGAGAATGACAAAATGAAGAGGATCAGGTGGAAACAAATGAAAACGTATTGCTACCCATACGTTCATCTCTTGTAAGTCAT